>NC_056663.1:81243793-82443793 GCF_018350195.1 Panthera tigris | reverse complement strand
GCCCCTATTTATCTTTCTTGAGAGAGAGAGAGAGAGAGAGAGAGAGAGAGAGAGAGAGAATGAGTGGGGGAGGGGCAGAAAGAGAGGGAGAAAGAGAATCTCAAGCAGGCTCCATGGCCAGGGCAGAGCTTGATGAGGGGCTTGATCTCATGATGTTGAGATCATGACCTGAGCCAAAATCAAGAGTCAAATTCTTACCTAACTGAGCCATTCAGGCACCCCAATAGATTTTGTTTTGGATATTATTTAATTTAACTTTTAACTTTATCAACATAATATATATAAAGTGACACATATATTATTTATATAATTTTATACAGACTTAGATAGAAAAACAGCTCTTTCCTACCACAGGCCCTTTTCTTCCTTGCATCCTCCTTAGTGGGATCCACTTTGAACTAGTTTAGTTATTCCAAATTGTACTTGATATTTCTGTGGTTTGCCTTTTAACTTTCTTAGAGGTCTCTTTCTTTTCATTAGTGTTTATTTATTTTTGAGAGAGAGCATGTGCACGAATTAGGTGGGGGGCAGAGAGAGAGGGAGAGAGAGAATCCCAAGCAGGCTTTGCTTTGTCAGGGCAGAACCCAGTGTGGGGCTCAAACTCACAAACCATGAGATCATGACCTGAGCTAAAATCAAGAGTAGTAGCTTTACTGACTGAGCCACCAGGTGTCCCCTTAGGGGTCTCTTTTAATGACATTAATCTTTTATATTTTATTAAGATTTATTTTATGGTTCAGTATATGCTCCATTTTGGCAAATGTTCCATACACCTTGTAAAAAATGTCCTGTGCAGTTGCTGTCCAATGTTTTCTAAATACCCATCAGGTTAAACTGGTTAATCATTTTATTAAAATATTCTACATCTTTGCTAGTTTTTGTCTGATTTTTCTATTAGTTGCTGAGAGAAGTATGTTATATTTTCCTTTTATGATTATGCTTTTTAAAAATTGTCCTTTATAGTTAGATGAATTTTTGCTTCCTAAATTATAAAGTAATATTCCTAGGTTTATGTATTTAGCATTGTTATTTCTTTCAGATATTTTCTTTCCTTCTTTATGTTTGGATAATACTTAATTTCCTTCCTATATTAATATAACTATGGGAATGCAAACTGGTGTAGCCACTGTGGAAAACAGTATGGAAGTTCCTCAAAAAATTAAAAGTAGAAATACTATATGATCCAATAATTCAAAGAAAACTAAACACTAAGTTGAAAAGATATATGCCTCCCTATATTTATTGCAGCATTATTTACAACAATAAAGATATGGAAGCAACCTAAAAGTGTCCATCAATAGATGACTGGGTAAGGACGATGTGGTACACACATGTACATATATATATATAGTGGAGTATTATGCATCCATAAAAAAGATGAGACCATGCCATTTGTGACAACATTGATGGACCTGGAAGATATTATGCTAAGTGAAATAAGTCATAGAAAGAGAAATATCATATGATTTCATTCATATGTGGAATCTAAGAAAAACAAATGAATAAACAGAAAGCAGAATGAGACCTATAAACACAGAACACACTGATGATTGCCAGAGAGGAGGAGTATGGGGATTCAGGGAAAACTAGGTGAAGGGGTGTGAGAGATACAGGCTTCCAGCTATGGAATGAGTAAGTCACAGGAATAAAAAGTACAGTTAAGGAATACAGTGAATGAAATCATGATGCATTGCATAGTGATAGATGGCAGATTCACTTGTGATCAGCACAGCATAATGTATAACCTTATTGAACCACTATGTTGTACAACTGAAACGAATATAATACTGAGTGTCCTCTATACTCATTTAATAAAGTTTAAACTCCATGATGACACTGCCAGGCAATCCACTCTCTGGCTGGTCAAACCTCAGGGCTCCACTAGTCCTTGCCTTCTCCAGGCTCCAGGGCTTGGTCTCCCACTGCCACATGGAAAGCCAAGACCTGCATGCCCCCTCTGCTGGGTTCCTCAACCAAGACCAGCACCAGAAGAAGAAATGATCTGGCCTGACCCTCCATACGCCTCATTTTTCTGTCTCCTGCTCTTATTGACTCCAATATAATTAACCAAAGCATCTTGTTGTGGCATTTTTTGTCTTGCTGTTTGGAGGGAAGTGAGACCTATCTAAAATAACCTATGTCAGTGTGACACCTCAATCAGGAAATCTCTGGAAGGTCACCTAACAAAATTGATTGGTCATGCTTTTCACACACACACACACACACACACACACACACACAAATATATATATATATAACTATACTAGCTTTCTTGTGATTAGTGTTTACATGATATGTCTTTTATATCTTTTTATTTTCAAGTTATCTGTATCCTTCTTTTTAAAGTATATCTTTTTTTGATAGTATGCACTTGGGTCTGTTTTTGTTTGTTTGCGTGTTGTTAAATCAGCCTGACACACTCCAAGCTTTAATATAAATCTTGACATTTAAATAATCTTGACATTTAAATATAAATATTGACATTTAATATAAATTTTGACATTTAAAATAATCATGGGGGTGCCTGGGTGGCTCAGTCAGTTAAGCCACTAACTCTTGATTTCGGCTCAGGTCATGACCTTGGCTCGGGTCATGAACTCAGCTTAGGTCATCAACTCATGGTTCGTGAGTTTGAGCCCCATGTCAGGCTCTGCACTGACAGCACAGAGCCTGCTACAGATCCTCTGTCTCCCTCTCTCTCTTCCCCTCCTCTGCTCGTGCTCTCTCTCTCTGAAAAGTAAACATTAAAAAAAAAATTAAATAATCATTAATATGGCTGAATTATTTTTGTTATTCTTTCTCTATTTTTAAGAATCTGGCCACATCTGAATTCCTTATTTTGGTTTATCCTGAGGCTCAGTGCACCCCTGTTCTTAAGAAGCCACATGAGATAGCCTGGTAGCATATTGATAAATTCCTCCCTTTGTGTAATCATCCAAGAGTTATGACAAATATATTCACTACTCCTAAAACCATTATTAACATGATGGTGGAAAGATATTTATTTTTATGTTGTTTTTCTTTTTTTCCCCCTTTTTTAATGTTTATTTTGCTTAGAGCAAAAGAGAGAGAGCAAGAGAGGAGCAGATAGAGAGGGACAGAAAGAATCCCAAGCACCATTTTTCTAATAAGGAAAAAGTTATGCGGGTCAATATAACATTCATTATCCTTAAGGCATTTACATTATAATTGGGAAATAATTATGCATACAATATTTAAAAATGATATCTAAGAGAATATGTTTAAGTTTAAACCTGTGATAGCAAAGGAAACCAGAAAATGATACTGAAACCAGAAAACAATGCTAAAAAAGGACTGAATCAGGCTTTCACATGTGTTTTAGAAGCAACATACGAATCTTTAAAATACATCAATATGAGCCAACCATATGACATGGCTGCTACCAAAATGCACGTTGGTACCTTAGACAAAAGTACAGAAACGGGGCTTAGTGCAATTTGGACAGTATATATTTTGAGCAAGGTATTTGCGGATAAGCACTCACTCAGATGTGAAGAATCTGGAACCAAGCTGTACAAGGAATGATGAAGAAATCTGGTTTTGGAAAGACAGAGACCTAATCTGGAAGAAGAGTAGTCATAAGACACCAGCTCCCTTCCATAGTTTCAATTGCCAGCTATTCATAGCGGGGGGCCTGGATACTTTGTTAACAACTTTGTAGTATCCTTTGCTTGTTTTACAATCTAAGATCTGGCTTGAAAAAAAATGTCAATTTGTCTTTTCACCCTTGGCATTTAACCTGAGGCTTCACAATAGTTCATGAAATAATGAGTTAACTAGGTAGAGTCAACCTGTTTTTATTTATTAGTAAGCTCAGAGAAGATGCAATAAAATGATTTATAATACACTGTATTTTGATATTCATATGCCTGTGTCATTTCTTACCATGAAATGTAATGTGCCTTGGGATGAAGAGTTGGAAACCACATCCCTGGAATTTGGTGAGACATATAATTAAGCGAATCTGGAAATACTAAGAGCCAGACCATGCAGAATTTGATGCTTATGCTGCAGTGACAACCAAGAAAACGGGAAATAACACATTGAATAAGAGAATTTTAAGTTCAAATTCATGAAGTTGAATTGAATGATTTCGAGAAGTAGCAACAGCTTTGGGGGAAAAACATTTAAAAATGAATAAATGAATACCAATGTGGTCTAAAGATAATTGAACGGAAGAGAGAAGGTTCTATATGTGTAGAATATCTCCTAGGATATTCTCCTTATTTAACAAATTCCTTTGCACTGTGGATAAATGAGTGAAAATGCAGCGGCCCAAATTTTTCTGGACTTTAGGTGGAATCAACTTCTGTGGATGTGACAAGGGGAAAAGACAAGGTAACGTGTGAGATACATGTGAAGGAGGGAAGGTGGAATAGAGAATGGCCAATAGAAATTCTGGGCTCAAGATTTAGATTTTTCTATCTGTAAGACATTATTGGATAGTGCCTAGATATTCATATGGGTTTATTTACATGTAATTAATTTTTAACTATAAGTAGCCAGCATTATTTTCCTTATGTCCTTACTCCTTTCTACATAACTGACAGATTATTATTTTTTCTCAGTCTTGAAGTACATGTAATAGATGGATTCCTTTGGTGTGTTTGTATAGAACTTCATATTCCAGGGTCTAAGCTTTGTACAAAATCTGGACGAATTTCTCTCTTTTTTTTTTTGACGTTTTTATTTATTTTTGAGACAGAGAGAGACAGAGCATGAACAGGGGAGGGGCAGAGAGAGAAGGAGACACAGAATCGGAAACAGGCTCTGGGCTCCGAGCTCTCAGCACAGAGCCCGACGCGGGGCTCAAACTCACGAGCTATGAGATCATGAGCTGAGCCGAAGTCGGACGCTTAACCAACCCGGCCACCCAGGTGCCCCACAAATTTCTCTTTTGGATAGAGAGGTCAGGAAATTGGCATCCACTACCAAACTTGCAAGCTTGCCAACAGCTGGCTGTATTTCAAATGGACACTCATTTAAAAGAACAGAGAAATCAACAAATACTATATATTACATAATAGCCCAAACATAGTAACCTAAAATCTTATTATATTCACAAATATCAGAGCATTCTGTACTGTGACACCAGTACTCTGTGAGTTTTCCATAATTTCATTTTCCTCTCCTCATATCACTATCTGCCTACTCTCACTCTGGGATGATAAACCATTATGCTATTCTTGGGTGGCCCAGTGTCTTCCAGTCCCTTGCTCTACAAATTGTATCCTGTGGACCAGCAAACTCAGCATCATCTTGGATCTTATTTAAAAAATGCAGGATCTCAGGCCTCACTATAAACCAACTGAATCAGAATCTTCATTTTAGAAAGAAGTCTATGTGATTCATGCGATCATTTAGTTTGAGAAGCACTGTTACAGCAAGTGTCAGTGCTTAGGTAATCTCTTTGGCAGTCACAGTAGGTAAACCATGGCCACCCCATTAATTTCCTTTCTGGTCTGGCTCTCTGAGACAAAATGGAAGGAAGGAATCAAGCATTTATAAAAACAACCAATAATTATTAATCATTTATTTGGTCATAAGCACTATGTCAGGGACTGGTAATATAGAGATAGGGATACAGTTCCTCTGTGTCCAGTAGCCCACATCCCAGTGGGTAGACAGTGAATTCGAGGTCGTTCCACAAATCTGACATCTTCCCGGAGTCATCGTTTCCTTTAATATTCCAAGTAAATCATATGGGTTCCACACTATATTACTATCCATACACCAGTGCCTTCCTTAGTATTTCAGAGGCTTGCTAGGTGTGCCACATTGTTGTCTTTCAAAAGATCCTCAAGACCTCTCCTCAATCATCTTTTATTAGAGCCCTTGCCTGCTTTAGTCCAGTGCCCACTCACTTTCCCCTGCATGGAAGTCATGGACAGAACCTTTACTCATTCTTCCCCAGGGACCACTAATAAACGGTCATTGTGTATGAATTGTTTTTACTAAAGGGATACTAGAGAGAAATTACATTG
Organism: Panthera tigris; assembly: GCF_018350195.1. Taxonomy (NCBI): domain Eukaryota; kingdom Metazoa; phylum Chordata; class Mammalia; order Carnivora; family Felidae; genus Panthera; species Panthera tigris. Next base: position 82,437,788 of record NC_056663.1, on the reverse strand, counting down.
CAGACTAGAAAATAATATTTTACCTAAAGCCTCTAGGCCGGCTTCACTACAGGGGACACTCTTCTGACCATTGCTTGTCCTGGCCCTGGCCTGCTGCTGTACTGCAATGGCTTATTTTTCATGATTGAGTTACTTTTCCCTTTTTTTTCTCAATTCCCCAGGCCCAGGATTCTAAACTCCTGGCTTTTCCCATATTCTTCCCAAGTTGCTGAGAAAAAATAGAAAATTCTTTATCATGACAAAAACCGGAAAACAAAAACAAAATTTCTGCCCCACGAAGGTACACTTTTACTTTATTAAGCAGAGTAATACATCTCCTTATTGACTAACTTTCATAAAAATATTTATTTTTTGCAAATGAAAAAGTCTCCTCTGAGCCTCAGATGAACTTTCCAGCTCCACCAGATAGTTTTTCCCCCATCTACAGAGAGAGTAACCTGTCAGTATAACAATATGATGGCAGAGGTAAGAAAGCACAAAGTGGAAGGTGTTGAAGGTTGGACTCCTAGAACAGGTTGTGCAGAGTTGGACAAAGACATCCATAGAAGGCTTCCTGGATGATGTAAAATGAGTTTTTGAAGGATATTCTAAGAGTTAACAAGTTAACAAGGAGAAGAGAATAAAGGCTAATAAATATGATGTTTAAACTTTAAGAATGCTGGGTTCAAGGGACTGTGGGATATTCAAGTGGAGTGAATATTCAAATACTAATGGTAGTTAAAGCCACGGGAAAGAATTAGTTGATCCAGAGTCAGAGGGAAATAGGGCTGAGGTTCACCCTGGAAAGCTAGACAAAATGTAGGAAGAAGAGGGGCCATGAAGGATACAGAAAAGGAATGTTGCTGGAGATAGGAAGGATACTAGAGAAGCGTGGTGTCCCTAAAAACCAAGAAGGCCAGAGCAGGAAAATTTAACAAATAGGTCAATAGTCTGAAATATTCCAAACAGACCAAGTAAGAAAGATTAGGTATTGTCTGTGGGATTTAGCAGCAAAGAAGTCATCTGGGTTCTTACACGATGAAGCTCTTCCAAGATAAGCCAGAGCTCTGACAGTCAGGTGCTCAAACTAAGAATTTTCTTCTCTTGAGACTCCTATTTCCTGCTTACAACACTGTATACTCAGATTCTCATTCTGCAGTTGGGTGAGTGTACCTGTTCATAGAAGACTTATGTATTTGTCTTTGGAGTTTCTTTCTTGAGCTATGGGGCATCTATAGCACAGACTCCATGAAAAGTGCCTCCTACTGTCTTTGTAATCCCGCATGAGCATCTCTTCAACTAAGAACTCCCCACTACTGGTCAGGGTGCACCTTGCTGTTTTCCCCATCATTCTCACTTGGCACTTACTGTGAATAGGCAAGTCATAAATGAAAATAGATGTCTGTGCTAGATCTGTTAAAATATAAGCCAAGCGATAACAATTCTTCACTTGGAACCGTCTAATAGTTAATCATCTTATTAAGAAAACCATCCAACAAGGGCCTGCAAGTTCAGTCCCTCGCACCTCTTTGACCTAGGGTCCCTTCACTCTGCTCTTCACTCATTCTAGCTTTCCTGTTGCCCCTTCAATAAGCCAGACCTCAGGATCTTTGCACCTTTCTACCTGGAATGCTCTTTCCCTACATAACTTCTTGGCTCATGCCTCTTTTAGGATCTTTAATCAAATGCCACCCTTTCTGTGATGTTTAAATTGCGCCCACCCACAGCAATCTTTTTCTCCCTTCTCTGCTTTATTTTTCCTGTTGCACTCATGACCATCTAACATAGTACTTACAATCTATCTTACTAGATGCAAGCTTCATGACAGAAGGATTTTTGACTAACCTTTTCACATCTGAATTTCCAGAATCTAAAATAGTGCCTGCACAGAAAAGACTCTCCACAAATATTTGTTGAATGAATGAATGAGCACTCATCACTCTTCTCCACCTAAGCAGGGGCCTTTGTAGCTCTAGAAGTCTGTTGTTAATTTTCTTAAGACCACTTCACCAGCAGGGGTGGGGGAGTGGCAGGTGGGGTGTGACAGGCAGGGGTGTAAGGAGTGACAGAGGGGAAAAGTTGGAAATGGAGGAGTGTGGGGAGAAGCCATGCTCTATAAAGCCAAAGTTCACAGGATTGATATGGCAGTTTCTATGGGCTGTGAAATTGTAGCTTAAACCAACTGAACAAATATTTAATCATGCTGTAAGTGTTTGTTTCAGAAGGGGCTGGAATTTTCAGGGGACTGAGGGCTCAGGACCAATACAGTTAATATTGCAACTTTTCCTCCAATTCCTCTGACTTGTTCTTATCTTTTCACTTCTCCTGTTTTCCCCCTCCAAATGACAGACTTCCTTTAAAAATGTTCCTTGGGTGCTGTTGCTGCTTTTTTGTTGTCAACCTGATTGTTGAAGTAGGGCGTGCAGAGAAAGCACACGTTTATGTGCAAGTCAGAATCTAAGAGGAGTGTCTTAACTCCAGGTTTCACATGACAGATCAGCAGGATATGGTTCCTTTCTGGGAACGACCACAGTGGTTTGAGCAGTTTGGTGGAGTTGTGTTGCTCCGAAAAAGGGGATCTGGCCATTAAAATGAAAGTGACAATTCTTCAGACCAGGTATTTCGAGGCCGAGTGTTTTCCACAAGGTGGAGTGTTTGATTTAAAACAACAAAACAAGCTGGAAGTTGCAGACAGGACTTGACACATTCTCAATACAAATGATGAAGTGCAGTGCCCTGGGGTTCACCTCCCCTTAGGCATCGGAGAAGCAGGGAGGTGGCCAGGTCACGTAAACCGAGTGGCAGCCTGCGCAAGCGCCACCATTTCCCGTCTTTCCATCAGCAGCCGTCACGGAGGAAGATTAAGGGAGTCCCGCACTACCTCTTAAAATGTTTCTTCATCAATACCAACTGCTCAATACACGAGCTTCTCTTTGCATTAAGCAAAAAGCAACACCTAACTCCTTCTCAGAGCCAGGAGATTAAATCTGGATTTATGCTCTCACCACAAATTGGAAGACACATTTATTTCAGAATTCAAAAGGAGAGAGAGGAAGACTAATGGGAAAAATGCACACACACACACACACACACACACACACACACGAAAAACTAGTGTCCTACAGCAGAGGGAGCGATTTGTGTCTTTTTGCATCATGCATTAAATTGTTTCATAAACATTTGTGAAAGGTGAGAAACTACTGAGCATATTAAGACACTTTCTGTATTTATAAGACATTATAAAATTATGATTTACAACTCTGTATTCTAATCAGATAAGTGATATTGACAGTAAATGGAAAAATTTCACATTGGATAAGAAGGTTCTATTGTATCTGTAGGAGTGTGTGTGTATGTGCATGTCTGTGTGTGTGTGTGTGTGTGTGTGTGTGTGTAAACCAGCCAAATAATTATAACATTTACTACACAGATTTTTTTTTTCAACTAAAATTAAGCAAAGCACTCTGCTTTCACATACATGACCTAATTAAGTCTCACAAAAAGCCTATGAGGTGGGTATAGATATTTCTCCTTTGGACACAAGGGAGCTGAGTTCCTGGGAAGCTGAGGGTCACACAACTGGTAGCAAGGACCAGGACACCTGAATGCAGTGACCTCTCGCTGCTCCGTTAGCTGCCATGTACTCATCGACCTACTGTTTATACAGTACTTCCTCCATGTCATAGGTTTTTATATATTGTATTTCATGTGTCTTAAATACATTCAACAACCCTGCAAGGTATGTGTTTTTATCAGCACCCCCACTTTACAGCGGAAGAAATTGAGACCGAAGTCATTGGAGAAACCTGTCTTAGGCTTCTCAGCTAGTAGGTGGTGGTGCCATATTGTCACAAGATTTCTGATGTCAAAGCAGCCACCCTTTCTACTGCAGCTTGCTGCCTGAGCACATTTTTTAAAAAGGTTTCTCTCCTTTAAAAACAAGCCCAAGAGGAACAGAAAAAAAGAAAAACAGAGAAACAAAAACTTGAAGTTTCAGACAAACATAATCATAAAGGTATTTTTAATCAGTTTTATAGACCATAAAAATAAAGCTTATGGAAGAATACGCCAGTGTTATGTGATGAGTAGAAGGTGCTTTGCACCTTTCTCATGTGCTTTATTTTGTGTTTCATAAGATCCTGCTTTGGTGAGCTTCCTGTTAAGTCTTTAGTCTGCCATTTCCACAAACATTTTCCTTGGCTGAGTGGCAGGGCATTGCTTATTCTCGGAGGACCTACGAGCAGTCACAGGGGTATATATTTATATTCCCAGGAGGCAAAGTGGAGGGAAAGCAGAAGTAAGTCTGTAGAACATACTTTATCTGAGCCTTCAAGGTAAAAATCAAATGCAATTGAATGGCACAAAATCAATTTTCTATTGATTTAAGAGATGCTAAACAACAAAAGACCAAGTCTAATTACATGCCTAAAACCCCGTATTTTGAAACTTCATTTACTTTTGTAAAGACAAGTGTTTCCATGGAGCAAATTCCCCTGCAGAAAATGCCAGTTTCTGGAGAGAGGAACATGACTTCTGAAAGCATGAAGAGGAGATGAGAAGACACTAGTCTCAAACTTAAATGGTATCTGCTAGAGATGCTTCACATTTCCTCTCCAGCCCCACCACCCTTTCTTAGAGATCCCACTCTCAAAACCACCCCTATAGTTTTTTCTGAGACCCAGAGGGACCCTACCTCCCTGGCTCTAGAGTAGATGCTCAATAGATAGTTGTTGGCTACACTAGTTTTCTGTTATTGCTGCAACCAATTACCACATACATAGTGGTTTGAAACTGAGAATTTATCGTCTTCCATTTCAGGAGGCCAGAAGTCCAAAATGTGTTTCACTATGCTAAAATCAAGGTGTCAGGAGGGCTGGGTTTCTTCTGGAGGGTCTAGAGGAGATTAGTTTCTTGCCTTTTCCAACCTCTAGAGGCTGCTCGCATTAGTTGGTTTGTGGCCAGTCTCACAGCTAGTGATGTCGTCCCAAGTCCTTTCCAGGCTGCCGTCTCTCTGGTACTCCTTCCTCCGCCTCCCTCTTCCACTTTTAAGGACCACTGTGATTATATGGAGCCCACACAGGTAATCCAGATAATCTCCCCATCTCAGAGTCAGCTCATTAGTAACATTAATTCCACCTGCAACCTTATTTCCTCTTTACTATGTCACATAGCATAGTCACACATCTAGGGATTAGAACATGGGCATCTTTAAGGGAGAAGATGAATGGAGGAGCAGTTTATACACACTGATGAACTAAACAGAAAAACAATAAACTTTGCCTAGTCATATATATTTTTTAATTCAAAGCACAGTTTTGAATTGATAGTGTATAAAGACCTAAAGTTTAGAAATAACCCAAAGGACTGGAAGCTTGCATTCATCACTTGGAAAAGTCCATTGACTATCTCATGACTTTAAAAAGAATAGTCTCCAACGAACATGGGAGACAAAATAATTGATTTTGATCATGGGAGATCAAATAATTGATATTGTAGAGTATTTAAATCTCTGTGTTGTAAAAATAAAAATCAAGCACTTTCATCAGGAAAAATGAACTATGAAAAGGCTCAAAACCATTGTGTTCATTTTATATCTGGCCTCCTGATCATGCTAAAATAATCAGTGTATGGACTGAGGAAATGCTAAAAATCCCACGCATATCATTTCCTATAATCCTTGGATATAGATCCTCATTAGAGCAAAGTCAGAGGAACTGAACTATTTTATCACTATCGGGCTGGGAGCAGGGCTCATATGTGTTAACACTAAATCTTAAAAATTCTTGTGACATACGACAGTGAACTTTGTTCCTTCTACGAATAGCCTCATTGCCTGACACTTTAATAGCAGAAAACTCATGTAAGGACTTCATTGACTGTCCCCACCCCCCACCCACTTGGGATGAGTAACCCAGTTTCATCCTTTTTTCTTTTCCATCAGACAAATAAAACCCTACAGAAATACAACCCTCTCTCTCCAATTTGAAGGGTGTGTAAAACTAGATGTTAAGATTCCAAAAGACATTTAAGGTTACTATTAGCATCTAATATTTGGCATCCTTTTATACAAAATAACATTTTGGATGCAATTTTCTCAAACCACATTAACATTCTGATGCATCCCAATGCCTCTTACATCTACATGGCACTAAATTGGCCACATCTGGAGGAGTAATCATTTCATTTGGGATTTAGAATCGCATATGTTCTTTTTAATATATTCTTGGTTTTAAGAGTTCTTTATCGAGTTTTCTTTTGGAATCTCACTGTTCTAGATGACGATCATCTTAAGGCACAATTGAAAACAGCCTACCAAAAGTGGAAAGCCATTAGTTTTAGCCTGTAATTTTCCATTTCCCATATTACTCTTTTTTCTAACTATAGTCCAATTACTCTACTAAGAGCATCTCATGGATTACCTTATTTACTTCAATACTAAGAAAACTATCCCCACTTTACAGATATGAAAATGAAGCTAAGAAAAAGTAATATACTTAATATCTTACATCTAGAAATTGTGGACTGGGGACCCTAACCCACCTGTGGTCAGTATTCATGACTTTGAATGAGGAAACTTAGCTTGACTATTCCTAGGAACTGGAATAATTTTGGTTTATTCTTTTTTTTTTTTTTTGGTTTATTCTTTTATGAACAAATCTAATTAAAAATAATTATTGAATGTTTAATATGCTCCTTGGAATAGTAAAATCTTTTCAAATGCTATTCAAAAACTATCATGCATCATTAACATCATAGTATTACTTTGTTAGTAATCTAAATATATGGTAGCATAGAATCTGAAATAAGCAATTCAAAGAAATGCAAAAAAAAAAAAAATTGAATTTCAAGATCTTGTAAAAGGACAGAATTTCTACTTAGTCCTTACTGCATTTTATGAATTTTAGTCTCTCATTTCAAAACTCACAAAATGAGGGGCACCTGGGTGGCTCAGTTGGTTAAGCATCGACTTTAGCTCAGGTCATGATCTCATGGTTCTTGGGTTTGAGCCCTGCGTCAGGCCCTGTGCTGACAGCTCAGGGCCTAGAACCTGCTTCAGACCCTGTGTCTTCCTCTCTCTCTGACCCTCCCTGGCTCACACTCTGTTTCTCTCTCTCAAAAAATAAACACTAAATTTTTTTTTTTAAATCACAAAATGATACATTATGGTAATAAGTATTGTTTTGATCTTTTAAAAGTCACTTTGAGCAGCTATATTATACAATTGTTTGTATTTTTATATATCATATATAAACACATATATTTAATTTTAATTGTAGTAAAAAACACAATGTAAAATTTACCATCTTAACCATTTTTTTATTATGAAATTTATTGTCAAATTGGTTTCCATACAACACCCAGGGCTCATCCCAACAGGTGCCCTCAATACCCATCACCCACCCACCCCTCCCTCCCACCCCCCATAAACCCTCAGTTTGTTCTCAGTTTTTAAGAGTCTCTTCTGTTTTGGCTCCCTCCCTCTCTAAACATTGTGTTCTAACTATTGTTTGATAACTCAGGTTGTGAATTCTCATTCACTGGGTAAAAGAAAGCCCAGGACTAATGACAGAAGCTCACCATGGTTCCACAAGCACATTCATGGACTTAGCACACTTGTCTTAATTTCTTTTCTGGTCTTTGGGTTGGAGCCACAAAGTGACCTCATCCCTGGGCTCTATTTCTTTGAAAGAGTTAAGGCATATATTGTTTTCCATTTGGGATTGGCATCTTTTTTCTTTTAATTTTTTTAATGTTTATTTATTTTTGAGAGAGAGACAGACAGACAGAGTGCCAGCAGGGAGGGGAAGAGAGAGAGGGAGACACAGAGAGAATCCGAAGCAGGCTTCACGCTCTGAGCTGTCAACATAGAGGCTGATGCGGAGCTTGAACCCACAAACCATGAGATCATGACCTGAGCCAAAGTCGATGCTTAACTGACTGAGTCACCCAAGCATCCTGGGATTGGTATCTTACTTTATGGAATGTGTTAAGCTTGTGGGATTTGGTGCCTAGCTCACAATAAACAAGGCCCAGCTAACTCTCATGTCATTACTTTGTGTAAATTAGAAAAAGGTCACCTGGTTGTATAGACCGGGCCTCATAACTCATGTCTGACCAACTGGAATGTGGGCCTGGGCTCAGCACACCCACACCTATTCACTCAGGTGTCCTTGTGCAGGGGTCCAGGAGAATAATTTTACATATTAATTCCTCTTAGAGGATTTTGACAATACAATATGGTATTTAATAAGATAGCATATTTAACTCTCAAAACAAGACTTTTTTGTGACTCGATTTTCATGGGGTCTTTAATCTCTCATTTCTTCCAAGGCCAGACTCCTTGGAGGAGGTGGTCTGAGCTACTCATGAGTTCATGAGTGCTGTGAGGCCAGGAAGTGGGTTTCCCCAGAGAAGCTGTGCTTCTGCTTCAAACAGCAACGTGAGTAGAATTCCCCAAAAGCCAATTATGCAGTATGATACTCCAGTCAATAGCGACCACTGGCCATTTGCAATGGCAGGACTATGATCATTGACAATCCTCTACCTGTCCAGAAAGCTTTGCCTGTATTCGACTTGTAAGTTCACCTGAAGTCTATTTTTTTTTTTTTTATTTGTTTGTTGGTATACATCTTTTCTTGCTGTGTCCTGGGAGGACACAATGTATATCCTTCTCTGCTCAACAAATCAAATAGTTGAAAGAGCAAGTTACTGAACACATTCTTAAATTGTGCTCAAGATGGTGCATGTAATACAGGCCAAATAGATCTTGTGCAGTGACTGACTTAATTTTACAAATGAGAGATGCTGTAGCTCTTGATATGAATGGATGGAATTGAATCTTTTACGCTTTGGTTATTTTTAATCAAGGTTTTACTTTAAAAAGACCATTTTGGGCCGTAAATGAGCAGGAAAACTGAAAGGTCAAGACCCTGACTTCTTCAGAATAAACTGTCAAATGTATTATAGTATACCAAGCATTGAATGTATCTGAAATTACTTTGAGGATTCTAGAGGGTTACTTATCAAAGAAAATTAAAATTGCAATTTAAAATAAAAAATTTTAAAGCAGCAATATTTACCCTATGTTTCTATTTATAATATTTTAATGCTCATCAAGATTTTACTTACCTCTGAAGCCTTCTCTTTCTATAGTAATAATGTCACATTAAGGAGGACATACAGAATAATAAAGCCCATTCTTTAAATAACTATATTGGTTGCTCTCCCACACAATTTCAGTTCTTACAGTGTTTTTTCATGCTATCAAATCACTTAACGGCTCAAGAGAGTGAGATAAAGAAGTACAGAGGTTTCCCCTAAAGTACTTCAAGGTTGAGTCTATATAAATCAAGCAATTGTATTTTCTTGGAAAATACAAGGAAACAAACCTGTTTGCTACAAGGAACAAATTTGTTTGTTTCCTTGTAGCAGGAGATGTTTCCTTAAAGTTAAGACCGTCTAGGAGACAGACTCCAGTTTGAAATGCAAATATGAATTCTTTTTTTTTTAAGCATATTTATTTATTTTGAGAGAGAGACAGAGAGAGAGAGAGGGAGAGAGCGCAAGCCAGGGAGGAGCAGAGACAGGAGAGAGAGAATCCCAAGCAGGCTCTGCAGTACCAGTGTGGAGCTGTCACAGGGCTCCAACTCTTATGAACTGTGTCATCACAACCTGAGCTGAGATCAAGAGTCAGACAATGAACCGACTGAGCCACCCAGGGGGCCCGCAAATATGAATTCTCAATCTTATCCAGGAACCATAAGGTCTCACCACTCCAGACAAAAAATAAGCACATTTTGATGCACATTTTCCTTTCTGTGTGTTAATTATCTTCTCACGCAACCAAGGACTTTATTTCATCTGAGTGTCAGATACAGTTTTCCAGTACTACCGATTGCAGACTTGAAGCCAGATTTTATTGTGAGACTTTTGACTTTACACCTTTGATAGGAGATACAATTTTACTCAGGTTTTGCTTGCTGGCAGGTGCTTAAAAACCTATACCTTGAAGAACATTTAGAAGAATGGGCTGGTTGATTATTGACCACATTTAGCAGACCACTGGCTTGGGATACACCTAAATCAATCTTCATACTTTCCTGCTTTAATTGACTACCAATTCCACAACAAACAGACTAATTTGCAAAGGAAATGGGCTGTTTCGCTTTAAGTTTGTAGATTAACCTTGGAATAACTATGCTTTACGATGTGAGAGCACAGTTATTTTAAAAGATTATGAAATGTCTGTAGTATATGCTCTGAGAACCAAGCCTTCAGACCAGGTATTGTGTGCTCTCATTTGTATAGGAGAAATATGTTTCTAAAAAGACCCAGTGAAATTATACATTCAGCGTAGGCATGACTTTTCCATAATTGATATAGGCAGAGATGGGAGTAATAAAAGAATAAAACCTCCTAGAAATTTAACAGGACTTGAATAATATTTAAATAAAACATTAAAATCATTTTGATTCATAGCTGATCCATAAATTCTAACTTGGGGCATACAATTTTATTTTTTTTAAGTTTATTTATTTTTGAGAGAGAGAGAGAGAGAGAGAGAGAGAGAGAGAGCCCAAGCAGGGATGGGGCATAGAGAGAGGGAGACATAGAATCTGAAACAGGCTCCAGGCTCTGAGTTGTCAGCACAGAGCCCCATGCGGGGCTGAAACTCACTCAGGAGCATTGAGAACATGACCTGAGCCAAAATCAGAGGCTTAACCCACTGAGCCACCCATACGCCCCAGGGCATGCTATTTTAAAGCTGAAAGAGACCACAAATTCTAGTTTCCTTACTTCACAAACAAGGCAACTAAAGATCAAAAAAATAAAATAAGCAATGGCCCAATCAGGATTGGAACTAGGAACTCTGGCAGCAGAGATATTTTTATTTCAACTATCACATTCCAAAACAGCAATTCAGTACTGATACTGTTATAAGGTCTTTTCTGAAAATTCTCTGCAAAACAGACTGATCCTCATTCTCAAATGTCGCATGCATTAGTCACTCTACAAGAACTTGGATTATGGCTACTCCAACCTCTGAGCTCTGTTGTGCAGAATTCTGTGAAACTTTAAGAAGCAGTCAGGGAATACTGGTTCTTTGGGGCCTTTTGAAGAGGGTTTGAATGCAAGGGAAATGAGGGCGTTTCCATGGAGGGTGGGCAGATGAGAAAATGGGAGAGGGATTAGGAAAGTAGGAGATGGAGAAATTATATCAAGAAAACCAAAGGAAGCTGGGTTGAATAGTAGATTGCAGTTAATTAGAAGTCCTGAATGAATGTCCTGATGGGATTCAGTGGTGAGTTACCTTTCTAATTAGACAAGCTTGGGGCCAATCAAGTGACATTGGAGTTAAGAGTGAAATGAGCTTGTCTGAATCTCTTTCTAAAGCCACTGCAGTCAGTTGGGGCAGTGTTGACACTGAGCTGAGTCAGTTTTGCCTAGCTTGACTACTGGTATGGCTTTGTTCTAAAATCACAAGTTCAGAAACATACACATAACTTATTCCCTATTAAAATTGGATAATTATTGTAAAGTATTATAATTACTGTGTGCATTGAATTAACAAATATTGTTACATGAATGATGGGAAAAGACTTGACTATAATAATTGCCAATTAATATGTAAATTACTCCGAGCAGCAAAATGCTTTGTCATTTTTTTCTAAAATTTATTTTTTATCGAGTGAGGAAAACTTTGATTATCTGAAAGTTCATTTTCTCAACAGAATGGAAATTTTAAGAGAACGTCTAGAAGTTTGAAATTTATGTTAGGAGAAAAAGGAAAGAAAAAAATCTGGTATTTAACGAACTTTTTATTAGTAATTTGGTAACTGTTTTTTCATAATCATGCTATCTCAACACTATTCTCTTGAAGCTTCTGAAACGCAGTATTTTGTTGCAATATTTTGTGTGAACCACCTCTGGAGAATTAAAAACAAAATGATAATGTGACAAAGGGCATACTCATTGTCAGGGTCCGAGGAGTCTTTGAAAATGAATTCCATAGTGTGAGAACTGAGGTCTTTGAAGGAAGTAGTTTTCAATTCTTTGAACATTTATTTTATTGAACCATCGAAAACTAATAGGGAGCAAAAGCCAATTTAGCTTCAGCCTTAAAATGTAAAATAGTGTGAGTACTGCACACATGACAGAAAAAAAAACACCTTCCCACTCTGAGCCTCATTAATTATAAGAGCTAATGTATAAATTGAGTATTTACTATATATTCAGTGCTTTTCAGGCATTATCTCCTTTAATTTTGCAGCTTTATGAAATATGTAATATTATCCCCATTTTATGGAGAAGGAAACTGAACTTAGTGGCATTAAGCAGTTCTTCCCAGGCTGCATGAGCTTGGTTTCATGTGTAAATATAGTAATAAGCTCTTTGTTACCAGGATGGTATCTGTGGTTATCACAAACTGCAACAGACAAAGTACGTGGAAAATCTGAAATAATTGGAGCATCCTTAGTCTCAGGGACCAATTCTGACACACAGCCTTCAAGGGTAAAGAAACGGGTGGGACCCACAGTTGAAATTCAACCATCTTTTGCAGTGCAATTTTTCTGAACTCTTTCTAAAGAAAAAATGACCCCTCGCAGGGATTACAGTCTCTAGAATATGGATTCTTGCAGCTTTCTGCAAAACACAAAGTGTCCTATTTTGTAAGGACACTCAAGGAAGAGCTCAAAGAGGGTTTTCTTCTATTTGTGTTCCATGTTTATGCTCTTTTTAAAAATGTTTGTTTATTTATTTATTTATTTATTTAGAGTGATCTTAGTTCTGACCACACATACAATTCTTTTCCAAAGATTTCCTTTCACAAACCTTGTACAACTTTCTTTTTCTTTTCTTTTTTTTTTTTTAACGTTTATTATTTTTGAGACAGAGAGAGACAGAGCATGAACAGGGGAGGGGCAGAGAGAGAGGGAGACACAGAATCTGAAACAGGCTCCAGGCTCTGAGCTGTCAGCACAGAGCCCGACGCGGGGCTCGAACCCACGGACCGTGAGATCATGACCTGAGCCGAAGTCGGACACTCAACTGACCAAGCCACCCAGGCGCCCCTACAACTTTCTTTTTCATTCAGATTTTGTCCTAAGCCTTTTCTCTAAATAACCAGTCTCATTTTATGACAAAATTACTTTATTTTTTTAAGTAATCTCTACACCCAATGTGGGGTTTGAACTTTCAATCCCAAGATCAAGAGTCACATGGTCTACCGACTGAGCTAGCAGGCATCCTAGGACAAACTGACTCTTTTCCCCTCGACAAAAATGTATTCCTATTCCTCATGCTTCCCCCCCCCTTTTTAAATCAAGACCACATTTTACTTTGCATACAGAGTTGTTTTCCTTATTATTTTCTAGCAATCTTAATACATTTATCAGAATTTTACTTTCAGAAACCTTAGTCTCCAGTGAAAACCAAGTAGTACCCAATTGTGAACTGTTACACTATAATTCTTTAGATTGAAAACTTATGAATACATTTCATAATTTCTGGAAATCTGCTTTTTTTTTTAAAGTACAATTTACAGTAAAGCACAAAACAGTTTACCAACAGACCCAAGTATCCTCAGTTTCTCCACAATAAGCCAAAAGCAAACCTATGTCCAGTAATCAATACTTGAGTAGTCTGATTTGGAAGACTTAGATATCCAATGACTTCAACCCAATTTATCATTTAACTTAGCAAAACTTCAAAGTTTCAGGTTACCAAAGATTTTGAAAGCTATAAACCTTATTATTTACTCAACCTACCTGTTCTTAACAAATGCCCATGGAAACTTTAGGAGACAAACAAAATTAGCTGTCCTTTTAAGTCATCTTTTCACTGACAAATTGCAACCGAGATAACATGAGCTTATTTGACCTTTAGTAAACCTTGGTAGGTTTACTAGAAGTTACAATACAAAAGCTTTATATTTAATGCTGATAACTCTAAAGACAATTCTATTTTAATTAAAACAACAACCTCGAATTAGCTTTAGTACCAATATGTTGCACCTGTGTCCACTAAAAAGTTAATCCATTTTTTTCCCCACTGTCAATTCTACCTGGGGCTCCTATGAGGAAATCTGGGGTTCCTGTGGGGAAATCTGAAGTGGGCGGTTTAAGTTCGGGTGGGCCCTTGGGCCGCATCATGCTGGTTTGGAAGGTGCTTCAGTTTAAATCTCATCAACAGGTGGCGCAACAGCGAAGGGTGATTTTGCTCCTTGATAGGTGGTGGGGGGTGGGGGGGAGCAGAAGCTGATCCTGCGGTGTCGCTGAGGGTGGTACAGGGGGTGGGCAGGGAGGGCAACCCGGGTGTTGGTGCAGGAGCAGTAGGAGGGGGAGGAGGAGCAAAGTGCCGCCAGCAAGCCTGGAGGCGGATTGAAAGTTTGGATTAGCATTTCTTTCTCTCAGGCTCCTGTCTCTCCCTCCTGCAAAACAAACTTCCCCCCCACCGTTGCTTTTCAGCGCTCTATGCCATTTACTCAGAATGCGTCCTAGCAGACTTTCTTTGGAAACAAGCGTGTTCCCCATCTTTCAAGGCAGAAGTTCCGAAAGAACACAGAAGACACAAAAGTATGACCAAGTGAAAGCCCAGGGTACCTCTGTTAGCATTCATTCTTCCCCAAAAGTCACCGAATGGCTTCCTGGTTTCTGGTTCCTTCCCAGAAGTCAGAGCTCCACCAGCTGAACCAAATGGCTTCCTGGATGAGCTGAGAGAGCCAAACCAAAACCCACTATTTGGAGGCAACCAAATGGGAGGAGGGAAAGCCATTCAGTGACCACCTTTCCTCTGAGCTTGACTTATACATAGGCCAGCTGGTGTTACACTAAAGTCATTTTCTTCTTCTTTTTTTTTTTTAATTTTTTTAACGTTTATTTTTGAGACAGAGAGAGACAGAGCATGAATGGGGGAGGGTCAGAGAGAGAGCGAGACACAGCATCTGAAACAGGCTCCAGGCTCTGAGCAGTCATCACAGAGCCGACGCGGGGCTCGAACTCACAGACCGCGAGATTGTGACCTGAGCCGAAGTCAGACGCTTAACCGACTGAGCCACCCAGGCGCCCCTAAAGTCATTTTCTTCTTAGTTGTAGGTTTATAACTACAAGTAGTCTGGTCGGCCAATATTCTCCCTAGGGTGCTTTGGGAGGGGATAGGGTGGGCATTCTCCATTGTGTACACATACACACACACATGCACACACAGACACTCACTCACACACACAAATTCCAACAGAGATCTCCCCAAATGTGTCCCTGGCTTCCCGGTTGCCTCACACCTGTTTCTCTTTCCCTCGGTACCATCACAAATTACCACAGTCCCCGCCACAACTCAAGCTATGCCAGCCTGAACAAATGGGTTACGAAACCAGATGAATGGTTCAAAAGAACCCAACAGCAGGGAACCATGCAGGGCTGACAGTGGTGTGGTGTGCACTTATGGCAAAAACTCATCAGCAACAAATTTCTAGGGCTTCTTCGAATTCACTAAATTACTTTTAGGTTTATATAAGGAAAATCTGAGATAAACGTGGGTGGGTGGGTACCCGTAGGCAGGCAGTAAAGGTGAGGTTGATCACAGTCTTGGGGTCAATCACGTGGGGTCTTACTGCCTCAGGGCAGCCCTTATTCCTTGAGGACTAGTTTCCATTCCCAAAGCATCCCGCTTTGCCTTTAGGGTCTTTTGCCTGGGTTAGGAGATTAGTCGGAAAGAAGGACTTAATCAATTAGAACATTTTGTTGGCTAATAAGTCCAGCTTCTTCTACTGTACCCCCACACTCCTGTTTTCTTGGAGAGAGCAAGGAAGCAATGAAACAATGCCCTGGTGAAATGTGAAATCACAACTCAGTCGATCCGTATTTCTGGTTCACATCAGGAAACTCTTAAAAAGTGGATAAAGAGTATAGCTCTGTAACTTGATTTTTTAAAAGATTTTTAAAAAAATGTTTATTATTCCTGAGAAAGACAGAGAGAGAGAGCGCGTGCAAGTGAGGGAAGGGCAGAGAGAGGGGGAGAGAGAGAGAGAATCCCAAGCAGGCTCCACGCTGCCAGTGCAGAGCCTGATTTGGGGCTCGAACTCAGGAGTTGTGATGTGAAACCAAGAGCCAGATGCTTAATTGACTGAGCCACCCAGGTGCCCCTGTAACTTGATTTTTAACAAGATTTTATTCCTTCTGTTCACGTTATTTCTTTTTATTTTTTACCAATATTTTCTATTGACAAATAATATATAATGTACATGCAGAAAAGCGCAAAAACCCAAGTGTACAGATTGTTGCATGAATACAAAATGAACACACTTGTACACCACTCAGGATAAAAACAGGCAGGTTCCAACTGACACCCTGAGATATTTTATCCGCTTTTTATTGTGCCTGACTTCAATGTTATCCCTTAGCCGCATAAAACTGCTAGAACATTTGCTCAGTTTCTTCATTATTAGGCTGCTGTTTAAGAGTTGGCGTGTGACTTCAGGAAAAGTGGCAGTAGATGCTGGCTCACTTCTCTGCACGGTCCTTCTTTCCAGAACGTTAGCCCCTCTGCTGGCTCTCTGATACCTTCCAACAAATATTTCAAAAGGATTATCCTGTTTTGTAGTTGTTCTCCATGGGAGGATTGGTCTGTACAAAGCTATTCCAGAGAAACGGATAAATGTCAGCTATTTCCTTCACCTGCTTTATTGAACTTCTCACTTAACTCTTCAGGTTGAAAATGGCATCCTTAATTTTTCATAGTATTGTTGCAGGATCTTTTTACCTCAATACCCAGGGTTCATTGTCTTGTCACTTCAAAGAATGAAGAGGTGAACCCAGAATAAAATGAGCAGCAGGCAAAAGTTTATTAGAGTATAAGGTGAGAAGGTAAGAATAGTGTGAAAGCTCTCTTTACAGCGAGGGGGTATTTGAAAGTGAATGCCAATGACTATGGCCAAGGGGCTGTTTAATAGGGTTTGGGTGGGCCTTTCCCTCCCTGCCTGTTTTATCCTACCTTTCTGTATCATAGTATCAGAAACATCTGGGGAAGAAAAGTAGAAATAAAGGAAAGCAGGAATATTTATTGAATCTGTATCATGGTGTGCTAAAAATATTTTACATTTCAAATAAATAAATATTTATTTCACATTTTTTTATCTGCTTCATGAAATTATAGATAACTGAATTGTACTTCCGTGTATTCATGAGATTTTTACCTGCAGGATGGACCCAAGAATCCTTGGCTTATTTCCATGACAAGTAAAAGAGGATGTTTAAATGTTAGGAAACATAAAGATCCTTGGTTCATATCAGAATCCATCACTTTAAGCAGGAAAGTCTAGTTTTGGGCTGAGAAATTTTAGTAGATACAATTTTTCCAAAAGTCACAATAACAATTTTGTGAGCCATCAGGGATGGCTGCTTTGCTCTATTTCTTTACAACGATATTAAATCTGAATACCAAAGAAAAGTAATGATTTACTTCACCTCCAGCATATTACACAGAATTCCCTTAACGTTATAAAATAAGTCATATAGGAGTCACCTAGGCTTTTATATGTATGATACCTTCTCTGTACTTTTCTTACCTAAAATTTAAAGTTTCCAGTGTAAAGAATATTTTTCTATATTTCAATTAGGGGCTATTTCTTCATGCTAGAATAATTTTATACAAGTGAAGAGTTTGGTGTTTAAAGTATAGAATTTGCATGTTTGGTTTAACGTCATGAGGTTTCTTGTGGGTTCATTTTACAATCTCTTACTTTCAAAACCAGCAAGTCAAGATTGCCTGCTGCAAAGGGAGACAATTTTCATTTCTTTCACCAGGTTGTTGAAATGTGGCCTGGTTCCAGGTACTGAGGACACATATTCCCAAGACAACCTCATAGACTACATTCTGCACTGGGTAAAAGTCACCCCATCAAGAAAAAATAATTTCCTTGATATTTCCTTGAAAGTATTGACTAAGTCCTTCCAGCTTTTCGGCAAGGTTAATCTCACATCAAACACTTATTGGTAACAAAGTAGTCAAAAGAGACATTGAGCTTTCATTCTGGGAGAGTATGCTTTCAGAGGTTCGATACAAAACCACCAATGCAGGGGGGGGGGGTGCTGTAGTGCCATTACCCTGTGCCAAACCTGCAGCCACAGGAAGGCTGTCCCTGTTGGCAATCAGGCAAAGGAGGTGATGTGGGCCATATGGGAAGTGACTGCCTCAAGTAAACTCACTCCACTGTGCATATCTCATCTGTCTACATCTTGGGTGAGTGACACATGGCATTGGGGCCCGGCCCCTCTGCTTCTTGGTTATCCACAGACTAGCTTAGGAAATGGAAGCTAAGGAGAGGTTAGAATTAACTGAATGGTTCTCCAGACTTCTCTAGACACCCTATCCATCAGGAGTAGGCAAAACTAAACCAAAATCATGGAAGCGCTTGTACTATGAGTCTTTGAGGTAAAAGGACAAATGCAGGGGGCTGAAACTGTAGTGATTCATCTGAGAGATGTAGGGAAAAGTTTTTCTAGAGATAGTTACCATTGGGGAGGAGGAGGAATGTCTGGTGTGGTAGAGGGGTGGAAGAAATCGAGGGAGACTCTAGCAAGCTCAGAACAGTCTTTCTTCTCTGTGAAAAGTAAGACACAGGAGTTCTGTAATTTTTCTCATCTCCTGCTGGGTCATAAACACAGATGATTGGAGCCATCAACCCCTTGCCAGGACCTAGAAAAGAATTGCTGAATTGTTTGGTCTCCATTCCTGGGAGTGCTTGAGAATGAACTTTGTAACAGAAAGAGTCTAGAAAAATGTGGAACAGTAATTATAGGGAAATATTGATTAAATTTCATTCTTGTGACCTCAGATTGGCCTAAAGCTTATCTCAAGATCCTGGCACATCGGGGGGATAGGGCCTACTATCTTCAAGAGGAATTGACTTGTGTATGTTGAACCATCCTTGCATCCCAGAGATAAATCCCGCTTGATCTTGGTGAATGATCCTTTTAATATGCTGCTGAGTTTGATTTGCTTCCATATTATTGAGAATTTTTGCATCTATGCTCATTGGGGATACTGGCCTGTAGTTTTCTTTTCTCAGGAAGGATTGAGAAATCTCCTGAAAAAAATAGTTTATTTTAGAGGAAGCTATAGGCACATATTCTTTGCCATAAAATAAGGCCTCAGTTGGTAGGAGGGTATACAGTGTCCTCTTGCGAATCCTCCAGCAAAAACTCATCTGCCAGCCACAGTATCTGTAAGTTGTTTGCCCCAGACTTTATTTCCACCCTTGTTGCTGACGCTCTGTCTAGAAAACTTCATGATACCTCATCACTGCCACTGCTTCCTATGCTCACCTGAGAATAATAGTGTCAAAATTATGGGCATTATTATCTGATGTTCCCAGAGTTATCAGCCCTCAAGGTGCATGTGGCTCTTGTTTCATTTTCTCATTGTGGGTTCTGCACTTTATCCCTTAAGAACCTAACAAAGCCTATACCCTGAATGTCATATAGTCATTCCATACAGCCCCAACAGCATCTCCTATTTCCCCTTCTTGCACTGTGTCTTTTTCTACAACCTTCATATTCTGCTTTTATCCAAAAGCAATGTCCTTATGCAAAAAGCTTATGCAAATTTTCTTGTTTCAAATAGCTGACCACCTCTCCAGTTTGCTTTATGTAACTAAGGACAATCCTGAAGGTCAACAGTGCTATATCACTCGCAGGTGTCACTGTCCAATTTCAAACTGAGGTACTGGTAACACTAGCCTTTGTTAGCAGAGTAATCTCTAATTTTCTCAACTAGATTCCCATTGAACTCATTATAATAGCACATTATAAATGCATCTATTGCCCCTAAACCTATGGCTATTACTAATTCTGCTACCTTTTGAAAAAGTTCAAGGTACCCATTCAGGATAAAGGTTAATATTTTGCCATGGCTAAATTCTGCCCAAATTACATAAAGCTAGAATATTTTTTGATACTTGGTTTAGCTTAGTGGTGACAGAATGAGAATACATTGTTTTTTTTTTTTATTTTATGATGAAACAGTATTAAATTATCTTACCTAAAATAATGGTTTCTGAGATGATAATGAAGAAGAAGGAGAAGGAGAAGGAGAAGAAGAAGAAGAAGGAGGAGGAGGAGGAGGAGGAGGAGGAGGAGGAGGGGGAGAAGGAGAAGGATTTTCATCAGAAATAGATGAATTAAAGGCTAAAATAGTTGTCTAATGAAAAATAGCATAGTACAGTAGCAAACAAAACCCCCCTGAGCCTGGAAAGGAGAGGGTCTGCACATACATCTCAGGTGCTCTCGTAAGTAGCTTAAGGGCCTTAATTAACACTCTGAGTCTTAGGTTCCTCAAATGCTAAGTAAGGATAAACATCTAAAGGCAGTTTGAGAGTATCACATTGAGGTGATATCTCTGACTCTTAGTAGGGCAAATGAAGAGCAATTAACAAGTTTTCCGAATCTTGGAAGTTACGAATTGGAATTGTACAAGTGTTTAAAAAGCATCTGATACTACTATAGTCCTCTTTGCTGATCTTGCAAAGTTTACATTTTAGCAAACTTCTAAGGGCATACATTTTTATAGAATCATTTTTTAAAAGCTGCTTTATCATTTTCTGGGTTTTTTTTTTTTTTTGTATCGTAAGATACAAAAAGCTTGGTCCAAGTGAAAAGCCAATAAGCTTCTATTACTTCAGAATGGGCAGGTGACAGAAGGAGAGAGAAATGTTTAAGATACTATAAAATAGCAGATAAAAGATCATTTTCCTATTATTATTATTTGCATAGAAATATTCTTGAAATATGTTCATCATACAGATCGTCTAGGAGCCACTTTGTCCTTAGGAGAAAAGGTAATGGGTCAATATTAAAGGTAGAGAAAGAGAGGTTGGAGGTCCTGTCTGGTGGTCTCTCTTTACTGTGAGAAGCATGAGACAAGATCATCAGTGGAAAATTGAAAATGGGAATGGAATAGAGAATTTGAGAAGGGTAAGGGTTGGAACTGTTACCCCAAAGAACACAAACAGCTGGATGGAGAGAGTTTTGAGTGCAATGAGACCAACAGTCCAATTGAAGTCATCATTTTGTAGCTGAGGCCAATAAAAATAGAAACTTCTCTTCTCTTCTCTTCTCTTCTCTTCTCTTCTCTTCTCTTCTCTTCTCCTCTCCTCTCCTCTCCTCTCCTCTCCTCTCCTCTCCTCTCCTCTTCTCTTCTCTTCTCTTCTCTTCTCTTCTCTTCTCTTCTCTTCTCTTCTCTTCTCTCTCCTCTTGTCCTATCTTGTGTATTTTACTTTATATTATCGCATTTAATTGGTAGAGACAAAGCTGGAGGTCTTATAGGCACAAAATAAGAAGTGTGGGATTATACTTATCCAGGACAGACTTCATTGGTTGGGAGCAGGGAGAGAAGAGGGTGAGGAAGCAGATAGTGTGGTTGGAGCTACTGAGTAGCCAGGCAGGAGGGAAGAAGTTGAAACTATGATGGGCCAAGAAGGAAAACAAATATCTCCATGGTGGAAGAACAGATACAGTGGCAGGAAGGGGTTGAGAGAAATGGAAGGGCAGGATGTGTTGTTAAGAAAGTGGGATTTTGGGGCATGCCTGGGTGACTCAGTCAGTTAAGCACCTGACTCTTGATTTCAGGTCAGGTCAGGTCTCAAATTTTGTGAGTTCCAGCCCTGGGTCAGTCTCTGGGCTGACAGTGCCGAGCCTGCTTGGGATTCTCTCTCTCTTCTTTCACTGCCCCTCCTGTGCTCTCTCCTTCTCTCTCTCTCAAAATAAATAAGTAAACTTGAAGAAAAAAAATAATGTTAAAAAAAAAAGAAAGTGGGATTTTTCAATCTGAGAAGCTGGAGCTGGAGCTGGAGTTGATCCAGGGTCTGGGGCACAGAAAATGAAGTGCTTCCAGACAGCCAGTGGGTAGGGTGAGCAAAAGCATGATGTCTGCACTTGAGAGTTGCCTTAAGAGGCAGTGAAGGTGTTCACAAAGGCCAACTCTATTTTCCAGTCTTATAGTCCTGGCTGTGCTCCTGTGATAGCTATGATTTCAAAGTAGGTGGCTTTCCTTAGTTAGCTTTCTCTCCTCACCATCCCCGTTCTGGCATCTTGTATCTTTTCCAAGGTCATCTAACAAATCACTTTCCCAATCAGGAGCAGCACAGGGACATAAATCAATGTAATTCATGCATGTTTCTTTCTTTCTCAAAGACTTGTCTAAATGAAACATTACAATATATTTTAGTTACCCAAATTACATGCTGGCTTTTAAAAACTTAGTATGTGTACTTTTTAACCTTCAAAGAACTTTACTGATATTAAGGTCATTAATCTTTTTAACACTCTTAGAGGTAGCATAATTCAGTCTTTGAGTTGAACTTGTTCAAAAGATTAACACAGAGGGTGATGAAGTATTTGGCTACCTGATGCGATTTTCTACTACAATATCAGGTCTCGGTGATAGTATTACTTTGGTCACTTCTGACAGTTTGAAAACAATTATCCTTGTTCCTCTCTTCATCAAGTGGGAAGCTATTACCTCTTCAGTGAGGACTCACTTTGGACCCCCCCAAAACAAAAATTACAAATAAAAGTTAATAATCAGGTTAGAATTTCAAAGGGTGAAAGTAATATGTGATAATTTCCTCTGAAACCCATAAGCTAACAAAAGCAATTCTGAACTTACTAAGCCCCCTTCTCTCCTGCGTTTTGTTTATTTTCATTGCTTGCCTCTCTCCTTTTTTGGATTTCTCTCTTTCCACGTATTTCTCTGAATGCAGGGGATCTTTCTTCACCTCCGGATCTCTTCCTGGGTGCTACTTTCTTAATGAATCTGGCTTCTTCTTCTTAGTCTTCTGGCTCTTTTCCCTTTCTCTCTCCAGCTCTTCCTTTTCACTCTGCCAATTATTCTACAGCCTGTATGTCTCCTTAGCTTGTCTTTTGGCCCCACAGAAGCAATCTATTTCCTGGCCCAGACCCTGGGATCCACTCTTCTATCCTTGTTTTCACTTTTCATTACTATAACAACAACAAAGGCTGCAATTATTAATTAACGTTTATCAAAGCAAGCGAGGTGCCAGGTGAGTAGATTGCTTCCCATTGTGAAGATGCCATCAAAAAGGCAACAACACAGGCAAGAGACAATGACCTGTACTTGTTCTGAGTTTCCAAGTAGGGAAAAAACTAAAACAGATTGCCAGTTGTGGTTTGGAATAAAATGCCTTGTCATCAGGCTTTGCTCAGTTACTGATAAAGTGAAACATCAGGTCCCATTGTAAGAAGCAGAGAACAAAAATGGAGACATTGATTGAACTGATAGCAGTGAAACTATGTAGTAGGTATCGACCCAGCATTGCTCTCAAACAACAGGAAAGACTGAGATGAATTTTCTTTGCACAGTAGTCAATCGGTCAGGTGGCTGCGGCACACACAGAATTTAATCTCTGATTGCTGCACAAAAATGTCTAGGATGAAACTATCTGTAGAAGACATTTTTCTCACCTATTCAAGGTTGCAGAGGGAGTTCTGTGGCTTGTGAAGCATGCAGGAGTGTGAAAGGGTATACATTAGAGGATAACGTAAGGGACTTTGCTGTGTACTTTGCTAAAGCCCACGTCCTAAGGAAGAATCAAGACCTTAGAGCTGAGAGGGGAATTAGTGTCTGAAAATTCTCACTGAAACAGGTTAAGTGTTTGCAAATCCCACGTGGATTAGGTGCCTAATGATTACATAACTGGAAAATGTAGAATTGCCTCCATCCTTTGCTGAGGTGGGAGAAATATTAGCTGCTGGAATGGAATTGCAGGTGGGAAACAAAAGAACTATGGCGCATTGTTACATGGCTATGTGCTGATTACAGTGAAATCATGAATCCCCACCTACTCTGGCTGGGGAAACACTGCAGGTGGGGAGGAAGTACCTCTTTAGTTTTCTGTAATTCATCATAAGTCTTATTTGGGGCTTCTATGCCTCCAGAAAGGCAGAAAACGTTAACCCTAGTCTTTTGAAGGATTCTTCTATCTCTGTGGAATTTGTGTCATAGCTCTAAAAACTTGCCTAGTGCTAAGATTTCAGAGCATGGCCTCTGGTCATTGAGTCACTTACCCACACAGGTGAACAGTAAGACACCCATCCTGTCTTTCAGTGCAGTCCTCGATGTCCTCTGGCTCCTTGGCACACCCCTTGCCTTGCCTCAATTTTTAAGGTGCACGCTGAGCCATTTCTCCTCTGTGATTTTGCCACTTCTTTGTCTGCACTGCACAGCAAGCAAGAAGCAGTTCCTGCTTCTCACTTCCTGCAGCCCTAGAGAACCTTTCTGCTGGGGCTATTTGTTCTCCCCCTCTTGCTTCTTAAAAATATTTTGTTAATATCACGTAGACTTCCTTCTCTGGAACTTGTGTGCTTGGCATCCAAAGGCTGGAGAAACTTAAGATAAATTTTGCTTTTTGTTGTTAGGTTTCTCCTCCCAGGCAAGGAATGCATGACTGTGTATCTGCTTGAATGGAAGGGAGAGAAAGGAATATAGATTGAATCTGAAAAATATTATCTGGTCACAGTTTTATATAAATATAAATATAAATATAAATATAAATATAAATATAAATATAAATATAAATATAAATAATATAAATATAAATATAAATATAAATATAAATATAAATATAAATATAAATATAAATATAAATGTTTTCAGAATTGAAAAAGTCCTGTCTGGAACTGTGGCCATCTATTTAGAACAGATATGTACCATGCCAATGACAGAGGACACAATGTAGTTCTTCAGAATTTCAGTGAATGAGACCAGCATGGCCAGCTACTGCCCACTATTTCACTCATTAGCCCAATTCTTGGTTTTGCTATCCCTCTGACTTCTAGCTAGTGAGGCAGGCATTTAGATATACACACCTTTTTTAGAATTCTTGGCTCATAGAGGTGCTTAAGAAGTCTTACCTGATGTTTATTGTCACTTCCTTTCTTCTTTTTATTTTTATGAGTTTTAATTTTTTTAATTTATTAAATTAAATTAAGATTTAATTAATTAATTAACTAATTAATTAGCTTGTGGGGGGAGCACTGGATTCCCACTTGGAACCAAAGCAAATAGAACAAAGAATTGAAGTTGAAAAGGATGTGAAAGGGAAATTTCAGTGTGGGAAATGTTTGTGTCTACAAGGAAGTAAGAACTGAGACCACCATGAATGCCACAGAGGCAATCCCTAGCTCCTGAGGCCAGTTTCTGAGGGAAAACCTTTACTGGTGCCTTGAGCACAGAATTCCAGCTTATGGGCATTGAAAAAATGCCAAGCCTGGTACAGTTTCTTTTGTGTGTTGCTTTTTCCTATAGGGGCCAGAAACTATGGAATCGAGTCACGTGCAGAAAGTAAGAGCAAGAATTATGGAGTCAGGCAGCTCGTCCTAGTGGAGGATGAAAGCCAGAAGCTTTTTACCTGGAAAGAGTTGGGTTCAAGAAAACCATGGGTTCTATTTCTGCTTTCCCTCTCTTCCTTCTCCTGCCTCTCTTCAGGATGAATACTGTGGTCAAGAGAAACAAGGCAGGAATGGAATTCTTCTAATCCCGTGTATGCAAAATATATTACAATTGAAACTAACTTTAAATAATCACAAGAGTCCATTTACAATGGAAAAATAGATGGCATGGCAGCAACAAGCTGTGAACCATAGGGAGAAGAGTCGTTTAAAATGATTCATTAGCAAGAAGAAAGCCCTGTGGGGCATTAGATATAATCTACCACAGGGGAAATGTGGCTTGGAGACTGATGTTTTTGAACTCCTTCAGGTCATCAGTATTTAGGAACAAATGATACCATCAGAAGGTATTTTTTCAGTTGCCGTGTACAACTTCTTTCAGAGGTCCTGAGAGAGATATACAAACCTATCCTCCACTCTGATAGGGAGAGCTCTCCGTGTGGGTGGCCAGGGAAGGTTATTCGGTGGTATTATATTCCCAGAGTGCCTGCCATGGTAATTCACTTACAACTGGCTGGCATAATTATGATAGAGTTTCAGTGAACATTATGCTGTGTTAACCACAGAATATTGTAATTGCTGTTAGAATGACCACGAAATGAGCCATCCAATTTCAAAACATATTTAGCCATTTCCAGAAGGGGTGCAAATGAGAGTCATTATGCATCAAAGATTCAGGGAAAGCTGATTAATAGGACTAAGAGTGGAGAATGAATTGATGACTATATTTTTATGTTTCATGATCATCTGAACTTTCCTTTCTGATTTTTTTGGGTATTAACATTCCATTAGAGTCCATACATTATGGGATATTTTGGAAAAGACATCAAGGGTAATTTATTGACATTTTGCAGTTATGTGTAATGAGAAGAGACTTCCCTGTCTCTGAATTTCTAAATTAAAGGCTTCAGAAAGCTCATCAACCCCCTCCCTCAACCCCTCCTCTGTCGAAGTCCAGACTGAGAACAGGCACAGATTCTCCCACTTAAGACATGTGGCCAGTGAAGGGCAAGCTATGAAAGAATCTGAATTATGGTTCCCATTTCTCTTTCACTACACACGCCCTAGATCTGTCTATCTTCCTGCATTTCTTTCTTTTGTTTGTTTGTTTTTATTTATTTTTGAGAGATAGAGAGACAGCACAAGCAGGGGAGGGGCAGAGGGAGAGGGAGACACAGAATCCAAATCAGGCTCCAGGCTCTGAGCTGTCAGCACAGAGCCCTATGCAGATCTCAAACTCATGAACCATGGGATCATGACCTAAGCTGTGAAGTCGGAAGCTTCACCGATTGAGCCACCCAGGCACCCCAATCCTCCTGTATTTCTGTGTCTGGATTTTCCTCTGACATTGTTACCACATCACAACAGGAGCCAGCATGCTATAGCATGTGTACTGGAGAAAGCACCAGAGCCATCTATCTTTGTCCTGAAGGCTGACCACCATCTTGTGAACATCCCCCTGGGCTACGGAAACCTCAGCTTGACCCAGACCTGCTTCCTTTAGATGCTTGGAGGGTCATCAAGGGAGGAGCCTGACTCCCAACTTCATAGTTATGAGTTTCTAGATGGCTCTTGGTAACATCTTTCCTGTGCAGTGGCCAGAATGTTGAAAAGTTTGCTAAATCTTTATATACACTCAATTCCTCTAAACTTGGCAAGAAGAAAAGACTTGAATAGCAGTAGAAAAATAATATGATACCATCCCCCTTGCCATAATTATGTCATATTTATGTAGCCTTTCCCAATGTTCCTTGAAAGAAGGCACATGGGAAATTTATGATCTAATTTCTTCCTAGAAGAGAGTTCTAGTCCTAGAAACTTGTTTTGTACCATAAAAATAACAAAATTGATCACACCAAATAATGAAAATTTGACTACATAAGTTACTTTGCAGTATTGCTTTAGGTTTTGGGTTTTTTTTTTTGTCGTTTTGTTTTTTTGTTTTCCTACATGGCCTTTTCCCACTTCTTCTGGCTCTGAGTGTCATAGAGAGTTTGGATGGCAGAGGTAAGAATCTTCATAAGAGTCTTTATTTCATCAGGAATGTTAGACTTGAGTTTAAAATTAGAATCTTTGAAAAATGTTATTATGTAGTTAGTGTGCAAGGATATCTCTGAAGGACATGGAGTGGCAAATGCTTTGAGATTGGCACTCCCAGAGTGACAGACTTGCTCACTGAGTCCTGGAAGGAATTGTGGGTAGTAGTTGTGCATATCATTGAGTTTTTTCTAAACCAAGGAGGTCTTATTTACTTCAGTTAAGATTGTTAAAACTGATGAGATGGGTAATTGGGAAGTGGGTGTGGTGGCCAAAAGGGACGAGAGAGAAATTGTTATTATAAATAAGCCATTGGTTGGCAGTATTTTGATACATTAAATCTTATAATAGAAGGGTTAGTAGTATTGAGTGTCTTTAATTTTGGAAAATCAATCATAGCATATTGGAATTTGAAGAACTTTAAAGTTCACATAACTAAATTATTAGAGACTTGAGTCGTTTCTATAATAATCTGATCAGGCATATAAATTATCGGGTCTGTGTTTGAATACTTTCTGTGATGGGAAATGCATCACTTTCCTTGAAGAATCTTGTTTAGTTCTGAGCATTAAAAGTTGTTGCTTGTAATCACCAAAAATTGGTTCTTTAATATATATATGAATTCTAGTTACATTTCTTGGGCCTTTGCAGAACAAATCTAACAACTGTCCTACAATCATTCCAAATTGTTCTATATACCCACAGATTTTTCACTTGCATACAAAATATCCATATGAAAGGGTTGTGTGGTTCTTGGTGATTCTGGTTTCTTTCTGGTTTGCCCACCTGGGTGTGGTCTACCCATGAAGAACAAAGCAGCATTTCCACTGCCTGCATCCTAGGTCTTGAATTTCATTATTGCAACCTCAGATCATTGAGGGCTTTGGAAGGGGAATTATTGATGGGTATTATGTATAGTAGTGCCATGGAGGTACTTTTATTTAAAAAAAAAAAAGTCAATCTGGTGGCTTGTGGGGATAGATTGCAGGGCATGAACAGTCAGAAAGTTGTAGTAGTAGGAAGGCTTGTATCAGAGAAGCAGCAGTGAGGCTGAGAAGGACACTGGATTCTAGATGTGGTAGAGTGTCGAACATGAGTGAAGGAGAAAAAGGAATCAGGGTGATACTGAAATTTCTAGCTTGGATATTTGGTGGTGAATGACAATACTATGAACTAAGAAAACCCTGGGGGAAAAGCCAGTTTTAAGCAAAAGATAACATCCTAATTGTGATTTCATTTTGTCCATATTCCTCCATATGTCCACAATAATATAATAAAAAAAGCTTACATAAACATTTGTCATTTGTAGATATACTATGTAGCCACATTCCCCTGATCTACCAACCTAGTAATCCTATTGGAAAAAGGAAGTGAGTTTTATTTGACATGACTAGATATTGACTAGGCTTTGCATCCCTCTTCTGTACCTTCTTTGATCAATAGTAATCAACTGTTATTAAGCATTTGCAGTTGGAAGTGTTTTATACTCTTATTGTCTAGTAAACCAGGTTGTATTATAGTATGAGGATTTTACAAATGCGTGTTTCGGAGTCACAAGAAGAGTCAAAGCATACTAATTGCTTTGTGTCTAACCCTTCAGCCAACCACAGCTAGACAAGGTCTTTATTAGCAAGATAAAATAAGTCTGAATTTTTAATTGAAATTTTAGGAGACATGAAATAGTTCATCTGACATCCAATTCCAATTGCAATTTAGGCACTGGGTTGGAATAATTACTCCTTATAAAGAGGCATTGTGACAAATTGTAAGGAAATGACACAGGAAACACTAACTTTTTTTTGTTTTTGTTTTTGTTTGTAAAATCATCAAATAATCTGTAGCCTGCTTTTTAAAAAAAAATTTTTTTTTAACGTTTATTTATTTTTGAGACAGAGAGAGACAGAGCATGAACGCAGGAGGGTCACAGAGAGAGGGAGACACAGAATCTGAAACAGGCTCCAGGCTCTGAGCTGTCAGCACAGAGCCCGACGCGGGCTCGAACCCACCGACCGCGAGATCGTGACCTGAGCCGAAGTCGGATGCTTAACCGACCAAGCCACCCAGGCGCCCCAAGTAGCCTGCTTTTTGTAATGGCCTGTTCATACCATTTACATTCATTTCCAAGTCACTTATTTATCTTTGAGGCTGTTTCTACTTATGCAACGGTTGGATTGGGTTGTAGAAGGACACGTGGGGTAGAGGAACTCTAATTAGATGACCTAAATGCATAGGAAGCTTGAGGCTGTTCTCAGTAGTTTGACTAACTGGACTCTACACAAGTTCCAAGCTCAAGTGTCTATAAGCATGACGCATGTTCCCTAAAAGTGTAGATAGAACATGGCTGGTGGCAACTGCGTCCAGACAGGGAGCATGTCCCTTCTGAAGGGAGCAACTGCTGGTCCCTGTTGTCGTGAGGAGTTGTGAGATCATTATTCATAGATCTTTTGATATTTCAAGAGAAGCTAAAACATTTTATGTGAAGTTTATTTATTATAAGACATTGTCAGTTAATTCACATTAAACATATGCTGTGCAGGTCAAGCAAAATTAGCCCTTATATCAGAAGTGCCTCAGTGATTTGTAGCATCAGTATTAGAACATCTCTCAATATGGCAGCTAAAGAACATGGATTCCCACCTTTTCAAGCATTTACATTAAAGGTTTAGGGCATAAACAATAGAATATGGCCCCTTATTGCTTATCTCATTTTATTAATTTTACCTAAAAATGGGGCTGATATTTAACTATCCTGCACTGTTGCATTATGTCAGTCAGTATTCATTCTGATTGGGTGGCACATGTAATAGAAGTGGTTACATGTTTTGAATATAATCTCTGCCCCAAATTAATAAGCCAACATTTACCACTGGCTTGGTTGAGGTATGATTTTGCCTGAACACTGAAGTCTTTTCAAAACCTTTTTATTCCAAGCATTCTAGGATTTCTTAGTTCCTTATAGGGCTACTTTAGAGATAAAGGTTACATGAACTTAAATAATAACTTATCAGCCCATAATCCCACTCATTCCATTTCAAAATATTATTTGGTGATTCTCACCTAGTGGCCCCTTTTATTTATTTATTTATTTATTTATTTATTTATTTATTTAAAGTTTTATGTATTTATTTTGAGAGAGACAGAGAAAGCACGAGTGGGGGAGGGACAGAGAGAGGGGGAGAGAGAGAAAATTCCAAGCAGGCTCCAAGCTAAGCCTGACTCTGGGCTGGAACTCACAAAACTGTGAGATCATGAACTGAGCCAAACCCAAGAGTCAGATGCTTAACCAACTGAGCCACCTAGGTGCCCTGCCCACCATGGCCCCTTTTAATCACAAGCCCCTCATGGGTTGACTGAAAACATTTGGTGAAAAGCAATTGTTTTCCTTCATCTATATCCTTCAAAGATAATCATGAAATATTGGCTTTCCTTCTGTTTAGATTTAATCTTGTTTTCATTCAATTAATTGGCAAGTGTCTTCAACTTAATAGGAATTTAATTGGTTCAATAGTCAATTATATTAGAAGTCTAAAACATGTGTTCCAAATATGACATCATAATACATACTGTTTGTAATGTGCCTTTTTTCCCCAAAAAAAGTTTTTATTCTTAGTAACAATTTACAGAATCTCAATATTAAAGAAAATGACATTGGAGTTATTTAGGATAGAAATAATCTTAATAGTATGTAAAACATCCAGTCAAATGAGGCAGCAATTAAAGGAGCATTGGAGTGGGAATCAGAAGACATGGGTCTGGGGCACTGGGTGGCTCATTTGGTTAGCTCAGGTCATGATCGCACAGTTTGTGAGTTTGAGCCCTTCGTTTGGCTCCATGCTGACAAGTGTAGAGCTTGCTTGGGATTCTCTCTCTCTCCCTCTCTCTCCGCTCTTCCCTAGCAATTGTGCTCACGTGCTCTCTCTCTCTCTCAATATAAATAAATAAATTTAAGGAAAAAAGAAGACACGGGCCTGGTCCTTTTGTGAACCAATGTAGTTTTTTGCTTTTTATTTTTGAGTATTATTAAGAACTTTTTAATATACTGGGCTAGAAATTTAAATACTTCCATGGTAAGGTTTTTATGCTTATTTTTATTTATACTTGCTTTTCCAAATAAGAAAAACTAGTCTCTGGAGGTTGTAGTGTTTGAAACTTATTAACTCTGTTGCCTCTGGCTATAGAGATCAAAAGGAGTTTTTCAAGTCAATTTCAAAAGAGGAGTGTCTGTCTCCCTGACCCGCAGTGTTGTTCGTAATTGTAAACCAGGTATTACTCCTGGGAAATAAAGGTATTTGATTATTAAAAAACTGTATGATGTGGAGGGCCAACAGCAAGGCTTATAGCTGTTTAATGCATGCAGAATAACTTCTCAAGTCAAATTAAACTTTTCAGATTCTATCCTCAGTCTCCGAAGATACATTTCTGACAAGCACATTGTTCCAGGATTCTCTTTCAGTAATTCCACACCCCAGAATTTGGAACGTCTTGACTATTTCAATCTCCTTAGACTGTATTCCCTGGGCAGCTTGCCCTTGCTGTTGTTGGTTTGTTAACCGTTACACATTGATTTATATTAACTTGGAAGGACAAAAGAATCAGCAATGAAGGCTCTGACTACTGATATGATAAGTAATCTGCCAACACACCTTTGGTTTGGTTCCAAAAAGTTGCAAATGCACATATAACAGGTATGAAATTGCTGATTCCTACCTAAGTCTGACTCTAGGTGGTGTTAACCTTAAAAATAAAACTGCCAGTTATTTTACCAGCATGATGAGTTCATTTGGAAATAGCAGAAAATTGCAATCTGGGATGAGCAAGCTATGACAAAACCATAGACAAGTCCTCAGAACAAAGGAGACGAACACTCTTTTAGAGGAAAGCAGAATCTGGGAGGAGCTGTTATAAACACAAGGTCCATTGGAGTAAAGTGGGAGTAGAGTGGCTTCTCATTGGCTGAGTTGTGACTGTCTCTCATTGACTGGCCTGTTGCCAGGATAGGAGTGTAATAGGTCAACTTTTAAGATATTAGAAAGATTATTGTATATAAGTTCGGCTTAAACTCACCTTTCATGAATAATTGAGATAAAAGCTTATGTAGTTCCCTATTAGGGTTATCAGAAATTACTAACCGCCCTATCTCGCTTCTGTAACTTCGCCTGCTTGCTAAATAGATAATTTAGGTTGCAAAACGCTCCCCCACCCCTTCCACCAAGATCTAGCCTAAGCAAGACCAACATGTAAAAAGTCAGAACTCACTGCCCCATGGTATCTTAGGTGTCTAACTATGCTTGGTCATTTTAAATCCTCTTAGGACAAAGAACTTTAAATTGATAGGTTCCCACCAAGACTAACATCTGTGTGTCACAATATGATTGGCTACCATGAAATGCTGTAAATTATAATTGGCTAACTAAATAATGATGTACTCTGACTTGCTAAAATCCATATAAGCTCACTGCTACCTTTGTTCGGACCATTCCCTGCACTTTTCTCCTTAAGATCAGGAGATCAGGTTTGGCCTGGCCGTGAATAAAATCTTGCCTCACTTCTATTCAGCGTCTGGTGTTTTTTCCGACAGTACCCTGTTTCAGGAGGAAAAACATTCCTTTTCCTGCTTCGATATTAAAGTAGTATTCACATACAAGGTCCATCTCTTCTTGTTGGGTCTGCCATTGATAAGTGGTAAGGCATGAGAACTCCCTCTTCTAACCTCCTTACTCCATTTTTTTATTTATTTTTTTAAAGTTTATTTTATTTACTTAGAGAGAGAGAGAGTGCATGCACATGTGAGCAGGAGAGGAGCTGAAAGAGAGAACCCCAAGCAGGCTCTTTACTGTCAGTGCAGAGCCTGAGGTATGGGGCTCGAAGTCATGAACCATGAGATCAAGACCTGAGCCGAAATCAAGAATCAGCTGCTTAACCGACTGAGCCACCCAGATGCTCCCCAAGTCCATTTTATTTATTTGAGGTTTTTTTTTAAGTTTATTTATTTATTTTTGAGAGAGAAGGAGGGGTAAAGATAAAAGGAGAGAGAATTCCAAGCAGGCTCTGCACCCCCAGCACAGAGCCTGACTTGGGGTTCAAACTCATGAACTGTGAGATCATGACCTGTGAGATCATGACCTGAGCCAAAATCAAGAGTCGGTAGCTTAGCTGACTGAGCCACCCCGGTGCACTCCACCAGCCCATTTTAAATGAGGTTTCTTTTTATTAATTTTCAGTCATGACTTGGGGGTATTTGAAAATTTTAGATGGAAAACTTAGGCTGAGAGAGAAAGAGGGAGAGAGAAAAGAGAGAGGGGGGAGAGAAAGCACAATACTTATTCAGGGTTAGCATTCTCCTATAGTCAGATTGCAGGCTTGCCTCTCTACAGTTAATCACTGCTACTCTGCATATATTGACTCCTGAGGGACAACACCCTAAATTTCCTGGAAGTTCTTTTGTTTGCTAAGAGCTATTACTGGAACCTGGCTTAATTCTTTAAAAGGTGTTAATAAAAGGTATGCTGCCCACACCCTTGATTTTATCTTTACCTTGGGGCCATGTCTTCATCTGGGAATCTTTTTTTGGTTTGTGAGAGTAGGGATAAGTTCTGGTTTCCATCTTAGCAAGTTTTGGTCTCAGGATTCCCACAAAATTCTCCCTGTAAACTGTGTGTGTTCTTTCCCAAGTTCATCTTTTGCTTGTATAACTTATATGCAACTAATCAAGTGTATAAGAGTCAGTTGATATTTTCAACATTCTGCCTGGAAGTCAAGTCCAAAAATTCATAAGGTACATTTTGTATCTTCACGTTACCTCACACGACAGTTCCACCAAATGTTTCATGACTATATAACACAAGCTACCATGTTTTTAGTCTTTTCTAGCAATTTCCTTGCCAGTTTTCCGCCTCTTTCATCTACCTTGTCTAAAACCAATTCCGCATATTTGATTTCTGCTATGGCAGCACACTCCTTCTAGGTACTAATTATCTATTGCTATAATAATATGGTGCATTATTATAACTGTTGGAGAAATGAATAAAGTACTGTGCCAAAGATGGCCTACGGGACTAAAACAAGCTCTGGTCTCGGGCTCAGAGACCCCTCTTCTGGGTTCTTCTTGCCCTGTTTGCTGCACACACGAAAACCTGCCATAGATATGGAAGCTGACAACTATAAATTACCCTTCCCACTTGCTTTTAGCGCTCAAATCTTTGGAGAAACAGTCTCTTCTGAGCCCGCCGGTGTTAAATAAATCTCTGATCCACCAAGTTCTCCGAGTGCCCCTTGGTTTTTCCGCCAGCATTCCAGCATGGTTCAGTAACACAACCACAAACTTTGTTTGCTTAAAACAATAAACATTTATTTAGTAATAAGTCTGTGGATCATTTGGTTCTTCTGGTCTCACATACTCGGAGATTGGCTGCAATTTGGCTGATCTGGTACGACTTTATCTGGGATGAACGGGATGTCCTGGCTTTGCCCTACTATGTCTCATTCTTCAGTAGGCTAGCCAAGGTAGGCCTTATGGCAAAGTCAGAGGAGAAAGAGAGGTAGTGGAAGTCAAAAATGCTTTTTTCAAGCCTCTGCATGCATCTGCTGTCTTCCTGTTGGCCAAAATAGATGATAAGGCCAAACTCAGGATCAACAAGAAGGGAGGTGGGCCTCTCCTGTATATGAGAAGACATTTAAAGTCGCTTGGCAAAAGGCATACATACAGGAAGAGGTGAACACTTGGGCCTTTAGTGCTGTACAACTTACCACATTACTCACCATGTTCAATCCCTGCCTGAAGCAGATGCTGACAGTGCCTCACCCTTATTTCTTGGGCCTTACCACTTGCAGTCCGCTCCAGTGAGTCAATGACTTCCAACTTGCAGTATTTTCTCCTTCTCCTCCCCCTCCCCCTCCTCCCTCTTCCACTTCCTCCTCCTCCTCCCCTTCCTCCCCCCTCCCTC
This sequence comes from Panthera tigris, assembly GCF_018350195.1. NCBI lineage: Eukaryota > Metazoa > Chordata > Mammalia > Carnivora > Felidae > Panthera > Panthera tigris. Next base: position 82,402,366 of record NC_056663.1, on the reverse strand, counting down.
TCTCCCTCCCCCTCCCCTCCTCCTCCTCCTCCTCCTTCTTCTTCTTCTTCTTCTTCTTCTTCTTCTTCCTCTTCTCCTTCCCCTCCCCTTCCTTTCCTTCTCCTTCTCCTCCTCCTCTTCCCCCTCCCCTTCCCCTTCTCCCTCCTCCTCCCCCTCCCCTTCCTCCTCCTCCTCCTTTTTATTCTTTTTCTTCTTCTCCTTCTCCTTCTTCCTCTTCTCCTCACCCTTCCCCTTCTTTTCCTTCTCCTTCTCTCTCTCCTCCTCCTCCTCCTCCTTCCTCTTCTCTTTCTCCTTTCCCTTCCCCTCCCTCTCCCTCTCCCTCTCCGCCTCCTCCTCCCCCTCCTTCTCCTTCTTCTTCTTCTTCTTCTTCTTCTTCTTCTTCTTCTTCTTCTTCCTCTTCTTGCTAAGGGCTTTCCCGTAAGGAGCAGAACACTGCTCTGTGCATGCAGACTCCAAGCTGGAAGTTCTGAGAAATTGGCCCTGTCCCCTCATGAGCAACCCTCAAACAATGAATGATGGGAGTTGGCATGTGAATACCCCAGCTCTCTTGCTCCTCTACTGTGATAACATGCAGGCATATATTTTATACCATTTCTCAGAGCTCATAGATACTAAACACCCACAGTGGTAGCTTGCTTAATGGCAAACTTTTATCCTTGTCCTGTTCCACTTATGTAACTCTCCTATTTATTTCTTTAAGTTTATTTATTTCTTTTGAGAGAGACAGAGAGAGCATGGGTGGGGGAGGGGCCGACAGAGAGGGAGAGAGAGAATTCCAAGCAGGTCTGTGTGGTCAGCGTTCAGAACCCGTGATGCAGGGCTCGAACTCACGAAACTGTGAGATCATGACCTGAGCCGAAATCAAGAGTCGGTTGCTTAACATACTGAGCCACCCAGGTGCCCCTCTCCTACTTATTTTTGTAGAAGTAAATTGCTTATACTTAAAATTTTGTCTGGTGGGGACCTAAATTAATATACTATATAACTTAAAAATCAATGTTTTTTGCACCACAACCAATGTTCAGTATGTGTGCATTTCTTAACTTTGGGCAGTTTTAACTCTGAGGTCTTTACAGTGCTTCTACTCTTTATGTTCATTAATAAGAGTCCTTTAATTATATAATTATCATAACCAAATTATTAGCCTTATTCTGATCTCAGTTTCAATTTTACTTTGGTTTTTTGGCTTGTAGAAGTCATCATACAGAAAAATAAATCTAAAAAAGAGAGTGCACATATGTAGTGAAGGTTCTCATCACTAATCTGAACCATGTAAATGATCCCTGTTCAGAGAACTATTTCTTCCTACCTTACTATTTTTCTTTCTTTTTTTTTTTTGCTACCCCTGGCCCCATTTTTTTGTTTGAGTAAAACTCATTTGGGCTTTTCCTTCTCCCATCAATAAAGAACATTTCTGTTTATGTGGCTCAGTTGGTTAACTGTCCAACTTTAGCTCAGGTAATCATCTCACAGTTTGCGAAATTGAGCCCTGAATGGGGCTCTGTGCTAACAGAGCCTAGAGCCTGCTTTGGATTCTGTCTCCCTCTCTCTGCCCCTCCCATGCTCATGCTCTGTCTCCCTCTCTCAAAAAATAAACATTAAAAAAAATAATAAAGAACATTATTGACTGTAATGTAAAATAAAATTTACAATTAGTTACAATAACAAAACACCATCTACATCGTCTAAATTTGTAGTTTTAAAATTGACTAATCCTTTATCCAGCTATAATCAATCTGTTGTTAAATCTATATATGGATTTCTTAATTTTTGTTACTGTATTCTGCAGTTCTAGAATTTTTATATGACTCTTAGTAAGAGATTCCAGTTGTTTGCTGAAATTTCCCACTTTGTCTTTATTTTCTTAGATATTTTAAGCATAGTTATATTATGTCAGTGATTACTAATTCCAATATCTGGGTCATCTCTGAGCCTTTCCCTGTTATCTATTTTTTCTTTTGTTCCTATTTGTTGTTGTGTTGGTGTCATTTTGTTTTGTGTACCTGGTATATTTTTATTGAACACCAGACATTGCAAATGAAAAATTGGAGATGATATAGATTGTGTTATCTCTTTCTGGTGAGTTTTCCCCATCCTCCGCTTGGTAGTTCTAATGGAGGCAAATCACCATAACCAACTGAACCTAGAAGATCAAAAGCTGTATTTCACTCTTTCTCAAGTTTAATTTCCTTCTTGAGTGGTATGGCATCCCAAAGGTTTCAAATGACAGCATGCAATGTTCATTGGAGTGCCTTTTCCTTGGTGAGTCATGGCCTCCAGTTTTATCTTCTTTAAAAAAAAGATTTTTTTTTTTAATCTGCTCTGATTTTCAATGGCTTTATGCTTGGCTTCTTAGCTTATTGCCCTCATCGGCTAAATTCACAAAATACACTGACAGAAAAACAAGCTGAGTATCATTCTTACTTTTTTGCACCTCCCTTCTGTCTAGGCTTAAACTCTAAGATTCTGGCTGCCTTGACAGCGTAACTCTAATTTTTGTTTACCCAGACTTGGAAAATTACCAAAAATGCACTTAGATTTTCTGATCTCTAGCAGTGGAATAAAGATTCTTAACCTCACAATTGATATCTAGAATTGGCAAAGCCTTGAGGGGTAAACAGCATTCAAAAGTCATGTTTCTGGATTTTCTTTCTCCTTGGGATCTTGACACCTTAAGGGTCTGGCTGCCACTGGAAGTTCTCCAACGCCTTCAAACAAATAATTTTTTTTTTTCTTTTAGAATTTTAGTTGGCTTTTCTTATTGTTTTTGGCATGAAGAATAGTCTACAACAAGCAACTTCATCACAGGTAAACATGGAATGTCTTAGCGTGGATACTCGCATTGCTCAAATTTAAAGCACTGAATAGGGACTGGAGGGGTCCCAGGAAGCTGGAGAAGAGTTAGCTTGGGAGAAAAAGAAAGCAAATTCAAGGTTCATTTGAATATTAAACTGGTCTACTGGTGTGGGCAGTTGGAGTTCAGTTCCACTGGGGTCTCTCTGAGGAACTATGTAAAGTTCCCCTCAATATTGCCTGCCCAAAGCATGCAGGAGGGGAATATTTATCTATTGGCTCTTGCCCTCATGGGTCAAAAATTGACTCAGAGTGGATTAAATTCTCACATTTCTAGGTTTTCACATAGGTCTGAATGGCTGAGCACCTTCCTGTGGCCATCCTACCCTGAGAAGGTAGAGGAGCACAGGGGAAGAAAGCAAGAGAAAAGGGGTCCAGCTGAGGTGAGGGGTTGTCAGACTATCCATGTTTGTATCTGGTTAGTGTAGCAATCACTGAAGAATAGACCTAGATGTCATAAGATAGGGAATAAAAGATGTCCAACACAGGGAGTAAAGAAGAGCAAATTTTAGAATAATAAGGATGCATTTATTTAAATGCAAACAATATTTTAGAAGAAAATAGACATAAATGTCAGGAGAAACAAGCTTGCATCAAGAAGAGGCAGCAAGGGGTGCTTGAGTGGCTCAATTGGTTAAGCGTCTGACATAGACTTAGGTCATGATCTCACAGTTTGTGAGTTCAAGACCCACATCAGACTCTGTGCTGACAGTGTCAAGTCTGGAGCCTGCTTTGGATTCTGTGTGTCCCTCTGTCTCTGCTCCTTCCCTTCTCTTTCTCTCTCTCTCTCTTTCTATCTCAAAGATAAATAAACATTAAAAAAAAAAAAAAAAGAGGCAGCAAAACAGTGAAAAAACAGATGGGTCAGTTTAACCCCCATAGTGTCTGTAAATTTTAAAAGCCTGGGTGGCTCAGTTGTTAAACATCCGACTCTTGGTTTTAGCTCAGGTCATGATCTCACGGTTCATAAGTTCCTGCCCAGAGTTGCCAGCACAGAGCCTGCTTGGGATTCTCTCTCTCTCAAAATAAACAAACTTAAAAAAAAAAAAAAAAAAAAAGGAAAATAATTGTCTGGATTTTTGTATAATTTTTGGTCACAGAAGTGAAATATGATTTGTATTTTGAAATAAAATGAGCTTGCATTGGGTTTTATTCAGCCCTGAGGGAGGAATTGACTGGGAACCCAAGAAGAGTCAGCACAAGCAAACAATGCAAACAGGATTTTGGTTTTGTAGCAATGGAAGCAGCCTTGTTGGATAACTTTTAGGGTAGTACATACATGTGGCTTCCTGTAATTGTTTTAATGTTTAATAATTTTAAGAATATATTTAATATTTTTTAAATTAAAAAATATTTAAAACTTTAAAAATTCATTTAAAATTGATGTTACTGAAGACTAATCTCAGGTCAGTTTTATTAAACCTAGAAGGGGACAGTAGATTATGGGAGCCTAGGTTAGGAGAGTGTAGTGGACATATGTTTTGCTTGACCAGCCTCTATTTCTCTTTCTTTCTCCTTCTTCCACTGATTATTCTGTCATTATTATTATTATTACATGGAAAGCTACTTCCTCTACACCCACAGACTATGTAATTTGGGGTGGGGCAGACCCAGGCCCCGTGCGGGTGAGGGGGCTGCTCTTTGAAGGCAGATGGGTAGGTGTGGTCAAGCATGTGATCCCTGCTGGTCAACGAATTGTGTTCATCTCTCTGGTCAGTGAGCTCAGTTCTGGAAGAGATAGGGGACCCCCGTCAGCACTGGACTTCTTTCACAACTATTGGGACAGAAGTACTGCTTCCACTGAGGTTGCGTAGCTGGTGGATGTGAGGCCGGAGAAGCTGGTGGCCTTACTGCCTTCATACGTGTAGGGCTTGCCGGTGAAAAACGGCCTTTGACGGAGGCAACAGAGTGAGGACAGTGTCATTTGATCTCCCGAATGCAAACGTGCCTCAAGTTAGATTTACTTCTGAAAAATTTTGATATATATAAAAAAGGCCTGACTACATGGAGAGTACCAGTGGGTATGAGGTGAGGAGATGAAGTGACATTTCAGGAGTAGCATCGGGAGGACTTGGCCATTTGATGGGCTGGGTTTGGAGGGTGTGGGAGAGAGAGGAGACAAAGGCAGATCTGAAGTAATTTGAGTGGTGTTAACCAAAGGAAAGAAGCATTTTTTCCTTTTACATATCCACTCCATGTAGAAAAACATATTAAAATAATAAACTATAAAATTGTAAATTAGAAACATGTGGCTGCTTTTTAGTAGTGTGTTTTTCCTTGTGTTACTACTGGCTTACATTTTTTGATAGGTTATATCTCTGAGGTTATTAAAAGTAATTTATTGAGTTTGTGCAATGCTTCATAGGTTTCAAAAAATTTTGAAATTTTTTAAATCTCATTTAATCCTCATAAGAACTGTATGTGGTAGGTTGGATAGTTACTATCATCCCCCATTTACCAGCAAGGGTGTTGAGGCACAGACAAGTTAAGATAATTAGTTGAGGAAACCCATACATAACTTGTAGGATTCCTATACATCATCCAGCTTTACTATTCCTAGTAGTTGTAGTTAGTTATATTCAGTGATAAAATTATAGGCAGTGACCAATGTATAAACAGGTGGCATTCCAAATATAGCATCTCATTTTCTCCAAAACATTACAAAATATATTTAATCCAATCAGAACTATTCTAAAAGAATACTAAATTAGAACAATCTTGGGTGATTAGCCAGAACCTTGATGTGTATCTGAGGGATCACTGTGGGTCAAATTCACCTCTGGAATTCTGAAAATGAGGAGGACCCTGGCTTTGAAGAGAAGGTCCTATAAATTGGGAAGTGCCACTCTAGGGGGTGTAAACATTTCCTTTCTCGAGAAGTAATACTGATACTCTCTTATTTTTCAGTTTCCAGGAAATGGAAATTGTTTTAATCTCATTGAAGGAAGCATACAGAGGCCTCAGGGAAGAACAAAGATAAGAGTCAGTTGCCTGTCAAATCGATGATACGAGTCAGCCATCCCACAGCCATTTGAATAAACAGGAGTTATTATATATATGAACTTTTGGCCAAGAAGGAAGTGTAGTTAGATTAAGTAGAGTGATAAAGAACAATGTACTGGGCCACTGGGCAAAGTTCATCATAACAAAACATCAGCATCAATGGAATTCATCTTCCTAAATAGCCACACACATACTCAATTTTCAAGTGCTAACAAAATGGGGCTTGATTGCAAGTAATAATACTGAATAATTTTATGTCATTTCTAATTCTCATTTCTCTGTGGAAATGTAGGAGATGTTGAGACTAACACAAAAACTTTTTGGACATAGAAAAAGACCTGGTTTTGTAAAATTATGTGGCTTAATACTCTGTTGCTTTAGTGAAACTGTGGTTTATATTCTGTGGCTTGAGAGCCAAAATACAATACTGAATTTCATCCAAGTCATGTAGTTAAGCCCATGCTTCCAAATGAAACTAATGGTCTGGCTCTATTTAAATGTATTGATTCTAGCTTCATAAAGTTGTATCAAAATGTGATTATACATTCTTTAGTTTCTATGTAACTCCCCTACTCTTACCCCTGCAAAGAAATCTTTGATGTAAAAATTCTTCATTTCATCTTAAACTAGTAATTAGGTAAGAAATATGATCATGATTATTTTTCCCCTCCTGAGAAAAAAAGGAAACAATAGACAAATCTGATAAATCAATGCTATTCTAAACAAAAACAAAAACCATATTCTAGAAATGTGTCTGTTCTCTAACAAGAGGAAACCAATGTTAGATTCTATAAGACCTTCTGGAATTTAGGATGACTGAGATCTGTCTAGTATCTCAGATATCCTCTGGAATTCTTGGAGGAGGAGAAGGTGGAAATGGAAAGAGGACTCTGGTTTCAAAGGGGGAGGGTCTTACAATTTGAGAAGTGTTAACCTACATAGTTTTGAACACAGATAAAGCCTTACTTTGTAAGATCTATGGTTTGATACTCTGTTGATTTGTGAAGCTGTTGTTTGTAATTGTTAGATAATATAATGTGTACATATGTTCTTTATCACATATATAATGTGTATAAATACATTTGTAATTGTTAGAGAATAGAATGCATATATATTTTCATCACATGTAATGTATATAATGTAGTGTATAATGTACACACACACACACACACATATATATATATATATATATACACATACATACATACTGATACTCTGATACATATATACTGATACTATATGTCTTTTCCTCCAGTTCCTGTAACAGAACTCCTAAAACCCATGTAACTTCCTAAAGTGATAAGAGCACTAGGATCATCTTTTGCTCCTGACACTGGGCTCCTGAAACCCTTGTAATTTTCTGAATAATGAGAATGTCTTTTATTCTAATAAGGTGACTCTGGGTGAACTCCTGGATGGCTCCTGGATGAGGACTGGTCATCAGTAAGTCCAAGCCATGATTAGAAGCTTGGAATTTTCAGTCTCCCACACCCATTCTCTTGAGACGGGAGAAGGGCAGAAAATGGAACTAATTGTGGATGCCTATATGATGAAGCTCTATAAAACCCAATACTGTGGGGTTCAGAGAGCTTCCAGGTTGGCAAACACATCCACAGTGGGAGGATGGCACACGCCAGCTCCATGGAGACAGAAGCTCCTGCAACTCAGGACCCTTCCACACCTCACTCCAGAACCTGTGTATTTCTTCATCTGATTATTCATCTGTATCTTTTACCATATCCTTTAATGAGCTGGTAAATGTAAGTAAGTATTTCCCGGAGTTTGTGAGCTGGTCTCACAAATTAATCAAAGTTGAGAAGAGGGCCATAGGCACCTCTAAGTTTTAGCCACATGGAACAGAAGTCATGAGTAACCTGGGGACATATACTCGAGACTGGTGACTGAAGTAGCGACTGAAGTAGGTGGAAGCAGTCTTGTGGGACTGAGCTCATAACCTGTGGCATCTGACACTATCTTAAGGTAGATAATATTAGCACTGAGTTCGATTGTAAGATATCAGCTGGTGTCACAGAGAATTGCTTGGTGTGGGGAAAAACCTCCACACATCTGGTGCCAGAGGTTTGTGAATGTGGTGAATAAAGGAGACACACGGAAAAGAAAGACACAGGAGGGAAAAACTGGGTGTTTTTTTCCCTAACTCAGTTCTACTCAATGCATATGTATTATACATCCGTAATATATAGAATTCGATATTATATTATGGGAAGAGGGTCAGGAAAAGAATTGCTTTCTTATCAACCAACTGTCCTACACAATTCTCCCTTCCCTACTTCATCTGAAATCAACTGTGTGAGGGAGGGGTAGAAGACGAAGCAGGTGGGAAAAGTAGAGATGGGGGACAAGAAGAGAAAGGTGAAAGCAGGTGATACTTTTCTTTTCGGTGCCTGGTTCAGAGATAGAGGCACTGAGATTGCCAAAAAGATGGGACTTCAAGCTCCCCTACTACAGTTTAAAAAATAAAACATTCTTGTCTTATACGAAGTAGGGCACATCCCCAAAATACCTGGGTGTCCAGGTACTGTGCTCCTACTGCTCAGTAGGTGGGTTACTTGTAACTTTAGGAGATACCTCCATGAGACACCCCCTTCCCCCAACCAAGATGTCCATAGTAGCTGCTTCTGATTTTGCTCTAATCCTATGTATTTCTTATTCTAATAGAATATTATATATATATGTATATATATATACATATATATATACATATATATATGTATCTTTTCATTGTTGGCTTTGTCCACTCCATGATACATTTTACACGTGATACATCTATGATATAAATCTATCTTACTTCTCTTAATTGCATATAATGTTCTATCATAAAAATGTACCACGTTTTATTTATCCATTCCCTGTTAACCATTTCCAAGTTTTGAAATTAGCAAATATGTCAATAAATAAATAAAAAAGATTGAAATGAAGTTTTTTCTGTGTATAAAATCCTGAGTGGGTTTTTTTTTTTAATGTAGATATCTATCTGAGTGTTTTGGATTAATTTTTAAAGGATAGGTATCTAAAACGTAAACTGTGGGTTCCTAGATTAGAATATTTTCAAGTGTGCTACTACTGAGGTGACTTCCCTATTCTACTCTCATCTTCCGTCAGCAGTCTTTGAGGGATCTGCTTCCTCACAATCTCATCCTTGACATTTACAAACGATGTAAGTTTTGCAAATAAAATCAAATACGGGCACGATGTTACCTAGTTTACACACAGCTATTTTGATGCTCTGGGCATTTGAAACCTCACGTCTTTGTCATCCTATTTTCACTTTGGCAGATTCTGCTCCTCTAGCTCACAGGCTCACTTACCTCTGTCCACACCTCACTTACTCTGGAGACTCCGGGGAGGCTGGTGCTGGGGAGGAGAAGTTTCTATAGCATAAAGACTATTTTTTTTTTTTTTTTTACAAAGATGAAATTACCATGACTTTATTTAGGGCCATGGAATATCACTCAAATCAAAGAGGGCATATCCAATATGACTCATAAAACAGTTATGTGAAATTCTCTACTTTAATCTTGAATATTTCTTTTATAATAAATACACTTCTCTGAGATAACCTTTAACAGTGGCAGACTATTTCATTTTATGGATGTTCCAGAACTTAATAAATAAATTCCTATTTATTTATTTGTTTGTTTTCCAAACAGTTGGATAGACTGTAATTGTAAAAAATCTCAGGACACATTCACACTGGACTTACTGGTCAGGCGAGCCTGGAGATACATTTCTCCAAGAGTCTCAAGAAAGTTTGGACTCAAAAGGAAATGGAATATTTTTTCCATGTGTTCAGGCCTAATTGTATTCCTTCTTTTTGTGATTTTTCTGTCAACATTCTTCCTCTGAATTTTCATTAAATTAGAACAATTCTTTGGATTTATTATAAAAACTGAACAATTAGATTATGAAGCAAATGGATTTTGAGAAAGATATACTCGGTTTCATCTTTACAGAATTTCTTACCCAGAGCATAGCGTTAACTGGACTAATTTACAATATTACTTTAGTATTGTTTCATTCATGATAATACAGCTCACTTTGCTTGACCTCAACATGGCATATTCTATTTGTATTGTCTTTATTTCACTCTTTAGGATCTCACTAACTTTTCCAACTTAGTTTTTTGCTTCAAAAGTAACATTTGCCATCATCACGGTAGCAAAATACAAGAAAATGCTTTTCTCATTTTTGCTGTTAATCACAGTTGGAGGTGATCCCTGAGTTAGCTGGAAAATATACAATTAATGCTATCTGCAGAGACTGTTATCTTTGTTCTTTTCTTTTTTAAATTTCTTAATGTCTATTTATTTTTGAGAAAGAGAAAGAGAGAGAAAAAGAGAGAGAGAGAGAGAGAGAGACAAAGCACAAGCAGGGGAGGGGCAAAGACAGAGGGAGATGCAAAATCCATGATGCAGGCTCCAGACTCCGAGCTGTCAGCACATAACCTGATGCGGGGCTCAAACCTATGAACAGTGAGATCATGACCAGAGCCAAAGTCAGACACTCAACTGGCTGAGCCACCCAGGCATTACTGTAGAATCTTCTTTGTAAGTAAAGCAAGCAAAGGACTCTATTGGGTGCCTGACAAAGTGATGTGCCTACATGTGAGAATATCAGGACCTGTGAGTTCCAGACCCTGGCACTAGAGATTTTTTGCAGATGAGAGTGGTTTTGTTTGTGTGTTTGTTTGTTTTTTGTTTTTCTGTAAACCATAGAAGGGTAAAAAGGAGAAGATGGATTTCTGCAGTTTAGTTTCATGACTTTAAGAAGACCCAAATCTCAGATTTATTTCTTCAGGGCAGGGAGCATGACATAGTAATCATCTAATTTTTTTTCTCACTTAACCTGATCTGTGATCTGTTGGACCTTATCTGTTCTTGCAAGCAGAGTTTTGTTGCCACAGTTCTGACATTCAATTAGAAAAATTTTATCCCAAAGCTTCTAATACTTGGGAGTTGGGCCAACTCCATATTCTATTTTCACAAGCACTTCTACACAAATCTTTATAAATCTAAATAGAATTAAAAGAAAAGAAGTATCCCATAAGTACATAACACCTCATGATGGACTGTCCTTTTATGAGGTGGGGGTAATTGGGAGCGTGGGACGGTAGGAGGTCTGTTAGAATAAAAAGTGTGAATAAGTATTATTTTTAATTGGGGCCACTTGGACACTAGGCTATTGTTGCCTTTTTAAGGGATATGTGTTCCTTAGAGCTGCTTTCCATAAAGAACTCATGTCTGTGTCAGTGTCTCCACCCACCAAAGTACCGTAAGTCCTAGAGAATGAAGGACATAAAAACAGGGTTTAGTCAATCACTGTTCTTTTATAAACTAGGCCCCTGTTCTTCTGGTTTTGTTTTGTTTTTTTGTCTCCATCACAACATATTTTGCAATTTCTGTTTAGAATATTGGCAGATAGTAGAGTCTTTATAGTCTGACTGACAGTTTGAATCCCTATCAATCAAATATTTAAGGTACTTCTACAACACAGGGGAACGGTGGCATTTTATGTTATTTATGTGTCTCTGGAAGACAAGAACATTTCTGTACACTGACAGACTACATATGTAAAAGTAAAAGCATCTGCCCTCTAGCTGGCCTAATCCTAGAAAAAAATAGTAAAGAAGACCAGAATATTTCAAATTGGTAGTATAAGACATGTAAAGAAAAGGCGTGATCATCTAGATAATTCAAATCAATTTCCTATCGGTGTTGTACTAAAACCTAGACCCCCCACAGCACCCTGAGGTAATTCCATTACCATGCTAAATTACTTGGCACTTGCATGGCCTTTTTATTTTTGTGTTACTATTATTCCTGGCAAATGAATACATTTTGCTCAGCAGATAAATTAGACAGCTTGTCACTCAAGCTAATCACTCTGGAGCTTTCCTTTCCCGGTTCAAAAGATTGGTTGACACCTACTGGGCATTTATTTAGTCACTTCTTGATAACAGAGCATCTATTTGCACATGGATATGAGTAGAGTTATAAAGATTTAAAAAGTAATTATCTTCGGGTCTCTTTAGGATTTGAAAGTCTAATTAAAGAAAGTTTAAGACACTATAAGTCTTAAAGAATTAAGTTTATAACATCCAATCCAATCAGAGTTTGCGATTAAAGTGAGAAACAGGTATGTTAAAGATTGCAGAAACATAAATCTTAGCCAGGATTTAGTTGCTCACAAAACTGAAGTTTCAGAGAGATTCGGGTCTATAACTGTGCTGAACAAAGACAGGTAAGTCCAGATCCCCTTTTCTAGCTGGCATTAGGAATGCACCCTGGCACACACTTTGTGTTAATGATAAATGCTGCCTTGTTGGGTTATATTGGGTAGAAAATGGCCGTGAGACACAACTGGCAGAAGTCATGGAGAAGGGCAAGGACATGGGTTTTGAAACATCTATTCCTTTAGATGACATCTATACTTATGCATAAAATTCACTCCATCCTGTTTATTCCTATATCCTCTCTTTGCTTTGTTTCTTTCAGGCTATACATTTTCTTAAAATATGTGAACAAATCTATTGTTTTATGTATGTATCAACCCAAGATCTAAAGGATATGAAGATATGAGGCTCCTGGGTGCCTCAGTCGGTTAAGTGCCCAACTCTCAGTTTTTGACTCAGGTCATGATCTCAAGGTTTTAGGAGTTTGAGCCTCACATAGGGCTGTGCACTGATGGTGTGGAGCCTGCTTCAGATTCTCTCTCTCTCTCCCTGTCTCTCTGCCCCTTTCTTACTCACATTGTCTCTGTCTCTCTCAAAATAAATAAATAAATTTTTAAAAATTAAAAAAAATAAAGGATATAAAGATCGACAGAATTTTGCTGTGTACTAAAAATTGTCCATGTTTTTCTCTTGGGAATGAAAAAGTTTTAAAGGTGAAAAATAAACATCTGAGAAAAAAGGGTAAAGGAAAAATGCTTTTGTTGATTATATGTCAACATCTAAAAACAAATCCTATCCTGAAATATCAGCAATTCAAGTAAATTGGCATAGGATGTGTCCAGAAGAACACGTTCTAGTAGGAAAAAAAATCAATAAACTTTATCTTAAAAAAATCAACTTTAGGATCATTTTTTGGTGCCTTTGAGATAGCTGAATATATTTCTTTCAGGCAGATGAATTATGACTTCTTGGGTAAAAAATAAAAGCTGTAGAAGTCTGTGACAATCACTAGAAGGGAGAATGGTGATATTCATCACTTTGGCTTTGGCCAGGGTAGGTAAACAGATCCATTTAAAATTTTGGTGGCAGAGGGATATTTGAAAAGCACTTCTAAAGTTATCTATTTTTCCAAACAATTTTCTTCATGTTCTACCACCTTGGGGGAGCTTTATGGAAACGAATGAGCAGTAAATAGACTCTGTATTAGAGAGGAAGAGCTTGCTACTAGCATACTAATTTACTTGTATTACTGAGATTTCAGGAGAGAATTTGCTTTTAGATGTTTACATACGATCAAAAAAAGTATTTTTCCTTTACTCCTTTCTCTCAATTATTTTTCACCTCCAAAGTTTTTACATTCCTGAGAGAAAAATATGGACTGTTTTCAGTATACAAAGCAAAATTCTGCCTTCTTTTTCAAGCCTGGCGTTTCAAGTTTGACTCATACCACAGTGAAGGAGATATGTTTTGTCCGACATCCCTTCGGCAGCGCTAAAAGATATACCAAAAGTCACGTGAGCAAGTTAAGCCTTGTAGAATTTACTTCGATGTCTTCGAAAAATGGAAAAATGCTCACCCATCAGGAAAAAAAAGACCAAAGGAGAATTATGATTTCCCCTTCATAGGTAGTTTTTAAAAAACGTTTTTTTTTTTTTTTTAATCAAGCTCAGAATTATTTTGTTTACACCGAAGTGTATTGCTCAGTGCCATGGTAATAATCAGATGCAGAGTTCGACAATAGGTATGATTCCTTACCGGATATAAATAAGAGTTTAATATCATTTTCTATCTCTGGGTGAAAATAAATAGCTCTGAAAAGTTGATTATTCTCATTTTCTTGCACACTTGGCCTCTAATAGTCATTTTGTGTCATTCTTGTCAGGGTCCTGATACGAAGTTGGATTGTATGTGTCATATTAGCTGTAAGCCTTTACTGAAAGTGAAATGAGAAATGCCTTTGCCAGCAATTTAGAATTCTAAATTGCCAGTCTTCCTTGATTTTAGTTTGCCCCTCATCAACCAGCCTGTGATAGACTCATGCATGGATTTTGGAGTTAGATTGCAGGTTGAAACTTTACGCAGCCCCTTATATTTTTATTTGGCCTGTTATGCCCAGAATTCGTGATCCCCAAAGACCACCAGGGAGCTGAGTCTGATGCAAAAGCAAAGAGACTTTATTCGAGCTAGCTGGAGCTCAATCCCCTACCTGTACCGATGCAGCAGTGAGATGCGGGAGAGAGAGCGAGTTTCAAAGGCACAAAGGTTTTATAGGGATCTAGGGGCAGTTGGTGGGGTAATGGTCGTGGCCTTAGCCGATTGGCTGGGGAAGGGTCAGAGTCCCGTGGTGCAGGTTGCCAGACGTGGCTTGAACGGGAAGTTTGAACAGGTGAGCGGGAAGTTACTCAAGGGAGGAGGCGTGGTCTGAGGTTTGAGTGGGAATTTCTTTCTGTGGTTTTCCTGGAAAGGGGCCATGTCGGGGACATAGTCACTCAAGATGGAGGACACAGAACAAAATGGAGTCAGCGGGTCTAGGTCCCCTCTTTCAGGCCAAGTCCCTTTTGAAGCCTCTCCCCCACTGCCCCCCCCCCCCCCCACCCATTGGTAGAATGGGAATAATAAATATACTGGCTTCATGGAGTTGTGAGACACAAAGGAAGTAACATGAGGGGTGGATCTAACTCAGGGTCTGTTACTGGCAGTAGCAGTGCTCCATGGAAAACTGCAATTTTTTGTGACACTGCTATTGGTATGATAAAGGGGTATTTCAAGTCTCCTCATGGTTACCACAGGGTATCTTCCCTGGGGATGAGCAACAAGCCAGAGGACTCAGAAAGCCAATGAGCTCTAATACTGAGATGTGCTCAGGAGGTGTAGTCATTGTCATTGGGTTTAATAATCATCAAAGAGAGTGACTCACTTCTTAGAAAAAGTGACTTGTAACTCCAAGGCCCTCAAAGACTGTGACCAGTAGGCACTGCCCTCTGATGTGCTTATCTAATTATAGGTTAGCTATAGTTAATTAAACACCTTAAATCTGATCATTTCTACCTAGGAATGTATATTACCTAGGCTAATACGCTATAGAAAACCTTGAGCCTGATACAGAACCTGGCAGAGGGTAAGCAGGTATTTAATATATATGTTTATAGCTTGTGGAGTAAACCCAGATCTTTCCTTGGTGCTGGGTTAGCACTCTGGGAGCATACCTCGATGGACCTTAGCTAATCTAAGCTGCTGAATAATCCTTGAGGTGAGCTGAAACAGTTTGTTATTCCTTTATTTCTACTAACGTTTATTGAGTTTATATGGAAATGCTATAGTTGGCAGTCATATTCACAATTTTGCTTAACCCTTACCCTAGTCCTTCAATGTAAATATTATTCTTAGTTTCACATAGGGGAACAGAGACTTAGGTAAAGTGACCTACTGACAGTAGCAATGTGTAGACTTATATGACACCTTGGCTACTATCCAGATAGTGGTGTGCCTTGCCCAGAGAGGATTTGGGACACAAAGAGCTGTCATATTCAGTTGCTTCCAAAATCTTTCTTTGAGAGTGTATTATTTAAATACATTCTTCATTTTAGGCTTGGGCCATGTTATGGACTGAATGTCCATAACAAATTTATATGTGGAAGCTATAACTCCTTATGTGACTGTATTTAGAAATGGAAGTAATTAAGGTTAAATGAGATCATAAGAGTGTGACCTTGATGTGATAGGATTAGTATTCTTATAAGAAGAGATACCATAGAGGTTGCTTTCTGTTTTTACCATATGGGGACACAGAAAGAAGGCAATTATCTATAAGTCAGGAAGTGAGTTCTCCCCAGGAGCTAAACACTGTTGGAAATTGATCTTGAACTTTCCAGCCTCGAAAACTGTGAAAAAAATAAATTTCTGTTGTTTAAATCCTGTAGTCTGTGACATTTTGTTATGGCAGCCTGAGCAGTCTGAGATAGGCCAACACAAGCCTTGGATAGTCTCTTGTATGCTTGCTGGTTTACTGGTTGACAGAAATAAGGTATACAAAAAAATTAAAGGCATATTTTCCTTTCCATTTGTTTATTTAGACTTAAGATTTAAAAAAAATTTTTTATATATAATTTATTGTCAAATTGGTTTCCATACAACACCCAGTGCTCATCCCAACAGGTGCCCTCCTCAATGCCCATCACCCACTTTCCCTCCCCCCCATCCCCCATCAGTCCTCAGTTTGTTCTCAGTATTTAAAATAGACTTAAGATTTTTTTTTAAAGCACTTTTAGGTTCACAGAATAATTAAAAGGAAAGTATAGAGATTTCCTCTGCCCCCGCAATGCATAGCCTTGTCCCTTATCAACATCTTCCAACAGAGTGGTACCTTTGTTACAATTGATGAACCTACATTGATGTATCATAATCACCTGAAGTCCAGGGTTTACATCAGGGTTCACTGTTGGTGTTGGACAGTCCATGGGTTTGGACAAATGTATAATGACACATAGCTATCATTATATAGTATCATACAGAGTATTTTTATACCCTAGAAATCCTCTGTGCTCCACCTATTTATTCATCTCTCCTCACCCAACCCTGGTAACCACTGATCTTTTTACTGCCTCCATATTTTTGCTTTTTCCAGAATGTCATGTAGTTGGAATCATACAGTATGTAGACTTTTCAGATGGGCTCCTTTCATTTTGTAATATGCATTTAAGTTTCCTCTATGTTTTTTCATGGATTGATAGTGTATTCGTTTTTAGTGCCAAATAATATTCCGTTGTGTGGATATACCACAGTTTTTTATCCATTCACCTAGTGAAAGACATATTGGTTGCTTCTAAGTATTGGAAAGTGTAAACAAAGCTGCTGTAAACGTCCATGTATAGGTTTTTTGTGTGGATATAAGTTTTCAACACCTTTGGATAACTACCAAGCAGTGTGATTACTGGATCAGAGGGTCAGAATATATATGTGTTTAATGTTTTATAAGAAACTGCCAAACTCTCCCAAAATGGTTGTATCTTTTTTGCATTTCTACCAGCTCTACATCCTTGCCAGCATGTGGTGTTGTCAGTTTTCTGGATTTTGCCATTCTAAAATATATATATATTTTATCTATAAAATATATATACTTCGATGAAGTGTCTGGTAAGGTCTCTGGCCCATTTTTTAGTTGGGTTGTTTGTACTCTTACTGTTGACTTTAAGGGTTCTTTGTACATTTTGAATATCGTCCTTTATCAGATGCATCTTTTGCAAATATTTTTCTCCCAGTCTGTGACGTGTCTTCTCATTCTCTCGACATTGTCTTTTTCAGAGCAGATTTTTTTTATGAGCAATATGAGTTGATTTAACTATTTTGGAAACAACCCCTTCCCCCCCAATAATGTCTGAACCTAAAAGGTACGTAAAAATGGCAAAACATATTTTAAAATAGTAGATTTGAAGGTCATTGTAGCTTTTTCCTCATCACATGAACTCTTTCTGCAGGACAGTAAATTACAAACCATTTCAAACTGTGTTAAAGCACATAATCAATCTGGCTGCATTTGTAGCTGCTTCTGGGAAAGTAATCTTGTTGGAGCTATTCCTCTGGGCTGTTTGGTCAGTTGGTCCAGAAGAAGAAGTCCTGGAGACAGCAGTGGGCCTCACCTGTCTTGTCACTACTCATTCTGCTCGTCCGCTGTGATGGAAGCAGGCACAGAATCCTGGCCCTTGTTGACATCACTGGTGCACACCCACTGCCCATTGATGGACTCCTTCCACAGGGCCTCCTTATTATTTCTGCCTGAGAAAGGCAGGATGTTGGCCATGATGGACCAGCTCACATGCCACACATCATTGAATTTATGCAGCAGTTTGAGCAACCACATATTGCCTGAGGCATCGTCATGGGTCCAAATGAACATATGACCATCCTGGGAGCTGCTGGTGATGGTGCTGGTGGGCAGGCTAATGGAGAGGGCCCAGGCCACATCTCGAACCCAGTCACTGTGCACTTGTAGCTTCTGTTTCTTCTGTTGGCTGGTCTCCTCTTCCTTCCACAGCTTGATGAGGTTGTCACAGCCACTTGACGCAAACTTCTTAATGCAGTTGGGCTTCTGCACCGATAGCTGGACTATGAGGCTTCCAGGTTCAAAAGGAGGGGGTCAACTGACTGCATTGCGGCCAATAATGTGAGCGTTGTTGATCTTTTTCACTTCCTACTGGTCATCTCCCGTGTACGACAGCAGGGATATGGCCCCATCTGAGTTGATATAGGGCATAGTCATGGAAGGGCCCAGCACACAGAATTTACTGAGAAGTCGTATCCTGTATGCTTGTCCGTCCGTCTTCTCCCAGATGCCATTCTCTTCTTTCTTGATAAGGATTTTTTGGTCAAAGGAGCAGCATGCCAGGATGTTGACATACAGAGAGTGGTCCCAGGCCACTTTCCACACAGGATCCTCATGACCCCTGAGGTCACCAATGAGGATCTGCCCTCCATTGTGCACACTGAAGATTCTGATGGACCTGTCTGATGAACAGGTTGCCAGGCAGGTGCCATAGTGATCCATTTGGGCATCGTGAATCATGTCCTAGTAAGAGGCGTCTACAGTGTTGATTGCTGACACCATGGCCCTGATGGCAGCGGCTCCCGGTCTTGGATGTGGCAGCTCCTGGTGGTGCCCCTGAACAGCTCCTCCAGAGCAGAAATTTTTAATTTTAGTGAAGCCCAGCTTATCAATAATTTTTTTCATGGTTTATGCCTATGGTGTTTTACCTATGAAGTCATCACCATACCCAAGTTCATTTAGGTTTTCTAAGGGTTTTATTGATTCGCATTTTACATTTATGTCTATGATTTATTTTGAGTTAATTTTTGTGACAGGTTTAAGTTCTGTGTCCAGATTTTGTTTTGCATGTAGTATGTCCAGTTGTTTGAGCACCATTTGTTAAAAAGACTATCTTTTTTTTCCATCATACTCCCGTTGCTCTTTTGCCAAAGATCAGTTGACTATATTTATGTGGGTCTATTTCTAGGCCACTTATTCTGCACCATTGACCTATGTGTCTATTCTTTCACCAATACTACACTGGATTGGCTACTATAGTTTTATAGTAAGTCCTGAGATCTGGTACTGTCAGTCCTCCAACCTTTTCTTCTCCTGCAATATTGTGTCAGCTGTTCTTGGTCTTTGCCTCTCCATACAAACTTTAGAATCAGTTTGTCATTATCCACAAAATAACTTGCTGAAATTTTATTAGGATTACAGTGAATCTTTAGATCAAGTTGGGAGGAACTGTCATCTTGACAATATAGTGTCTTCTTATTCATAAATGTGGCATATCTCTCCATTTACTTAGTTCTTACATTTCATTCATCAGAGTTTAATAGTTTTTCTTATATAGATCTTATACTTATTTTGTTAGAATTACACCTAAGTATTTAATTTCCTTAGGTGCTAATGTAAATGGTATTGTGTTTTTAATTTCAAGTTCTACTTGCTCATTGCTGGTATACAGGAAGGCAATTGACTTTTGTATATTACACTTGTATCCTGCATCCTTGATATAATTGCTTATTAGTTCCAGGAATATTTTGGTCCATTATTTTGGATTTTCTACATAGATGTTTTCCTCTTATTTTTAAGGTGGAAGTTTTAGGTCATTATTGACTTATTTGCTGTGGGCAATCATATTAATTGTGTGTATCAGTGTTGGTAAGAACTTATCTACAAATTTAAAATGATTTTTAAATCCTAATTGATTTCTAGATATTCAAATGAGAAGACAACATTTATGTATCATCAGAAAAAGATTTAGGGAAAATAAATTAGTAAAATAATAAGTATTACATGTATATATATCATATAGCATCATATATGTATAGTATTAGAAGGATATATAAAAAATATTAGTGTGATAATGTGATCTCTTTGTGGAGATGCTATATGTAATTTTCTTTGCTTTTGTTTATATGAATTTTTAAAAAAGATTTCATCTTTTTAAAGTAATCTCTACACCCAATGGGCAACTTGAACTGAAACACCAAGATCCAGAGTCAGATGCTCTACCAACTGATCCAGCCAGGTGCCCAATATGATTTTTTTTATATTTCTGTGTTCAAAATATGTAAAAGAGAATGAAAGTCACTAACAACCAAAAGCAAGTCAATTTTATAGATGGGTGAAATACACTTGATCCTTGAGCAACATGAGGGTTGGGGTGCTGACCCTGCCATGCAGTGGAAAATCTGCATATAATTTTTGACTCCCCAAAAACTTAACTACTAATAATAGCCTACTGTTGACTATTAGCCTTACTGGTAACATAAACAATTAACACATATTTTGTGTGTCATATATATTATATACTGTATTCTTACAATAAAGTAAGCTGAAGAAAAGAAAACGTTATTAAGAAAATGATAAGGAGGAAAAAAATACATTTATAGTAAGGTACTCTAAAAAAAAGTCCACATATAAGTGGACTCACACAGTTCAAACCTGTGCTGTTCAAGGGTCATCTCTACAGATCTTCTTCCAAAGAAGGACAAAGAATTGCAAATAAACGTTTAGAGGTATAAGAATTAGCAAGTAGCATGTGTCTTTTGTCCAGAAGATCTATGGCATTAATTCACAGATACAGATGTAAAAAATGAAACAAAACAAATCACTCAGAATTTCCACAAAATGTTGCTTCCGTAAATATACTATCAACACTAACTTTAAATAAGCTGCACACAGGATATCTTTTAAATGGGTGACTGAGTTGTTCAAATTTTGTTCTTATAGGTGTTACCGCACAACTTTAGCTTTGTAGAGGACTCTGTGGGGAGTTCTTGGGATAGTGTCCTGAGAAAAAGGACAGTGGCAAACCCAGAGTTGACTCAGGTACCAGCTGTGTCACTGAAAAAGTCCTTTAAACTCTCAGAGACTTCATCTTCTCATCAGTAAAGCTGACTTCACAATTCTGTGTCCTTTGCATGATTTTTGTCAGTATCAAACCAAATGAAAATAATATATGCAGTGCTTTATGACTCACAGAACTCTATGCAAATTCTAGCTATCATTATTCTGAGATGGCTATTACAACCAAAGTTACCCAAATTATAGAAATATAACAGAAGTAGTGCTGGAAATATTAATTTAAAAAATTTTTTAAGGCTTATTTATTTTTGAGAGAGAGAGACACACACACACAGCGTGCGAGCAGGGGAAGGGAATAGAGAGAGGGACATACAGAATCCAAAGCAGGCTCTAGGCTCAAAGCTGTCAGCACAGAGCCTTATGAGGGTCTCAAACTCATGAACCATGAGATCATGACCTGAGCTGAAGTCGGATGCTTAACCAACTACTGAGCCACCCAGTAATGTTAACTTTCAGGAGCCCCTGGAAATGTTAACTTTCAATGTTGGAGTCTTAATTAGGCTAGGGCATGCCCTTTTCATATTCTTAATTTTTGCTCTGATCTTAATTAATGTATACCACTGTAGGTATTTTGGATTTCTGGTAGATGGTGAAATTTGAGGTTTAAGAACCCTTTTGAGCAATGGCTATCTAACCAGGGTATAGTTTTGCAAATTCCAATTTTCATTCATTCAATATTTACCACTGAAATCTATTGCTTACAGTATTCCAAGTTTTGTGGTCACAGTAGCAAATAAAACAAAGCATCTGCTGAAATGGAGCTTACAATTTAATGGGGGGGGGGGTGTTGTGGTCCATAATACAGTGGAAAATGAGTATCCAATAGGTCAGTAATGAATATAGGATAGAGCAGGAAGTGTAAGAAGTGCCATGAAGAAAAATAAAGTGGAAGAAGGGAGGTTGTCCAGGAAGCAGAAACTGGGATGGAGATTAAATGCAGAAAGTTTACTGAAAGGATCAACACTTGTCAGAGAACGGGAGGAGGTAGGATTGGTTGGGGGGAGAACTTGGGCTACAAAGTAGACACAACTAGGCTTCCACTAACACCCTGGGATCTGGGAAGCCAGGAAGGGCCTTCAGAATAGTGTTGAATTGTGGCAAAGGAGCCCAGGTCTTTATGCTCCTGCAATGACCAAAGAGTGGTTGCAAGCTGTCCCTGGGGAAGGGAGTGTGACCTTGTGAGGTGACTTTCTTCTGTGCAAGGCAATTCCCAGAGACAGCTAATAGCAGTAATCAACCAGTAGCACTGTATCCATTAGAAGGTGTGCATGGTGGGGGGTGGGGAGCAAGGGATTGCTTATTTTAAAAGATAATCAGGGGAGCTTCTCTTAAAACTTTTTTGAGAGTACATTTGAAGGATATGAAGGAGAAACCAAGTAGACATCTATGGGAGGAGGATTCCTAGGGAAGAGAATTTTGACCTTCATTTTTAGATTTTTCTTCATGTAATTTCTATGCCCATCTACTGCTTTTCTACTCACAGTAGAAATAATAATGCTACTCTCAGTAATAATAATAACAAAAACAAAACCAATATCATTTTTCACTCTGTAATTGCAAGCTTTAATTTTAGAAGCTGATGTAAAACGTAAATGTTTCATAAGATTTCACTAGAGTTTTAATAAACCAATCCATTTATTCATTCAATTACACAGTGAGTGTCTATAAGTGCC
The DNA here is from genome assembly GCF_018350195.1 of Panthera tigris. Lineage (NCBI taxonomy): Eukaryota > Metazoa > Chordata > Mammalia > Carnivora > Felidae > Panthera > Panthera tigris. Next base: position 82,379,748 of record NC_056663.1, on the reverse strand, counting down.
CAATGTATGCCCGTTACCATGTGAGGTGATATGGGTATAGTGGTGACAGGTGAATCAGTCCCTGATTTGAAAGCAATTGACTTGGGGAGACAATTGAAACAGGCTATTTGAAAACACAGCATAAAGAGTGACTTGGTGTGGTTAAGCACAGGGAATGAAGATACAAAGAGCAAGTCATTACACTAAACCATGATGAAACCAGCGTACATGATGGGGAAGGGTGGGTAACTAAAACAAAGTCAAAATGAAGCTTTCTTTGAATAGGGGAAGAATGGTGTGTTCACAACAAAGCTGGTAAAGATAGGGGAGGTAAGTTTCTTTGCAAAGGGAAACCATGTTTTGTTCACCTTTTAAGTTGTAGAATGGGTTAAATCCATAAGGGTCTACAAAGATCAAACCACCAATGCAGAAAACACACATTTCTGTAAGAAATCAGTTGTGTGAGAGGTTTTCATTGCTAAAGATGGACTTTGAGCATAAAAGAGATTTACGTAAAACATGTATCAAGGACTGAGCTGGCATCTTTTATCAGTGTGGCTGCAAGTTTGAATAGAAGTGTATTGATCAGAGGTAGGATGAGTTCTGAAAAAGTTCGTTTTGAAAAGCAACATTGAATGTGTTAAATATTTTTAGGGGATGTGATCTGCTAATTGCTCTAACAAATATTATACATCCTAGGGAAAGGTTTGAAACTTTCCCGTCAGTCATTCCACCACCTATTTATTGAGTGATGTCTCTCTTCTACTCACTAGTCCAGGTATATAGGGACCGCTACAGTCGTTGCTCTCAAGAAACTTAAATCCTGGTGCCTGTGGGGCTGTAAGTGGCTTATGACAAACAAGGAAGCCAATGTTATAAGATGTTGTGAGATATTCCCATTCTCTCATAATAGGTATCCATGACGAGAAAGACTGAGTACCACCTGATTCTAAAGAGAACCACTGAACTGCTGCTCACTTCTGGGGCCCAGCCACCTCACAGGAGTTTCTTAGACTTTACAGAACGACTTTCTACTGGCCAGGTTCATAGAAAGTGAACAATGTGGAGGGAAGAAACTCATCAGGGATTCCTGGTCAGTGATCTGGTAGGGAACATATGGAGGAGGAAAGAAGGGTGCTTTCTATTCCCAGAATCTAAGTGGGGAAGGGAAAGGGACTCTGAAAGAAAAGCTTATAAAGTTTGAGGACGTCTGCAAGAAAATAGGAGAGACTGACATTTTGCTTACTGTTGGAAGGCTATGTGGGCAGCATTTTGCCAATATGGCTCTATTTCTATATGAGTAGGGGAGAGACACCTGAATGGAACAACAGGGCTTAGAGAAGGGCAGCGCTTGAGCAGCTGAACTCCATCCATTTGGTGTGTACAGATGCCAGAATATCCAACAGATCTAGTGGAAAGTGGCCAAAGAATTATGTCACTGGCATCTGGCATAAAAGGACTGCTCCCTAAGCAAAGTGACATTAACAGTAAGAGCCTTGGGACAAGAAGTTGGGGATGGGAGTTGAGCCAGAATGGAAGAGGTAGAGCTGGTATAATCCCCATGTGATGTCAAAATCCTCTGAGATTCCCCATGCCTTTGAGAGATCCAGCTTTGTACTTTGACTCCCAGAGTCCACTGGTGGCCAGTTTGTGTAAGCCAGATTAGCAGCTACAACCATCAGGCAGAGAACCACAACCTGGAACAGTTAAGTACAATGAATTTTGTACTTCACATTTTGAAATTGAAATAGCTTTAATAACAAAAGAGACCAGAAAGTTTATTAAGTTTCCAAGATGTCTGGAAGTAATAGGAAATGTATATTCCATATAGCGTAAGTGAATAAAAGATTGAATGTTTTGGGGCACCTGGGTGGCTCAGTCAGTTAAGCGTCTGACTTCAGCTCAGACCATGATCTCTGTCCATGAGCTTGAGCCCCATGTTGGGTTCTGTGCTGACAGCTCAGAGCCTGGAGCCTGCTTTGGATTCTGTGTCTCCCTCTCTCTTTGCACCTACCCCATTCTCTCTTTCACTCTCTATCTCTCAAAAATAAACATTAAAAAATTAAAAAAAAAAAGATTGAATGTTTTTTTACCCAGGTGAATCGAGACTTACCAATAACCAGTTATACAAATAAAGAGGATAGTCCTAGGAACTGAGTGCTATGAAGAAAATAAAGGAAAAAAGTGAGATAGAATATAATGGAGGAAGGAGAGAGGCAGCTGCTTTACTTTGGGTAGGCAGGAGAGACCTATTTCATTCAACAAAATGTCATTGTATTTTCTGCCCACTCACTATTCCCAGCTTTGGGGATATAGTGGTAAACAAAGCAGACAAAAAGTAAAACCATCAATAACCTTTGAATGTGTGAGACAGGAATGATATGCAGGAGGCAACCAAGCAAAGATATGAGACAAAAAGGAAAAAAAGGTAGAACAAGAAAGGAAGAAGCATAGCGTGTTGGAGTTTCAGGAGAAACGGTCAGTGGCTGGGGCCTATGAATAAGGAAAGGGTTGAAGAGGGTAGGGGAGGGAGAGATAAGATCTGGCCTAAGGACGATGAGATCCTTGAAGAGCATGCTGAAGAGTAAGGGTTTTGCTCTGGTACAATGGGAAGCCTAATGGAGATTTTTAAATAAGGGAAATAGTTTATGGGTTTAAAAAAAAATTTTTTTAGTGTTTATTTATTTATTTTTGAGAGAGAGAGAGAGAGAGAGAGAGAGAGAAAGAGAGAGACAGAGCATGAGCAGGGGAAGAGCAGAGAGAGAGAGGGAGACACAGAATCTGAAACAGGCTCCAGGCTCTGAGCTGTCAGCACAGAGCCCAACGCAGGGCTCGAACTCACGAACCATGAGACCATGACCTTAGCCAAAGCTGGACGCTCAACCAAGTGAGCCACCCAGGTGTCCTGGGAAGTAGTTTATATTTTAATTTTTTAAGTTTTAGAAAAATTACTCGGATTGCTTTGTGGTAGAGGGAGTTGTAGGAAATAAGAATAGAGTTAGGGAGATAAAATGTGGGCTGTCACTGTGTTCCAGACAATCTCATCTATTCTTTGTAGTAAGAATAAATGATGTTGGTCACTTTTCAGTGCTCCCTTTTCTAAATTTCAAAATACTTAGGGATGGAGTTACTTTGATCTGAGAAAATTTATAATATAAAGCACTTTTGTGCTTTAGTAGGCCTAGAAAGAATTGCATTGATTTAGGGTAAGTAAGACTTACATTAAACGGATTGCTTTTGATTTAAAGATATTATGTTTCATCGGAGAATGGAAATTATTTTCACATCGTTGGCAATATTTGAAATAATTACTCAACTTCGGTTGATAAATGGTCTAAAAATTATTTTATTAGCTTTCCTCAGAGCACATCTCATTACAAATAACACTACCCTCAGGAGAGAAGAGTCCATGAGAAGGGTCAAGGACATCCTGTGAGTAACATAAGTAGAGGCTGAAATAACATGTTTTAATATATGATGCACTGATAGCATTTGGCAAAAACATCTGGAAGAGACCCAAAATAAGACAACAATCCCAGTTAATAAGCTCCACTGAGTGATGTTCATCAACTGATAATGTGAACTCAGGTTGAACTCTAGTCATAAAACTTGGAAAGAGGGAGGTTTGAGAAATTGTATGTTCTTTATTGCGAAATGACTGGCCTGAGCATAAGATCAAATCTAGGAATGACTCTTAGGGTCATATAAGTTCAAGGCCAAGCTCAAATAAATAGAAAACACTCAGCACATGCTGATCATCTCAAATTCCATTCCCAAACCCATCTATACTGAAGAACATTTTGGATACCCCCTGAAGGACTGAAATTCTTGTCTCTAATTTGAACTGAAGTCACAATTCTCTGTAAACCACAATTAAGCAGTCACTAGAACATATTAGACAGGCAAGCAACACAGTCTAGGAACTCATAGATCTAGAGGACTGTTTTTATTATTTGTAAGTAAAACCCCATGTAGACTAATATAGTTTATCCATTAGAGAAGTGTGAGTTAGCAACTGTGTGGTCATGATTTTTTTTTTTAACTTCGAAAAAGTTAGTGATTTCTATTGCAGTTTTTCTTTAAAGACGTAATACAGCTTATTATAGAAAATTTGAAAGCTAGGCAAATGTAAAAAAAAACACCCTAAAATTAGCTATAATACCATTTCTAACCACACATATGCATGTGCTCGTGTGTGCACCTGTATACACACACACACACACACACACACACACACACACACAATGAGCTCTTACTATTGGACCCCTTTGTAATCTTTTTTTTTAATTTTTAAACATTTTTAAAGTTTATTTATTTTGAAAGAGAGCAAGCAGGAGAGGGGCAGAGAGAGAGAGGAGAGAGAGAGAAACCCAAGCAGGTTCCTCACTGTCAATGCAGAGCCTGACATGAGGCTTGAACCCACAAACTATGAGGTCATAACCTGAGCCAAAGTCAAGGGGCGGGTGTTTAACCAACTGAGACACCCAGGCACCCCCAGGTTGGTAATCTTTTAAACATGTAACAAACCACATTCCTTGTCATTAAATCTAACAGACCCAGTATAGTGTGACTGTTAAGTAATGTTCTGAGATTTCCAAAATACACTAGAACTTATACATTCTAAATTGTCACTTTGGGAGTTCATGGTATGCATTTAGGCAAACGATGCTGCTGAGCAACACAGATGTGCGACAGTCTTCTTATAGTCTATCAAGGGAAGGCATGTGACGTGTGGCCAGGGCCCTGCCATACCCTGTCTCTTAGGACAGGAGACATGAAACCTCAGACATCCCTTACCTACACTTCTAGGGCAAAGCTGTCATGGTGCATCTGGTGTGAGTGATGGCGGGGGGAGGACTACATGTTGTGACATTAGACCCTTTTGTTTAAACTTTATGTCATACGCCTGAGGGGCTCATGCAGTCTGTCAGACATTTCTGCCCCAGGATCTGCCCTGTCCTTGAGATGACAGGTACTCTCCAGAGATCATCTGGATGTCTGGCCTTCCTCTGCATGTTTCTACCCTATGCTTGTCACTCTCTTTACTGTTAAACTCCAGGCAGGTGAACTATAATTGAGATCACTTCATACCAATGGAAGCCTAACAAAAACCGTGCCTTGGAGGCGAAGACTTGAATTAAACTCATTCCCTGCCCTCAAGCTGCTCACAGAATAATAAACTTGGCCTTTTGCTTCTTTTATTTATTAAAAAAATTTTTTTTAATGTTTATTTATTTTTGACAGAGAGAGAGAGAAAGACAGAGCATGAGTAGGGGAGGGCCAGAAAGAGAGAGGGAGACAGAATCCGAAGCAAGCTCCAGGCTCTGAGCTGTCTGCACAGAGCCCAACACAGGGCTCGAACTCACAGTGTGTGAGATCATAACCTGAACTGAAGGCAGCTGCTCAACCGACTGAGCCACCCAGGCACCCCTGCTTGTTTTTAATCACAGTGCAGCTTTATCAGCAGGCACCTGGGGTACTTGAAAGTCTCAGTTTTTCTATTGCATTCCTTTCCCATCCCTTACATGTTATTTCATTTGTGCCCGGACAGCCACACAGTGAGAATACAGGCTGATGTCTTCCTCATGCTTCTGCACATTCTCTGCTCTTGGCTTTGTTCATACCTTCATATTTATCCTCCTGGGATGGGCTTAAAATTTTGAAAATAATAAATCATCAAGGTAATACATGTACATTTTTAAAAGTCAAATGTCTTTTCATGGGATTATAATAAAAATCATAACAGTTGATATTAATTGATCACTATTCTAAATGTTATATATATATATATATATATATATATATATAAATATATATATAAACTCATTCACTCCTCACTACAGCCCATTGAGAAGGTACTTCTGTTATTATCACCCTATTTTGCAAATAAGAGTAATGGGGCACAGAGAGGTTAAATAGCATTTTCAAGACCTCACAACTAGTACTGGTAGAACTTGGATTCAAACCCATGTGTCATGGCCATAAGAACTGTGTTTTTAACCACTATGCTATTCTGTAACAATTCTTTGTTCCAGCCTCTCCCCACTGCTCATTTTAGGCCCTAGAAACCAACACTCACACAGGTGGTCTTGTTATTCCCCAGGTAGCTTACTGTTTTTTGGAAAAATTCTAATACACAAATCATGTTTCCTCTTCCTTTCTAATTCATCAGTTAACCCTTTAATTTCTTTTCCGTTTTCCAGATCTTTACTGAAATATTCATCTGTTGTTATTATTATTTCTTCTGTTCTTTCCATTTTGCTTCTTATACCTTACTATTATTGTTAGATGATGTCTTAGAAAAGAGAAAATACATAGTCACATGTCCATTGTACCATCTTGAATGAAAAGTCTGCTTTTACATGACCTAGAGGAGTGGTATTTGTATTAGGATTCATAGGGTATAACTTGTGATCCACCCCCAGCCTGCTCTCCCAAACTTGACTTTGGGCTTACATATGCTTCTTATATATGCTTCATATTTCTCTGAGTCTGGTGTCTAACCCTTTCAGTCTTTCTTGAAACCTACAGCTGAACATGATCTTTCTCTCTCATCTCAATTCCTGGAACACTTGTGTTGTTTCTCTGGAGGCAAGATGTGCCTCATGATTTCTCTTTTATTACCATCATTCCTATGCATAATTTTATTTCCATGTTGCACAGAAGCTTCTTAGGAGTGGCTGCCAAACCCTTTTGTAGTGGAAAAACCTGGGCTTGAAATCAGGTGCAGTTCTATTCAAGCAATAATTACAAGAGTAAGAAATATTTAAATTTACAAATTCTCAATAGCTGAAGAAAAAAAGCATTTGATAGGATTCAATAACTGTTGCTGATGAAAAAAATATCCCCTAGCAATTAGGACGGAGCTTTCTTAAACTATAACGGTTGTAGACAAAAAACTTATATTATTCTTCATGGAGAAACTTCAGTTCAGACATATTCCCTTTAAGAAAAAGAGTGAGAAGGATGCCAACTATCACTGCTACTGTTTAACATATTACTGAAGATAGTGGCTAAAACAACAAGTCTTAGCCTCCATGACCTTTAGTTGTGGTTATGCAACTAAGTCTGGCCAATGGCATGTGAGTGAAGGTTACCACTTATACCACTTGCCAGTCTGGCCCAGAAAACCTCAAATGAGTGTCCTTCTCTTCTTTTTCCCTGCCACTAGGTGATTGGGAAGATGACTTTGCAGACCAAGAGGAACTATGAGCCTAGATCCCTGAATGACTTTATGGAACAGAAATCTCTTCCCTTCCCTTCCCAGATTCACACTGGACAGTTATGTGACCAAAATGACAAAATTTAATTGTGCTGAACCCTAAAATTTTTGCCTTGTTATAGCACTTAGCCTATCTAATACAGAAATAGAGATTCTACCACAACAAAAGCCTGAAATATATGTCATCGGCTTAGTATTTGGGTGTCAGGAGACAAAGATTTAGATATCACTTCCCCAAAGCAGACTATTCATGCTATGCTGAAGTAAGTAATCTGGTAAGCATTGTTTACAATAATTTGGAAGGGATACTGTGTGCCTTCTGCATCTATAGTTTAGGAGAGTGGTTAGAGCCCAAGTTTTAGTGTTTCTTAATTGTTATTGCTTTTAACAATATTATAACAAAAAATGAGTTTAGTTAGGAAAGAATTGCCTGATTTTCAAGAAGAAATTAAGAATCTCAGAGTGTTGGGAAAAGCAAACGCTTCTGAGCTTAAAACACTAGGACAGATAAGACTGTCAAAGACTTAGAGGGAAAAGACATCAATGCTTCTCATTAACCAAAAGAACTCGGCCCTAGGGCTGAGATCACATCAAGAATATTGCTTTTCATCATAGCCCATTATTTAAGATGCCTCAAAGGAGCTGTCATTAAGTTAGAGGCAAGGATTAATTCCAGTCCACAAAGAAAGGAAAAGATGTAGAATTTTGTCTCAGAAATAACTTTGGGTGTAGTTACAGGCAAATGGAGCTGACTGAAAGCAAACTGACTAGAAGTCACTTAATTTTCTAGGGAATTTGTGTTGCCAGAGTAAGTGTCAGCCTGGCTTGAAAAAGCTTTTGCCTGTTTCTCTAGCCAAACAACCCTAGCATCATTAGAAAACGTGTTACAAAATTTGTATACTCACAAGCTATACACAGGGCACACTGTTCAACACTCAGTTCAAATATGGCCATGGAATTTAATGACCAGGAAGAACTTACCAAGTACAAAACCAAATGTAAGTGCATTGCCATAGAGAATAATGGATCTTTCCATATCCTGGGCAGGAGTCTTCACAGTGTTGCCCATCAGATTCTCTCATTGCTATGGACAACTGACTGATAATGTGTTGCCAATTCATCTCTCTTTTTTGCAGATATCTTGGTTCCACCATTGTGTATTAGGTATAGCAGTAGGCAGAAAACTTGTCTTCTTAGTTTATTGACTGTCTGGCCATGAGAAAGTACATTGCAACCTGATGAGAAGACTGTACATCCTAAGACATCCTGGGCTTTGCTGTACATACAATAACAGAGGGAAAAAGAGAAGAGTGTGATACATGTGTGGGAATGAGGGTATACATGAGTATGTCATGACCAGAGGCCTGGGTTGTGGAAGGGACAGCCAGATGTCCAATAAAATCCATTCTACCTTTATTCCTGGACCCAGGGCTTGACTTTTCCCAGATCCCCTTGCAGTTAAGTGTGGCAACGTGACTGAATACTAGTTAATGGAATGTGAGTTGAGAAATGGCCATTCCCCATCCCTGTCCTTTTGGTTCTTGATTCATGGGAAGGACGGATGAAACCTCCCGCATATGCTTCTATATACTATTTCCCTCTTCTGGAATAATGATGTCCAGGGAAACTTTGGAAACCATGTGTTGACGATGGCAAAGATGCCATCAGCTTAGATTCATGAACGACTATGTGAAGGATAATCTCTATTCCCCACTGACTTGGAATATTTCTGTATCTTTACCCGAACAAAAAACAAACTTTTTTATGTGTTAGCATCATTATATTTTGGGGCTTAAACTGCTCTAATTAAAGCCACAGGCAATCTGGTGGGTGAGATAATGTAGCAGTAATTTCAGACAGTGACAATACTCAAACTCAAATGGATGGCAACCTGAGTAGGCTTGGAATCACCATCACATCAGGCCCTGAGGATACAGAGAAGAGGGCTATCTGGTCAGCAGCCAGATGAAAGAGGTAGGATTCAAGTCCATTTTTCAATTTGTGGAGGAATTGTGGGAAAAGCCCTTCTTAAAAATCCAAAATCAGTATCAGTCACTTGAAGAAACTACCAGGAAACACAGTACTGTTCTCATTTCCAAGTATGTCTTCAGAATACTTGAGGACAAAAAAAATACATGAACTCTTGGTCTGTCCCAGTTTTGATTTCAAGAAGTTACCAGACGCCTATGTAATAATGTATCATTGTGGTGGGCTCTATTCTGAGCACGGTGAAGGAGTTAGATGTGAAGATCCTCTGTATTGCCCTGGAAACTCTGCTGGTACACACTGGAGGTAAGAGAAGAGTAAAACACATGATACTGGAGGCAATACTATACAGCTGTATTAAGTAAGAATAAGGGAAGAAAGCTGGGAACGTGGAGCTCCCATATATTGGAAGCTTTGTGATAACCCTGAGGTAAGGAGATCAAAGCAAATAATTAAAGGTTGTTGTTGTTGTTTTTAATACTACACTGTTATCATTTCTTAGAGGGTTGAGTTTTGCTTTAGAAGTGAAAAGGAACTGTTATATGTCAGGGGAAACGGACAACATAACTCCTATGCGTTTTGTTCAAATGGTTCAGTAAGAGACATGATGGCTTCTTTTGCTTTCTTTTTGGGTTTTCTTTATAAGGCCCCTGTGGGAACCATGGTCCCTGTTCCACTGCTGCATGGGGTGGCTAGCAGATAATCTGGAAATAAACACTATTCACTAGCAGACTTATTGGGAGGGGTGGGAAACAGATGCACTATTTCTGTCTTCTGTTGTTGGGATGATACTCTGCTATGGCTTCCTTGGGTTTCTAAGAGGGAGAAGTAGCCTGATTCTTTCAAACAAGGATTTAAATGATGTAAAATTTGTTGAGCTCATGAATTATCATATACATACGTACTCCTAACATTGCGCCAAACTGATAGATGTCTGAATAGGAAAAAAAAATAGTTTTTAAGACTATAGCATGTTACAAAAATGGGATCACGTTCCTTTTAAAGTGTACAGGCCAAGTTATTTTATTGATGAATTTTTCTGTTTTTCACTTTCTTTGAAACAGTTATCCTTCAAGTTTCAAGGACGAGTTTTGCAGAGTCACAGCACGTTTTGAGCACACCCAAAAATATGTTTCATGAGATATGAACCATGGTGCAATACCAAGGTATCGCTGGTGTTCAGGTTTAAAATAGAACTCTGGCTTAGAGATATTCAGCAGGATCCTGCAATGTTGGTTTCACTAGCGCCGCTTAACAACAAGGAAAAAGAAACTATTAAGTATCGCTGAACATTTTTTCCGAACTTATTAGTTTATGTACCTGGTTTTTTTTTTTTTTTTAGGGGAAAACATACTGTCATCTACCTTTTCAAGAATAAACTAATACCTGTCTTAGGTCTTAGGTTTTGTGGTTTTGTGAAGATCACATTAAGCATTTCAAGCAGTTTGACATATGGCAAATGCTCAATAAATGTTATGTTAAGGTATCATTATCCATGAAGTTTGTGCTTCAAATAAATTTTATTTATTTATTTATTTATTTAACGTTTATTAATTTTTGAAAGACAGAATGTGAGTGGGGGAGGGGCAGAGAAAGAGAGAGTCACACAATCCCAAGCAGGCTCCAGGCTCTGAGCTGTCAGCACAGAGCCTGATGTGGGGCTCGAACCCACAAACTATGAGATCATGACCTGAGCTGAAGTTGGACACTTAACCCACTGAGCCACCCAGGTGTCCTGAAAATAAACTCAAATGGTAAAATATTTATTGAATGCATAATTGTACTACGGTGCTGTGGTAAGAAAAAAGAAAAAAAATCAATCTTGTTTCTGCTAAGACATTACAGTCTAAGATATATAATGCCAATGTTCACATTTATGCAGGCAGGAAAGTGAAACAAATCATTGTTATAATCACAACCATGTCATTTAAGGAGAAGAGACAGTTTAGGAAGGTTTATGGATCTAGAAAGCACCTGGAATTAGAAAAGAGAATTCTCTTTTCAAAGAGAATATGTCAAAATGATCAAAACTTTCTGGGTTTAAAAGTCAATAGAATGAGTAATTCTGAAAAGAATGGCTATGCTTCTGTCAGTTTAATAGTCATTTAATATCTAAAAAATAGTGACTTCTTACTTTGAGGAAATTTTTTTCCTGGTAAATTGTATGCACTGTAACTGGCACTTAAGAGTTATGCAACACTTAACTTGTAGGGTGGTTCCATTATTAGCTATTAAGTACAAATGGTAAGAATATTTTTCATAACACTCTGAATCTCCATATGCTTTCCATCTAATTCTCTAAGAAAGGAAAGAAAGCAAGTCAGAATTATAAGAGGGGAAGGCTTTTTTTCCAATTACAAAACCTACGGTGAGTGAGTGTGACGGATATCTAAAACATGAAGAAAATTAGTTGATCACTACTTCCTTTTATCATTGAGATCCAGTTTTTCTAACTCTATTGTCTTCAAAACAAACCTACTTTTTCAATTTAATCCCAAGTAACACTTCAAAGCTATTTAGGAGAACTGAAATCGTAAAAGGCAACTGATTTCGTTTTATACATCTAATCAGTGAAAACACATATTGTAACATTCCAGTGACAAAAGATAAGAAATACTACCTTTCCTGTTTTTCACAACAAAAAAACTGAGATGGCAAAAAGAAACATAGGAACAGACTTTAAAAGGTACATATTTCCACAGGGCATTTAAAGCGGATTGTCTCTAGAACTCTATGATGCTTTGTGGGTAGCAAGTAAGGAAGACTTTGTCACAGGTGATGTTAATCAGAGCTGCCTTTTTATTGAGCACCTCCTTGGTGCTGAACACACCCTACATACCTCATTTCACACAAATGTCAAGGCATTTTTGCAAGGTAGTTATTCTTTTCTTTTTTTTTTTATGTTTATTTTTGAGAGAGAGTGCAAGCAGGGAGGGGCAGAGAACGAGGGAGTCACAGAATCCGAAGCAGGATCCAGGCTCTGAGCTGTCAGCACAGAGCCCAATGCAGGACTCGAACCCATGAACCATGAGATTGTGACCTGAGCCAAAGTCAGACGCCCAACTGACCGAGCCACCCAGGTGCCCCTCAAGGCGGTTATTCTCATCCTCCCATTACAGGTAAGGAAACTGAAGTTATGTGAATAAACAAGCAAGGGTTCAAACTCTGGATCCAAAATTGATTCTCTTTCCATACCATGCCAGACTAAGCCTTTCTATTGCTATGAATAATGTCATTTTAAATATTAAGAAAAGCATCATGGAATAAGAGCACATTTTTTCAGGCCTCACAGGAGTTACAAAAATGAATTAAAGTCCCTGCTCCCAAGGGATCTCAGTTAAGTAGGGGATAGAATTTAGATCATAGTAAATGCAATGCAAGATGCACAGGTGCTGTGAGAATTCAGACCACATGTTTCACTCTAGAGACTGAAAGTGGGTTACCAGTTAGTTGCCAGTGCACATATTCTAGCTGAACAGAGCTGAGGGCATAAGCTTAGATAGATACCTGTTGACACAAGAACAGGTTCATGCATGATTTTGGGTAGAATTTTGTATTGATTTTTGCTTGGATGACATGTGGCTGTTAGGAGTTTCTTATGAGAAATGTGCTACATTTGATAAGACAAATTCTTAGAATAAACCAGAAGGCTCTTGCTCCACTACTGTATATGAATATCACTAATATAGCCCTTACACTACAGCATTCCTTGGCTCCCCATGTTCTTCGCAAGTGTCTCACCTTTCTCCATTCTTTTCCCTTAGCATGGCCCCTCTGCTCACACCTACGTGGGCAAACACCCAGGCCTGGAGGATAGAATTTTCTAATCAGCATCACTCCCACCCCTGATTCTAGTCTCAATTTTAAGAAATTCAATATAAACCATTCATGTTGGCTTCCAAGGTAAGATTTCTTTACTATCATTATAGGATGGTTTAATTATAACAACATGAAGAGAGTAAAGGTAATTTCTTCCTACAAACATTAAATTGAAATGTGAAAAGTCCACAGATCAAAGTACAGAGAAATTAACTGGAAAAGTTCCAGGAGTTTAAAGCAATTCATACTTTCATTATTCTCCGAATTCTCTTGCTCTTGCTGAGATGGTACAGTCACTCTAGTCTCTTGTCTTTGATTTGTAAATTGCGTTAGCAACAAACCGAGTCTGTTCTCTCTTGGTTCAACATTTTATTTTTATTGAAAAAAGTACATTTAAAATTGCCTTCGTGCAAAAAAATGAATAAAAAAAATTGCCTTGGTGCTTGAGTCATTCATTTGATTAAATTAACCCAATAATACTGTTAAAACTACCTTAAAAAAATACACACTAACAGAAATATCCTATTCTTCTTTTCAGCTGAATGATCAATTTAACAAAGTAACACTCAGAAAAAATGTGTACATTAAGATTTAGATTTTGTAATTTATTTTAAAAAATGTAAGCTGCCAAGCCCAAATGTGTACATAATATTATTTACTTAACTATCACAATGAAAAGCCGTATGGATTTGTAGTAATTTGGAAATAGAATATCACAGGAGGGCACTTCTTTGTTTTTATATTGCTTTTTAAATTTTACTATAAATGAGTGAGAGCTGTGTAGTTACAAAGACTTAGTCTCATGTCTAGAAATTTCCTTTGGATTATTTAAGCTAATTTCCAAAGCTTTATTAAGAAGAGAATGTAGGACTGGATGGATTAAAGAATTCAATTGAGAACACAGTACAAATTATTAAAATATTCACCTGCTTGTCAAATTGGCACATCTTACTGAATTTATAGGGTTATTAACTCTGCAAGGTAAAGTCATTAATTCCTTTCTTTGTCAGGACACTGTGACCTCTTACATAAATAACTCTTCCAGTGGAACACAAAGCATCTGTCAGTGCCCTGAAAGAGTTAATGCTCGACTGTCAGACAAACTCTTTTAAATAGGTCATTTACACACATGCAGCTTCCTTTTAACATGGGAGAAACTTTTTGTGTTGTTTTATTATGAGAGAAGGAATGTGAATGTCATTTTATACATCTATATCTATGTTACATATAACTCATGTTTTTATGCATGTGTGTATGGAAGGCATCTCCAAACACAAGGTTTACTCATGTGACTAAAATATCATCATCATCATCATCTGTGTAATCCCCTATCTTGCAATGAGGGAAATATTAGGATTTCAGGTCCCTTAATATATGTAAAACAATGACAAGATGCAGAAGTTTGGAATGAGAACTTAGATTTCGTCTAGATGTGACAAGCCTTTCATTCGACAGCATGATCATTAAAGTATAATAAAATAGAATAAATCACTTGTAAATAACTGCGGATGAAGCCAACCAAAGTTTGGGGATCAGAATTCCAAATCAATTAATTATAAAAATAATGCTAACACACAAAAGCAAGCATGAAAGAAAATATTTGTTCTACATTTTGAAATAGACAACTAATGAATACAGACATTTTCCATCACTGAGTCACTGGACTCATTACAATGAAATTTTCATCCTGAAGTACGTACAGCTTAGGAAGGTACACGCTTTATTGGAGTGTGTAATTCACACATTCATTTTTCACTTGACTGAAGTCTCGTGTCTTTGACTTCTTCCAAAATCTGGCTTGATGAGCAGATTCTCATGAATTACTCTTCTGTAGAAGGATTATAGAGGGGAAAAAAAGCAGTAGTATGGGACATAGTTATATTTAAGCACAATCGGAAATGAATACATAAAATATACTTTAGAATTCTACATTCTCACAGAGCTGTTCTTGAACATAATTATTAGGGAATGAAAGGAATTTTCTTTCAGATTAGCACTATTAGAATAATATGTAGAGAAAGACAGAATTTTTTAGAAAATCTATTCCAAAAGCCTTAGATAAGGCACAAACGTAATTACTCTGCTCCTAATTTCTACAGAGATGAGAAACTAACACAGAACTTGTGTAGGAGCCGAGTACAGTGGGAAGGCAGCAAATGATAAGTGAATTGAATTAACATATATGTCTTTGAATCTAAAGCAACCTCCCTAGTCTATAATCTCTCTTGAGAATAACTTTTTTCTTTGGACATAAACAAGAAGAAGTCTGTACAACAACTCATTGCTAGATTTCTCTCTGATACTACCACATGGGAAAAGGGTGCTGGATTGGTCTCCTTCATCAAATCTGACCCTCCACCTTTCTTGGCTAGAAAGTTGGATTTATGTTACTGCTGGAGAGTGTGTTAAATGGATGAGAAGAGTTTTGCTCTTATTAAAACAGAGTGTTTTCCACAGTTTTCTTCTATTTGGGTATAATGGGAACTGTGTATCCCAAACATTTTCCCGTGAGAAATGAGCTGATGGAGTCACATGCGCCCACCACCATGGACAGCGAACTCCGACTCACTTATTCTCCTTCCCCATCAGGCATAAACAATGTGCAAATTCAAGGGGGGTAAAGCAGTTCATACTTTACACTCTAACATTTCTAGCTCTTGTTAAGAAGGCATTGTCACTCTACTGTCTCTTACTGCCTTTGACTTGTACATTTCTTTGTAGCAGGATTCTATGAAAACAGGACTAAAACATTTTTTAATAATTGTGTGTGTTTCCCAATGTTTCCTGTGAGATGGATCAGATTTTATAACCCATTTCACTGACTTACTAAGACACATTTAATAACCTCATTTGCACAAATAGGGGGAAATAAAAGAAGCCTGAAATTTGGCTCATCTGACTTGCCACTGGTTCTTTTCACTGTCTTTCCATATATTTGAGACATGAATTGAGAACCAAAGCATTAATCTTGCTAATATAGAAACGCACATAATTCCTTGAGTACAGCATATTCTGTCTTCTTCCATGCCTTTTGTCATATTGTCCTTCAGCCTGGAACTGCCTTATCTTGCCCTGGGTAATGTTCATCTCTCTTTTTTTTTTCTTTTCTATTTTTTTATTTAAAAAAATTTTTTTTAATGTTCATTTATTTTTGAGACAGAGAGAGACAGAGCATGAATGGGGGAGGGGCAGAGAGAGAGGGAGACACAGAATCGGAAGCAGGCTCCAGGCTCTGAGCCATCAGCCCAGAGCCTGATGCGGGGCTCGAACTCACGAACCCTGAGATCGTGACCTGAGCTGAAGTCGGATGCTCAACCGACTGAGCCACCCAGGCGCCCCAAGTTCATCTCTCTTTTAAGATGGGCCCCAGGTGATTCTGTCTCCAGAAGCCTCTGCTACCTACTCCAGTCTCTTTAGATGGTATTGCCCCTAATACCTTAATATTTGTTCACTGCAATGACCACCTTTCACTAGGTTCTCAGCTTCTAAAGGGTAGAGACATTCACTGGTAAATCTAATTAAGTGTGGTGCCTAGCCCACAGTAAGCATTTGGTAAATATTTGTTACACTTAAACTAACAATGGTATTTTAATGTGCTTTGGTGGATTAAATTGTCCCAAACTTTTGCAGACTATTGTACAGAGAGACTCAATATTGTATAGAAAGAAATGGCAGAGGAAATGCTAAACACTAAATTGGTCACCAAAATACATCAGTAGTTAAAAGCATATAGCAATAGAGTAACAAACAAAATTAGGCTTTGGGTGGTAATTGCTCCATTTTAGAAATAGCATCGAAACATTTTTTTGAAACCATGCACAATGTAGATTAAAAAATACACATGTTAGTTCCACCTGCAAGTCTTATAACAAGGTAGCCTAAGTAAATTAAGTAAATCTGGCACATGACTGAAAACTTTAAGTATAGGCAGATTGGGTTTTATTAATCCTTTTAGCTGAGAACTTTGTATATGACATTTAAAATTTTTTTAATGTTTATTTATTTACTTTTGAAGGAGAGAGAGACAGAGCACAAACGGGGGAGACAGAGAGAGAGAAGGAGACACAGAATCTGAAGCAGGCTCCAGGCTCTGAACTGACAGCACAGAGCCTGATGCAGGACTTGAACTCATGAACCATGTGTGAGATCATGACCTGAGCTGAAGTTGGATGCTTAACCAACTGAGCCACCTAGGTGCCTCCTGTATATGCCATTTACTCTACATAGCATGACCTTCCTGGGACTAAGTAATTACGTGACAACCATGGTTAAGCTTTAAGAGCAATCCACAAGATAACCTGACAAGGCAAGTCCTGCTTATAGGTTATGTAGCTGGAGCGAATCTTTAAAACTTCCTTTCCTCACTCCAAAGTCTAGGAAACCTAGCAAGGCCTTTGAAGATAGGTGCTTGGTCCCAGGTTAAAACTAGAATCCAAAAATTTACAGGTCTTCAGTTCTGTCATAATTTTTTATAATTATGGAAAAACCCCAGTCAGTTTTGCAGAAGGCAGAGTCAGGTCCTCTTTGCTTGAGTCTTAAAGCCCATTTCACAGAGATTTGTTCTTGGTGGACATCTCCCAAAATAGACATCACTTGGGTTTATGCTTCAGGCAACATTTAATAGGAACTATGCACTTAATTATAGAGGTTGTACAAGAGGCCATAATGAATAAAATAAATGAAATTGGCTTGGTATTTAAACCAATAGCTCAGGCTGCAAGCACTCCTCGACTCTTATGAATTAATTGCTCTCATGCTGGTATAGACACTCCAGCATTGTTACAGTTTATATTTTTTCCTGTAAGGGAGCATTAATATTTGGATGTTTTAAAATGTACAAATCTCCCACTTTTTAAAGTTGGCAATGAATGCTCTTTTAAAAAACCACTGTGTGAGTTAATACTGTTCTATGTAGGGGTACCTGGGTGGCTCAGTCAATTTAGCATTTGACTCTTGATTTCGGCTCAGGTCGTGATCTCAGGGTCTTGGGGTCAAGCCCTGCATGGGGCTCTGGGCTGAACATGGAACCTGCTAAAGATTCTCTCTCCCTCTGCCCCTCTCTCCTGCTCAGGTGATATCTCTCTCTTAAAAAAAAAAAATTACTGTTCTTTGTGAAAAAAATTGACCTGCAGTTTTCCACATGTTGTGTATCTACATAGCACCTGCAAGTGGAAAAACAGGGGGCCACGTGACTAGCCAGTTGTGTAGAGGAGGTCATTTGGCCATGGAGCCTACATTACTTATTAGAGCTAACAGGCATGAGCATTTACTATGGCCAAGAACTGTTCTCAATGCTTTACTTGTTATAGCTCATTTAATCCTCATAAAATTCCATGAGGTCAACATTATCATTATGTCATTATTAAATTATCTCCACATTAACTACCATTATCTCCATATTAGTAGCTTCTTCATGGTTACGTAGTTAGTAAGTGTTGGGAGTATGGATTCAAACCCACGTCTGACTGCAGATCAGGGGTTATTAAATTGTATCCTCTATAGGGCCTCCTAGATATAACTTTGCAGTTTGGAAAATGAAAAGTATACAAAAGATCTTAAATTTTGCTTTTAGTTACAGTATTTGTTTTATCTTGTTTTTAAAAATGTTATTTATTTATTTTGAGAAAGAGAGAGAGAGCACAAGTGGAAGTGGGGAGGGTCAAAGAGAGAGGGAGAGAGAGAGAATCCCAAGCAGGCTTCCCACCAGCAGTGCAGAGCCCAACTCGGGGCTCCACCTGAGCAACCTTGAGATTACGACCTGAGCTGAAATCAAAAGTCAGACGCTTAGCCAACCGAGCCACCCAGGTGCCCCTGTTTTACCTTTTTTTTTTTTTTTAAAGATACTTTGTGCCTAAGGGATAATTTCATGCTGAAGACAAATG
Source organism: Panthera tigris (assembly GCF_018350195.1). NCBI lineage: Eukaryota > Metazoa > Chordata > Mammalia > Carnivora > Felidae > Panthera > Panthera tigris. Next base: position 82,360,860 of record NC_056663.1, on the reverse strand, counting down.
TTCACATAAAAAAATCTTACAGAAGTAGCATCGATAAAATAGAATACAAATGAATCTTACTTGGGCATACCTTTCCCAAATCAGAAGTAACTAATTTTTTTTTTTCCCTCACCAAAACGCAAAAGGCATTAAGAATATTAGCACCAACCTGGATTTCTTGTTTCTATAGAACTTTCAGGATCTGCCTCCTCTGGTTGTGCAGTTTGCAGGGGAGATGGAGTTTTCTATGAATAAAAACCAGATAAATATTAATGTCACAATTTTCTAAAGTTAAGACCTTATAAAGAAAATGCCTCAAGTTAAAAATATTTTGGGGGGTGGGGCTCCTGGGTAGCTCAATCGGTTAAGCTCCTGACTTTGGCTCAGGTCATGAACTCGATGTCCATGAGTTCGAGCCTCATGTAGGGCTCTGCGTCGGGCTCTGTGCTGACAGCTCAGAGCCTGGAGCCTGCTTTGGATTCTGTGTCTCCCTCTCTCTCTGCCCCTCCTCTGCTTGCGCTTTTCTTTCTCTCTCAAAAATAAATAAACATTAAAAAATTTTTTTAAATATTTTTTGGGGCTGAAGTTTGTTTCCTTTTGATTAATATGTGCTTTGTAGAGGTTATTTTTGGAAGAATTTATGGTTTCATAGATATCTACAAACTTTGATTTCAATTTGTATTTGTCTTTCTAAATAGTATTTGATGTTTCCATAGGTGAATTATTACCCCAAACATTGACTCTCATATTTCCATGCTGTAATGAAAAGCTAAAATGGACATTTTTTAAAAAAAAAGAGGTAAGGGAGCCCCTGGGTGGCTTAGTTGGTTGAGGGTCAGACTCTTAATTTTGTCCCAGGTCATGATCCCAGGGTCGTGGGATCCAGCCCTGCATCGGGCTCTGCACAGAGTGTGGAGCTTGCTTGAGATTCTCATTCTCTCTCTCTCAAATTAAAAACAAAAAAGAAGTAAGGTCTCTTAGCATATTGGACATGATCCAATTTTTCTATATACAAATAGAATATTTTCTCTGAATTTTGCCAACTAAGTATTTTATTGATTGTTTTTAGGTTTTAGATCGCCAGCCAAGAGAGAAGACAACTCATTTTGCCATATATGCCCAAATACAAGGAGATGATTTTCTCCCAATATTTATCCTGCAGACAAGAGGAGTCATCTCGCATTCAAGTCTCTACAAAATTTCTCACATTACAACAGGCACTCTCAATTACTTTTATTAAGAAGTATTATTTAGACAAGATACATTTACATGGAGTGTTTATAATCCATCATAGGTTTGGATCATTACAGAAGTCACCTAATAGAAGTCGTTAAAAAAGAAAAAGGCAGGGGTGCCTGGGTGGCCCAGTCAGTTAAGTGTCCAACTTGGCTCAGGTCATGAGCTTGCCGTTTGTGGGTTCGAGCCCTGCGTCTGGCTCTATGCTGACAGCTCAGAGCCTGGAGCTTCAGATTCTGTGTCTCCTGCTCTTCTCTCTGCCCTTCTCCTGCTCACACTTTGGCTCTCTCACTCTCGCAGAGAAAATAAATAAATAAATAAACATTAGAAAAAAAAGAAAAAAAGAAAAAGGCAAAGGAACTTAATGTGAATTTACTATCAGTCTTGTTACACCCCTGTCATAGCAATGTTGTAACCCTTCTAAATAAGCCTTTTTAAAAAATATATATAGTGGTTATGGTGTGGAGATCACAAAGAGAGATCAAGAGCAGAGGATGAATGAGAACTCAACCGTACCATTCTTTTGTGACTAGGTCTTTAATGATCTAGGATCACAGTTCTAATTATAGCAGCATAGACACACACAAATGTATCTTAAACATCTTAAATAGAAGGGGCCCCTGGGTGGCTCAGTCCTTTGGGCAGCTGACTTCTGCTCAGGTCATGATCTCACGGCTCGTGAATTCAAGCCCCGAGTCGGGCTCTGTGCTGACAGCTCAGAGCCTGGAGCCTGCTTCAGATTTTGTGTCTCCCTCTCTCTCTACCACTTCCCTGCTCACACTCTGTCTTTCTCTGTCTCAAAGGTAAATAAACATTAAAAAAAATTTTTTTAACATCTTAAATAGAAAGTTATAGTAAAGGTTATGTGCTTTGGAATGCTGTATCATATGGACATAAAGTTAGCTTTTGTGATGAAGAAAAGAAAGTCACTCATGCTGGAAAACACATAGATGGAGTTTGAAAAATTTGTATAAAGAAATATGACAATGCCTCTCACCTTAAAAAAAAAAAAAGAAATATGACAATGAAAACCAGCAAAAGTGTTAAACATATGTAAATATATCATGTTATTTTAAATATTTTGCACACACAAGTTAAAGTATATACTACAATTAGAAATTTGACTCTTTCATCTCTATGCATCAAAGTATATTAAATCAAGTGAGACAAAACTTTATAAAATTTTTCATTGGGAAATGGAGGATAGTTTTACATTTCAGCTTCCTCTATAGGGCAAATGCAAAAAAAAAAAAAAAAAGTGTCCAGTTGAAAAAGATGGAATGAAATTTTGTGTCTCTTTGACTTGAATTGCACTCAGAGGAAGTGCACTTATAGCAAAATTAAAAACTGAATCTCACCTTTGTTAGTTGTTTAATACAGAAGGCAATTGAGAGGATAGTTCCGATGATACCAACCATTACTGCATACACAATCCCTGTTATCTCTATGGGAGAAAAAGAGAGCAGAAAATTGCAGAAATATGCAATAAGCTACCACAAAGCAACTGAAAAATAAAACAGGTAAAATCATGGTAGTATTACTTTGTGTTTTTACAGAAAATTTATTAATATACTTTTAAGTATATTTTATATTTTAGAAAATTAGGTTTCCACAGTAACCATGTGGGAGACTGGAACTTTGAGTGCTAAAGTCTTTGTCCAAGGTCACACATCTAATGACAACCAAGACTCAAGAGTTCCAACTCACCTCCATTGTTCTACAGGACCTCACAGGCATAATTATGGATAAGAGCTATGTGGACATTCTATCTTGATATGGAAAAAACCCACAAACTCTTTCACAGTTTCAAAGTTATGAGAGAAAACAATGTCTAAACTATACTATATGCTAATATAATATATAATGTGCACACTGATTAGTATATTTCTAATGTAATAGACAAACTATATGACATTGTAAATATACTAAAAATATTTTTCAAATCTTTTACTTGTTGAGAATGAAACACAATTGAAGTTACAGTTTCTTGCGTATTCATTCATATTTAAACTGCTTTCAAATGAGGTAAATAGAACTGAAGGCAAGACATAGAAGTAAAATGGCATATCTATTTGGCTAATTTATACTTAAAAGACTTATTATTGATTGAAAAAAAGGTAAAAGTGTTTTTTCCTGTCCCTGGTGTTGTCCAGCTTCCTGTCTATTTAGTTTTAATTCATGAATAGGGATTCGGTTCTACTATCCATTTTTCTTGTGCGAAGTATGGATACGGGCCAAGTATGAAGGGAGGCTGAGAAATGCAGAATAGTAAAGGAGCACATGAATCAACTAAAGCCAGGTCCACAGCAGCACCTAAGAAGTGGGGGTGACGGTCCTCCAGTCATAGAGGGTTGGGAAGATAACCCCAAAGTGGTAGGGTAGGCCCCAAAATAAATCAGGATTGAGATATAAATGGTCTATGTTTATTCTTGATGTGGTGCCAATTAATCAGATGATTTTAAGCTCCTTGCTTGCTTTACAAGTAGGAAACAAGGAAGTTCAATTATTTTATAAGCTCTTATGAGACTTTGCTCAAGTACCTATGGTTGGTTAGAAGGCTAAAATATCTAAATTAAAAGAAAAATTAATATCAGATTATGTATTGCTAGTTCCAAAATGTTTAGGAAAATAAGAAATGCATATTTTAATTTTAAAAAGAGCATATGTTGTTTGCCTTTACAGTTTTGTATGATGAGAGTTAACAACATATGCTCTTCTGATTTAAAAATTGATGCTTTTTGGGGCACCTGGGTGGCTCAGTTGGTTGAGTGTCTGACTTCAGCTTAGGTCATGATAGCATGGTTCATGAATTTGAGCCCTGCATTGGGCTTGCTGCTTTCAGCATGGAGCCTGCTTTGGATCCTCTGTCCTCCTCTCTCTCTGCCCCTCCCCTCCTCATGTTCTTTTTCTCAAAAATGAATAAACATTTATTTAAAAAAATTGATGCTTTTTATTTTCTTAGGCAATTGCAACTAGTAATGTGTCTAGTTGATCTTAAATCAATAGTTTAAGATGAAATTATTATTATTCTACACCAACTGTTAACATACCTCCTGCAGAAAAAATGTGTTCAAGTAGTCCGTCTCCTAAAAAAAGAAAATTTCAAAATAAAGTCAGAATACATAGAGTGTGTCTTTACAATTCCATATTGGAATTAGATTGTTGAGTGGGTTTCTTTTTATTAACTGTGTTTTGCAGCCACTGTTAAATTTTTTTAAATTGTTTTTAATGTTTACTATTTTTGAGAGAGAGAGAGAGAGAGAGAGAGAGCAGAGGAGGGGCAGAGATAGAGGGAGACACAGAATCTGAAGCAGACTCCAGGCTCTGAGCTGTCAGCACAGAGCCTGATCCAGGGCTCGAATTCACGAACTGCCAGACTGTGACCTGAGCTGATGTCCAACGCTTAACCGACTGAGCCACCCAGGGGCCCTGCTACTATTCAATCTGAAGCAGTTAGCTAGTAAAATTTATGAAGTGATGTGTCAATATTAACAGTAGTAATTTCAGTATCTACTTTCAAGCACTTATCGACTTATATCAAAAGCAGTGCATTTTCAAAAATATGTAAAAATGGTGAGGAAAAAGGAGACACAGTGAGCCATTGCCCCACACGAACTGTAGCTCATCCCCAAGAGAGGTCATGTTGCTATGAGTTTTCCAGATTTATACCACGGTCACCATCTGGATCCAAATCCTTACTGTGTCTCATTTGAGCTTTTATCAACGGTTGCACCGGATTCCCTATCTGCAGAAGTTTCTAGTGATGTTGCCTTAATGCACCACCAGAGTTAACCTGATCAGTCCACATCTTACATTTCTTTCTCTGCTGTCTCCAATGCCACTTTAAATCATGAAGCCATATGACTACTACAACCTTACAATTTTCTTGAATTTAGTTGTTACAAATAACATTATACCTTATTGTGTCACATACTCAGGGACTTGGTTATATTTGATCATTCCTTAGAAGGTATGTTTAAAGGTTATTTGGGGCTTGTCTTCTCTTTCTTCATGATAGTTGGTAGTTGTGGTTGGTGTATGAGCTCTGGAGCAAAACAAATGGGGTTTCAGTCATAAGAATCTCTTTTACTAGTTGTGTGACCTTGGACAAGTTACTCAATTTCTTTGTGCTTTAATAATTTCTTGGGCAAAGGAAGATCATAACACCTGTCTCTCTGGATTCTGCAAAGATAAAATTCTGGATGTCTGCAAAGATAAAATTAGATAATGCATGGGAACACTTACAATCCCCCACCATGCTAGCCATTATTTTTAGGATTCAGGGCATATAGCACTGGATGTCTATATTTGACCTTTAAATGCTTTCCGGTTTGACACCATCATGTTGGCTTCACATTGAAGTCACTTTGAAAATTAGATTGTCTCACTGAATGCAGAAGCCTAATAATTAGTTCCAAGCACTTAGCCTAATTTTCCTCTCCTGGTCTCTGTTCTTAAAATCTGCTGCTTCCATTTATCTCAGTGTTATTTTCTCAATGTTTCGATTAGCTAATGATCCTGCGGCCACTCTTAAGTTTTTTCTGAGCCTTAAAAAAAATCTAGAGTATCTTGCCTAAATCCCACCTGCAAAAGACACTTTCCCTTTCTGCATTCAGCCAGCTCTTGTGAAGTCATCTTCTTTTTCCTAGAAAAATAACTGGAGGGGTGTCTGGGTGGCTCAGTCAGTTAAACATCCAACTCTTGATCGTAAGATCGAGCCCTGGGTCAGGTTCCGTGCTGAGAGTGGAGCCTGCAAAAAAGAGAATAGAATGGAAGGGAAGGGAAGGGGAGGGGAGGGGAGGGGAGGGGAGGGGAGAGGAGAGGAGAGGAGAGGAGAGGAGAGGAGAGGAGGAAAGAAAGGGGAAGAAAAAAGAAAATAGAAAAGAAAGAAAAGAAAAGAAAAGAAAAGAAAAGAAAAGAAAAGAAAAGAAAAAAATAACCAGACATAGTGAATGCCACCTGACTACCCTTTTCTCAGCACTCAGCCTGGCATAAGAGTTCTCATTTACTAGGCAATTATGCTATGTCAGGCTTGGGATGAAGCAATTTTGCCTACATTTTCTTATTTGATCTTTAGAGAAATACTGTAAGATGAATGTTATGGGCCTATTTTAAAATTCAGGGGACAGAAACCCCTTAGGGAAATTCACTCAGGGTCAACAGCTGGGACAGCTGAACACTGCTTGGTTTGACCACAGACCATCCTCACCACTGCACCGTGAGATCCCTTTTACCTGTGTGCACCATTTTGTGGTTGCATTCAGCATTTATTCACTCTGATAGATTGTTTTAATTTTTTTTATCCCACAGTAGTATTTCTGGGAGGTATTCCAGAAGTGAGAACTCCTCTGGAATAGGGATTGCATCTACTTAGCTTCTGTTTCTCAGTGTTTGTCACAGTTTTGCCACAATGACAAGTCTGATTAGATAGAGTTGCGTCAGAACAATGACTCCAAAGTAACTATTTTAAAATATGAACAAAGCCTGTTTTTTCGTTGTCTCTTCTTTGTTTTTGTTTGTTTCTTAAATTCCACCTATGAGTAAAATTATATGGTACTTGTTTTTCTCTGGCTGACTTATTTCACTTAGCCTTATACCTTCTAAATCCACTCATGTTGTTGTAAATGTCAAGATTTCACTCTTTTTTACGGCTGAGTAATATTTCATTGTGTATGTATACTACATCTTCTTTATCCATTCACCTATGGATGGACACTGGTTGCTTCCATTTCTTGGATGTTGTAATTAATGCTGCAATAAACATAGGGGTGCACATATATTTTCAAATTAGTGTTTTGATTTTCTTTGGGTAAATATTCAGTAGTGGAATTGCTGGATCATATGGTATTTTGATTTCTATTTTTTTGAGGAAGCTCTATGCCATTTTTCACAGTGGCAACACCAGCTTGCATTTCCACAAACAGTGAAATAGGTGAAGGGATAAGAGTACACTTCTTGTGATCAGTAATCACTTCTTGTGATTAGTTTCAGACCTGAAACTAATATCCTACTATATGTTAATTACACCTGAATTAAAAAAAATTAATGAACAAACTTTGTTCCCCATCTGAGAGATACTGGTGTATAGTAACTAAAAATTCTTGTCTTATTTTCTTACCATGAATGCTGAACGGTAAGGCCTCTGTGGTAGGTAAGGCCTCTGTGGTAACCACATCTGTATAAAACAGAAGTTAAGAAAAAGATCAGAAATAAGGTAACTGAGTGGACTCCAGAACATATCGTAAAATAAAAATTTATTCCATGTCTCTCCCAGTGGCAGCTCTGGAATTTCTACATCAGGGCTTTACAGCTGAGGAAAATGTATCTTTATTTCCTCATGTGTGAAATGATAAAACCTGCCTCAAAATATTATAAGGACTAAATTAGTTTAGTGTGTGTGTGTGTGTGTGTGTGTGTGTGTGTATACACGCATTAACAGAGTACTTGGCACATAATGAGCTTTAAATACATGTTGGTTATTATTGTTATTATTCTTATAAAGGGGGGAAAGACTGGAAGCTGTTTTTGCACAGTATTTTCCATAACTTTGAAAAATTGTTGAAAGGGGGAGAATCGTGATGATTACATAGGATGAAAGTTCTGCCTCATGCCTCCCTGTCTCCACCTCCTTGGTCCAATTCTACTTTCCTGGTAAAAATTAAAACAAAGGCATGACCGAATTCAGTTTTCTTCTTGTTGATAGAGGGTGAGTCAATTCTTTTTTCTCTTTCAAAAGTAGCATTTCAGAGTTGTAATAGAATTGTAGGAAATGCTGGCTCCAGTCTGAGGTGACTGGCTGAGGATGTGGATAACCAAGTGATGGAATAAATTCTAGGCCATGGTTATTCTTTAGAATAAACATAAGCACGCAAATATATTCTCATATATCCTTTTAAAATCTCATGAAATGCATTATAAATTGTTTTTTAACATTAAACAATTATACTTTTAAACTTTATAAATGTAAAATTATGAATTGTTTTATCAAGTTTGATAAATTAAATAGGATTTTTTATTGCAAAAATAATCTAGGTTCAATGAAGAAAAGTTGGGAAATGTGAGGAAAGCAAGAACAATATAAAAATCATCCATTATCAAACCACCTAGAGATGGGCACTTTAAACATTTTGGTATATAGCCATTTGAACTTTTAGCTACTGCATCTAAATATAGGATCATTGTGTTTTAAGTATGTATAAATATGTACATAGTGTTTAAAATATTATACCACAGACATGCACCATATGCCACAGATTATTCTTCTATGACAAGATTTTTAATGGCTGTATAGAATTCCATTGTATGAATGTACCATTGTTCAGTCATCAATCACTGACTTTGAGCATTTCTGTTATTTATGCTTATGAGAGTTATAAGTCATTCTTAGATAAATATCAGTGAACTAAACTCTGTGGATGTATCTCTGCTTATACCTTTGAAACATTCTAGTGAGAGAAATGGGGCCCAACCACAATGAAGAGTGAGTGGAAAAGTGCCTCCAGACGTTCCCCAGAGAGAGTGTCACTTTGGCGCTTCAGCTAAATGCTCAAGGTTTCCTGGGGAATCTACAAAGAATTGAAAATGTCTGACATTTCTGGTCAGTCTACTCAAGGTCAGAGTACCAAGACCTCCCTCTTCCTACCAGCTGCCAGCTAATCCTTACCCCCAAATTGTGCAGGCAGGAAACATTATCCCCAAACTGTTTTCTGCAATGTTTTCCCCTCTTTTATAAATCCTATTTTCACCATGTTCTTCAACTTGGTCCAACCACCTGATTCATCACATGTATTTAAAAAAACTGCTGTACAGATTCACTACATATGATAAATGAAATACACCTCTAAGTTAAGCTTCAACACTCAAGATAATATAAGAAAAAACATTTTTAAACAATAACCTGGTGATGGTATTTGAAGTTCCAGCAAATATTAAGATCAAAATTATGGAAAGAAATATTTTTATTGAGGATCAATGAAAGTGTGTAAAAATTATAAAAAAGGATAACTAATGAACGAACTTATCTATAGCTCTTAGTTAATGTTACATCTCCTTTATACCCTTCAGTTCAGTATAATTATTTACATGTAGGGCATTAATTTATAATTGCTTTAGGATACCAAATAGATTCTTTTGAGATGTAAAACTTGTTTCCAGGGCTGCTAGTTCCCAGGGCTAGCTCATTTTGAATTCCCTCAGCATTAGAAGAGTGCTTTGTATATAATAGGTATTCAGTGAAATACTAATAGTTATACTATGTTTTTGGCCAATTTCTTATAGAGAAACAACTAGGTGAGTTTCCAGATTGCATCTAAAATGAACATAACAAGGAAGTAAATAAACCCTACTCAAAGTGGCAGGTACAGAATGAGTGCAAGAATATTTGAAAAACACGCATTCACAGAAGACCAACAAAATACTTTAAACATTTCAGTAACATTCACATATTTTTAAGCCCAAGAAAAAAAATCTAAAAGTGAGAAAGAAAACAAACCACACCCAAATTTTTAAGGGTTAAAAGTGTTAAAATGCTAAAAACTTTAACTGAAGCCAGTGAGGAGTTTTCACTGTGAGCACAAATACGCCCCTCCTCCAGGCTTCCTAAGTCTTCCAGAGGACATCAGGGACTGCAGGAGTCTGGGGCCAGTGAGGGAGGTGTGCTCAGTCTAAGGGCCGCGGACCCCCTCCTCTTTATGCACACCTATAAGGCCTTGTGTGATCCAGCCACCCTCCCTTTTCTCCACACCTCATTGCTTGCCCCCAACCTTCTCTCTTCAGGCGCAAGCCACACTAAGACGCCTCTTGGTTCCTGAAATGTCCTGTACTCTTTCGATGCCCACACCTTTGTGCTTCCTCTTCCCTTTGCCAGAAATATCCCTTCCCAGACTCACCTTGCCTAGCTATCTGCTTTTCAGGTCTCAGTTTAATACCATTTCCTTTTGGAGGTCCTTTCTTATTTTCCCTACCTAGACCACAAACTCTACCAACTCTCCAGGGTTTGGCATGGTGTGGTAGAGTCCCAGTGAAACCTTATGATTGACTGTTTGTAATCCAAATCTGTCTTACCAGGGCCTTCATGGTTACAGGGAACCTTGGGTATTCATTCATTTATACATTAATTTACAAAAGTGTTTTAGCATGTTTACAAAGAACACAACAAACAAACCAACAAACGAATAATTCACGGTCTTCACAGCAAGGAAATTCCAGTTTAGTAAAGAAACCCAAAGATTTAACCCATGTATTATAAGGTGTCTTAGGGTGGTGGGGAAGTGGGGGCACAAAGGAAACTATGGTCAATTCTCTGGGAAGGAGCAGAAGGTGGCAAGGAACACCTCCATGAGGTGTTCTCCTCTTGAGAGAACTCTAGGATTTCGACTGTGTGGCTATTTAGGTGTAGAGTCAGTAGTGTCAGCAGTGTGTTGGAATTTGATACTATTAAGGGAACTGCAAGTATCTATGCAACTGCAGCACAAGATGTGAAGAGACCAATGCAGCAAACAAGGGAAACAGCTGAAGAGGTAGTGAAGTGCGGTGTGGTGTGGGCTGTGGTAGGGAATTTGGACTATATCCTTAAAGCAGTGGAAAGACCATAAAGGGTTTGAACCAAATTTTCATTTGGGGAAGACCACTGTCAATAGCAGGCTGGATGATGTGGGAAAAAAGCATGCCCAGAACTCATCTTAAGAGTATCCCACCTTGTGTTCAGTAGTGGCCAAGATAAGCAGTTCCCTGGGAACCCAGCCACACCTCCTCACAGAGCTTCCTTATCACTACTTTGCATTGCTTTTGGTGGAAAAGGCCTGTAGTCTAAAGGCTTAAAGGAGGAGAAAATTATAGCAACTTGTAAAAAAATATGGCAAAGACCCAACAATAGTATCTAACATTTCTTAAAACTGGTACATTAGTGCTCTGAATTTTAAACAAAGTCAGAGGAGGAGAAAAAAGTATTTTAAATGTGTAAGCAAAGTACATGTAACTTTTAAAAAATTTTTGATATTGAAATGAGAAGATGCTTAGGGAAAGAGACCTCATCAAAATAAGTCTTGAACTTTATCAAAACCATTTTAATTCTCTAGCAAATAGACTTTTTTTCTTTTCCAACAGCTATTTCTCAGAGGAAAGGAGAGTTTAGTGGAAATTTTGTTCCGAAGAAGTAGAAGCTGAAGCCCAAAGCTCCAAGTTGTAGTCAGAGCTCAGGAATATCTAACATCAAAGGCAACACATTGTTTAGAGGAACAAAGTCCTTGAGGCTATTTCCAAAAATTGCATATACTTTATTCAAGTCCCAATTGTGAATGTTGTGTTTTACTTGCACCCTTACAAAACCTGAATGGTGGCCAAATTGATATGAGGCTAAAATTTTCCAGTTATGTTCTTAGAAATACCTGCTTTAATTCTCCAGATTTAGTTGTTTTGATGCAATTTCTTACCACAGTCACCTAAAGTCACCAACACAGTAAGTAAATACTTACAGTAAATAAATAAACAAATGTCTTAAGAGCAACTTAATAAAAAATGCTTTTAAACTTCTTTTGCTCAATAATCAAATATCTGGAGCTGATCTATAAAATGATCTTTGTCATGGTTTTCCTTCCATTTTCAGAAAGAAAAACAGATAATCTTATAAATATTTCAATAGTAGTTAATACTTGTGCTTGCTCAGCAGTATGAAGAGGACTCAGATATCTGTTGCTAAAATACATAGTTTGCAAAAAAAAAAAAATGTCAGCTTGAAAGAAAAATAGCTCTACTCACTCACAGAAATTTTTATATTTTCTAGTACTTAGTTAAAAGATAGATTCACATGGGACAAATTGAATAATTTTATCAAACACTTCAAATTAAATACACTAGCCCCTGGTTGAAAAATGTCACCTAGGAGAAACAAAAGAAGTATCTCTTTGTACATTCCCAGGTGCTTAAGCTACTTTCAAAATTCAAGGTAAGGAAACCAAAATCCATAATATATACCCGTAACAACCATTGGGAGTATTTTGATGTTTACATTTGACAGCAATAGCTCTCCAGTCTATCTCGCTCTCCCACGTTCCTTGGCCCTAATCAGCTAATGGACATCTGAGGACACATGCAGTTATGCAAAGCAGCAAAATTTCTGCGAATAAGGGGATACACAGGGCTTTTTACAATAGAATCTTCAGTTAGATTGATTAGGTAGAAAGCATCCAAGCAAATCTGCAACCATTGAACAACAGATGTGGTTTGCCTAAACCTCTTAGGGATGGGCTTATGAGAAAGGCCTCTCTCTCTCTCTCTCTCTCTCTCTCTCTCTCTCTCTTTTTTCTCTTGTGCTCTGGGCCCCCAGATTTCTGTAAATAAATTGGCTTTCAACAAATCTGATTGCATCATTCGCTAATGAAAGGTCAATTTAAATACTGTCCTTTTTAACTCAGAAGGTACTTTTACATTTTATATTACAAGGTCTCTTGGAACAACAATCCAACTTCTTTACTTTACACATAAGAAATTTGATATCATAAAAATTAAATGATAAGCTCAGTTTAACACAGCTGGGAAGGAATAGAACCAAGACCTAATTCTGCTGGTTCCAATAATGTTTCCATTTCCAGATCTGTGACTGGTCAAAATCTTGTCAGCAAGACTTCTTGGATGTATTAGCATATTAGCTGGTGAACTTTAGGGTGCATTGTACACACACACAAAAAAGACAATTAAATTCTGGGATCCTAGGGCCAAGGAGTTTTAAAATAGTCATGTATTATTCATTTTGACTTTTTCACACCAATTTATTGTACTAATTACATTACAGCTCTTAGCCCTCAGTGTCCTCTTGCTATAGCCTCTTGCTACAACCATTACTGTTCTAGTAATTTTGACACGAGGGTCATTTTTTAAATCTGTTCAATTTTCCTAGGAAGAGCACAGCCAGACTATTCCTGAAAAATCCCACTGCCATATATATGTGTATATATATTCAATATATATATATTCAATATATATATATTGAATATATATATTGAATATATATATTGAATATATATAGAATATATATATTGAATATATATGTAGAATATATATATATTGAATATATATATAGAATATATATATAGAACATATATATAGAATATATATAGAATATATATGTAGAATATATATTGAATATATATATGTAGAATATATATATATTGAATATATATATAGAATATATATATTGAATATATATATAGAATATATATATTGAATATATATATAGAATATATATATTGAATATATATATGTATAGAATATATATATATTGAATATATATATATAGAATATATATATCGAATATATATATTGAATATATATATATAGAATATATATATATATATATATATATATATATATATATGAGGTATTATGGAAGGTGTGTCAGCATTTGGCTACCCAACATTACACATTTCCTTAGTTCCTCTAAAAAGTATACTCTGCAGTCCTTACCCCATGCTTACTTACAATGACTCGCTGGTCGAAACTGGAAGGATGGGAAGAACTTTAGGTAGAAATGTGGAAAGGGAGGAATGAAGGTAAAGAAATAGCATGAGCTAAAATGTGAAGACAAGGACATTGCAGTGTGCATTTGTGTGGAGACCAGGAGACAGGTGGCAGGCAAAGGCTGGCAAACTTCTCAGATTGACAAGAATTTAAAGTTTAAGTAGAAAATTAGTGCAAAATAAAACACAAGGGTAGCTTCAGCAAGGCCTCAAATTCCTCATTTAAAATTTTGTTTCAGTCCCCAAATACTGAAATGGCATTTGCTATGGCACTTTGTACAAAGTACATTACAGAGACTGGAACTGAATCACATAGTTTTAGGTTCTGGAAGGGTGTAATGAATGAATTAATATACCACCCAGAATATCAAAGATTCCAAATTTTCATGACTGTATCATCTCACACTTATAATATCTGAATTGTTCCAGAACATTCACCTCCTTTCTTTCTTACCCTCACAGCTCTGCCCTCACAGTTGTGCACTAAAACAGACTGAGACATCTGTATATTGAGGCAGGGAACATGAGAAGGTCCCTGTCACTATTCCCAGGGTACCAAGAAGGAGGGGCAACTTGTGGGCCCAGGACACATTTAGGGATACAATGGGGAATAGAGGTCCAGTCTCCTAACACCATCCTCTGTGCTCTATCCACCAAATCACACAGCTCTCCCAAATAGTTGACATTCTAACATGAAATGTTATTAGAAGGAATAAAAATAAAGTGCAATATTGGACAAATAGCCTACGAGTTTGCTTTATGCCAAAACTTCCAGTAGCCGAGCTCCTGTCATGATGTGATAAAGTCAGCTCTTACAGCTGTTGGTTTGGGTTTGGTTCCCTCCTGACTTACAGTTGATAGAAGTCTTATCTTAAGAGAGCAAACTCTTACAAAGACACATCCTGCATATGAAATGCCTTAAATAGTTTCCAACTCAGAAAACTAAATTTTCTAAGTGCTATAGGTTTGTTTGTTTGTTTGTTTGTTTTTTTGGCACTGGATGACCATGAATGTTGGTTGATACATTTATTTGTGGAAGTTTTACATAGCTAATCTGTGGTAAAATAGTGACAAAAACTCACATCTGCTGACTTCCAACCCAGTGTCTTTTCTGCCAGGCCCTATTATTTTATACAGAATGAATGTATAAATAGGGATCTTGCCTGCCCCCCCCCAAAAAAAAAATGTTTGGAGAAAGCTTTGGCTGTTAAGCAATAATATACTCAATTTTGCTCTTGAACCAAAGGATTGACAAACTCAATCTGGGTCAAGTTGTCATTCATTTTTCTTTTTTGGAAGGGTTTTAGTAAGCCAAAATAGCCAGTTACAATTCAGAAAAAATGAGCCTGCTAAAGAACAGAGTGGTTGTTGTGATAATATTTGAGCCTAGTGTTTTGAATAGCTCTCAATATTCTGTTTGAACTTTCTGATCCCTAGCTCTTAAGGAAGGGAACAGCCTGTTAACTGGTGCATTTAGCAGGTGAGGTGTCAAACGCAATGACCCAGCTTCTGTTCGTCTATAGAGTGACATGCTCTGGCAGTTCCCTTGAAGCGAGGTAGTCACACTTCTGCCTTTCCTTAACTTGACAGAATAATAGCTCCTCATTGAGTCTGACTTGAAGCTGCTGTGGACTAGAATGACAACAGCTTCCCTCAGGAACCTTGAACTTTATAGCCTGGTTCTGTACTACCCAGCTGCTGGCCATTCTCGTTGGTTCAAATCATTGTTGAGGCAGCAGGGTTAGAGAGATAAATCAGCCTATAATCTCGGCCACTGTATGTTCTTCAGCCCAGACAGAAGGAAAGCAAGGGATGTTCATCTACATTGTCCCAGTGAGAAAAGAGGTCAGAGTTCCAGTCCAGTCCAAGCTTTGCCACTCACTGGCTGAGGATCTGAGTAAGTCACTAAACTTATCTGAGCCTCAGTTTCTTGCTTCTAATATGAGAGTAATGGAACAGATATCCTGTAAAGAATGTCACTACTCCAGAATCATGGAAATTTATATGGCTGAGATAATAATATTCATATTTAACACATTATGTATTCATTACATGCTGGGTATCCTCTCTTGCCACCTTCAAAACCTGAGAGCATATTATTATACATTAACCATTATTTGTAGAGGAGAAAAACAAAGATCAGAAACATTGCCTAACTTGCCTAAGAGATTCAGTTGATAAATGGCAGAGCTGGGTTTTAAATTCAGATCTATTTGACTGCAGAGCTGTCTCCAAAGGTCTACTATGATCTATGCAGAATAAAAAGAATGAGAGCTCCAAGTAAGTTGCTTTGAGAGATTAAATTCTCAACAAATTATGTAACTACTCTCAAACAAGTCTTCACTTATGGCAAAGTAGGGCTAAGTGAAAAGATACAAAAATAATAACTCACCTTGTGTGTAACCTGAGGTGGGAGGGGGGTACCTCTAACACAGAAGGGCAGGGTGACATGTAGTGTCACAGCCATGTTATGGAAAGACAGATGTTTCTGGTTAGTAACAATTTGTTAGCTGAAACCTCCCTTTTTTTGAGCCAAGCATCTTTCAATCCACTTACTATGCCTATCCCAAATCCTCAGAACAAAAGAGGATCACGTACTTTAGGTGTGCCAGCTTTATTTAAAATATTGGCATTTTGGCAGCTGAACTTCCTGCACACATTAGGTTTGAACTTAAGGAGTTAGGCTGGATGAGAAAAATTCTAATTAAAAGTGAAGGGGCGCCTGGGTGGCTCAGTCAGTTAAGCATCCGACTCTTGATTTTGACTCAGGTCATGATCTCAACGATTGTGAGATGAAGCCCTGCATCGGGTGTGGAGCCTGCTTGGGAGCCACTTTCCTTCTGCCCCTCCCCCAATGGTGCACTTGCTTGGCAAAATGAAAAAAAAAAAAAAAAGAAAGAAAATCTTATCCCAAGGTTCTCACACCACTGATACTTTCCGCCACTGGTTGAACAATGACAAATAGCAACAATAGAAACTAGATCAACATTCTCAATCCTGACTGCATATTAGAACTATCTGTGGTGCACAGGCATGAGATTCCAGTGTGCTGCCAGTGGCGAGAGCCATTGCTCCAGACTAAATCCACATGTAGAAGCTTCATTTTCCAGGGCTTTGAGAGCTACTCTTAAATTTTCTGAGGTTCTTATGGCACCCTTATCTAGAGCTTGAACAAATTCAGAAGACAATTGGATAGTAGCCTGATTTGCTTGAGAAATACTAACATTCACAATTTTCCATATTACATGATGGTACTTCTTGTGGTTTTGTCTCAGAAAAGCCCCTCTCCCCCTGCAGTTGATTTAACTACATGCAGTTTGCAAGGGTAAGCTCCTGAGTGTATGAAGCAGACGACAGGTGGAATGGCTCTACTGGGAAGGTGGGCAGTAAGCCTGGAGCCTCGCACCCTGTGCCCACTGCCAGCTAGAGGCAGCTCCAAGGAGCTCTGCGAGAACTTAGCTAGGAAATCCTCAGTCTCAAACTGACTTTTCAAATTGCAGAATGAAATCCCTTGTGCAAGAGTTGGCAGACTTTCTGTAAAGGGACAAAGAATAAATATCTGAGGTTTTGTGGGCCACATGTTGGTCTCTGTTACAGCTCTTGTCATTACAGTGCAAAAGTAGCTATAGGCAACGTGTAAGCCAAAGCATAAATAAATAAGTATGGCTTTGTTCCAATAATTATTGATAGACACTAACATTTTATTGATTTTATAGATTTTATTAATTTTTTTTAACTTTCATTTATTATTGAGAGGCAGAGAGAGACAGAGCATGAGCAGGGGAAGGGCAGAGAAAGGGGGAGACGCAGAATCCGAAGCAGGCTCCAGGCTCGGAGCTGTCAGCACAGAACTCAACATGGGGCTCGAACCTATGGACCATGAGATCATGACCTGACCTGAAGTCATTCGCTTAACAGACTGAGCCACCCAGGCACCCCGATAGACACTAACATTTTAATTTTACATAATACTCACATGTCACAAAGTATTATTATTCTTCTGATTTTTTAAAGCACTTAAAAAAGTAAAAGGCATTGTTAACTTGCAAGCTATCCTAGACCAGTGGTGGTCTGGGTTTGGCTCCCAGGCTGTAGTTTGCTGGCTCCTGCATTACTGTATTTAGAATCTCTGGCTATGGAACTCAGTTGTCAGTATCTTATAGAGACAGTCCCTCAGATAATTCCAACATGTAGTCAAGATAGTGAATTCCTTCATTAATGGGCCTTGAAATCAATTCACTGTGTCATTACTGGCATTAAAATAGTAAATTGTACAAAATAGAAGAGACTGCATCACACATAATAAGGACACTTATTATTTTGTGGAATTTTGTTTCATATATGTTTATATACTTGTGCACAATGACTTACAGTATACATTCACTACTTCCTAATCACATGTGAATGTGTCCTAACGTTGATATACCTTGCTGTACCCTACCTGAAGACCTGGCCTCCAGAGGGGCTGAGGGAATTGACATCCCATGACACAACTGAAATCCATTCAAGGCACCCATGAGCTGTTGCCAAGTTGGCTCCACCCTAGAACAACTTATCCAGCTTTTATAGGGTCCCTAAAAGCAGTTACAGTTTCTAAGTGTACTGCATCATTAAACTGATTTAAGAGTTCTGAGAGAGAATTCTTAAGAACATAAAGTTAACCACTGGGATAATTACAAATAGGTTATATACATTCAAAACAGGAGGAGGATAAAAGCAAACTGACCATAGTGTGTATGTCAAAACATCAGAAATAAATCATTAAAAAAAGAAAAGTGTGGAATAAAGGCAACAAAAGATACTACATGTCACTTGTGAGCCCATAAACGTACATAAATTAAATTTCCATATTAAAATACAAAGACCTTTAGATTGAGTCAAAATAGGAAAAAAGGCCCCAACAAATGTATGCTAGATCACAAGGAGCACAAACAAAACTAAAGAATGCAAAATGTGTAAAAAAAAAAGTGTGAAGGTATGTTAGACAAATAAAAATAAATAAAAACAGGAATCAAAAATTTAAGATTAGACAAAGTAGAATTAAAGGCAAAGACACTTACAAAGACATGGAGGATTAATTTATACTGTTAAAGGATCTATTACACAATGATTCTTAGGTAAATATGGGCCATTATATCCCCAAAACAGAGCAACAAGAAATATAAAGCAAAAGAAGAAACTGACAGAATTGCAATGGTTGTGGAACAATTTTAACAGTGATAGATTAATGAAGCAAAAACAAAACAAAACGAAATACTGACAGGACCTGAAAAATATCTGACTTGCAATCACAAGTGATTGATGTTGACTTTTCTGGAGTAATAAATCAATGAGAATAAACTTTACGGTGTGTCCCTACATTCCTATAGACTCATTTTGAAGTGACGTTGCTGAATTGCCTGACAAGATGGCTTTGAGATCTGTACATGACAGAATAGCTCAGAGGACACCAAGAGGCATATTTGTGCAGTGTCTCTCCTAGCAAGATGCAATTTCACTGCCATGGTTCATCTTTCCAGTTGGCTTTAATAGATGGACTATACTCACTTTTCGTACTTTAGGATTATTTTCTTTCATTTGATTTTTAAGTGCAATCATGACTGAGAAATAAGTGGTAATCATCAAAGGTATGATCCTTAGATTAAAAGGTACCTAGCCCAGATTAAAAGGAGCAAAAGGCTAACATCATAGTCCCCCAATTAGGGTTCATTAAGTGCAGCAGCAGAAGACAGACCATCAGCTTTCATTATAGGCTCCACTTTAGTGAAAGCATAAGCAGAACACTGACAATGTTGCAAGTCAGAAGAGCCAAGCCTGAAACAAGCCCATATGACAAACGAGGTAGTTTAATGTATTGATTAAGTGCATAGATTCTAGAGCCAGCCTTTGTGGGTTCAAACTAATTTCCCTACTAGTTGAGGCCTTGGGCAGGTTGGATAATTTCTCGGTACCCTTGTTTCATCTTTTGTAAAATGGGGATAATAATTGTTGCTTACCTTATAAATTACTGACTTAGTAAAATGAGTTAAAATATGTGTAAATTTTTGCACAAATAGAAAAGCTGTTCTTAAAATTCCTATGGAATTTCTAGAACCACAAATAACCAAATTAATCTTGAAAAAGAACAAAGGTGGAGGACTTACACTTCAAAATTTCAAAACTTATTACAAAGCAACAGTAATCTAAACAGTGTGCTGCTAAACTTCTTACTCAACACACCTCTGGAGGCAAGGGAAACAAAAGTAAAAATGAACTACTGGGACCTCATCAAAATAAAAAGCTTCTGCACAACGAAGGAAACAATCAGCAAAACTAAAGGCAACTGACAGAATGGGAGAAGATATTTGCAAATGACATATCAGATAAAGGGTTAGTATCCAAAATCTATAAAGAACTTATCAAACTCAACACCAAAAAAACAAAGAATCCAGTGAAGAAATGGGCAAAAGACATGAATAGACACTTCTCCAAAGAAGACATCCAGATGGCCAACTGACATATGAAAAAATGCTCAACGTCACTCATCATCAGGGAAATGCAAATCAAAACCACCATGAGATACCACCTCACATCCGTCAGAATGGCTAACATTAGCAACTCAGGCAACAACAGATGTTGGCGAGGATGCAGAGAAAGAGAATCTCTTTTGCATTCTTGGTGGGAATGAAAGCTGGTGAAGCTACTCTGGAAAACAGTATGGAGGTTCCTCAAAAAACTAAAAATAGAACTACCCTACGACCCAGCAATTGCACTACTAGGCATTTATCCACGGGATACAGGTGTGCTGTTTCAAAGGGACACGTGGACCCCCATGTTTATAGCAGCACTATCAACAGTAGCCAAAGTATGGAAAGAGCCCAAATGTCCATCGATGGATGAATGGATAAAGAAGATGTGGTATATATATACAATGAAGTATTACTCGGCAATCAAAAAGAATGAAATCTTGCCATTTGCAACCACATGGATGGAACTGGAGAGTATTATGCTAAGTGAAATTAGTCACTCAGAGAAAGACAAAAATCATATGACTTTGCTCATATGATGACTTTAAGAGACAAAACAAATGAACATAAGGGAAGGGAAACAAAAATAAAAACAGGGAGGGGGACAAAACAGAAGAGACTCATAAATATGGAGAACAAACTGAGGGTTGCTGGAGGGGTTGTGGGAGGGGGGATGGGCTAAATGGGTAAGGGGCATCAAGGAATCTACTCCTGAAATTATTGCTGCACTGTATGCTAACTAATTTGGATGTAAATTTTAAAAAATAAAAAATAAAATTAAAAAATAAATAAATAAAAAATAAACTCTGAGGACCAAAAAAAAAAAAAAAAAAAAACCCAAAAAAACAAAACAACAACAACAACAACAACAACAAAAACCCCACAACCAAACAAAATAAAACAAAACAAAACAAAAAAACAATGTGCTGCTGCTCAAAGAATCAAAGGAATAGAATTGGGAGTCTAGAAATAAACCCACATTTTTATCAATCAATTTTCAACAAGGGTTCCAAGACCATTAAATAGTGAAAGAACAGTCTCTTCAACAAATTGTGCAAGACAACTAGTATCCTAATGCAAAAGAATGAAGTTGGATTCTTATCTCACATCATCTAAAAATATCAGATCAAAAAAAGGACCAAAGACATAAATATGAGTTAAAATTATAAAACCCTTAGAAGGAAACATGGGAGTAAATCTTTATGTTCTTGGATTTGCAGTGGTTTTCTTTTGCAATATAGGACACCTAAGGCACATGCAACAAAATTTTAAAAAATAGATAAATTGGACTTCATCAAAATTATAAACTTTTTGTGTTATCAAAGGATGTTCTCAAGAGAGTAAAAACATGATCCACAGGATGGGAGAAAATATTTACAAATCATCTATCTGATAAGGGTCTTGTATACAGAGTATATAAAGAACTGTTATAATGTAACAAAACCACAAACAACCCAATTTAAAAATGGGCAAAGAACTTGAGTAGACATTTCTCCAAAGAAGATACACAAATGGCCAACAACCACATGAAAAGATGCTCAACACCATTAGTCACTAAGGAAATGGAAGTCAAAACCACAATGAAATATGACTTCACACCTACTAGAAAATAACAAGTGTTGCTGAAGATGTGGAGATATTGGAATCTCATACACTCCTGGAGGGGCTGTAAAATAGTGAAGCTTCTGTGGAAAAAGTATGGCATTTTCTCAATAAGTTATACATAACATACCATATGACTCAGAATTTCTACCCCTAGATACACTCAAAGGAGAATTGAAAACAGGTGTTAAAAAAAAAAACTTGTACAAGAATATTTATAACAACACTATTTCCAAAAGCCAAAAATGTACACAAGACCAGTCTATCAACCGATGAATGAATAAATAAGATGTGGTACATCCATGCAATAGAATATTATTCATTCATAAAATAGAATAAAATACTAACATTTGCTACATGCTAAGTGAATGAAGCCAGACATAAAGACCATGTATTTACGATTACATGTATATGAAATATTCAGAACAGGGAAACAGAAACAGAAAGCAAATTAGCTGTTGCCAAGGCTGGTGGGGGTGGGGGGTGGGGAATAAGAGTTTAATGCATTTGATACTTCCTTTTAAGCTTATGAAAACGTTCTGAAACTAGATAACAGCTACAGGAGTACAGCATTGTGAATGTATTAAATACCACCACTGCATTGCACATTTAAAAATGGTTAAAATGGTGAATTTTATTACATGTATGTCTCCACACACAAAAAATTAAATATATGTACCTGGCTTAGAGTATTGCTTGGCAGTAGGTAAATGCTCTATGAATGCTGGCTATTATTCTTTGGAATGTAACTGTATACAGAACCTAATCTATACTATACCCATCTAGAGATGGATGTACCAAAGTTGATTAGCTATACATAGAATTTTGTACACTAAAAATAAATATGGCACCTTCTTTTTTGGTGCTTACATATAATAATTTGTATATAAAGAAACTCTTAACAAAAATCCCCAAATAGAGAGGCACCTGGGTGGCTCAGTCGGTTAAGCATCTGACTTCGGCTCAGGTCATGATCTCGCAGTTTGTGACTTTGATCCCCACGTCAGGCTCTTGTTGACAGCTCAGAGCCTGGAGCCTGCTTCAGATTCTGTGTCTCCCTCTCTCTCTGGCACCCTCCCCTGCTCATACTCTGTCTCTCTCTCTCTCAAAAATAAAGATTAAAAAAAATTAAAAAAAAATCCTCTACTATAATTGGAAGAGATGATTCTCCTTCAAAATATCTCTCACTTAAAACTTGTACATAGTGATTAATGAATTATTTTTAAATAAAATGGGCAAAAATTCTTTCACTTTTTGATAGCAAATGCTTGTGTACTCACAAAGGTATTTCAAAAAAAATTATAAATGACAAATGTAGGTAAAATGATCCTAAGACAAATATTAAATTCAGCACGATATTAAAAGAATACTTTACAATAGCCAAGTGATTAGTACTAGGATGTGAGATATAGGGCAATGTGATAATATCCATTGATATAATTCATCATTCAACATATTGAAGAATAAAAATACTGTGAAATAAATAGAAACTAATAAGATGAACAGACGTTCTTAAAGAAAACCAAACAAAAGTTTAAAAAGTATTTCTGTTATGTTAGGTATAACAGATACTTTCTTTCTTGTGACAACTGTCAGGAAATTTATTATTTTACCATTAAGCTATGGAAGTCAACTTTCAAAGTTTCAACAATGATGCATAAAAGCCATTTTATAGAATTTAAGATTTCTTTTTCTTGATTAAAGCTCTTTGTTTAACGCTAGCAAGAAATTTCTTAACATAAGGATTATTTGCTGAAAGCCGAAGACATTATAATTAATGGTGAGACATTCATATTATAGACAGTCTCAAGACAAGGATGACTATCACGACCATTATACAGCATTAACTAACATAAATAACATTTAGAAGTTCTAACAAATGCAATATCATAAGAAAAGCAGCTATGAACATTTATTTCAAGTGAAGAAGAAACAAAATTTCACTTTTATAAGGAATATGATTCTTAATTTTGGAAATTGAAGAGAGTCAACTATTTTAACCAAATAAGGTTAGCCATGTCACTTATAAAATGAACGTATACAAAGTGATAAATTCATCTTAGGCCATTGATAAACAATTTGAAAATGTAATGAAATATATTTTAGTTAAAACAATAAAAGGACATGTAAAATATCTCTTCAAAAGGAAATACATAAAATTTATCTAAAGTTTTTTTCAGAATTTTTTTCCGAATTTTTTTCAAACTCTTCAGAGGACATGAGATAGGGCCCAGTGAAAAAACATGATCTATTCCCAATTCAAAGATTTACTATTACAAAATGTTTTATTTGCTCTGAGCCAATTTATTCGTTTAATTCTATCATTCATTCCATTCTAGCCAAATAACCCTGGGAATATTTTTATGTTGCACAAGGGATAACTTTCCCAAATCATTCTGAAACTCATCTGGAGGAATAAACTAAAACTTCTAGCTTCCAGTCAAGGCAAACTAGCTTCTTGCAGATCAAGCCTCCTGTCCACAACAAGTAGAAAAGCTGAGCAAATTTAACACATCTAGAGAGGGCATCAGAGCCTACCAAGACAGCAGGCTCTGAAGGTGGAGAGGAAGTACAGAGAGGTGAGCTTGCCATTGGCTTTCCCCTGAAGACATTTGTCTATTTTCAAGTGAGACCTGAGAGGCCCTGAAACTTGTGAGAGATTTTAATGGTCTCACAGAACTAGGGGTTCAGGGCCCACTGAGGAGGAGTGGGAGTCATGACAAACTCAACACGTGTAAAAAAAATTTTTTTAAGTTTATTTATTCAAGTACTCTCCATACCCAACATGGCACTCAAAACTCACGACCCTGAGATCAAGAGCTATATGCTCTACCAACTGAGCCAGCCAGGTACCTCTTATTCTAAAAAAAACTTTTTAAAATAAACGCCATGAGATTTTTAAGTTGGGGCCCCCAAAGTGCTATTCCCTAGAAGTGCGTGTGGGTGGGGGGGGGGACAGAAAGTGAGCTTTCAAAAAGATGGATTGCTAGTTGCAACTCAGTTGCTCAGTTGCTGAGTGGATTAAGATGTTTCTTCTCAGTAACTGCCCACTGGAAGCCAAGATCTGACCTGGCACTGGTTTGCCTCACCTCACTCACCTCACCTCAGACCTGACTCTGATGGATCCCAGCTATGTTTAAAATTCTGACATGTTATTCATGATTGATTTTTTGAATTAATTTTGAGTTTTTAAAAAATACTTTATGAAAGTATTTATCTTGATGACTAAGGTTTTGGTGCCCCCTTAAATTTGGTCCTGAGGTGAGTACCTCACTTGTCCCATTCTAATCTTCAGTCCCGAGTCCTACACTTGAAATTAGTGAATTTCACTGCATGCAAATTATAACTTGGTAAAGCTGTTAAACACACACACACACACACACACACACACACACAGAAATGGTTTGTTTTCATTAGCAATCAAGGAAATAAAAGTCAAAACATAAATACACCATATTTTTCACTTAACCTTAATTTCAGATACAGATTTCTGGGACACAATTTGGGAAGAAGGTACTGAGACAAGATGCTTTCAAAATTTACTGATGGGTATATACTTCGGCATAACTTTTGGGGAAGCAAATTTAGCAATATTCATCAAAATCTTTAAAAAGTACATATTCTGACACAGAAAGATGAATCTACAAGGATGTCCATCATAGTGTTGTTTAGGTATTAAGGAAGGCATTTGTGATGAGCACTGGGTGTTGTATGTAAGTGATGAATCACTAAATTCTACTCCTGAAACCAATATTACCCTATATGTTAACTAATTACAGTTTAAATAAAAACTTGAAGCAAGCAAACAAAAACAGACTAAAGTAGAAACAACCTAAATATTTGAAACATGGCATAGGTTAAACAAACCATAGTTAGGCATCAGATGTAATATTGTGGAGCCGTTAAAATGTTTTGTAAGTGTACTCACTAATATGGAATAGATGCTTTTTAAGTGAGGAAAAGTCAGGTTTCAGAATATTATATACAGTAATTTAAAAAAAATTTTTTAACGTTTATTTATTTTTGAGAGACAGAAAGAGACAGAGAGCTAGCAGGGGAGGAACAGAGAGAGAGGGAGACACAGAATCTGAAGCAGGCTCCAGGCTCTGAGCTGTCAGCAAAGAGCCCGACGCGGGGCTCAAACCCATGAACCGTGAGATCATGACCTCAGCCGAAGTCAGTTGCTTAACTAACTGAGCCACCCAGGAGCCCCTACAGTAATTTTTGAAGTACATATTTATAAACATGCCTAGAAAAAAACATCTGGAATATTTGTACCAAAATATCAACAGTGCTTATTTCTGGATAGCAGATCAGGAATGATGCTCTCCTCTCTTGAGGAAGGAAGTAGAATATGTTGGGTAAGGCTGAGGGTTCTATGGTCAAACCTCCTGGATTTGTATCCAGCTTTCCTGCTCACTGACTGCTCACTTGCTCCTCAGGCAAGTTTTTAAAACATTCTGAACCTCTTTTTTTCATCTGCACGATGGGAATAATACCTATTCCATAGAGTTATTGTCAGAATAAAATAACTGAGGCTTAAAATAATAGAGGGCTTAAAATAATAGAGGGCTTAGCATAGTGCCTGATATACAGAAAGTGTTCAGTTTGAACTAATACTTTTCTCATTTTTCTTGAATGAATACATGAAAAGTTAAATATATGCCATGACCCTTGTTCCCTCTTTATATATGGTTTTTGTAAAGGTGACAGTTCATTGTCTCTATCACTGGATAATTGCTTAAGTTTAACACTTCTGTCAGTTATGTCGGTTTCTTGGAAAGAAACCCAGGCCTTTTGCTTGTATCTTCAAAGCAAATTGCTAAATTTGAGTCTGATTCCAAAATATCAGAGGAGATGAAGCTTTAGCTGAGATGATGTCAGGAATCTCCTCCAGCACCTTTGCTCTGGCTGTTGGTATGATGCCTGGGGACAGAGAGAAGAATGTATGGTATTTTATGATTTGGGGCCTACAATGGTTTTAGAGTCATTTAATTTTCTGAGACAGACATGGGCCTGGCTCCCATGATGTTACAGAAGTCTCTTAGTGAACAGTGTCCCAAGGTTCTATGCACCTGACACTTTTCTGATACTCTTAGCTGCTGGAGTATGGCTGTTGGCGGCTTGGAGTTATGTATCACAATAGAGTTGTGTGTCATAACAGATATGTATGAGCTGTGTATTGTAACAGATGTGGACAAGTTGTGTATATACATAACAGAAACAAGCCCTATTAAAAATTGAAAATGGGAAAATTAGTAATGATGGTGTATCTCCTCTGTTTACCGACAATTCTTGCTTTTTTCTCTATCAGATTCCTGAAATAAGAGTCAGCAGACATTCTAACCAAGTTTATTTGAGTAACCACAATGAAATGCATCTGCCAGTATCTTGGTTTTCCTGTTCATATTTGTCAGCATTGCTTAATGACAGAGGCCTCTTAGAAAGCAAAGATTATTTGTTCAGTTTACCTTTTACATTTTTTTTACCTTTTCCTAATTATGTTTTTTTTTTTTTACCTTTTCCTAATTAAATATGCAGAAATGATGAGAATGGCTGGAAATCTATTACCCATCTGCTTTTGTTGGTAACTTACGTGGTGATTGAACAGTCGTGGCCCTTACTGGTGATTCGTGAGTCACTGAGACACTTTCAGTAGCTAGTTGAGAGGAACTATAGCCTATAAAGACAAGTTGAGGAAATTACTTAAAATGTGCTTCCCCAAAAGGTTCATAGATGTTTTCAATAATCTTCTAGAAACCAAAGTAAAAAGAAATCCATCACAGGAATGCTAAATCTGGTTTACCAATTTAAAATTAGTGGGTGTCAGTCTTGAGGTACTGTCTCTTTTTTCCCTTCTTTGAGGGATCCTTCCCCAGGCATTCATAGTGAGGTGTCCATTTCTGTCTAAAAACCCAATTTTACCCCAAGATCATGAGATTTATAGGTTTGGGAACAAGGCTACAGGTCATCTCAGGCTGACCTTTGGGAACTCATAGAAGTTAAGCGATGGAAGGGATTTTAGATACTATCTATTCTGTGTTTTATTCAATAGGGACAAGGAAACTGATGCCCATGAGGATGAATTGATTTTCCACAGTGAAACTAGTCTGCTGCAAAATTCTGGTCATTTCTTATATCTGCAACTATTATTTATTGAGTGCTTACTATGTGCCTAGCAATGTGTGGGATGCATAAATAAAGACACAGGTTTTACTAGTAAGAAATTCAAGTAGTCCCTGAAACCCAGCTCAGAACTCTTCCCTACAACATTTACATGGACAGAAAGGCTCTCTTTTTGGATCGCTGAGAAAATGGAGATGCCTGTTTCTTTACTTACTCCTTCTAAGCATGTGCTTTTCAAACTGATGTACCTGCTGACATATGGAATAAGATGTCCAGGGTATCATGGTCTACCTACACGGAGCTCTCATTTTGCCTAAACAAATAAAAACAAATATTCTTTCCTTCCTTCTCCTCCCTCCCTTCCCCTTTTTCTCCCTCCCTTTACTTGCTTCCTTGCTGATTCACCCGATATCCTACGACATGTCAAGAGCTGTGCGAGATTCTGGAGATACACTAACGAATAAAACCTGTGATAACACCTGTTCCTTGGGATCTTCCAATTAAATCAGTAAATTGTGGCCTAGAATGCAAATTTTGCACAAATTTTAAAGTAAAACCAGGAAACTGAGGGTTTACTTTAGAGGGTCCTGGTTTATGAATTTCCTGGTTGAAGTGTTACAATAGTGCATTCTCAAATTCCTTCTTAGTGTCCGAATCTGATTTTCAAATAAAAGCATTGAACACACTCTTGTCCAGTGTCAGAAATGTTGCCTTTGTCCTTCCCCCAGCTTTTGTGAGGTCAGCTTCTTCCAGTCATTTACCTCCCTTCATAAATGTCACTTACTCCAAGAAAAATTTCCTGCTACCCTTTTGTAAATCAGCCTTCTGCATTATGTTTATCGCCTTTCCCGGCTTAATTTTATTGGTGTTCTTTATCATCGTTCTTATGTTAGTGATTTACTTATTCAGTTTAGGGCTGGTGCTCCCTCTCACTGCCCTGACTGTGTGCTCCACAGGAGCTCACTGATCCTACTGGCGTGGCCTCCGTGTCCAGCACCTGACACACAAGCGCCAAACGAACAAATGAGTAAATGAATTCAGGGATTGGGAATCAAATAATTTCAAGAGAACTTACTCTCCATTTGGAAAATGTCATCTGATAAATTTAGAATTAGGAATAGTGGCTTTTACCCTCAAGATCTCCAGGGAAAGAAATATCATATTTTCTTTATTTTTTCCCCTAGCCAAAGATGTTTAAACCACTTTCCAGGTTCTCTACTTAAACTAATGAGTAAGGGGGTGCTCAAACACCTTTCCATTATTCCATTATTCCAGAGAATGTCTTTGGATGGTTTCAGAAAACGCAAAGATGATGGCAGCATTTGCAATGAAGGCCGCGGGGGGCCTTTGGGGTCGCATGGCCTTGATGACCTCTCATGAACTGTCATTGAAGACCTTAGTACACTATCCACTTGAGCAGTTGTAGACATGAAGCATTTATTTCTTCTCCAGGAACCCTTTCCAAATATCCCCCACCCCCTGCCACAAAAAACTGGGTAATGTATCTAGTTCGATTGAGTAGGCCTTCTTTGCCCTCTGAACAGCACAGTACCTCTTTTCTTTTCTGTGTAATAGCTCTAGAAGTATTGGAATATATTTAAATAATATACTACATCCCTTCTGCTTGTTTTCTTTTCTTCAAGCTAAATGTTTTCATATTTTGCTACTTAAAAAAAAAAGAGAGTAATTTTGTTAGTCTCCTGTTTTCCTGTAATTGTCCCATTTTCCCTGACTTCTCAGAAATCATCCTCACACACCCAGATTTGTTCCCTAGTCAGTAATTACTATCATATTATTTTACTAATATCATTTACTAATTTACTATTGAAATTTATTATTTCATTAGTAGGAGGCAGGTACCAACACTGTAGGCATTTTACAGATGAAGACAGGGAGGTGAAAAGAGGATAATTTGCCTTAATGTCCCCCAGCCTTTCAGATGTCAAACCAGGTTTGAGCTTAGTGCTGTCTCTTCCTCATCCCTATGCTTTAACCATTACACTTTTTTATTGGCTAATAGATCTTAGAAAATGCTGGCTCCCTTCTCTATCTCCTAGAGAGTGTCCAGTAGATCCTTAGTATGTGCTCCAATTTGAGTTAGAGCCATGTCTGAGGGCTCCATACATTTCAAGTAACTGCCTGTTCCTTATCTATGTATTTCCAACACGTAGACAATGCATTTGAGAAGACATTAACCATCACATTCTCAGAAAAAGGCCCCAGATACTGCTGATTTAATACAACTTAGTAATACTCCACATTATTTCTTTATCTTAATGAATTGATTTTGATTTCTCCCCAAACCACCTAACACTTAAGCCAATAAGCTGCTTTTTCTTCTTCCTCCATCATACCTCAGTAAAAGACCAAAGAATGGGAAACAGCTCCCCCACGGATGCAGACTTCATGCTTGTAGCTTGTACTTTTTTGGCGGGTGAAGGAGATTATAATTTTTCACAAAACGTTTTGAAAACTGAGGATCACATATCCACCATCACTTTCACTAATGACCGTTTAATTTAGAAGTTAACCTCATTAAGCACAAATAAGGCAATAAATTTATTCACACAGAGACATTTCTCATTATATTTGGTACAATTCTTTTCACTGTGGCGAGGCTTTGAACTGAAGCATGCTACTGGAAAATTGTGATCCAGCCACAATTACAGAACTCCTTAACCCAATTCCCTCCACCTTACCAGCTGAGTCCCAATAGAAATCCATCCACCAGACTGGGCTCTGAGATACTACTCATTTATTTATTCTTTTAAGTAAGATAGAACTAAAATCAGGTAGTTTACATTTTAACCTAGAATCTGATATCCACTATAACAGCATCATGCTACAAAAAGAAATGTACTTACCTGAGAGTAGTAATACAGTTAGTATTATTGTTTTTTCATACATCCTGAGATCATGAGCTGGCTCTCAAAAGTCAGTACCAGAAAACCACCAAAGACAACTGGAGTGCAGTCTGTGGCCCCAGCTAGGACTCTGTTATCTTTCCGACACACCTTTCTGAGGCATCAGTTGATAGGCCTGGGAGGCATTTTAAATTATGCAAATTTGTGAAACATCTGTCAATAAAGATACATGGATAGCGGCTTCACCGATTAAAGTGTTAAGTAAAATCTTCACTTCAGGGAACTGGCTGTTACATGTTAAGTCTACTTCGCATAAATTAAGTGGGCGTTGCAAGGCAGTGGTCTCCAGAAGTTGCCCGTTTGAAAGAAGAGGAATTGGACCTTGATGGCCTGAGACTGGGGCCCTGAGCAAGGCTGGGGTAGCTATCAGGGAGCTAGAGACCTTCTCGGTTTTCATGTAGGTGTTCTCCTGGGCCAGGACGACAATGACTTCTTACACGTGAAATAAATGTATTTGAGAGGTTGCCTTACCACTGAGTGCTCTGGGGTTTGAAAGAACTCTCCAACTCATGACAAGCCACACAGCGATATGAAAGTACATGAAACACAGGAAAATTTGAATTCAAAACAGCATTTCAATTCAACAGCTAGTGCCCACATGGCTGCGGTCAGTGAATCATCTCTCTCCAAAATATGCCTCACTAAGTAAGCGTGAGTGAATGCCAAGGCAATAAATGCAAACGTTCAAAACCAAAAATAGACAACCCAAAAATCTTGTTGTAAAGCAGGTTAAAATGTGGGTTATGGAAGGCTGAGGCATATCCATTTTAAAGGGAGGCATAAAAAAACAATCATATGAATTAAATCTGAAACAGCTCAAAGAAGGTGATCTCCTTCCTGTGAGAGCCGTGAATATCTTTCCTGTTTGACCCAGAAAATCAATTTGCTATGTCAGCAATTTGTCAAATAAATTATATGTACATTTTTACCCAAAATGTGGTTAAGAAACTATTTAGGAAACTAGTGGTTTGCAGCCTCAGGATATGGCGCCACAGACAAAAAAAATAATCATTTACTGGGGAAAATATGGAGATAAATGTTAGCTAACATCCCAGAGAGGGGTTCTGAGGGGATAGAGAAGGCACTGAGATGCAGACCTGAGGGGGAACTAAGACTGAGGGACACAGAGGGGTCTCTGAGAGACAGCTCAAGAATGTGAAAGCCCCAGAATCCTGAAGCCCCTCTGAAGCCTGTGCCAATTCATGCAAAATCAATTACAGCAAAATTTACAAATCATTAAATGTAACCAATATTCAGTAAATGAATAACTTGCTTAATTTAGTATTTGCTATGGCTGGATATCAGATTGGGTTGCAGAAATTGTTTTCAACAGATACTCAAATAAAGGAGATTTATTTTGGATATTATTATGATCAATAAAGATTATGTCACATGATTTCATATTTTTAAGGAGAGAACAATTATCATGAGCCTTAAAAATGCTATTGCCCTTTGAAAATAGGTAAACAAGGGGCTCAGTCGGTTGAGCGTCCAACTTCTGCTCAGGTCATGATATCACAGTTCATGGGTTTGAGCACTGCATCTGGCTCTGTGCTGACAGCTCAGAGCCTGGAGCCTGCTTCAGATTCTGTCTCTCTCTCTCTCTCTCTCTCTCTCTGCCTGTCCCACACTCATGCTCTATCTCTCAAAAATGAATAAACATTAAAAAAAAAAGAAAATAGGTAAATAAATTAGTCACTATCCTCACAATGGATTACTATGCAGCTATTAAAATCATGTTTTCAAAAAATAAAATCAAATAATATTTTCAAAAACAGTTGATATGGAGACTCAGGATAAAAAAAGTAAGCGGAAAATGGCAAGATCCAAAACTGCATATACAAAAATAAAATCCTGTTTGATTCTTTTTTTTTTTTTTTTCTTCTGTGCTTATTACCTCTGTTTGGAACACACTTACTGTCTTCTTACATGATCTACTTCTATTATGCTTAGGATCTCAATTTCAGAGTACTTCCTCCGGGAAGGTTTCCCTAACTTCCTGTCTGCATCAGGGGCCCCGGTTCTGTACCCATATTGCACTCTGCTCTTCTCTTATCATAGGACTTAACGTATTGCACTGCAGTCATCTTTGTGTCCTCACTGGACTATGAATTCTAAGTGTGCATGCCCTGCCTGTGACTATCTTATTTACCACTGAGTGCTTGGGGCACAGTTGACAATAAAGATTTGTCAAATCAATCAATAAATAAATATTGCACTGCAGAGAAAAGAAATTTCTTTCAGGCAATCTTGAGGAACAGAGGTGGATCTATCATCTATCTATTATCTATCTATCTATCCATCTATCTATCTGTCTATCATCTGTCTCCTAAATTATATCTTAGTTTCAGGCTACTCCCAGCATGGAAGTCTCTTTCTAAGGCAGAAGGAGAAAAGGAAAATCAGTCTAAAATCCAGCCTTCATACCTTTTTCCACCTGGACTGTTTGGCCGTTGAGAACACTTTTCTTCATGTGACCTCCTACTTTCCTAGCAGATCACTTCATTAACCACTCTCAGAACTCCTATAGCACTTAGGCTAGTTCATTTGTTTTACTGCATGGTCCTTTTCATTATATTTGTAAGTCTTATCTCCCTTGTTCTACCTTCAGCATCTGGCAGAATACCCTACAGAGGCTGAAGGGCAGTCAGTAAATTGTCATCAGTGCTGGCCACCAGATGACATAGGTAGTCACCTACATGAACATGAAGCCACAGGAAAGAAATGGGTGCTTTGCTCTCCGTCACTTGGAAGGACTAGTTAGCTCTTAATAATGTGGAGAGTGGGAATTGACCTTGGGTCAAGTATGGGTTTGTAGCTTCCTTCAGGCAGATATGTTGACACTAGCTAGTTTGATTAAAGACAGGCAAAACCTGTAAGGGTCTCAGTGTAGAAACTGGAGGTCAGACCCAGCATTACTTACACGCAGGGTGCGCGGAAGACTGTACAGTGACCTCTAGTGGCATGTCTATGTAATGGAAGGAAAAATGTGAGATCTCGAGATGCAACGGAAAAAATCTACATCAGATTAATACTTCTCCCTTGCACGCATTTCCACAATCTTCTTAACATTCTTACTGAAACACATATTCAGAATCACCATGAAACCCTACTTGTAAGATACATCATGCAAAAGGGTCAGACAAATTTACATATCTTTTGAGAATTTTGTGTCTATGCCTAAAGTAAAAAAACAAATACTTTTAAGACATTTAATCACACATAGAAAACTTATCTCAATTTCTTGCTACTGGATGTCTTTAGGCTATTTTTTTCTTGAGTGTCACTGGCCCAGACGAAGGATGAAGTACAATTTGGCGAAGTAGGAAAGTCAATCTGGATCTATCAACTTAGCTTGAACTTGTTTCATTCACCATGGGGGATTATCCTTTTTTGCCAATTACTTATGTCCCAACTATTTCAGGATCACACTGTCCTGATTCACAATGATTTCATGCTAGTCTGATCTGCCTGTGGAGAAGTCCACTTTTTATGTTCTGCATGGAGAACTGAAGAGGAGGGGAGGGACAGGAAAGTTGAGAAAGAGTGGCTTCAACTGCGGGCCTCCTTAGGAGCCTGTTGGCTTGAGGAAACTTAAACCACTCTGCTTTGCCAGAGTGGTTTCACTTCTTTCCTCGACCTTCTTTTGTTACCTTACCATTGCAAAATTAAAATAAATACAAATTTAGACCAATCTGATGTTCAAAATCACCCAATTAGGGAGGCAGAACAGATACACGTTTTCCCTGCCATCGGAAAGTAGAGCGTTCTCATAAAACTTTTCATAGGCTAAAATGGCATTAAGCAAAGAAGCAGTTACTATCTATATGGAAACATACCTGAGCGTTTCCAGAACCGCGCCCCTCCAAAAACCTCCCTTAGGCTTTTCTAATACCTTAGGACACATCTTGTTAACGGATGCACAAAATAAATCGAGATAAAGCTCACTCACGGGTGCAGTTCAAGGCTGGGGTGGCTGTGTGGGGGAGATGCTGAGAGGAGTTCCAGCGGAAGGAGCTGGGCTGGGCCGCTCTCCTTGCTCTCCCTGCTCAGGCTGCCTCCACTGCTGTCAGCTGTCCGACAAACACTGGATGCTATTTTCACTTTTTGTCTTTTTCCCTAAAAGCGAGAATCCTCTTCGGATTTCTTTCGGTTACTGAAAACAGGCTCTTATGTAGATAGGTCTTTCGTGAAAGCAAAGTGGCACAACAAGAAAATTTCAAAAAGTGAGGGATACCTGTATTATTCTTATTCTACACATGAGAAAATTGAGGGGTAGAGAAGAGATTGCAAATGTATTCCTTAATTTGATTTGGCGCTAGGTGTCTTTCCAAATATATTGATTTAGTTGTCAATATTTAGAAGGTGTTATATTTTAATTAAAATCAGGAGGGGATTTATTATTTTTTCTTCTTTTAGAATGAAGAGAAGGTATGTATTGTTCATATTAGGCATTTATTAGGAGAGGATTTAATTAAAAATCTGGCCCCTCTTAAACATCGGGAAGATTTGCCAAGAGTGAGCTTGCATCCCTGCCCGGTGAGGATCCACCGGAGCCGAGGGAGGATTGGCTGTCCCTTAGGACAGATAGGCTTTCTTGAGTTAGCCAAGTCCTTCACCTGATGCTTGCAGCAGTCAGCTTAGACTACCTGATAATCTGGAAAAACCTCAAGGCCTCAGTGTCTTCAGCAGCATCGGCTCATTTCCCTCTCCCATTACATTTTGTCTGTGGAAGGACTAGGGCTTCCAGGATCCAGACTGAAGGAGCAACCCCATTTCGAATATGCTGTTCTTGGTGCAGAGGGACAAGAAAAATGGTCAAATGGAGCAATGGCTTTTAACGCTTCTGCTCAGACTTGGTACATGCCATTTTTGCTCACATTTTATTGGCCAAAGTGAATCACAGGCCAAGCTGACCTCAGTGGGGCAAGGAAGTATACTTCCTCTAAAGGGAGGTCCTGAAAGTCATATGGCAATGGTGAAGTTATATAAAACACGGGAAGAGCAGCAAATAATTGTGAACAATAATTGGCCATATCCATCTATACTCTCTGCCTAGCTCCTTTCTGCATTTGGGTTTGTAAATCCAATTTAGATAGTTAGGATACCTATTTAAGGCCTTTTAGAGCTGAGATGTAACCCAGGTCCCCATTCCCTTTCTTTACATCCATAAGGTGATATTTTGTGTGTTGGAGGTGTGCTCAGTAACACCCAAGAAGTCAGAAACTCTCATAGACATGAGGAGTAGGCGTGAACAAGTGCTCTGCATTGTCTCGAATTCCATTGAGCTATCCTATTGGAATCAGGTACCAGGCATGGTCTCTCCATGGATGATTAACAGGTCCAGTTTGTTCTGCATCCATTCAGTCATTCAACAAATGATTAGTGAATACCTACCAGGCACTGTGTCAACAGAGATACAACCTTCAGTAACTCAGCTTCCTCTTCAGGAACTTACAGATCACCTGGGGGGACAAACAAGAAGGGAACTGCACTATGGAGTGCCAGGAATGTATAATAGTGAGAAAAGAGCCCATGGGAGCACAGAGAGAGGCTCTGAACTCAAAAGGAAGGGGATTAAGGTGTACAAATATCCAGTTATAAAGTAAGCAAGTCACAGAGATGAAAAGTACAGCTTAGGAAATATAGTCAATAATATGGTAATAATGTATGGTGACATGGTGACTACACTTGTCATGGTGAGTACTGAGTAATGTACTGAGTTGTACACCTGACTATCAATATGTTGTACACCTGAAACTAATATAGCACTGTATGTCAATTATCCTTCAATTATAAAATTTTTAAAGGGAGTCTCCTAATTCAGACATAGGGTTCTGGAAAGATTTTCCAGAGCAAGCAAATAGACATAGAGGATGAGTAAGCAGGTCAAGGGAGAAGAAAGCACATTTCAGGCAGAGAAAACAGCATAAATGATGGTCTGGAATTGAGAGACAGCATGGTAGTGGTTTGTAAAACTGAAATTCTGAGGATACGCATGCAAATGTGCATGTTTGTGCTTTGCAGTGTCTAGGTTGTCAGTTCATTCTGCCCTTTACCTTTGTGTGCATGAATTTGGCCCTCGTTCTCTACATAAAAAAAATACTGCAAGGAGGGTATCAGCAAGATAAAGGACAAATATATAGAATTTCTGGTTTTTTAT
This sequence comes from Panthera tigris, assembly GCF_018350195.1. Taxonomy (NCBI): domain Eukaryota; kingdom Metazoa; phylum Chordata; class Mammalia; order Carnivora; family Felidae; genus Panthera; species Panthera tigris. Next base: position 82,323,812 of record NC_056663.1, on the reverse strand, counting down.
TGAGATGAAACATACAAATTTTTAGTGTGCAATTTGATGGATCAGTTATATATATATACACGCATACATACGTGTGTGTGTGTGTGTGTGTGTGTGTGTGTGTGTGTGAAACCACCTCTCAGGTGGTGAAACAGAACATTTCCAACATTCCCAGTGATTTATCTTACTCCTTCCAGTCAACAGACATCCTGCTGCACTTAGGTAACCACTGCTGACTTCTAACACCATTGATTAGTTTTGTCTTTTCTTGAATTTCATATAAATTGAATTACCTGTTATGAACACTTTCATGTCTGGATTTTTCCCTGCTTATCATAAAATCCAAAAGACTTATTCAGGTTGCTTTTTCATGGATAAGGAGATCTTTCTTTTACATTACTGTGACTATTCAACTGACTCTGCTCTCCTTACTGAAAAGATCATCTGTTTCCATCTTATTGTCCCTTTATTGAGGGTAATGTGTGTTTTTGTCTCCTGGCTGCTTTTAAGATTTTTCTTTTGTCTTAGATTTTTTAGGATTTTGGTTATGATATGTCTGCATATAATTGAGGGAAGGGGAATCTGGGCTTCTTAAGTTTGTGAACTGATATTTTTAGCAGTTTTGGAAAATCTTGACCATTATCCCTTCAAATATTTTCAAATATTGTCTTTCAGTTTCCTCTCTGCCATTTCAATTATGGATACATTAAACTTTTTAACTATTACTCACCTTATATATTTTTTAATATATATTACGGTGCTTTAGTTTGGATATTATTTAGTGACCTTTAATAATCCTGTCATCTGCTGTATCTTGTCTGCTGTTAAACCTATATCACGAGTTCTTTGATTCTGACACTGCATTTTTAATTCAGAATGCACATTTGATTCTCTTTATACATTCCAATTCACAGTTAAAATTTTACTTATTTTCTTTTTTCTGTGTACCTTTTACTTTGATTTCTTGAACATAACTAATCATAGATATTCTAATGTTCTTGTCTGCTGACTCCAAAATCTGAACAGCTGCAGTTCAGCTTTTATTTTATTTATTTATTTGCATTATGGCAAAATATGTATAACATAAAATTTACCATTAATTTTTTTTAACGTTTATTTATTTTTGAGAGAGAGACACACACACACACACAGAGTGCAAGCAGGGGAGGGGCAGAAAGAGACAGAGACACAGAATCAGAAGCAAGCTCCAGGCTCTGAGCTGTCAGCACAAAGCCCGATGTGGGGCTCAAACTCACGAACTGTGACATCATGACCTTAGCCAAAGTCGAATGTCGGATGCTTGACTGACTGAACCATCCAGGTGCCCCCCATTTTAACAACTTTTAAGCTGCCATTTGAAAGGCATACTTAAGTGCATTCACATTGTTGTACCACCATCAGATTTTATTTTAAAAATCATAATTTTTCCTACATTTTCCTACCTTTTTTGCATGCCTAATAATTTTATTTTACTTTAAAATTTTTTTTAACGTTTATTTATTTTTGAGACAGAGAGAGACAGAACATGAACGGGGGAGGGGCAGAGAGAGAGGGAGACACAGAATTGGAAGCAGCCTCCAGGCTCTGAGCCATCAGCACAGAGCCCAACGCGGGTCTCGGACTCACGGACCGCAAGATCGTGACCTGAGCTGAAGTCGGACGCTCAACCGACTGAGCCACCCAGGAGCCCCAATAATTTTATTTTTAGTGTAGGATATGGACCTTAGCTTTCTAGCTTCCCATCCATATAGTTGCAGTGAAGATGCTCTGAGGAAGAAACTCATTATGGTTTGTTGCAGGCTTCCCCCCTGCCAGGATTTTGTTCTGTTTTTCCAATTTAGCTCACAGACTACTATGCCATTCTAGAATTCAGCAAGTTTCCTGCAGGAGAAACAGGCTTTGTGGTTGGCCTCTAGTTGTCAATCTGTTATGCCAGCCCTGATTAACCATCAAAAGCTCTGACAGGTCCCCTCCGACCCCATAGTGTCTTGCTTACAACCTATTAATGTCCCCATGGAAGAAATCAACAAACAGGCAAATTCCCCCAAGGAAAGAAAAGATTCCCTCAATGTGACTATGTAACTCCCGATTACCTCTCATATCTGCACATGACTATGATGCCAATAACAGAATTTTCCTGATGATGTTCTCATCATTTTCCCCAATAGGCCAAATTTGGAGGAGTAGCCAGATCACATGTTTCAAATGTCAATGAGCAAATATCCGGGAGCATTTTTAGTGGTAGACTTCTAATATTTTAAAAACTTAAAACCGAACCCAAAGAACCTGCTGGTATTTTATAAAATTCTGGGATTATTCATCCCTATATCTCTCTTTTTGTCTTTCTTGGCTGCACTCTTGGGGGTCAGAGGAGAGAAACTGGGGGACTTGCTGTATTAATAAATATAGGTGAGCTTCTATAGATCCAGACAGTAAGCCAAGCCCAAAATAATACATTTATTTTCAAGTCGTAATACCAAAGGATACCTATTACACTGTTACTCTCTTGACTTTGTCTGACAAATCCATGGCATTAATGAAAAATTATTGAATACTAACCAAGGATCAGGCATTATACTAATTACTTGTTGTAGGTAATATATTAATCCTCATCATGATTCTATGAATTAATGACCATTCCCCTAGCATGTGATAGAGACAGGATTTGAATCTAAGCAGTCTGTCACCAAAGCCCACCCAGGTTTATATTCTGTAAACTATACTTCCTTCTCTTATACTAGACTATGTAATGAAGTGTCAACTAGCACAGTCTGGAAGGACAGGGGCAGATCAAATGTTAAAATCAGGACATTGTCCTCTATTTGCACGCAGGGGTAGGTAAAGAAGTTTTAAATAGAGACTTCTCTGTGCCCGGAGACAGGTACATACTGTTCAGAGGAGTGAACCTGACTCCTTATGGCTGGAGAATAGAGAGTGAGAGCTGAGAATGGCAGGAGGTATGGCTAAAGACTGTGGACAGTGAGATCATAAACCCTATCAGGACTTGGAGTTTCATACCATGGACAATTGGTAGGTCATGGCAGGCTGTGCAGCAGCATGGTGCCATACTGTCCCCAGGATGGGGAACAGATGCTAGGGAGGTAACTCTGCTGACAAGGAGAGCAAAAAGGCTTTAGCAGAAATTGAAGCACCGGGGCACCTAGGTGGCTCAGTCTGTTGAGCTCCCAGCTCTTTGTTTCAGTTCAGGTCATGATCTCATGGTTCATGAGATCGAGCCCTGCATTGGGCTCTGCACTGACAGTGTGTATTCAGATTCTCTCTCTCTCTCTCTCTCTCTGCCCCTCCCTTGCTCTCTCTCTCTCTCTCTCTCTCTCTCCCCCCTCTGTCTCACAATAAATAAACTTAAAAAAAAGAAATTGAAGTACATAAAAGTCAGGCGTTTGAGGCAACTGTTGAGGAGTTAGTTGAATTGATTCAACAACTATTTCAAACTTAATATTGAATGGTCTTGTGTTTGACTGGATAAGGACAATGAGAGGCAGACCACAAGTTGCTTCCAAGCTTCCCAGCTTGCATGACTGGGTAAAGTGTGGTCCCACTTAAAGAGAGGAGATTCTGCAAGCAAACCAGCTCTGTGAAGGAAGATCATGAGTTTCATTTGGGATACGTTGAATTTGAGATTTCTCTAGAAGATCCTAGTGGAGAGGACAAGTAGGAAGTGGATGACTTAATCTGGCACTCAGAAGAGGAATCTGGACTGGAGACAGAGGTGCAGAATTGTCAGCCTATACACAGAGAGAAGGGAGCTACTGCTGGGCAGGGGACAAGGGGAAGTTTGTACTGTCTTTAGACTGAGTGCACAGAATGTCTCTAAACCTACCCTTGGGAACTGGAGACATGAAGGTGGACTAAGCCATATCGTTTCAAGGAGATTCCAGGTTCCTGTAACGTCCAGCTGAAACCTTATTAAAGATATTAAAGACATTTTTTTTTACCAGAATTCACCCCTTTCTTGGGGTACCTTTCTATCCTTCAGAGGTGGGCAGATGACATATATCTTATTATGTGACCATTAATTTTGACCACAGTTGATTAGTTCACACATGGACACCTGATCCAACTTGAGTCCATCTGATTCCCTTCTAGAGTCTGGAGAATATTTTATTGAGAAGCACAGAAGACTGGAAGTTAGAGGTTAAGCTGTATTAATGATGGAGTTCTCGGGTGATTATCAACAAAAATTTCCTGAGCTTCATTGAACTGCCTGGGTTCCCACCCTTTCTGACGCCTGGAATCTATGAGGTAGCCCATGTCCTTGCAATAAATCCTCTCATCCTAGGAAGCTATTTTGGAGTGGGTTTGAGATACTTGTAACCAAGAGAGTCTTAATGAGGGCAGGCCTTCATATGTCTAATTAGGGAATCATTACCAGAATGAGGCAAAGCTGAGGCTGAGCTGAACCGGCAGGGACCAAAAGAGGCGGCTTCACAAGCTTCCACGACAGGAGTGAAGACTGAAGTCATTGCAGATCATTTGGCTTCAAATGACTAAAGGGCCCTTTTATGCATGGCTAATCCTGTGGGACGTGTAGCACAATCCAAATATGCCCCCTGAGTCCTGCCACGACACTCCCGTAAGTGAGATGTGAGCCTGCACTGTCTCTTCCAGACAAACCCTGCTGGTTTTTTTTTTTTTAACTATCTGTCTAGTGTAGAAGGGATTCAATTACCCTTTAGCCTTAAAAATATGCCAAAGGATGGTGCTGGCCTTCTGTGGCTTGGAGCAAACTCATATTGCACAAATCTGTTTCTCATTTATGTGGTTCAGCCAAAGAGCCAGGGCTGTGTTTTTCCTTCATAGAATGGGGCAGTCCAGAAGGCCGGCATCCTTTTTATTCAGACATTCTATTCAGATCCTGAACATAGGAGGGAAGGAGAAGAAATTACCGGAAAATTTGCATGTCTATCTTTATAGGACGAAAGTTCTCAGAATAAGAGATGATAGGAGAAGCCATTTTCAAATACATAGTTAATTACTATGTTACTAGACTCATGTTCTATTAGCTGGTATGATTTAATAAACGAGTCATATGGTAGTGTTTCTAACACACTGCCTTCAATACAAAACTTGTGACTACTCCTAGATATAGTTTAAAGGAATATACAAGAAAATACTATGCCATTAGAAAGAAAACAAGATTGTGGTAATGTGATCCTTCAATAGCTTCGGTAGTGGTTTAAGGATTTATCTGTTTAAATTTTATACATTATAATGATTCTGCAAAATGACGTAGCTAATAAAAAATTAGAACCTACAAATAACTTAAAAGGCACAAGACTGTCAATGAGACACATAATGGACATCATTACTTATCTGGGGAGAACGTTAAAGTACACAATAAATGTCTCACTATGATGCTATGTACCATTCAGTAAAGAAAAATTACTTTGGCTGTATATAGTCTGCCTTGGGTGAGCAAGGTTCAGGAACTACATGTGTATGTATATTTCACAGGGTTTTTGAGTGGAGGGACTCAAACACAGAATGTTGTTTGAGCTGGTTTTTCCTAACCAGGCCCAGGAGAAACTGTCCTTTATACTTTTTTCCTGGACCCCCTCAGCTACTCTTTTTAGTTTTTTGTTTTTTTTTTTTTCATTTTTATTTTTTGGCTTCCATCACTAGCCAGCATTGATTTACACTCGAAGGCACAAACAGAGAGAAGTAGCCTGAAATTCAGAATCTGAAGCAGTGCCACACCTGGGGACCAGGACGTTCAGATACAGCAGGTCTTCAAATCAAAGCATCGGCATCTTTGTGGCATTTGCATCTTCGTGTGGAGATGAGTCTGTGTGTGTGGAGAGAAGGTTGAGAAGCCAGCCCAGGAGGCCCTAGTCTCTGTGGAGGTCCTGTTTCTGCTTTTGTTATTCGATCTTGGGGGAAAAAGCCAACATGGCTATTTGTAGTTAGTGGGAAGCCAGCAGTGCCTGGAGAGCATGGCTTGAAAGCAAGGGCACATTGGCTGGCCCTTGGTACACGTCCTTCAACACCACCAAATGATGCTCCTACCACCAGTAGGAGAACCAGTATATATACGTTGCTCCGAAGCAGTGTCTCGCAATCTTTTTAGGTCATGCCACTCATCCCTTCTATCCTTCCTCCATTTTAATCAATGCAGGAGATTTTATTGATTTTTACTTTCTGTAAGTGGTTTTGAGAGACAAGAGTATATGAACATGGGTTTTAAAAATGACCCAGTCCTGTCATATTCTAATACATCCTCCTGGGAGGGAAGGGCATACGTAGAGTGGTTGCTGAACATAGTACATCTCTTTGACAGGGTAAACTCATAAAGCAGTGTAGCCAGGAAATTTAATTTATACTTTCAGAAAGTATTTCAGAATGTGCTACCCTTACCCAGATAATTGTGAAAACAGATGTCCAGAATTTCTCTTCTCCCTGCTTCTGCTTCTGTTGCAAACTTTACCTGGGCATTATTTATCTTATGAAGAGGCAAAAAGGAGAACTGTGTATTTACCCTGTGAGCGCAGAAACCATTAAAAAAAATTAAGCCGTTAGCATCAACATTCCATGTGTAGCCTTCGGTTGATAGCTAGTAAATAAATACCTTATGTAAGATGAGAGGTTTTCGCTGATGTGGGAATCATCGGTCTATATGTGTTTACAAAACAGAGTTCCTCAGAACCTGGTAACTCTCTGCATATTCCTTTTTTCAAGTGGCATAAGCTTGCACTAAGGAACAAGTGCTATGGTGCAGTTCACATAGCAGCATTCTTGATTATTCTTGGTTCCCTCTTCAGCCCTAGGCCTTTCCCGGCATGCTTATATGGTAGCTGTGTAAGAAGACTGCCAGGGAGCTTCCAATTTACCACATGTTTCCTTTGGATGGCACTTTAATTGTGTAGGTGACTGTTTCTTTCTTAGAATTATCTGGCAGTTTGATACTATGTATTGAAAACCGTTCCCTGTTGCACATTTTTTGGAACCAGAAATGTCAGTTCTAAGACTTTATTTTGATGCTAAAGTGCTGGCAGAGTTCAGAGAACTAGCTTCGAGGATAGGAGAAAAAGAATTCAAAACCACCTAAACAGCTGATAGTGCAGAAATGTTTAAATAAATTACTATGAAATATTAAGTGGGCAGTAAAAACAAATTGTCATAGGAGGGTATTTAATGGCAGGGAAAGATATTCACAATATACTGTTAAAAATATAAGTTGCCAAACAAATGTCTTGTGTGATCCTTTGTGGAAAATTACCTACTTGTGTACGTTGCTAAGGTTCCTAGCATATAAATGCATAGAAACAAGATTGAAAAGAATATAATCTCAAATAATGAGATTTTTCCTTCCTTGGTGCTTTTGAGGTATTCTACTGTGAGAATAAATTGCTGTGTGCTAATGAGAAAGATTACACAGTTAAATTCTTTAAAGAGTGGTTACAAAAATCACAAAACAAATGTATGATTTCTGATTTTGGAAGATCCCTCTTTTCTGGAAAGAAAAAAAAAAAAAACCTGGTAAGTTTGTTCTCTGTTTTGATCACTAGAGGTCACCAAAGTCATAAAGATTATTAGTAATAGTTTTTTTTTTTTTCTTTCCGTTTTGATTTTGAGTCACAGAGGGATGTTTCTGGCCTCTCCTGTTATGCAGTTTTTGAAGCATTTACTGGAAGACCTCTTGCCGCTTAGTCTTAAGGAGAGTAAACTGTTTGGACTAGTTTTTTCTAACATTAAATATTCGCTGAAACAGAGAGACATCTATCTATGGGACTATTCAAAACAGATGGGTGTTTCTGTAGAATGTGATTTATTTCCTCCTCTGATACCAAAGGGCCTATTGGCTGATACCTGCTGAATGTGAGTTCTGAGCAATGTTGTTGAGACAGAACCACAGAACACCCAGCAGCAGCACACATCGTTTCAAATGAAACAGCATGGACCATTTCAAGGAAAAAACGTCGTACCTTTACTGGTAACATGTGTGGCGTACGAGGGCTTCAATGAAGCAGAACATTCAAGAACACCCATCGCACCTTTTGAATTACAGACCACACCACCTTTTCGCATGTTAATGATTCTGCCTTTTTTGAATCCAACAGAAGCCCAAATCCCCAGACCCTAAAATTAAGGAGAACCAAGGAAGGTTTAAAAGCTAGAATGGAATCCTGCAAGCATTCAAAGAAACTGTCTCATTCACCAAAGGGTGCAGCAAGAGGCAGAAGATGCAGTCGCTAATTTCAGTGTTGTTAGAGTGTTCCCATAACTCATATTTAACAGCGAGGTTTCTGTAATTAAACAAGATGCAGCATGTGGAAGCTGTATATTTGTCAGGAGTTATAAACAGTGGACAAAATGCAATAGGTGAGAAGTGGCTCACATTTTCAATGTCTGTCACCCACAGCTCAGTTACCTGGTCATGTTGATAAGTCTGTTTGAATCAGTCTCCCAGAGAAACGAAGCAAACTGTTCTTTTCTATAAGAACTCCCAGTGCTCAGATACCTGACGTATCCAAGGTTAAGGCTTTGGTACAACCATAAACTAAGAGACTTCAAGCCAATATCAACGTGATACATTTTGCATTGGAGCTTGTTCCTTATTCAGCGGACCTCATTTGCCTTTGATCTTGGTTAACTTTGAAGTATCCAAGGTTCCCACTTTCCATAAGTGTTTTTTTTTTTCTTTTAAGTTAAATCAGACAGTCAGGCAAGGGAACTCTAAACCTTAAAAGAAGTGAAAGCAACTAGACACAGTCAGTTATATATTTTCACCACTTTGTTTAAAGTAGCACATCGCTGTACTTAAAACACTTCACATCACTGAATTATTTATTAAGTTGTAAATAAAAGTCACATTTTCCACTGTATCTTCAGAGACACATTGGAAAGAAAACGTGTTGTTGGGAACCTGTTGTAGCTTTCATGTGAAAATGTAGTTAAATGCAAAACTATAGAGAGTAGTTAATGATGTCTCAAAAACCATTACCATGAAATAGCTGTTAACTTAAAGGAAATATTTATATAGGAATTCTAATATTTCAGATCTTATATCTGAAAGCTGGCTCCTTTACGGAATTTCACAGACTATGTATTCTAAAGTCTACTAGACATCCAGGTTTGCATTTGTATTTATAAAGTGATTCAGACCCATATCTCAAACACTCATTCATTTTATTTTACTCTTATGTTTCAGATTTATGGGACTATTTTTTCTTACTATGATAATGGCAATTTTATTTAATAATGAAGTACATATATAAATCACACATATATACATGCATGTGTGTGTGTATGAATCTATCATTGGGCACAAAAGTAGACTCAGTTATGTATTGTTTACAAAATTTGTCTGAGAAGGTATTAAGAGAGGACATTTCTTTTTAGAGAGATTTTAAAATTCAGCCCACCCAGGTATCATTTATCTCTTCTGTGATAACTCACTCACCTAGTCATTCTCCTTTGTCTAAGTCTGCAAAGTGGAACTTTCCTCTATTAAAGAAAACCAACAAATTTATGTTATCCCAGATCATTAGCAGTGTCCTGGGGGTAGTTCGCGTTACTATTTTGGTGCTTTTCCAGCAAGGAGCAAAAAGTGCAAGTTATCATTCAGGTCATCTGGAAGGGCTAAATTCTCTTTTGGCTAAGCCTGATCCTGTCAAAATACAAGCTAAATATAGTTATTGGACATGTGATCTGAACAGTGATGCACATATGAGCTTGGCACAATTGAATTACCCATGGGCTTGACGAACATTTGAGAGTGAAATCAACTCTTCATATATCTGGAGACAAGAGGTCTAATTCCTAAAGCAGCTCTTTACCTTCCCATGAACAGCTGGAGGAAAACCAGAAAGGAATCTATTCACCTGCCTATAATTAGGAAGTTTAGGGAAAAAACTTTGAAGAAGGGAATTTATAGATACAATCGTGGTGCAGGTAAAAATGTGTAAACCTCTCTACTCATTTTTGCTACCCAATGAAATGTATGGTAAATGCTGAGGTTTCCATGGCTTTGACTGTGTTCTTTGGGATGAGTCCAGGACCCACTTTAGCAGGCTGGATCCACCTTAGCAGGCTGTCCAAATAGCATAGGACCAGGCACTGGATTTTAGGTCTCAGGACTCTCAGCTTGAATCCTAATGCTCTGGGTTACTAGACATGTTCTTTAACTTCTTCAAATATCAGTTTATCTGTAAAATGGAAAAAAATACATGCCTTGGAGGACTGTAGTGATGATTCAGGGAGAATCTAAATGTAAAGCACTAACATAATGTCTAGCTTGTATTAAATGTTTAATAAAAGTTTGTTTCCTTCCACAGAAAGTTGTTGTAGGATTAAATAACCTAATATTTGTAAAAGTGCTTTGTAAACTACAAAATGCCATCAAATATCGGTCATTATTAATGTTCTTTTTAAGCTGTATTTTATATGCACTTGGTTCTTTTGGAGAACTTTAGGCAATATATATACGGCCTGGAACTCACATAGGAATTCTAACAGATAAGCCAAAACTAAATTTTAGAGAGTCTACATTTCCTCCCAGTAAAAATCATACGATGATTTAATGAAGACTAACTTTATTATTTGGAATGACAATCATCTTTCTTCTGAACATCACAATGCTTCAAAGATAAGTAAGAAAATACATAGGGGGAGCGATGGGGAAGGTAAAAGAAAGAACAAAAAGAATGAAAACAGGAGCAGCAGAACAATCTACCCTATTGATGATTGAATGTGGCCTATGCTCCTAATTACTTTAAAGAGTTGAAAACCATTTTGTAAACATTTATTTATTTATTTTGAAAGAGAAAGAGAGAGAGAGGGAGAGGGAGAGGGAGAGGGAGTGGATGAGCAGGGGAGGGGCAGAGAGAGAGGGAGAGAATCCCAAGCAGGCTCCATGCTGTCAGCACAGAGCCCAATGCAGGGCTCGAACCCATGAACCAGGGGATCATGACCTGAGCCGAAATCAAGAATTGATGCTCAACCAACTGAGCCACCCAGGTGCTCCAGAGTGCAAAACCATTTTATAATGTAGTTTATTTTGAAAGAAACATCTACTTTGACACCTACAAGTATACAAATATCACCAAAAAGGTCTGGAAAAGGTTGAAGTTATACTTTTAAGGAGCAGGAGGCTATTCTTGAAGTTCCCACTTGCATATAGGAAAAGTTTAAATTGTGTAGATGAAATCATTAAGTCTATCCTGGCAAAAGCTGATGCCACTTGAGGATGAAACCCAGAGAATTTAGTGCCCTGGGAAATATGTTATTGTGTACCCCTGAGGGGACACTAAAAATACAAGTGGAGTGTGTAAGTCACCAGAGCACCAGAGCACAGATTATATATAGACTTCTCTCCTCTGAGCAGGAAGCAATTGGAATTCGTTAAATCCAGGTTAATTCTCTGTGGGGATGTTTCTTCATAAATCAAGGTCCTAATGTACAGTGACTTGTTCAAAGTCTTAGAAGATATCTTAGAAGAATCAAGGTCATAAGTCAATCTGGTATGGAATTACCAGGCAATGAGTCACAAGAGAAGAAATAGCATCAAGGCTGAGAGAACTTGCTTTGGTGTTAAACTAGCCTGTTCCTGCCCCTTACTTTGTGACTTTGGTCAACTTGCTCAAACTACAAGGTTCAATTTCTTCATCTAGAAGATGAAGATAATGATGATACATTGCAGCATTGGCTTGCAGATTAAATGAGAAAGTGTATGTAAAACTTTTAGCATCGTGTCCAATAAATAATAAGTAGCTATTACTATGAATAATAGTATTAATAAAATACAAAAATACTGCATCATGAGGATAGGGGTCTTCAACCAAGGGCCTTTTGTGGAAATATGTTAGGAATGCAGGGGCTGTCCTGAAGAATGTTCTGTGCTAATTTTAACTGATAGTGAAAAATGACTGCTTAGATAACAAGTACCAAACAAAATGGGAATCATATTCTAATATGTTCTTTAAACGTCTCTTCAAATAATAGTGACATTAAACTAAGTAGAAACAGCCTCAACCTAGAAGATGCATCTCTCGAACTGTGGAAATTGTCTTTGTGCCCAGAGAATTGAAAACATACTATTTGCTTTTAACTTTGGCTAAAATCAGGCATCATTTAAAAATATTTTTGATTATGGGTGAAGGGCATTAAGGAGGACACTTGTTAAGATGAGCACGGTGTTATATGTAAGTGATGAATCACTAAATTCTATTCCTGAATTCATTATTACACTATATGTTAACTCACTTGGACTTAAATTTACAAATATATATATTTTTAATTTTATTATATACTAATCAACTAGAGGAGCTATGCTAAAAATGCCATATTCCTATAGATATCTATAAAATACATTTAAACACATACTTGACTGATATTTAGTGTTTTTGGTAACCTCAGCCAACAGAATTGATGGCCCAAAATTAAAATGGGAAATTTACCAGATAATCCAAAGCCACATTTAAGAGCGCTTCCATTTTTTTTTCCAAAGAAAAACTTCATAATTAGCAAAATTAACTTTACTATTTGGAACAACTACCATCTTTTTTCCCTCTGAATACCAAAATGCTCCGGAGTAGGTAACTGTTGAAAGATATGGAGAAAATGATGCATCATCTTCACTGTTATTTTTCCTCATTGTCTACACTTTATTCTGGGGCTGCCTGAATTTACTTCCAGTCCCACAGCCTGTGCCAAGTCTATTGTGAAATCTACCTGGAAGGGTGAGGGGATTTCCTAAAGGAAGGCCAAACAAAATCTCAACTAAGGTGAATGTTTTGAGAGAGGTAGAAGAAAGAATGATTTTTCCCTCGGGGCAGATTTTGTCCTGACGATGCCAAGATTTGCATCTGCAATCCCCAAATCCTCTTGGATGGTTTGTTGACATGGTCATTGAAAGCCATGTCTTGCCAGAATGGGTAGGTATAATTTGTCCAGGTGTTTGTTTGTCTCATGAAAACAGTTATAGTCATTGTCCATAAAATATTAGCATTTCAGTGTTCACTAATGCAGTCATAGAAGATAAAAGTAAGTCGTTATAGCTGAATAAAATCAAACTATCATTAGTGTTTCCAAGAGTAACAAATCCATTATGGCAACAGAGAGTCATGGGTAAGAGAAGATTGAAAATCGAGATGGGGAACAGTCTGGGAGATTGAACAAGATTTGCACTAAGGCAGTAGGATTGGGGCTGGAAAGGAGAGGGGAGTGTAAAGATAAGAGGTAGAGTGCTTGTATGGGGTGAGATGGAAAAGTCTTAAGATGACTCTCAGGTTTCTGGATTGATAGACTGCAAGAGTGCTGGAGCTAGGCCCTGGGATGAAAAAAGAGAGAGAGAGAGAGAGAACAAGTATGGAGGGAAAGCAAATATGTTTGCAATGGATAATTGAATCACCAGATATAACCAATAAGCAAATGGATATTAAGGTCTAATTCTTTAGAAGAGCATTTAAAATAAAAGGCAATCCAATATAGAGCAGTGTACATCAAGAACATTCAGTGCTGTAACAGATACAGTTTGCTCATGGCACAGACTTACCATCCGTGAGTCAAAATTTAAATTCACTAGTACAATAAATTTGGAGAACTATAAATATATATATATTTCAAAAGCTTTGAAAATATTAATATTTTTATTTAATAATTTTACCTCTAAGAGTCTGTTCTAAGGAACTAACCACAGATATAGACAATGTGCAAAAAAAAAAAAAAGATATATACTGCAATCAAGTCAAGATCAACCTGAAAACCCAGTAATAAGGTAGCAAAGTAAATCATGATAAATCTATAAGACAGAATCTTAGGCAACCACTAAAAATAGTTTTCTTGAATAATCTTTAAAAATGTGGATGCATTAGTTTTCTTTTGCTACATGACAAATTACACCAAAACATTATTATCTTAAAACAACAAACATGTATTATCTCACCCAGTTTCTCAGCACTGGGAATCTGGTAGTGGCTTATCTGGTGCTTCTGGCTCAGGGTGCCTCATAAGATTTAAGCTGGGCTCTTGGCCAGGGCTGTAGTCTTCTTAAGGCTTGACTGGAGCTGGAGAAGCCATTTCCAAGCTCATGCACGTGGTTATTAGAGGCTTTCTGGCTTTTGGCTGGAGGCTTGAGTGGGCGCTGTCATAAGACTGCTTCCCCCTAGAGGGTGTGTGTGTGTGTGTGGGGGGGGTGGATGGGAAAAAAAGTACACACAGAGAGAGACAGAGACACAGGGACAGGGGGGTGTGGAAGAACATGCGATCGTGATCAATACGAAAGCCAAAATCATATATAACCTAATCACAGAAGTGACAGCATGTTACTTCTGTCATATATATGCTATTGATCACACATACCAATCCTAGTACAATATAAGAGGGGGCTATGCAAAAGTGTGAATACTGGTAGGTAGAGATCATTGAGAGACATCTTGGAGACTGACTACACAGTAGGCTAATGCTGATGATAAAGTATTAACTGAGCAAAATAAAGCATTATAAAGAGACCTCAATAATGCAGAGAAAGAAGACAATGTAATGATATCAGAATATTAACTATGTATATCTCTGCTGTAGGACTACAATGGTTTGTTTTATTTTCCTTTGTATAGCCTTTGATATTTCACAGAATTTTTATAATTAGCATGTATTTTATTTATTGTATTCTTTTTAAAAAATGTTTAATATTTATTTATTTTCGGGAGACAGAGAGACAGTGCAAGCAGGGGAGGGAGAGAGAGAGATACAGTATCCGAAGCAGGCTCCAGTCTCTGATCTGTAAGCACAGAGCCTGCTGACACAGGGCTTGAACCAACGAAGCACAGGATCATGACCTGGGCTGAGGTCAGACGCTCAACTGACTGAGCCACCCAGGCGTCCCATATGATATTCTTTATAAATGCCAAAAGAATGCAGAAAATACACTGAGCTTTAGTATTAATTATTTTTGCATTGACTCAAAGATGTTCCAGTAAAACTCAAATAATTTACCAAAAAATATACTGAAGTATTCTAATTTTCGTTCAATTAGTTAAGCTGAAGATCAAGAGATTATACTTTTGATTTCTTTTTGAATAGCTCCATATAGTTGCTAAAGTATTTTGCAAAAATTGCAGTGTAATAACTAGGGTCCTTGGTTGACGACTGTTAAGATGCTTTTGCTTTTCAGTTTGCCCACTTTATCAAAGGTACTATATGCTTAGGCTAGACGATCTCTAAGGCAACTTCTAATTCTAAAATTCATTGATTTTTAGCAGATATTTATTAAATACTTTGTAAGTACAAGGCACAGTGCTTTCTTAGTCAACTGTACTACAGTCCAAGATTCATGAGGAATTTGAAGGTGTTTTTGGAAAGAAAAGTTGGTGCAAATGTTTATTTTTTACTTACACCATGAAATCTAGGCCCTGCCCCAACACATCAGAGGGTGGCATTTGGAGATATAAAAAGCAATACAGAAGTTTTCTGCAGCATTTACAGAGTTTCAGTAGCTTGCTACATGAAGTGGGGCATATTTGTGGACTTAATTTAGTCCTGAGAAGTGTCTGCGGATACCCCAACAAATGTCTTTCCTGGTGTTTTAATGTTTACTGGTATTTCCTTCTGCAGGATATCCGCTCTGCTTGTCTTCCCGCATGAGAGAGTGCAGATGTTCCTGAAAGCATCTTTGCAGGATTTACTTGAAGCAAGATGCTGAGAAGCAGCAGAACTTGAAGGGAGCTGTCAGGGCGAGTGAGAGGAAGGCAGCTGGGCAGGGTTTTCCAGGCTACAAGAGCATAACCTGTTCTCTAGGAAACAGCTTTACTTTTTTATGAGAATGAGCGCTTGCTGTTACAGAGACCAGAAATGTTCCAGCACTCTTTCAAATTTTTGAAATCCAAATAACCCCATTTTTTTGGATACTATTGGATATTCTGTTTGTCTCACAGAGATCCTGAGATCGCAGTTTGGTGTGTTTCAATTGGTGTGTGTTTTTAAAAATGAAATTGCTAAGTGATTTCTCAGTGTCTGAGATATACAAGACCTGAAGATAGGACAGGTAGGTATAAGGACAGTGGAAGACTTGATTGGACTCCAAGCAAGTAAAAGAAATGAGTGATTGTAAACTCTAGTCAAAAGGACTCTGTAGGGACGCTTGGGTCGCTCAGTCAGTTGAACATCCTACTCTTGATTTTGGCTCAGGTCATGATCTCATGGTCATGGGATCGAGCCCTGTGTTAGGCTCTGTGCTGAGTGTGGAACCTGCTTAAGATTCTCTCTCTCCTCCTCCTCCTCCTCCTCCTCCTCCTCCTCCTCCTCCTCCTCTGCTCCTCTCTCCTACTAGCGTGTATACTCTCTCTCTAAAATAAAAAATTAAAAAAAAATTTTAAAAGAACCCTGTAAACAGATCTCAAGGTGCTACTTGTATGATACAGCCACCACCAGTCTGAAAGGGGATTACAACCAGGACTCTAGGGTGTAGGTGACTACAAGGGCATATAAGTAAATATTTAATGACCTGAGGCGTATTGCACTCTTGAGAGTGACTAGATGCTTCTCTGAAGATGGGAAGCATTGAGTGTTTCCCCAGGTAGCTGAAGACTTACTGGAGAGGGAGGAATGCTTTGATGATATTACTATCAAATGACTGAAGTCAAAGAGACAAATTCAGAAGTACATGTACACATGGTGATGATACATACATTCTGAAAGAATGGAGACTATGCTCTCAAAATGACATGTAAAGCAATGCACACACAGTAATTCAGACTATAGTTTGTGGGCTAATAGAGACCTGTTACAATGGAAGCACAGTAGGGCTTTTAATATGCATTTGTGCAAAACCAAACCAAATCAGTATACCAAAGAATGCAGACATTTCTTGGCCATGGTCAAGTCACAAGGCAGGTGGAGAATGCATAAAGGTGAGTCTGAGAAGAAAAATCAGATCAAAACAAAATCAAACCACTGATCTCATCTTTCCTCAACACTTTCCCAAAGGATGACAGGCTGCCTCAGAGCTTAAATTAAATGAGCAAAAAAATTGCACAGAGTAACATAGGGAAGAAGCCTACTTAGAAGTTCAACCTTCAAATTGTGCCGCATAGCCAGGAGCTTCTGGCTTCTCGCAACAAAATCCTTAAATTTATAAACATGGTATGAATTATTAAGAAAGGGAATACAGATGGGTGGTGACTTTACCGATGTCCACCTCCTTTTAGAATGCCTGGTCACTCTCTCCTCCTCCTCCTCCTCATTGTTAAGGAAGGTCAGTTCTGAGATGGGAAAAAGATGTGAGAACTAGTGAGATGGACAAGGCATGACAATCGCACAATTTGAGGAGGAATGGAAAAAAGGAAAAAGAGATTAGGTATAAAGAAGGAGTAATTAATATTTATTGAATGTTTGCAATGTGCGATGCAGTAGTAGTGATTTATGCACATTACCTCATATAAAGCTCATAACAATTCAACGAGAGAGGTCTCCTCATTTTGCGAATGAGAAAATTGGAGGTCAAACATGGTAATGATTTGCCAAAACTAATACCAGCTGTGAGTGGCAGACTTCAGTTTTGAACCATGTGTTTTCTGGAAAATCCTCTCTCTTTCCACTCCCCAATGCTTCTTTCCTAAGAAGCCCTGCAATAGTTGTGTGAATGGGCCCATGAAGTATTGCCAAGGTGGAATCAGGACGCTTTGCCTTTCTTTGGAAAGGTAAATCTTGCCTTCACCTGAGGACCTTCCTTTTCCCTCAGGGATCCTAATGAGTCACTCCTTCACTTCATTCTGTTCTTCACTTAGCTGTCACCTCCCTAGAGAGCTCTTCCTTGACCTCACCCTTGAATATATGACTTCTGTTATTTGCAGTCATCTTACCCTTCCTACTTTTCTTCACAGCACTTCTCTCTCTGTGACATTATGTAACTATTTGTCTATTTGTTTACTTTTTTGACTTTTACATTGAAACGTATGCATGCACTGGAATGAGCACGGGGTGTTGTATGTAAGCCAATGTGGCAATATATTGTATTAAAAAAATGTATGTATGCTTCATTGAGTCAGGTACTTTGTTTCATTCAGTGCTGTATCCATAGAGCCTCCGTCTAAAATTTAAGAGATGTTTTATATGTACTCAATGAATCAGTAAGTGTGTTGCTATGAGTATTTCAGAAGCAGAAGGGGAAAAAAATCATGATCAGCCTCAAAATTCTAGTTCTAACTTTTTCCCTTCCCTAATCCACTTCCCCTTCCATATTCAACTGAAATACCAAGCCTCAGTTTACTCATCATCTTGTCTAATTGTAAAATTTACTACTAATGTAGGTGAAGGCAATTGTGGTACAGACGGCTGCATGGCCAGCAGAACCCACATTTCTCCTTCCACCCTGAGGCATATGTCTCAGAAGTACCTGTTCAGCCACGGCTGCTACAGCTCTCTACACCCCCTCCTTGCATTTGAGGCAGCTGCACAATTAGTTTTCGGTGATAGAATATGAAAAGAAGTTGTTTCAGAATTGGTTTTTAAAGTGGCAAGTATGCCTTCTATATTTTTTCCTTTTTCCCACCTCAGTGCAGGAATAGTGATAGAGGTCCTAGGGCTGTGGGACCCAAAAGATGGAAGGAGTCTGCGTCTCTAAACCACCCACCAACATTTCAAGGAAGTGCAAATAAACTTCCATTAGATAAAGCCACTGCAAATTTGGGGTTTGCTTTAATATCTTTTAACTGTATTTATAAATAGCTCAGTAAAATTTTAGACAACGAGGATTTTGGTGGAAATAGTTTTGCAGATGTTTTGGCCTATGGGAAATGTCAGAGATACTTTGTACTTTTCTAATTTTCAATGTCTACTTTTATAGTACTCTTAAAAGTATAATCTCGTAAAAGAAATCAATGCACATCTTTTGCTTTTTTTGATGTACAAACAGGTCCCTATTTATCTGCAAAAGACCCACATGAGAAGAATTTGTGGATAAAGACTTTTACAGGTAGTTGGAAATCTCTAATCAGGCCAAACTGACTCGTGTCTCTATGATACTATGTCTCGTGCTTTCTGGGATTAAGGATGTACAAATGCCTTTCCCTGAAATGTGGTTGAGATCACTGGACTCAGCTGTTTGGGATATCCCCCAGAACCCAGTTGTAAGTTAAATAAAGGTAGTGTAGTAGATGTTCTACATAATTTGTTTTGCTGCTACTTCTGCTATAAACCTTGGAAAGAAGTATATTAATTTTTGATATTCATGGATTTCCTTTCAGTAAAATGAATTATTACTCAATTTTGTGCAGATTAAGCAGGTCCATTGAGAAAGAAAATTTGGTAGATTCCCTGTGTTAATGTGTTAAGGGCACTTTATGGGACAAGGGTATTTTCTTTGTCTTCCTATAAAGGCATAGAGACAGGCAGAAGATTCATATTATCTCTGCTTCTTTGTCTGATTTCCTCACCAAAAGCACTAATCTTCACTTCCTCCCTGCTTTGAAACAGCAGTTAGTCTATGAATGACTTATTATTACACTAATCTAGGTGGGTAAATTACTACAAATATTCCTTCTCAGAATTCGATAAAATTTGTTTAATGTATCTTTTCCACGAAGTAAATAAATGGAAGGAAGGAAGGGAGGAAGGGAGGAAGGGAAGGAAGGAGGGAGAAGGAAGATGTTCAAAGAAGAAATAAATGAACTGGGTCCATATGTTTAATTTTGTCAGCTATCAGGCTCATCATTCATGATTATTACTTTGATAATACAGAAGATATATCACAACTGTCTTTCTAAGCAATGTAAACTGAAGAGACAAAGCTCTTTTAAAAATTTCTTATTGATATGGGGCCCATGGGTGGCTCAGTCGGTTAAGCATCTGATGTCAGCTCAGGTCATGATCTCACAGCTTGTGAATTCAAGCCCCACATCGGGATCTGTGCTGACAGCGCAGAGTCTGGAGCCTTCTTTGGATTCTGTGTCTCCCTCTTTCTCTGCCCCTCCCCCACTTGCACTCTGTCTCTCTCAAAAATAAACATTAACAATAAACTTCTTAAGATATAAATTACATATATTGAAATGTGCATTTATCTTAAGTGTATCCTTGATGGATTTTCCACAAACTGATAAGACTTATGAAATTAGAACCCACATCAAAAAGAAACTGACAGAACCAACACCATGGACCCCTCGGATGCTCCTTTCCCGTCATAAGATTAATCACTTTTCTGACTTCTAACAGGAGCCTAGTTTTAGCCTTTTTGTAATTTTTACAAATGGAATCATACAGTAGGTACTCTTTTTTTATCGGACTTCTTTTGCTGAATATTTTCTTGCAAGAGTTACCCTATTGTTGTCTATACTTGCAGACCATTCATTCTCATTACTGTATAAAATTCCACTGAGCAAATATGCCACAATTTATTTATACACTCTACTGCTGATAGACATCTGAATAATATCCAGTTTGGTTTGAGGCTATTACAAATAGTGCTGCTATGAACATTCCAGTTAAGTCGTTTGGTAAATCCAAGTATGTATTTTTGTTGAATGAATATATATATATATGTACATATATATACATACACATGTATATATATACATGTGTATGTATATATATACATACATACATGTGTGTATATATATATTTACCATACACACATGTATGTGTGTATATATATATATATATATATGTGTATATATATATATATATATTTTTTTTTTTTTTCCCCCCCCCTGGAATAATTAACTGATACTACTGGACAGTTTTACAAAGTGCTTAAACCAATTCACACTACTACCAGCAGCGGATAAAGATTTGAGTTGTTTCATATCTTTGCCAATACTTGGAATTTTTTGTCTCTATTGTTTTAGCCATTCTTGTGGGTGTTTAATGGCATTATATTGTGGTTGAATCATCTTTTTCTGGACGACTAATGAACTTGAGGATATTTCCATGTTTATTGGCCATCTGGATAACCTGTTTTATGAAATACCTCTTCAAGTCTTTTAGCCCATTCCTGTATTGAATTATCTGCATTTTTCTTATTGATTTGTAGGAGCCCTTTATATGCTCTAGATAATAGTCCCTTGTGATATGTATATTGGAAATATTTTTACCCACTCTGTGAGTTGCCTTCTTAACTCTATTACTGTTTTCTCTTGATGAACAGAAGTTCTTAATTTTAATTAGACAAAACTATAAAGAAAGAATGGTACTATATACTAAGCCTTAAACAAGGTGGTTTGATTCCATGCATAGAATAGGGGTTAGGAGTCACAGGACTATTAGGCTGTGTATCAACCTCCTGAAAGTCACTTAACATTTTTTGCAACTTGCTCTTTTCAATTTTTATGCAATGGCTGTTCCTAGGGGTCATGAGAATAAAGGACAGATTTTTGAAATTATACTACCATACCACCATTCAAGGACTCCCATCTGAAGCTTTAAGCAATGTGAAAATCTTAGCAAAGATGGTTAGAACAGTAAGGGCATTACATAGTTTTCACAGTCAATTTGATACTAGCCATGACTCCTTCAGCAAAGTGTCAGTCTTTGGAAAATAACAAATCAGAGAACCAATTTAAGTTTTTGATAGCACAGTGAAATTGTCAGTGAAAGGTCCTATTTTAAGTCCAAGAATTACCTCTAAGACTCTTCTTAGGAGTCGAGTTGTAAGAGTCTGTAACCAGTGATATTTTTAGTTAAGGAAATTCAGTACATGAGATAGTCTTATAGTATTATTTTAATGTCTAGAATTGGTTCGAATCCAACATAAGATTCATGTTGGAAAAAACAAACAAACAAAGCAAATTATAGCTCTCTATGCAATAACGTAAATTAATGGACATATTCCCTGGAAAAATGGAATTTACTATGTGAAATCTTGTAAATAAGGCATATTTTTAAAAAATATTGGCTGTAAAGTGATTTGGTGAAATGATTATTTTCCTCATAAGACAAAATAAATTCTTGTCATATTATTAAATGTTTTATAACCTCAAAATGCTATTTTATAGTGGACCAGCTAGAAGTTAGAATTAAAGCTGATTGTGTTATGGTCTGGTCAGAGTTTAAGCAGAGGACATAGTTTCTAGAGTTGTTTCCTTCTGTCTGGATATCAAGGATTATTCAGCAAGCCTCAGGTTCATCATCTATGTGTGCTGCCTCCCCCATTCCCTAGACAAAGGGCCATTTATTCTAAATAGTGTATGTGCCCTTTTTATGTTTCATCATAGTCAATTACAGGAAAATTTTGTTATACACAAAGTCCTGATAAAAACAAACAAAAGCATCACAGGAAATACCTCCAAGAATCATATATGAGTAACAATGAGATTGAAATGCTACTCTTTCAGATACTGAAGGATTTAAGGACCACTGGGTGTTTGTGTACTTTGCCAAATCACTGGCTCCTCAGAGGTAGACCCAGTTTTACTCATTTTTTTTAATTAAAAAAATTTTTTTAACGTTTATTTATTTTTGAGAGGAAGAGACAGAGCATGAGCAGGGGAGGGGCAGAGGGAGAAACACAGAATTGGAAGCAGGCTCCAGGCTCCGAGCTGTCAGTACAGAGCTCCACCCGGGGCTCAAACTCACAAACCACGAGATCGTGACGTCAGCCGAAGTCGGCTGGTTAACCAACCGAGCTACCCAGGCACCCCCAGTTTTACTCATCTTTATGTCCTTCATCGCTTCTGGCATACTGTCACACACAGAGCATGTGCACAGTTTATACTTGTGAACTAAGTGAATGTCAACATTAACTTTTGAAAATGTAAAGTGTGAGTTTAACACATGCTGTATCTTAGTCTTCATTTTCTAAGTACTCAGAACTTGGAAGATAGATCGTTTAGTAGTAAACTTTTCTCTCTAGATATGTTCTCTTAAAAAAACGGTGAAAACAAAGGGAAAAAAGCCCAAACCATTAAAAAGTTTTAAAGCACCAAATCTCTCCTCTAGGAGTGTATAAAGAGCTAGCTTAAGGACAGACTAACAATTTTTTTACGGGTTACATTTTCTCTAAATGTGATCTTGTTTTATTTTGAAATACAAATATTAAATTTTTTTTAAAATGTTTATTTAATTTTGAGAAAGAGTGACAGGGCAGGAGCAGAGGAGGGGCAGAGAGAGGGAGACACAGAATCCGAAGCAAGCTCCAGGCTGTGAGCTGTCAGCACAGGGCCCGATACAGGGCTCGAACCCACAGGTTGGGGGATCATGACCTGAGCCGAAGCTGGCCGCTTAACCGACTGAGCCACCCAGGCGCCCCTGTTTTGAAATACAAATATTTTTAAAAGCATAAACTGTAAGCAACTGGAAAATTGGTTTTAAGCACGTATGATATCAGATTTCACAAATGTTTAGGATCATGGTGTTATTTCCAGGACTATGAGATTTCATAAACATCATGTAGGAACTATTTATCGTTCAGTTCACTTCTACATAACTGAGGTGGTTGATTAAATATGAAGACGTTTTCTATCCATGACTGTAGATAGCTATGTTTTATTGTATTCTAAATGAACATTTTACACACAGATCTGCAAAATGTAAATTTTTTTCTCTCCGATTATATACCTACTCTAAGTTTGTGGATAGTAAGCAGTGTGTAACCTCAACTAACCTTCAGTCAGTCCTACGAAGGTAAACTGATATTACAGGCAAAATCTTTTTCATGTGTTGCATTCAGAACACTTGCTGTCCAAATTACTGAGTTAAGAGAATTTTCACTGCCCATTCAGCCTAGTGTAATATTAATTCTGTTTACTTATCTTCAACATACAGTAGAATTAAAACTATAAAGGAAAATCTCTTTTTCTTATTAGACTGTTGAAAAAAAAAAAAAACCTCGTATTTTGTGATATCTGTTTCTAATTTGTCTTTGGGGAAAGGAATGCCAAATAGTTGCCTTGTTTCCCCCTTAAGACATTCGGAACTTCACCAAACTGCAGTGAAACCATGATGCACACCCCAGCATGTGATATTTTTTTTCCTCAGGATCATAGTCAATAAATTTGATTAGTTTGTAAAGCATTCCAAGCCACCAGCCCACAAAGCAGGTTGAGCCAATACCTTCACTCATTCCCTGTTCCTTCTAGACCACCAGGGCTCTAGTTTGTATTTTTAAACCTGGGTTAAATTGTGGCATAACCACAAACCATTGTATGCTATTAACAGTGGGGTTCCAATGAATGACTGACAAACAAAATCTTAGCACACGAAGTCTACTTCTCTCAATGGTAAACACATGTTATTAATGAAACGTTTCTAACGGGCACAGGCAGTTTGAAGTCTGTCTTGACTGACAAGACTGTATTTTGCTATCTGGGCTAAACAAACAAAATAAAACATTTTAAACTAGTATATTGGAAGAATATGTTTCGGTGAATCACAAAGGTATAATTTGCTGTTCTGGATTCTGAACTTAACTCCCCCTCCTCCAAACCTGGTTTATAGTATACTGTTTTTCCAGGGTTCAAAGACAGCATATAGTACCTGTAGCTTTCTTAAGAAGATTTGGATGGTGTTAAATCCAAGCCTTGGTCCAGTCTCAAAGACAGCCATCTTGATGTACAAAGGACACAACACAGGTGTTACATGGGTCACTACAGGAGGATCCAGGTGAATATTTGTTTTACGTGCAGTTCAAAGAGTCAGAATCTAGTTCCTCAGAGAGAATTGCTACTGGGAGGTGGAATGCTAAATAAAGATCAGATGTGATTCATCCTCAGCCTCCTCTGAGTTCATGGGGTAGGTGAGTGGAGACTTTGTCTATGTATATTTGATGTTTTCCTTTATCAGTAACACTGGCTACTTAGTATGTAGGCATCTGTGAAAATAGACAGTGAGTCTTTTGTGTGATTTTTCCAAACTCCTGTTTAACATAAAGGGATAGCAAACCCCAAACCAAATAAAACAACACTGGCATTGCATTTTAGATGTCTTTGAAACATTCCAATGTTTTGGACCACCAAACTCGAACCCACGATGGTTGCATTTCATTTTGATCAAATTGGGCAGTGCTGCCTCAAGCTGGTTTGCATTTCTTCTCTTCCAATTTACCCTGACTCTGTGAGAGTAACCAGAGAATTATAGAAGAACAATGTACCGTTAATCCATTCTGTAGCATTCTTTTGAAAGGGAATTGAGTAGTGAGGAAATGAGGGATGGACTCTAATTTCAGAGTGACACCAGAATTATTGAAACAGTTCCTAATATCAAATGTTTCTAGGAGTCGATTATCACTGTCCCTAACAGCATCAAGGTAGCCAAAGGTACACACTTTATTCAAACTATACATCCATGCCGTACATTTTTCTTTTCTTTGAATTACTTGGGTTACTTTCCCTCCACTGAATTGACAAGTTACTTTCCCTCAGCTGAAATTAAGCTGAGAGAGTATAACTTTCAACAGTTGAGGGTCAATGTTGAAGAAAAAGTTTGGGATATGCACTAATGAACAAGTGAATCAATGAATAAATTTAACGAATCCCACTCATCCTTAGTCCACTCTGTTTCTTTTCTGGTCTCTATTCCATAATGCTTTATTCCCAACCAAGGGCATTGTCTCCCTATTCTGCCTTCCACTTGCCCAATTAGCTTGCCTGTGATCTGTGTGGTCTTTCTACTTGCCAAACTGGTCTTTATTGTTAATTTCCTCTGGAGGATGGCATAGCCAGGAACATGGGGGTTCTGGCAACTTTGTCTAGTGTCCAGCATCTTCCTTCTGCTCTCTGATGGCCCTTCAGGGCCCACACTTGCCAGGCAGACCCCCACCACTCTTTCTCACTAAAACTTTCCTATCTGCTATCCTTTTCTCTAAAGCTCTTACTAGTGCACTTGATAATTTACAAATTCTCTATCAGGCCAAGGTGATAATAATGAACTCAAACCATCTTTTGTGTATTTCAAAACAGAATGCTTGGAAATATCATGCCTTAAAATGCATTAATGAATCATAATTGGCAAACATTGAAGATGATGTTAGGAAGTAAAGGAAGGCTACCAGTTACCCCTCATGTCTTACCCCATGGCTGAGTAGCTGCCCTGACTATCCATTAAAAGCTGCCTGAAGCCCATTTAATCTTCTTTACCTGAATGCTTGGGGTTCAGAGATTACCCTTTACAGTTTATTTACTCATATTCTCATTTATCACATAAAATAAAACAAGAAAGAGATTACTCCTTAGAGTTTGAATGAAGGAGCTTAGTCTATATTTGATTTCACTTGTGGGTAGAGAAAAATGAAAGATACTTCCACCATATACTTTATAATAAAGAATTAAAGAGTTCTAAGATTTTATAACTTGGGGGAAACTATAGGAAATTTAGACATAATAACAGAATGAGGGCTAGAACTCAAGTCTTTTTGGGTTTGCAATTCCTTGGGCTTATATGGTATATGTTGCAGTGAAAAATATATTGTATAAATTTTCTAACTATATTACTTATAATATAGTTCATGCACAAGTGCTTAAGTTAATGGTAGCTTGGTAAAATAGTATACTAATGTCATATACACACATACACACAAAGATTTGGGGAATTAGAGACAACTTTAAACATACTTTCAATGTGTTCTTTTAGATTTGATATTCTTGTAAACCCCAGGACAAGAAAAAACTATTATGTAGTCATCTCAGCATTAGGCACCCAGCCATAGTAAAGCATCAACATCTATTTCTTGATTTCTTGGCTTGGTTTTTAAATTGGTGAGTGCTCAAACATAAAATTAGTGCCATATGTATATATATATACATATATATTTGTATATATATATGTGGGGGTGTGTGTGTGTGTATAATTTACTTATTTTGAGAGACAGAAACAGCCTTAGTGGGGGAGGTGCAGAGAGAAAGAGAGAGAGAGAGAGTGGGAGAGAGAGAATCCCAAGCAGGCTCCATGCTGCCAGCACAGCGCCTGATGCAGGGCTCCAACTCATGAAGCATGAGATAGTGACCTGGGTGGACACCAAGAGTTGGTTGCTTAACTTACTGAGCCACTCAGGTGCCCCAGTACTTTAAAGATTTAGGAGATGAGCCTAGATGAGATAGATGTTCCTTCATGAATAATTTCCAGATCTTATCTTAAACAAGGCACTACCTCATCACTGAATATTTCATTCATTCATTCCATAAATATTTATGAAGTATTCATTACCTTCCAGGTAATGTGCTAGGCACTGAGGAATGCACAAAATAGAATAAAATATTTCTGCTTATAGCAGTAACCATTAATCCTTGCCAGTATTTGTGTTCTCCTCTTTTGAGGGGGCACACAGCTAGACATTTTCTGGTCTCCTTTACCATGTTCTGGCCAATAGAATGCAAATGTAAGCATTGTGTGCCTCTTTTAGACCTTCCCTGTAAATATACCCCATGTAAGATTCTTACTTCTCTCTTTTTCCATCTGTCACATGAATGAAGAATACTCAAAGGTCCTAGAATGGAGAGAGAGGAATCACAAAAAGACGGGAGCCTGGATTCCTGTATGGTTGTATAGTACATAGATTGTTCCCATTCCCATCAGTCTACACTGGACTGTGTTAAACAAGAAATACATTTCATTGCATTCAGCCACTAAGATGCTCTAACTCCTTGTTAGAGCAGTTAGTGAACCATCAGTTTAGCTACACAACAAACACCCTCCAAATTTAGTGGCTTAGGACAAAAGCATTCTGTGTTGGCAATTTGAACAAGGTCGGCCAGGATGGCGCATCTCTTCCCCTCAAGGCACTACTAGGCTTACTCATGGGTTCATGGTCAGTTTGCAAGTCAGATGGAAGCTGACCAGTGCCAAAGGGCCTCTCTCAGAGTCTAGTGGTTGGTGTGGGCTGTTTGCTGAGCCATGTTTCCAACATGCTAACCTGGACTTCTTTGAGAGGAAAGGCAAGCTCCACTTTCTAAGCATCTTTAAAGGTTTTGCACGCATCCCATTTACCAGTGTTTATTGCCCCAAACAAATCATATAGCCAAGCTTAGAGTCAATGTAGGAGAACTGTGTGAGATGACGGATGCAGAGAGGTGTGATTCCCTGGGAGCTAGTTGCTTAACAATCACTGCACCACACTTGATGAATACATTGCTCTTAGGGAGCTCAGAATTCGAAGAAATAGGCATGTAAATAATTATAATACTCTGATGAGAAGTGTGAGAACTGAAACATGAAAACAATGCTATGGGGGCACTAAAAAGGGAATGGCTAACTCCACTTGGCCTCGGCATAATGGCAAAACTTACATAAATCAGGCAATTTTGGTTCTGGGTCTTGATAGATGAGAAGATTTTGTTAAGAGTACCAGGAGTACATGATTTGGTTCTGGAAAAGGAGGAGGACAGTCTAGAAAGGGAAAGTAATAGTAGAGGAAATACTATAGGAAAAAGCATGGAAGTCAGAAAGAAGATGGCCTGTGTGGGAGTTCAGAAAGGTTTAATGGTACTAGGGTTTTAGTAGAGAGTATTATGAGATGGGATGTACATATAAGTAGAGTCAGGTGGTGATAAAAGTTTACGCCAAGGAATTAGGAATAAATTGACAATATTGGATCATTGAATATACTTTATCAGGGCACTCATGATATTGGTGGTCAAATAATTGGTAACATTGGAAGATGGACCTGAAGACTTTTGGTAGAACAATAAGGTAATAATGGGTAAGCACAAGGAGAGAGAATGTATCTCAGTACACACACTTGAGTGTACAAGAAAGATAATTTTACTATAATTCAACGTGATTTCTGTCTTATAACTCCATGCTATAGGGTAACAAAAAATTGGTCAGTAACTTTAGGGATACCTCTTTACTTCAGAATTTTGTGTGGGCTTTGCAGGGCTGGCCTTGTACAAAAGTACTCAGGCCCCTCTGGGGCATATCCACAGGCTCTGAAAGTTCTGGAAGTTCTCTCTCTTACCTCCATGTTATTTGGAAGTATACGGAGGTCACTCTAGGGAACCTGTGATACAGAGAACAGGGCAACTCCCTGAGCCTATCTCTGGCCCTTTGTGCCAGGACATACTGCATTGTTTCTTCACTGGAGACTTTTGTCTTCCTGGAGCTGTACTGTAGAGATGAACACAAGTCTCTCTTGCTCCCAGATTCTACAGATGCATCTGAGAGCTTTATCTTTCATCCGGAATTGCTCAGAGACAGGGAAACAATTTCCTCTACTCCAGTTCCTATTGCTTTGTAATAAATCAGCTTAAAATTTAGCAGCTTAAATAACTTTTTATTGTCTCATGGAATTTGGTAGGTTGAGAACTTACACAGGGCACAACAGGTATGCTGGTTCTGCTCTGTGATGTCTGGTCCTCAGCCGGGGAGACTTGATGGCCATGGGTTGGAATCACCTGAAGATGCATTCGCTCACTTATCTGGAGCCTTGGTGGGACAGTTTGAAAACTAGGACTGCTGACTGGAACTCTCACTGTGGCTTGGCTTCCTCAGAGCATGGTGGCCTCAGGGTAGCCAGGATTCTTACATGACAGTTTCTAGTACCAAGAACCCATCTTCTAGAAGATAAGGTAGAAACTACATTACCTTTTATGGCCCAGCCTTAGAAGTCATACAAGTTACTTCTGCCATATTCTATTGGTTGTAGAAATCAAAAGCCCATGGAGATTCAAGACAAGGGCACTCAGACTTCTCAATGGGAGAAGTGTCAAAGAATTTTGGCGCCATGTTTTAAAACTACCCAACTTTTCTCAGAGCTTATCTCTGATGTTCATTTCCCCTTTCAACCTGAGGATTTTGTTTGTCATTAGTCTGAGACCCAGGGTGGGGTGGGAAATAAGGTATCAGGAATATTTGCTCTGACTCATGATGTCTTGTCTGAAATATTTTATTCACAGTGTGATGCCTTTCCAGTCACTGAGATCCTGAGAATTTTGAAACTCAAAAGCCAGAAAGAGGCAGAAAGAACACAGCCTTTTGTTGTCACATGTCTTCCCTGAGGTAAAAAGATCTATAGATAAACCTAACTACCTGAAGGGGTGAAGGACCAAAGGGATGAGGGAAATACTGTGTGTGTTGGGGGCTCAAGGGGAAGGGTGTGAACCAATTAATATTATTAAATTTTATTCTATGTATTTATTTTTTCTTCCATATATTTAACATTTAAATGCTATTCCACCAAACACACCACAAAGCAAAACAAATAAACAAAAATATTATTGCTCTTCTCTGATAATTTTACTACTAATAATTTTGCTGTATGTATATAGTTTTTTCTCTCTTTCTCTCCTTATTTATTATTTTATTTGCTCCAGTTAATTTTTTTTACATATTTTTGATTTAACGGACACAATATCTGGGAGTATTCCAGATATTGTAAGATACCTATATTGTAAAATTAAAACCCCTACCCCATAAGGTATATCAGAATCCTTAGTACAATCCCTTCTCCTAATTTCAGACCATATACAATCATATACAATAAAAAAGTTTCGCTTTTCATATTCTTTACTACACAGATAAGAGATATAAATTGACTTGAGTAAAGTGAGTTATCCTAGGGCAAAGATCCTTTGAATTTACCAGGAAGGTTCACTGACAGGCTAAAAACTGTACGTAGTAGTCTCTTCTTAGGACCTTTCAAGTCAGGAACAAAAGCCTCCTCAGAGAAAGATGATGTTAATATTGATCAGTTGTTGCCAGTAGTTCATGCAGATGTTTTGAGCTACCCATTGAGCTATATAGTGTAGTTATTTTGGTTCATACTTCTTCTGTGCTTTATGTCTATGCCCATTTCTGAATCAGTCACATCAATTGGAGAGTTTGAGTATATTATTCAGTCCCATTGTTGCAAATGGAGTGTCAGAGGGGTGAGGCAAGGTATCAGCTTCCTGGAAGATGTAGGGGTGAATGCTAGGGGATAATTAGGATTCTTTATGAAGGAAGAAGCAAGGAGTAGATGCAACTGATCATACTCACTACAGAGAGAGGGAAAAAAAGAACATTTGAAGCCTGTAGCCAAAGCATTGGTATCAATGGCAAGTGCCTGTGAGCTGAATATTAATTCAAGAAGTGGCCAGGCATTGTTTCAAGAACTGAAAGATTGAGAGTGTTGAGAGTGCTGCTGATTGGATTCTGTATCAGGTCAGAGGCAAGGCAGCCAGTGCGGACAGCAAAGTGGCCAAGAAGTTGCCCACCAGCTTGTGGAGATTACCAAGAGGAAGAGAGAACTTCTATCGAACGTTAGTGTAGACAATACCAGAGTCTTGGAAAATGATGCCTGCTAGATTCTATATCAGCAAAGAAGAGAGAGTACTTGATTTAAAAATATGAAAGATAGGGGCGCCTGAGTGGCTCAGTCAGTTGAGCATCTGACTCTTGATTTCTGCTCAGGTCATGATCCTAGGGTCGTGGGATGAGCCCCCTGTGTTGGGCTGAGCCTGCTTAAGATTCTTTCTCTCTCTTCCTCTGCCATTCTCTCCTGCTCTGTGTCTCAAAAATGAAAGCAAATTTAAAAGATACAAAAGATATATTCATAGTCATATTTGGTGGAAATATACTGATAGATCTAAAACCTATCGAGATAATCTTGACTTACAAAGAGATTTATAGACAAATGGACAAATGGTTTTTCAGAACTTAATGTGAGCTTCTTTTATGTAGGGCACTGCTCTCTACTTCAGAGCTAAATGGATTTTTGGAGTCCCAGGACCTTCTGGCCATTGTGAAGCACAAGTGTCAGGAGGCAAATATTTGGAAGCCATTTTTCTTTTGAGCTAGAACAGGAGTTTGCATAACATCCAGCCTGAGTAAACTTCTAAAGAATGAAATTCAAGTTTACAAACTTACTTGCAAGCTTATTTATGTATTTTTAACATTTGTCTTAAAAAGAAACATTGGTCTATAACTCTGTAAAATGGTGAGTTGAACACTCAGCAAAATCAAATTTAAACTGAGAATTAAAACTTCTTCCCCAACCAGGGCTGGCAGTGGTGCCATGGTGAGAGTACAGCAAACAGGGAACTGACCTGCAAGACATGAATCCCACGAACCCCTCCATGACTGGGCATTAAGGAACTCTTGACCTTGGACAAGTCACTTCACTTTTCTAGGTCAGAAAGAGACTAGCGTATTAGATGGGATGACTAAGACACTAAAACATGTTAATTGCTATTTTCATCTGACTTTAAGGTTGAGGAGTCTGAGTACAGTTAAGCCACTTGTCCCCAGTCAAATACTGAGTCAGTAGGCTAGGAATGGCCTGTGTGCCCCATGACTCCTTAGCTGGGACTCTCTCCTCTAGTGCTTTCCAGAATTTGGCAGTAAATCTGGTTGTATCTAATGAAAGGGCTCCCACTGTTAGTGCCACTCACACTATAAGCACCTTTGACTTTGGAGTTCCCACCAAGTATCTTTAGCATTCAGGTAGGCTTACCCTATGAACCCCACCTGCCTTGGCATCTCTGAAGCACAGTCTACAAACAAGCACAGGACATAAGGAATAATCCCTTGCAATGAACAAATATCTTTTCAAACTCTGAACATGCTCAGAGGAACATCACTTGGATTAGTGGATTAAACGCATTAGTCTAAGTGATCTCACTAATTTTGCATTATATAATAAGTGAAAACCTCAGAGTGATGGGAATGCTCCTTTGCAAAGCCAGCTATGGCTTTCTAAAGGAAAGTTTAGAGATAAGAGAGGAGACGGCAACATAAAAGGCATTTAAACCTATTGGAATGCCTCTAATGCAGCGTGAGAGAGAGTAAGCAAGCATTTGATGCATTCAAGTCAGTGATGATAAAGAAAGAAGAAACTGGCTCACAACTCTATGATTCTCTATTGCAGTTTCCTCCAGAACAGTTTATGAAATTGCTCCACTTTACCGGGGACTGCAAAAGCCTATCTTCTGTCCTGAAAAATCTGCAAAGTTAAGAGAGATGTAGTCATGATCTTAAACGGTCATCATCTAGGATTATGACAACCCTCTATTTCAGTCTTTGAGTGACCACTCAGTCTACTAGGTTCTCATGAGATACTAAACCAGGATAGCAGGATACTGGCCTATGATTTCCACACCCCAGGGATCCTGAGAAGATAAGCCTGGTGTGTCAGACCCTGCCTGCTCCTGACTTCTCTCTCCCTACTGCCACACATTCAAGGGCCAACTGATCCCTCTGACTGGCTCAGTATTGTCTCCTCGGGAGTTAAGTCTTTTTAAACCAAATGGCTCATAACTGTGCCTCACTTCACATTGGCCTAGCCCTGACTTTGCCACTTCTAGCCAAATGATGGGTTTTGACCTTGAGTATTGCACTTGAAATCTCTTGTTTCTTTTAGCACCTTCTCCCTTGCTCCTGCTGGTCTCCATCCCCCCAGTAGCTGAGGGTATAGGCAGAGGAGTTGGCTTTGTGTTTGCTTTGTGTTTATTAACAGAATAGTTTCAAGAAGAATTGTTCCTACATGTCTCTGTTGCTCACCTGTAAAATGGGGATAATAATAAAACCTATCTCAGAGGTTGGTATGAAGATTAAATAAGGCACAGTATGTAAAGCAATTAGCACAGAGTCCATAAAAGCTGTTAATAACTTTAAGCAATTAATATTAATATCAAAAACATATACAAAAGTATAATGACTCTATTTACATATAAGAGTCTTTTCCCCAAAACTGGATTGCAGATTTTTTTTAAAGTCAGGGGCTTTGTTTGAAAGGGTTTTCCAATTTCCTTCAGAACTAAGCCAGAGGTAGGGTACTAATGAGAATTAATATAATTCTTGATTGACTTGAAACCAGAGCAAGGTAGACAGTAATATCTTATTACTAGGGCTGAAATTGAAACCCTGTACATGCATGCAGAGAAAATAAAGAATAAGTCAGTTTTTGGAAGGCAGGAATTGTGAGCCCACACGATGCTGGGCACTGTTACCTACATCATGTCATGATCTCAGGGCATGCCAACCACAAAGGACAGAGATAAGTCTTCAGCTAGTCCTCAATCACTAAACACTCTGCAGGACCCTGCACTGAAATTGCATGCAAGCTGTGAGATAAAGCATTCAGAAAGAATTGCTTAATTTATACACAAAGTATTCTTCAAACTGGTTTAAGTAAAACATCCTTGCTCATCATCATTGACTTCTAATTATTAATTAGACTATCTAGCAACTGTAAGACCCCAACAGGCATAGCTTTTCTCTGTCAGATACTTACTAGAAAACAACTATCAGGGTGTACCCCTGATAAACAAAAAGTGTGGGGCGGTGGTAAAAAGGAATAAAAAGGGACAGTGAGAGTAGCACACATCAACCACCACTAGTTTAAAAACAATTCTTTGGGTGTTTATGTGTATGGAAAGTTTTTTTGTTTAAATACAATGTAGTTAATAAACACAGATTTATGAAATCTTTTCTTTCATCAATGGGCAATGGCAGACTTGAGATGCATGGATTATATTTTTGAGTATCGAAGTTCAGAAGGCAGGAAAAATCCCAGGAACAGATTCTCAACAATAATCACAATTTTTACTGTTCGGAGATTTATCCTGACATTTTTCTTCATCTTTAGGCATCCAAGTGTGTATTTTCTTCTAGTCTTTTAACTAAAATCATCCTCACAGTCTACATAGATTGTCTTGGAATGTAGCCAGACAAAGAAAAGGTAAAACTATTATGCATATACTAAATGTTGCTACTAGTAATTTGGGGAGCTTGAATATATTGTTAGCCTCAAGGATGACAGTCACTATTACATTGAAATTTTTCTTGTGATATTTAAGGAACAACCCCGTAAATTACATTGGAAAAATATTTTGCCTGGTTTGTGTTTCACTGCATGGATAAAGTAACACTGTCTTCAATCATCATAGGCTTTACTGTTATTATAAAAAGTGATGGAGTGGATTTTTTCTCATGATTTTCTTCATTTCAATTATTTGTCCTAATATTTCCCAGATATTTGTATCTCTCCCCAGCCCCTTTTTATGGTAATTTTACATTGCATTTGTTGCAAGTAAAAATGTGTAGTTTCTAGAATCAGCTAAACAACTTTTCAAAAACAAACAAAAGCATTCTCGTTCTGAAAATCAAAGCTTAAGCACAGATTAAATCAATGTCTGTTTTGGAATATCAAAAATGATTACTTGCAAAAAGAGTTTTACAAACAAAGTTTTTTAAAGCTGATGTGTTTTGTGGTACTGAAAAGCATAGGATGTAAGCACATTCAGGCAATATTTATTAACATGAAGGAAGCAAAGCTTGGGACACTTGGCTTGCTGGGTAGGCAGGTGGTAGGAGATGAAGTATGTACTCCCCGGGAGGCTCCCAGATCATCTTGGATGTGTTTTTGTGTCTGCAATTGTGTACATCCAAACTGTACTTCCTTTAGCGGCTAGATAGTATTTTATACTCCACCTTATCTCTGTGCTGCTACACGTTCCCTTCTAAACCAATCCTCTCACTGCAGGATGGAGTTCCATGTGACCAGGACTAGCCTGGGATACTTAGATTTCATTAGGTTAGTATGGAAAGGAATGCTATTCAACAGAGTAGCATGCCTGGTTCCTAGACTCATCTCTTATACACTTCTTGGCCATTCCTCTTTCTGATTGGTGTATGTCCTATATTAGCCAACATTTATTCATCGGGAAGGCAAATCTATTAAAAGCCTGTACATACAGTGGATTTCCTCTCTTTTCTTTCCTTACCTAATCAGTCCAATGCAGCAATACTAGATATTGTGGATACATAATTTCACTATTTTCACAAGACTTATATTCTGGGTGGTAGGAATTTT
Source organism: Panthera tigris (assembly GCF_018350195.1). Lineage (NCBI taxonomy): Eukaryota > Metazoa > Chordata > Mammalia > Carnivora > Felidae > Panthera > Panthera tigris. Next base: position 82,288,165 of record NC_056663.1, on the reverse strand, counting down.
GAATGGCAAAAAAAACCAGGGTTGCATATCTAAGCCATGTCCTCTAGTCTAGCTATTGCATAAAGTTGGTGTTTTCATCTCCAACTGACTGATTCCTCATTCAAATATTCAGAATTCAGGAAATTGTTCTGAACTCAGGAAGGGAAAGAGGGTATCATTTACTGTGCATCCTTAAATCCCAACAATTATGTGAACAACTATAATCCAAATTTTCAAATTATCCCACTGATTTACTTAGCCTAACGATTTTATCAAATAATGGAGTGTTCAAATAAATCTCAGGTTGACGTGGTGTCAGTCTTCAGTAAGAATCTGAAAGTGTTTCCTTTTGCTTTCCTACAATTTTTATAGGTGACTTTTTAGTAGCTGTAAAATAGTTGCAGTTTATACACCTCATGATTATTTTGTCAGAATTAAGTTCCTAAAAAAATCCAACTTTCTACAATATAAAATTTCTCAAAGAACTTCTAGAATTTAAACTATTTATAGATTGCCAACATGTGTCTGCAATTAAATCCTTATAAATGATGGAGTTTACTCAATACTCAGTGAAGTTGGTTTCCAGCAACCATGGTATAAGCAATGGTTTGTGAAGTAAATGAAGTAGAGTCAGAACATGTGGACCCTTAACTTAGGAGCTTGGATATATCACTTAACTCTTCTGTATGTGTTCATTTTACTTGGACCTTGAGAAAAGTAACATGTATCTTACCTACCTCATGAGACTGCCTCAAAGGTCAGATGATGTGAAAATTTGATGAAAAGTAAAGTGTTGTCCAACTTGCTTCCTTTGACTAGTCCTTTAAGTACCATTCAATATAGCTGACCCCTCCCTTTCTCTTGGCATTTGTGGCACTCATATTCTGGTTTTCCTTTACCATTTGGGTTTCTTCTATAACATCTACTGAATTGGCTCAGTTGGTCCTTTTCTACCAGACCAGACTGGGTTTCCCAGAAAGGAGATAAAATCTTGCAGGGAGATCGTTTATTTGGGCAGCAATCCCAGGAAGCAAGTTTGAGAGACAGGATTGTGTAATAGAAAAGGGAAGGAAAACCAATGCAAATAAGAGTTGGTTACCACTTTGGCAAAATTAGTCTGAAATCCTACAGGAACTTTTGAGAATCTTATGAAATGTATCTACCTGGGGATGAAAAGGAGAAGCATTCGTTTATTACCTCTTGATCTCCCATTGATGATTTCATGGGAGATAAACTGCTGTTGACTTCCGGAGCACACTTGCATGAGTACTGAATGGTTCCTGAGAATGTCCCAGGCAGCACAGCAGAGAAGTTTCAGTGTGGATTGATAAGAAGCCTTGTCAGTTTGCACCCATGAAAGGATTGTAGAAGAATGCAAAAAGCCACCATGACAGTAGCCAGTACAAGAGGGAGGTCAAAGGGACTAAAGGGGCACAAAAGAGGCACAAATACAGACATCTAAATATTGGGGGTTCCTGGATTCTTTTTTCTGTTAATCACTCTTACTCTGCCTAGGTGATCACATTTATTCTTACAATTGAAATGATCATCAATAATCTTATTATTCCCAAATTTATATCATTAGCTCAGATCATATTTCTGAATTCCATATTCATTTATTCTGTTCTCTACATAGCATAAATTCTAGAATATTTCAAGGCATACCCAGTTCTACATGTGTAAAACTAACTGTTAATCTTTCCCTACAAATCTATTCCTTCCCTAGTCTTTAGCAGCTCAGTAAATAGTAGAACACATCGTTTAAGCAAATGCACTATTTATCTCTTACTGTGTAACAAATTATCACAAAATTTAGTGGTTTAGAAAAACAATTTGTTATCACATAGTTTCTGTGGGTAAGGAGTGCAGAAGCAGCTCAGCTGGGTGGTTCTGGCTTTGGATCTGTCATGAAATTACAGTCAAGATGTTGGCTGGGGCTCCAGTCATTTGAAGATTCTACTAGACCTGGAAGACTCACTTCTGAGCTGTTCCCCTCATGTGGATTTTAGCAAGAAGCCTTAATTCCTTGATGGCTATTGGCAGGGAGCCTCAGTTTCCTGCCACATTTCCTTCACGAGGTTGCTTCCACCAGATCAAGTGGTCCAAGAGAAAGCAGGAGCTACGATGTCTTTTATGACCTTGCCTTAGAAGTCACAGTCAAACACTTATACAGTCCAACACTTATAGTGTAGGAGAGAATCACACAAGAGTGCAAATACCAGGAGGTAGGGAAAATTGTGGGCCATCATCATGGAGGCCATCTACCAGTGCAAGAAATCTGAGAGTAATTTTTTTGCTTAAGAGAGAGAGTGTGTGAGTGGGGGAGAGAAGCAGAGGGAGGAAGAGAAAGAACCCCAAGCAGGCTCTCTGCTCAGTGTGGAGACTGATGCAGGGCTTGATCTCATGAACCTGGGATCATGACTGAGCTGAAATCAAGAGTCGACCCTCAAACACCTGAGCGGCCCAGGCACCCCTGAGAGTAATCTTTGAACTTTTTCCTTCCAAGATTCATTGTCTCACCAAGTACTGTTGATTTACCCCAAAATATGTTTCAAATCTGTGTACTTCACTTTATCATCACCTCCTTGTCTCCAATCGAGTCCACCATAATATCTTGCTTGGACTGAAGTCTTCTAGCTGGGTTTTCTTACCTTTACTCATGCTTCTTTCTAATCTGTTTTTCGAAGTAGCCACAGTAATTTTTTGAAAATACATCACATTATGTCATTGTTGCTATTCTCCCATAATGCCATGCCCCTCTTAGAATATAATTCAATCTTCTTATCAGTGCCTACAGGGCCCTTCTGGTTCTGACTCCTGCCCATCTCTTTGACTTCATCTGTCACTGCTCTCCCCTAATTCTTTACAGTACAAATTCCTATCTCCCTCTCCCCACACACTCTCTTCACCAGTTACCGTTGCACCCACTTTCTTTCCTTGATACCTTTGACTAATCTTCAATTATCAGATTAAGCTTTAGGGGAACCTTTCCCAGCTCCCCGTTTATGTACCATCCTTTTATTCTTGAGCCCTACTCCTTGTTTATGACACTTGCTGATATTTATCGTTAGGAATGTTGCTGTGCGTTTGTTTGGTATCTGTCTCGACGGGCAGGGACCATGTCTATTTTGCTCACACATGTCTATCCACTGACGTGCACAGTACTCAGCAGAACACAGCTATTAATTAAATACCATACCCAAGAAAGTCTTCCTGTTGTCATAGTTTAAACAAAAAGCCATCCTGTATCTCTATGTCAAAATTTCCCACAAGTTATGAACAACTGTTTATCAAAGAATAAAGAAGAATTCTACTAAAGGAAATAAAATATGGGTCACTGTCCTCATTGCTATAAACTTAATGGAATGAGATACAAGCAACCAGAAAGATAACAAACACAGAGAGAAACAAACAAAAAGTTATTTCAAATGAGGCCATTGAGCTCACAAAGTATGTTGTTATAAGTGAAAAATGCCAACAGAGAGTTGCAATTCAGTCAAGGGGTTTGAGTCAAACTGAAAAATAAATGACTTTACATGTAATACTTTGCTTTCTAGATCATTAATCTCCCAACAGTGACAAAACATAAAGATAAAGCTAACATCTTTGAAAAGTTCACTGTTCCTATGCTGCACCCTGAGCATGATTAATCAAATGCAATCTTTTTATACAAAACAATCCTTTTTTCATTCTTAATGGTATCAAGCTGAAGCTTATTATACACAGAAAAACTGCAGTGTTCACACATGATCTACACATGATAATCCACTACTGCAGATGAGAGCTTTTCACATCATTACCAAGGTTTTTTGAAACCCTTCCTTTCCTAGCTTCTTGAAAAAAAATTTTTTTAAAAATTCTTTCCCATCCTCCATCATCATTTGTCTCTCACATGCAAACACTTGTGTTCAGCATTATAGAAATCTTACTCCTATTTCAGGAAAATCAGTATTTCTTTTCTTTAAAATTCAGTTGTCATTATGCAACACCCATTGGTAACAATCAACGGCATTGAAATGTTGTCCTTTCTCTCTTTTTCTATCTTCTCCCTCTCCCTCTTCTCTTCATTTTTCTTCTTTCCCTTTCTAGCCACCCATACACCAACCAGGGACACTGTAATAAATTTAATTACCATTTTCCAAATTTGTCCCTGTACAAATTGTTACTTCTATAAACATTTAACAAACCTAGCTGATGAAGGGCGGAAATGAACTGCTTTAAACCTATGAAGGGCCAATTCTAACAGTTTCATAGATATATAATCAAAAGGGATTACTCTTTCAATTGCTGAAGTGAGAACTGAAGTCTCTTTGAGAATATGAACTTTCAGTCTTTCCTCTATGATTTCTCCTAGCTTAAAGAAGCACACTTTTAAAAATTACCTTTCCATGGTCAGTTGAGACCTAACTCCTTGGAATGAACATATAATTTCTTAGAAGGTGATGAAAGAAACAGTAAAAAGAAAATGAATTTCAGCACTTGGTCATATAAAACATCTCTGGAAGCTCTCACTACATCTGCAAAGTTGATCTGGCCTAATGAGCACATAAATGTTTCTTTAAGTAAAGGGAAATATATTTTTAAAGAACCCTATATGTCATTTAAATTGAGTTACAAATACCTTAGAGCAACAGGTTGGTGTTCCAAAAGGATGTTTTTTTCATGCATTTCAGAATTATTGATACAATGAGACCTTAAAAATTATGGAAGGGGACTTGTTGATAGAATACACATGTTACTATGGTGATATTTTTGGATCATACTGTTTGCCAGGAACATGGTGTAATTCTGGCTAATTTCAGTTCAAATTAAATGCTGTTGTGACACAACAGAAATGTCTCTAGGTCACATCAGTGTGATTTGCACTAGGAAATTAGATTATTCTGTATTGGAAACATCAGCTACAAGGCATGACCACACAGGGTCATAAATCTTTCTGATTTAGAAATGGAAAATGTGCTCTTGTAATGTAATCATTATTAATAAGTGCTCTGCATTCTCAGGATACTAGTTTGTAACTGGAAAACAACTCATATCTTCACCCTTGTAACTGCCACTCCAACAGGTTCCTATCAGAGTTCCAGTTATAAGCTGATGAGGCATGCAGCCCTCCCAAAGAGCAAGCAGTTGTGGATGGATTCTGAGTCAAAGCCTTCCTGGAGCAAGTGTGGCACACAAGGCAAGATTCCATGCACATCTCAGCAACATCTATTTCATAGGATACTTTATGGTAGATTCTACAAGATCTTGCTTAATTTGATGGCTTTGTGTAGATTTGTAAAAAAGCATTTGGGAGATGGGTTTATTGTTTCTGTACTGTGAAATGATGAAAGCAGCTGGTCCCACTCTTTACTATGTGATGCTTAGTGTCTGTGGGTGCCTTGGAGCTAATCCAAATGTACATTTGCCTCATGTCAATAGATGTTTGAGACGTTCAGGTGTTAGGAAAAAGGTAGACAAATGTTTATTTGACTAACTTTTTTGCTTATCTTCTGAATATGGGTTTGTAAGCTGTCTTGTGTATTTCTCAAGTAGAGACTAAACCAGTACTTCCCAATCCTCTGCAGATAGAACACTCAGAAAATGATATGATTTGTATAGCACATTGGGATAGATGGATACGTTTGTCTGAGGCTGGGTCCAACCTACTGAAGGATCCACAGCCGGGAACACTGGGGTCATCAATGCCCTGGAAAATCTATAACCTGTGACACTGAGTTCATCATACCTGAAGAGTGAGAGGCTCTGACTAACGAATCTGTTTTCTAGATTTCTCACAGATGCTTGCAGCTATTTCCTAATCCAATCTAAGTCACCTATATCGGTTTAAATTGCACAGCCCAGAACTACATCCAATGGCACGAAAGAAATGTAATACATTTATTTAGATCTTTGGCTTTTAGCACCTACAAACTATGGCTCCAGGTTAAGCATTTTGGTGTCATCTGCCTTTCTTTAAACAGCAAACCACAAAATTAACCAAATCACAACAGAAAAACATGTTCTAATTCTGTTTGTTATCAACTATAATCTCCTATCTTTTGATTAGGCCATACTCCCACAGCAATTTCCCAAGGGCTAATAAGATATATTCTTAAGAGTCTAAATTTGGGAAATATATTAGGTTCTGTTTAAAAACAAGGTAAACCATCTGTCTGCTATTTAACCCCAAAACTCTAATACTTTCAATATACAAACAATTGACTGTTTTTCTGAGTAGCGAACATAATTCTCTTTCCAGTAGTTTGATGGGCTCCACATCTCCGTAGATAGAGAGTACTCTGCGTAACTTTGTTTTCCATGATACATGCATATCACATTCTCTGACACACACACAAACACACATTTTGACTTTGTGTTCAGTTTCTGCACATCTGTGTGTCTATATATGTGTACAAACATGCTTATATGTATATATCCTTAATGGAAAAATATTCTGTAAACAGAATTTGTGGAAACAAGAATGCTATGGCTTTCACACAGGTAGGTTTTACAGATTGTTCTTTGTTTTATTTTAGTCTTCTTTTCCTTTATCATATGTCTCCATAGATTCAAATGAGATTTAGTAATTTATTTTATTTAGAATAGTGAATTCCATGGGTTTCATCTCCTCAATAATGTTGAAACTGATCTGTAAAAATAGCTTTATGCAAAACTAAAAAAAGAAAAAACAGACCCTGTTTTACAAAGTTTTAGACACAGCTTCATCTCCTTCTTTCCCAAACACTTTTATCTATGACTACCTAGCCCAGGTAGTCAAAAACTCACTACAGTGTCACAGGACTAAGAAATTACAGTTGGGAAATGTTAAGGCTGAGAAAAAATCTTGGAGGTTAACTTGTTTAACCCCATAATTTAAAAATAAACCTTAGAGATTAACATATTTTAACCTCATAATTTTAAAAAGGAGGAAACTAACATGGAAAGACTAAATGATTTTCCCTCTTAGCTAATTAGTGGCAGAACTAGGGCAGAAACTCAAGTATTCTGCTTTCCAACTTCATGCTTTTGCGGATGTACCTGCTATTTCTTATTACTTGAAAGAAAAAGGATTAAATGAGATGAAAAGATTCAGGATAATTATAATTTAGTCTTTAGTTTATACATGTTTTCTAAATACTCTTCTGGTGAGAAAGATACTAGTGATGTTTGTATATTTGTCCACTTGAGTAAATATAAGGTATTTTGGAGAATATGTTTATTGCAAAACTACACAGAAGACATGGAATATCAAGAGTTCGTTAATTTGGCTTGTGTCTGAGGACTGGGCATAGAATTCATATCTTGAAAAAGCTGTGGACTTTCTAGTGACCTTTTAAAAAGTCTTCATACAATGATCTAAGCTCTTTCTGAAATTCTCTCCTCCCTTTCTGTTCGCAAGGCTGTTAATTCTTAGATCTGCCCTCTCATAATTCTGGTCTATACGTTTTTCATCCAATTTCCTAAAGGTGAGATCCCATGAGACCTCCATGGTTTCTTCATTTACTCATATTGTAGGAGACCCTATATCCTGTGTGATAATTATGTCCATAAGCATCACTTCCCCCTGCCACTCCTTCCCATCCGAGAGAGGAATTGTTGATGACTCTCATGTTTTTCAGGGCAAGTGACAATGCCGGAGTTGGGCTTTCATTGACCATTATCAGTTGGTTTCACCTAATGTATTGAAGTTTACCTCCCACTTCTCCCAATATTGAATTTCATCCTTCAGCTGGGCAGTCCTTCAACATCCTTCTTGGTAAGTTAGCTTATTTCTATCTCTTTGTTGTTACACTTGAGTTTCTGCTCAGTGGAGAAGCACACCCCCTCCTACCTCTATGGACAAAGCCAAAACATTCCCAGATTGCATGGCTTCCGTGAATCTTTCCCAAATGAACTTTAACTAAAATGCACCACCCCCCCCTTAAAAATTCCAACTGCATTTATCTTACCAATAGAGTTAAATTTACTCTACTGCATAGAATATATTTCTATTCATCTCAACTAGAAGGTGTCCATTGTTCCTCCATCCCCTAACAACACACAGTTAATTGGTTGCCATAATGATAATTGACAACTATATATTAAAAACTTAAATTCATTTACATTATTCTTTTTTAATGTTTATTTATTTCAGAGAGAGAGAGAGAATGCACATGCACAAGTCAGGGAGGGGTAGAGAGAGAGAGAAGGAGAAAGAGAATCCCAAGCAGGCTTTGTGCTGTCAGCACAGAGCCCCATCTGGGGCTCCAACCTGTGAACCGTGAGATCATGACCTGAGCCGAAATCAAGAGTCAGACGCTTAACCAACTGAGTCAGCCAGGCACCCCATTTACATTATTCTTATATTTATTATTTTAATTGATCTTCACAACACCTCTATGAGATGGATAGGGAAATTATTATTATTTCACTTATTAACAAGGAAATGGAAGATCAGGTAAGTGAAATTACTAATAAACGGGAATGTTAGTATTTAATTTTGCCAAGTATAACATTAAAAACAAGCCTATTGTCTCCTATTTTCTATATTTCTTAGATTAAATGACATTTTTCTGTCTGGGAATAAGATGCTTGAAATCAGGGAAAATTCGTTTTTTGCAAAACCTCACTGCACTTGTTACTCTGCGTCATTCTAGTGAAAAGGTCATTATAGATTAGTAAAAAGTTTTAAAATTCTTCCACAGTTATCATTCTGTGATTTATCTCATCAAGGAAACAGAAAATGTAAGCCTCTTTTTTTTCCCCTTACATTTTGGGGGTACACATCTACTGGTTGTTGCCCTGACCATCCATGTGGAATAAATAGGAATTATTATAGAGTACTCAGAGAAATGTTGAAACAAAGAGCTGAAAAATGTCTGAGGCTGACTCAGACCTAATATAAAGTATTTAAAGATTATTTAGAAAACTCATAATCAGCAAATTAATTTCTGAGGAACCATTTTTTTGTAAAATGGCTTTTCCTTTACCCAGCATTCACAATACATTTTTCTTTTAAAACGACAGTTTTTTTTCAGCTTCCTGAAGCTATGGAAATCAGGCACATTCCAATACCACACAAAGGAAACCTAAATAATCAGATGAGACATGTAGGGCCATGGGTCCTTCATTTACTTGAAACCTCAAGGCACAGAGCCACGTGCTAGCCAACACTGTACTAGCCAGAGGTTTCTCTAGTCCCACCATTGGCTTCATCAGTACTGTTATTGGCTTTGCCAGGCCTGCCATTGGCTTGACTCATTCAGTATCCACTAAATCACGAAGCACAAGACAGGGGAAATAACACTGAACTGGGAGTTAAGAACCAGATTCTGCAACTGGCTCTGCCCTTCTCCACTGTGTATCTTCAAGTTAAAAAAGTTAGAAGATAAGAGTAGGTAATTTCTATTCCCTTGGTTCTAAAATTCCTTGGATTTTATGATTAGAGTTTTGCCAGGATGCCAGGATGCCAAGATGGCCCACTATTTAATTTTAGGCTCTAATCACCAGCCTGTTTTGCCCTTCCTTTTGTATCCCAGGCCTCAGCAACAATTTTGGGCCTGGCTCAGTGTCATCCATGGGCTTGCTGGGGAGCTGTGGGAATTTGTTGGGAGGCCCTTTGATGGACTAAATTGTTGCAGTTACTCTGTATCTCTGTTTTCCCCACTTTGTTTGCACCAATGGACAGATGTTGATACAGCATGACTTTTGCTCTGTCTCCCAGATTCTAAACTGAACTGTGTCTAAAAAAGAAGGTGTGGCTGTCAGACTCTGCAGTTAACCTAATCAGGAGGAACTTGGAGCACATCTTTCTCCACTGGTATGGTATCTTTCTACCATTTCCCACTATGAGGGCATCTTTCTACCATTTCCCACTATGACCTCTGCACCTCTGCTCAGACCTTGTCCCTCAAACACAACAGCCCATCACTTTGACGTCCTAATAAAGATGGATTTTTGGTATATTCCTTTGGGTGAAACTTCTTGACAAGTTTGAACGCTCTTCTTTTCTACTTTACCCATGGTCCTAAACACACATCCATGTATACTTGTTCTTATGCATTCATGTAAGAACATTTTCTTCAGAAATATGACCATTTTTTTCTTTTGAATGTTTTTAATCTCATAAGCTAGAATATATATCTGTTATAGTATTTTAAGACAATATAAAGTGAATTTGTATGTGTGTGAAATTAGAATTCTTATGGATTTCTAATGTAATTCTATATTTTAATTTTATATTTGCTTTAAATGACATGGGCCTGTAATAGTTAATATAACTTATCACTTGGAAGACTACTCTAACATCTACCTAACATGATAAAAATAAAGATTTGATCAAGTGACTAAAGGTAACAATAAAGTCTTTTGTGATAAGATGGGTGTTCTTTTCCTTGCTTGACTTCTGTTAACTGAGGAATATGGAGTATTTTTTTCTTTTTTAATCAATTTAATTATATAAAATGTGTATAATTATGAGCAGCTTAGCTGGGAGTTGAGGTGCCTTCATAGGCTGCCATAAGATAATGGACTGCATACTTAAGGGAAATGTCAAACTTCAAACATATACTCTCTCAGGAAATGATTTTAAGTTTAATATTTAATTTAAATGCCCTCCACCTGTTACCCCCAAATTTTATTTTTTTTCTCTCTTTTTTTAAAGGATGGGGAATATGGGGGAGAATGGGTTCTAAAATCAAGACAAGCAATTTGTTGAAAATGATTTCATGTAGTTTTAAACTATAATCATTCTATTCTCTGGTGTTTTCAAATACAACCCTTTTCCACATTTCAGAACATCTGTGGTTGTGTTCACATTCATAAAGACCAAAAGCATTTTGCACCAATTTGAAACCTACAACCTATGTGCTTTTTGAGGAGATACGGCTTTACAAATTTAGCTTTAGAGAGGGCCCACCCAAGTGGGCAAATAGTTGTAAGCATAGGTGAATGGTACCGTAAAAAAAAAAAAAAAAAAATCCAGATTTGTAAAAAGAATTCTAGAGCCCCTTGGCCAGGGTCCTATAATCGATGTGAATCTCAAATAGTTTCCTGACTTTCCTTTTAAACATCAGTGGTAAGTTTTGGTTTTCTAATAGTGAGGTATTGAGAGTATTTGGCTATCCTTTCTTCCCAAATCTGGGATCTTTGTCCTACAGATGTTTTCAGTTGTGTTAATGGTGTTGAGTTGTGCGTGGGGTATGATGATGTAGAAACCCGGAGAATAGTTTGAGACCAGGCCAAACGTTGTTGCCTGTAGCTTACTGTGGGCCAAATTTGAACTCATGGTTCCAAAGGTTCAAAAGCTAGCACACTAGCTTCTTTTGGAAAATACCAGCTCCAGAATAATAAATCATTCTCAAAACAAAATTCAGTCATTTTGAAACATCAAATAATTCCTATATGAGCCCACTCCCTTTTAAAAGTGGAAAGATGCTTAATGTGTCAACTCTCCAAAACTTGGGAAGCAAGATGCTTTTGCAGACTGGGGAAAATATGTTTTAATGAGGCAATATCCTAAAAACATTGTCAGTATAAAATCCACAGTTGAGAGACCTGGTAACGCATCCAGTATCTACAGGGAAGATGAAAAAAAAATTTGAGCCAAATAGTATTATATTTCTTCTGGGGTTTTCCTCTCTCCTGGTGTGGATGGGAGCTTGAGGTTTTATCATAAAGGGATAAAATGGCAAGAAATCATTTACTGGCTTGCAGTCATGGAGAAAAGGCATTCACATCTGTTTCTGGTATTTGTTGAAGAATATCTCCAGTTGATAATTTGGATTGGAAGCAAATTGGTTTGTTTTCATAGGTCCTTTTCTTCCAAGCTCAGATAAAACAAACCTATCTTGTGGGTGCAATGGTTTGCATTCTGAATTCTTGGTTTACGTGGCACAAAATCCCTCTATTATATTGCTAACACATTATCCATCTTTAAGTGAACAAACTAGCTAAGTTTTAGCAGGATTTATATTACATAAGCTCCCATGACTGACTACACATTGTGTGTGTGTGTGTGTGTGTGTGTGTGTGAAATTAGAATTCTTATGGATTTCTAATGTAATTCTATATTTTAATTTTATATTTGCTTTAAATGACATGGGCCTGTAATAGTTAATATAACTTATCACTTGGAAGACTACTCTAACATTTACCTAACATGATAAAAATAAGGACTTGATCAAGTGATTAAAGGTGACAAAAAAGTCTTTTGTGATAAGGTGGGTATTCTTTTCCTTGCTTGACTTCTGTTGACTGAGGAATATGGAGTATTTTTTTTCTTTTTTAATCAATCAGTAATGGATGAAGAGAATACCATATATAGATAAGTTTTTAAGGTCAAGGAAAGACAAAATTTCTCTCTTCACAGAGTTTAAAATACATTAAAAGGGGTCATATGCAGGAGCACCTGGATGGCTCAGTTGGTTAAGTGTCCAACTCTTGATATAGGCTCAGGTCATGATCTCACAGTTCATGGGATTGAGCCCACATCAGGCTCCACATTGACAGTACAGAGTGTCCTTGAGATTCTATCTCTCTTTCTCTCTTTGCCCCTCTCCCATTTGTACTTTCTCTGTCTCTCTCAAAATAAATAAATAAACATTAAAAAGGGGGTCATATGCAAAAGTAAATAAAGAAAAATTGAAGGTGCAGATGCATAAGCACATAAAAACATGAATACATGAATACATGTGCCGAATATGGCTGTTTATGAAGTTTGGTGAAAGGTTAAAATGACTACAGCCAAGTAGAGGCAAACTAGGGAGGTGACAGGAAGTGATAGTTTTCAAGGAGCAAGAAAAAAAATGAAGTCTGCATTACAGAAAGAGTAGGGCAATGTCTTAGATGAAAGATGCTTAATAAGCATCTAATTAATCACAAAAGTTATTTGTTCTTGCTTTTACTTTATTTCTGCTGAAATCCAGCTGCAGTTTTCTCCTGAATAAAGTGTAGAGGGAAAATGTTTTCCAAAATTATTACAAAATTAAATGAAACTCTCCAATATGGCTCTGGTTCCTTCAATTCAATTTTTAACAAGAGATTCAAACTACTCTTTTGAAGTGACAGAACTTTTGAAAAATCTTTGCAAAGATAATTTTGGGGTAGTTATAATAAGAGGCGGAAAAATGTGAAATAGCTTTAGAAAAAATGTTGTCTCTTTGTCTTTTCCCAAGGCACAGCAATATAAACAAGTAGCAGATTTCCTGTATGGCCTAATGAGACATAAACACAGATAGTAAAAAAGAAATGAGCCCCAGAACACATTGTTGTTTTTTTGTTTTTTGTTTTTTTTTTTTCAGTTATGAAACTGGTGACATTCATAGATCTATTGAGACATATTGTTTGGGATTAGTAGACTTTTATAGTTAAAAAAATTTTTTTTAATTTTTTTTTAATGTTTATTTTTGAGACAGAGAGAGACAGAGCATGAACAGGGGAGGATCAGAGAGAGGGAGACACAGAATCTGAAACAGGCTCCAGGCTCTAAGCTGTCAGCACAGAGCCCCACGCGGGGCTCGAACTCACCGACCGTGAGATCATGGACCTGAGCCGAAGCCGGCCGCTCAACCAACTGAGCCACCCAGGCGCCCCATAGTTAAAAAAAAATTTTTAAACAGCCTCAGCCAGGAACAACCTGGTTTACTGACACCATTTTATAGTCGTTTACCATCTTGGAGTAGTGTACTGACTTAGTCTAAGTTTTCCCCATAACTTCTACCTTCCCTATATCCCATATCTCAATGGGATACAGTCTTTTTCCTATTGCAAGAATTCATCCTTCATACAAAAATAAAAAATGTTTTAGATCTCCTAAATCTTACAATTTAAAGGACTGAACAGACATAAAACCAATAAAAAATAACAATAAGTAAATTATGTTCACAGAGTCCTATGGCAAAAGCCTATCTCTAGAAGAACTAATCAATCCTATTTTTTGTAAAACAAACAAACAAATAAACAAAATCCAGCAGAATAAAAGTTTTGGGAAAAAAAACAACAACAAAAGCCTAAATGGACAAAAGAACTACACTGTGGTTTAAAATCCAACATTACTGGTTTGAAAAAAAAGCTATTGGTGCTTTAAACAAATTTTAGTTGTTTCTGCTCTTCTCTACTCGTACCCCCAACCCGTGTGAATTATTTTATTATTTAGTATGCTTAAAAAGTTGATTGAGTCTGGAACCATTAATTAACTGATTATTTTTCATTACTTGGTATTTCAGAGAAAGAGGCAAGTCAAAAACAACAAACTGATGTCAGGAATTTCTTAGAAAAAAAGACACAAATTCAAAATATGCCCTGGGCTTAGTAAAATCATAGCATACAAGAGCTGGGAGTAATCAGAAAAGTGGACAAACCCTAAAATGCACAGGCTTTGCAGTTGGATGAACTCAGGTTAAAATCCCAACTTTACCACTTGCTTGTTATGTGGCCATAGTCTAATTATTTAACCTTACTAGTTTGTAGTGAAAAAGAAATATAAACATGATTAAAATTCATAAATAAAATTAAAACATTAAGGATCTTTTTAAAAACAGGAAAGACTTTGGGCAGTGGATAGGTACTCTTTTAAAAAAAATGTTAACAGTTATCCACTTTTGAGAGGCAGAGAGACAGAGCACAAGTCGGGGAGGGGCAGAAAGTGAGGGAGACACAGAATCAGAAGCAGGCTTCAGGCTCTGAGCTGTCAGCACAGAGCCTGACTTGAACCCACAAACTGTGAAATCATGACCTGAGCTAAGTTGGATGCTTAACTGACCGAGCCACCCAGATGCCCCCTTAAGCCTCAAGTTATATATTCATCACTGTGATGCCTTATCCTCACAGAGTAAGGGTCTGAGGAGGTAAGCAATTAAGTAAAGATAGAACCTCATAGTCTCCAAGGCTGAGACCCAAGAGTTATAGCCATGTGGGTTCCTCCTTCCCGGAAGTTAATCACCAGAATCCCTTACAGAAGAGAGGATCCACTGTGAAAGCTACATTGTATATGCTTTATCACCTGAAAATACTGTTAAAAACATATAACAAAAATTGTGATAAAAACATGTTAAAACAAAACTGTTCCCGGATTCTTCATTTTTTGTTAGTAGAAATAAAACTGCAATAATTACTAATTAACCCATTTCAAAAGGTCAAAAATGCAGAGTTAGGGTGAATGTCAATAACCTGTCAGATTGGTCATACTCTTACAAATCAGTTCTTCTCCTCTGAGTTATGATTTTAATGGTGAAATTCTTAAATTAAGAAAACATTACTAAATTATATTCCTTTTTATTGACTCTTTTATTTTAGAGAGACAGAATGCAAGTAGGGGAGAAGGGCAGAGGGAGAGAGAGAGAGTCTTAAGCAGACTCCATGCTCAGCATGGAGCCTGATGAGAAGTTCAATCCCATGACCCTGGGATCATGACCTGAGACAGAATCAAGAGTCAAATGCTCAACTGACTGAGCCACCCAGGTGCGCCTTAAATTATATTTTTATAGTTCAGAAAATATAAAATAGTATTGCAGTTGGAGGCTATTTCTTAAAAGGGCCTTATGGGAGCCTAAGGAAGAGACCACTCATCCATTTGTATTCTTTGCTTTTTCTTCAGAGTGATATTCATAAGATACAGTAAATGATATTTTCATCATTTATTCATTTTTAGTGATAAAATGTTTATTTATCTTAAAATTTTTGAAATCTGTTTCATAAGAATGCATTTAAACCAATTTGAAATGGAGCAGGCCTACTGGTTTTAGCATTATGTTTTTTAATGTTTACTCATTTATTTTGAGAGAACAAGTGTGAGTGGAGGAGGGGCAGAGATAGAGAGAGAGAGAAAAAGAATCCCCAGCAGGTTCTACGCTCAGCACGAGGCCTGATGCGGGGATCAATCTCACGAACCATGAGACATAACCTGAACCGAAATCAAGAGTCCAATACTCAACCAACTAAACACCCAGGTGCCTGGACTTCAGCATTGTTTTACCTGCAGCTGAGAAGTCACTGGCACATTGGGAAAAACAAAGACATTGGGGTCTGCAGACCTGAGCCTGACATCCAGCTGCTTTACTCTGTGGTTATGGGATCTTGGGCAGGTTGTAACTTCTTTGACTATCAGTATTTCTGTCTGTAAAATGGGAATAAATAGAATGTTAGGATGTACTGATAAAGAGTTGTTTTATTTCAAGTGCCTGGCACTCAATATATGCAGGGGTTTTTAATTATCTAAAAAATATCATCCACTCATTGAAATGCTTTGTGTGGAACACATGGAGATAGTCAATAAATATGTCAAAGTTATAAGATGTCAGGGTATAATTTTAAAATAAAACAAATGTCTCTAAACTAATATTCTCTAATCCGATAGGTTTTAAACCTAGCTATTAGTGTAAATCAAAAGGAATTTCTCCCAAAGTGATTTTGTAAACTTTTCTCTAATACACTTTGTTTCTAAGAGAACTGAACACAATGGATGAATCACATTCTTGTGGATGGAGCATATAACAAAGGGCAATTTCGAACTGGACTTAGAAAACTCCTGCACATTCAGAAGAGATACACTTTCCTTCCCTCTGAGTTCAACTGTTTCATTTTTTTATTACTTTTTCCCTGTCAAGACCAAGGGTACATTTTAACCATTAAAAAGTATAAAACATTAAATTTAAAGATGTAGTACAACTACCTTAAATATTTTTGAAATTTATAACCTGAGTCACTCAGAGAAGAGCGAAAATGGGTTTTACAATGTTTAAAAAAAAAAAGCGGTGTTACCAATCCAAAATATTTGGGAAATGTTCCAGATTATGAAATATTCATGTATTACAACAATCTACTTAGGGCATGAAACTTAATTTTTGAAAATGACTGCACATAAAAACACATGTAAACAGAATTATGACTGCTCTTTTTGCTGACAGATACATTTATTGGGTTCACATAACTAATGTGGACCTTCTTCATCAAGGGAGAAATTTTCTATAAGACTTTGTATAAAATGATTCTTCCACCATGGCTGGTCACCGGAGGCAGCATCCCTAATTATAGAAATGGTATTCTCTTCTGGGAACATGCAATACAGCAACTTTTCATCCCTAATTAGTGTAACGGGAGGGTCTAGGCAATGCCACTTTTCATAGTTCTTTTTAAATCTTTGGCTCATAAGTAAATTAGTCTCTTGTAGAAAAATCTCTACCGTCTCGTTGCTCTGGTAAAGATAACGATAGGAATAATAATTATAATAAAAATGAGGTGGAGGAGAAAAAAGAAGGAGGGGAAGAGAACGAGGAAAAGGAAGAAGAGGAAAAATAAGAAAGAAGAGAAGGGGGAAAAGGTGGCCCTTACTTTCAGCCTGCGGACAAAAATCTCAGGATATATGCTGCATGAAAATTGGGAACTACATTTTAAAATGCAGATTTCTCCGTTGCACCTGCAGATATTCTGATACAGCATGTCTGAAGGCCTAGGAATCTGCACTTATCTTACAATATAAGTCCCCAGGTCTGTAGATGTCCCTTGAGAAACACTGCTCTGCAGTTTTGAACAATGAAAGGGTTATGTCTCAAGTCTACTCCTGGATGTAGCCACTGACAGCTGACCACACTTCTGGCTCTGCTGGGGGCCGCCACTTACTTGATGACCATGGGCCCCCTGCCATCCTGCATCTCTTCTCTTCATGACATAGGTGCAAGGGGGAGTGTGGAGCTGCACAGGCATTCTCTCACTGCCCACTCTTGTGTCTGTTTTTCCTTGCCACACAATGCTAATGTAGGAGGGCGTCTCAGACTTCAGTGAAGGGCTGAGGTCCACTAAGAGAAACAAATACACGGGGTATAAACACAAAGTTATATGGTTTGTAAGATGCCCAATAGCTCTTTTCCAAGAGGAGAGAACACACATCAAAATGAACCCTCTCTCAAGTGTTCCCTTGTAGACAGACCCTGGTCCCTAGTGCCAGTCCTTCTTCAGACTTCCCTCCAAATGTCCCTGGACGCTTCTTAAGGGAATATCCACACCTCTCCCACAAAGATATTGTTGTCTGTTGACTCATTTCTCTCCCTTTATCTAGCGCTCTCAAAGACACAGTGTCCCCAGAAGAACATTCTTAGTTTCTGAAATTGGAGTACAGCAGTTTAGCCTCGTTGGCAAGGGGTGGATGAGTAAGAATAGTGGCTTCCTACAGCAGGATAGTGCAGTGTCAGCCTTGACACTTCGGGTCTTGGTTCCTTAAAAATGTCCCAAGGCAGGTATAGGTGCAGAATGATGGATTTGTCTAGTTATTTTGAACATGCATACACACCACAGACACCACACAGGCTCATGTACACACAGTTCACAAAGATAAGCACATTAATTCATATAGACATTGCAATCTAGACTCTAGAACCATAGGAAGAAAGAAAAAACAATCCCTGTAAGCCACATGACCTGCATAAGATGGCCATCCACAGTGAAAATAAAATATGGGTATTGCCAGTCAGGTAATGCCAGTCCTGTCTTTGATCTGATTTGATCAGGGGCATTAGAAGTGTGTAAGAGGGACACCTGGGTGGCTCAGTCAGTTAAGCGCCTGACTTCGGCTCAGGTCATGATCTCACAGTTCCTGAGTTTGAGCCCTGCGTCGGGCTCTGTGCTGACAGCTCAGAGCCTGGAGCCTGCTTCAGATTCTGTGTCTCCCCCTCTCTCTGCCCCTCCCCTGCTCATGTTTTGTCTCTCTCTAAAAAAATAAAATAAAATAAAATAAAACATTAGAAAAAAAGAAGTATGTAAGACTTGGCACTCATTACTGAACCATCTACTCAGAGAGACTAATATACAGATACAATGGAAACTTACATCAGGGCACATTTCTCGGTTTGCCGTGAGCAAAAGAGATGCAATTTGTGATCTTCCTGTAGAGAGCAGTCCCCTCGGGGGTTGAATTTTTGTTGGAGGTGTTTAGTTAATATTTCCAGTTCTAGTTACAAATGTTTTACATTTCTTTAGTGTTTTAGATTTTATAATTTTTACTCTAATATTATTTTTACATTAACATACAGTAAAATTGAACTTTAGTTTTTGTTTAAAGTCCTATGAATTTTAACACACGTATATATTTGAGTAACTGTCAACACAACAGGATTCAGAGCAGTTCCATTACCCCCCAAGTCACCTCACGCTGCCCTTTCGTAATCACACCCTCCTCCTCACCTAACCCCTAGCCGTCACTGATCCTTTCTCTGTCATATAATTTTGTCTTTTTGAGAATGTCACACAAATGGAAGATGTAGTGTGTACTCTTTTGAGATTGGCTCTTTCACTAACAACATGCCTGGAGTTTGATCCGACTTTCTGCAAGTCTCAGTGATTTGCTTTTTTACTGCTGAATCGTACTCCATTGTATGGACATACCACTTATGAAGGATGTTTGAGTCATTTCTACATTTTAACTCTTATGAATAGAGCTGCCATAAACATTCATATACAGGTTTTTGTTTGAACACAAATTTTCATTTCTTTTAAGTAAATATGTAGGTGTAGGATTGCTGGGTGATAGGGTATATGTTTAAATTTATAAGAAACTGCCAATGGTTTTCCAGATAGCTCTACATTATGTGTTCCCAGCAGCATCTCTGAGAGTCCCATACTTGCCTCGTCAGCTCTAGATACCAGCAGAATTCTTCACATTAGCACCTCTAATAGGTATATTAGAAGTATCTAATCTATCTAGTGATCTAATCTCTGTAGCTAGGGGTATATTAGTGGTATCTCACTGTCATTTTAATTTCCCTAGTGCCTGAAGGTATCATTCTTTCCTTCTTTTGAATATATCTTTCATTGCAAATCTTGCCTTTTCCGTTTCAAGAACACCACTCAAGAGTGAGTGAGGTGCTGGACGTGGAGGGATGAATTAAGGGATGAAGGCAGAGTTCCTACCCTCAGGAAACTCACGACATGGTGGTAGGTCTAAATGCTGATCATGATAGCACACAGATATGTACATGTAATCAATGTAAATGAAGATCAAAATTCTGAAAAGATGACTAAATAATTGTAAGATTTTTCCCATAGGGTTAAAAAACAATGACCTTTCTTTCTGCTGTCCATTACACATATGTGTAATTTTTGTTATTTATAGATGATAATGAAAGAAAGTGTTATGAGAGGAAGGTGAGATAGAAAGGGAAAGAGAGAGAGGAAGAAAAAAGAGGGAGAGAGAGACCTTGCTTAAGTTAAAAAGCACTTGGAAAGTATATTTTCATTAAATTAAAAAAATTATTTGCAAATAATTTTAGGTAAAACTCTGTTGAATAGGAAACCTCAACCATTAAAATTGGGTTAGTCTTAAGCCCAAAGGAAATAGACTTATTTTAAAAGATGTCAAGCCATGTCCAAGCTGTGTGACCTAATGCCAATCAGTCTCTGAGAGTTCTTTTACGTATAAAAAGAGAAAAATGAAAATAATCAGAACGTTTATTGCTGCCTGCCTGTACAAGAATACCCCACCTAATGAACGCTATGTTAGAATCACCATGTACATACGTTGCATGCACATATATGTACCGTCATGTACACACCCCAGCTAAGGGCTCACTTTTCTGATACTATCCTAGTGGTGGCTTTCGTGACACCTCCTTTCTTTCTGCCACTCCTTCACCTTGTGCCTTTCTCTTGGCCAATCAATCCCATTACCAACCCTGTGGTTCATTACCAGCTCTGCCCCTCAAATAAGCACATGGCCAAGGTTGGCCCCACTAATACTGCTCTCAGGTTTCTGTCCTGGACTCATACCCATACTCCTTTTTGTCCAGTTCCTGCTCCTGCTATGCCTTACCCCAGAGATCTTGGAATTGCATGGGAAATAACAGTAGAAAAAAAGAATGGAGGAAAGGAAAAATGTCAAGCTACTACCTGTTGTTATCATAATTTCTTCTCCTTACCCCCTTTCCCAATGTGTGGCTCCTGCCCCTTATCAGTCCTGCTCCTCGTAAGAATAGCTAACCTGCATCTTCACCTTACTGCTTCTGTCAGAGCTCCAAGCCTGAGTCTTCCCACAATGTAACATTAGTTGTCAGGGGAATGGGCAGTGGTGGATAATGCTGACTTGGAGTGGTGATAGGACTTGGGAATCGATGGAGCCAGAAAGTAAATCAAATAGAAAGAAAAGCTATGTTTTTTTTATAATCTCCTGGACTTCCTTTCAATGTATGTATTTTCTCTCATTCCCTTCAGACCCAACCTCTATTCTTCTCTAGGCCTACAGAGATGACCAGTCCTATGCTCACGGTGTGTAAACCAGCTACCTTGTCCTCGTTCTAAATGACATGTCCTAGGTAGTCATTTCTTGCTATATCCTGAACACCAAACAGAGTTCCTGGCACATGAATGTTTGTTGAGTAAGAGAACAAACAAATGAATTACCCGAGACTTGAAGTACCTAAATTCTTAACTTACCTGCTTACCAAGAGTGCCAGACCATGCTGTGGGACTGCTGTCAGGGTGAGTTGTCCCTGAAATCCTCAGTTGGAGTTATGATCCCATTTCCCAGAGAAATCCTGTTGTTCTTGGAAGCTAGGCTTTGAAAAACCCAGACTTACTCAACACACGTAAGATCAATGTTTCTGACCCCAAGATTATAAGAACTGCTATACTGGTGTTGATGTCTGTCAGGAAACTTCTGCTGATAAATTCTCCTCCAGACCAAAACTGTTCATCAGGCGGTTAACTGGGGAGGGACTTCACTCTCTTCCATTTCTATTCCATGCTGCTATTTGACAAATTTGGCAAGATCTCATGCCAAAGAATCTCCATATCTTCTCTTCTGCATATCAGCATTTTAACAATATCCATCCTGTTATCTCAAAGTTCTTTGTATTCTCAGCTTTCACTAAAGCCACAGTCTAGTAAAGAATGCTTTGTTAATGTGTTCCAGAAACTATTCTGCCTAAGGTCACCAATGATCTTTCATAATATCAGAATCGCTTTCTGTTATTTTTTCCAGCCCTACTTTATGATTTTTTAAACTAAGGTATAATTTACCTATGTTGAAATCTGCAGAACTTGAGCAAATGGTTGGATCAAATTTGACACATACAAGGGTAACTTACATCCTATCAAGATATAGAACGGTTATCATTTCAGAAAGTTCCATTGTGCCTCTCTCAGTTAATCTCCCTTGCAGAAGTAACCACAGTTCTGTTCTTTATCATCATTGATTGGTCTTTATTACCTGTTTTAGAACTTGATGTAAACAGAATCATATACCACATATATTTTTTTTGTGCCTGGCTTCTTTTACTCAGTATTTGTGTTTGAGATTTAATATTTATGGAATACTCAGTAGTCCATTCCTTTTGTTGCTGAGGAATACTCCATAATACGAACATTCCACAGTTTATTAATTCTCCTGTTGATAGACACCTGGGCATACAGTTTTTCACAGTTATGAATAAAGCTGGTATGAGAATTTATTTAGAAGGCTCTCTATGGACATATGTTTTCATTTTTCTTGATAAACAACTAGGAGTAGAATGCTGGGTCATAAGGTAGATGTATATTTCACTGCTCAAGAAACTGGCAAACAGTTTTGCAAAGCAGTTTTAACATTTTACCCCCAAACTAGCAATATAGAAGAGTTCCAGATGGTCTGCATATTCACTGAAATTTAGTATTGTCAGTCTTTTTCAAGCTGCTATTACTTGATGCAAAATGCTATCTTGTCATTTGAATTTATGGTTTTCTGACAAGTAATGATGTTGATCCCATTTTCACATACTTACTAGATATATGTGTATCTTTTTTGTTAGAGTCTTTCCTTTTATCCTTTTTTTCTTTTTTAAACAAGACTTTATTATGGGTGTCTAGTTATGGAATGATTAAGTCATGGGAAAAAAAGGCACAGCATAAGGAGTAAGGTCAATGATACTGTAGTAGTGTATGATGACAGATGGTAGCTACATTGTGGTGAGCACAGAATAATGCGTAAACTTATAGAACCACTATGTTGTATACCTGAAATTAATATACATTGTGTATCAACTATACTCAAATAAAAATAAATTTAAAAACCAAATAAATAAAATAGGTTTTTTTTCCTATTTTTAAAAAAAAATTCTTTTCTTTTTTTTATTGTTGAGTTTACTTCTTTACATATTCTGGATACAACTCTTCTGTCAGATATGTGTTACAAAATTTTCTCCAACTCAGTGGTTTTATGGTTTCTTTTAATAAGCAAAAGTTTAAAATTTTGATAAACTCAAATTTAGCAATCTTATCTTGTATATTTAGTGCTTTCTGTATTCTTTTTAAGAAATTTTCACTGATTCCTAAGGCCATGAAAATAATTTCCATTATAATCCTAGCTCTTTCATGTAAGTTTATGATCCATTTTTTGATTAATTTTGTGTATGGTGTGAGGAAAGGATAAAGTTACTTTTCCATGTAAATATTCTGGTGTTCCTGTACCATTTGTTGAAAATTAACCTTTTCTCTTTGAATTGCTTTGGTAACTTTGTCAAGAATAATTTCACCCAATATGTATTGGATACTATTCTGTGTTCTTTATTCTGTTCTATTGGTCTATTTATCTGTCCTTTCAATACCACACTGTCTTGATTACTGCAGCTTTATCCTAGGTCTAGAAACCATGCAGTATAGGTCTTCTGACTGTTCTTTTTCAATTTTGTTTGTAAATTCTAATTCCTTTGCATTTCTATAATTAGATTCGAGTTGTCACTTTCTTTAAAAAAAAAAGCTACTGGGGCACCTGGGTGGCTTGGTCGGTTAAGCGTCCGACTTCGGCTCAGGTCACGATCTCGCGGTCGGTGGGTTCGAGCCCCGCGTCGGGCTCTGTGCTGACAGCTCAGAGCCTGGAGCCTGTTTCAGATTCTGTGTCTCCCTCTCTCTGTGACCCTCCCCCGTTCATGCTCTGTCTCTCTCTGTCTCAAAAATAAATAAACGTTAAAAAAAAAAAATTAAAAAAAAAAAAAGCTACTTAGATTTTGATTGGGATTGCATTAGATCTATAGATCAATTTGGGGAGAATTGATCTTAACAATATTGACTCTTCCATTCCATGAACATAGTGTATGCTATGGAGTCAACTGTGTCCCCAGTAAGATATGTTGGAGTTCTAACTCCAGTACCTTAGAATATAACCTTGTTCAGAAATAGGGTCATTGCAGGTGTTATCACTTAAGATGAGATCACATTGGAGTGGAGAGAAACTTTAATCCAAGATATAACTGGTGTCCTTGTAAGAAAGGGGAAACAGATACATGAGGCTCTGTGTGATGACAGGCAAAAATTAAAGTGCTACATTTGCAAGTCAAAGAATGCCAACGATTGTTGGCAAACTACCATAAGTTAGGAAGAGGCAAGAAAAGATTCTCTCCTGCAGATTTCAAGGGAAGCATGCAAGCACTTTGATTATAGACTTCTGGCCTCCAGAACTGTGAGACAATAAATTTCTGTTTAAATATTCTTAGAATGTTTATCTTTTCCTTTATTTTCTACTCCCTTATTCAAACCCCATTCATTTTCCCTTTTTATGCTATCAATTTTTATTTAGACAACACTTAGTTTATTTTTTTCCCCAATATATGAAATTTATTGTCAAATTGGTTTCCATACAACACCCAGTGCTCATCCCAAAAGGTGCCCTCCTCAATACCCATCCCCCACCCTCCCCTCCCTCCCACCCCCCATCAACCCTCAGTTTGTTCTCAGTTTTTAACAGTCTCTTATGCTTTGGCTCTCTCCCACTCTAACCTCTTTTTTTTTTTTTTCCTTCCCCTCCCCCATGGGTTTCTGTTAAGTTTCTCAGGATCCACATAAGAGCGAAACCATATGGTATCTGTCTTTCTCTGTATGGCTTATTTCACTTAGCATCACACTCTCCAGTTCCATCCACGTTGCTACAAAAGGCCATATTTCATTCTTTCTCATTGCCACGTAGTATTCCATTGTGTATATAAACCACAATTTCTTTATCCATTCATCAGTTGATGGACATTTAGGCTCTTTCCATAATTTGGCTATTGTTGAGAGTGCTGCTATAAACATTGGGGTACAAGTGCCCCTATGCATCAGTACTCCTGTATCCCTTGGGTAAATTCCTAGCAGTGCTACTGCTGAGTCATAAGGTAGGTCTATTTTTAATTTTTTGAGGAACCTCCACACTGCTTTCCAGAGCGGCTGCACCAATTTGCATTCCCACCAAGAGTGCAAGAGGGTTCCCGTTTCTCCACATCCTCTCCAGCATCTATAGTCTCCTGATTTGTTTATTTTGGCCACTCTGACTGGCGTGAGGTGATATCTGAGTGTAGACAACACTTAGTTTAAATAATTTATTTGATTATCATTGCCTCTTGATTTTTCTTCCTCCACTTGATATTCTAGTTGGCAATTTGTTATTCAGTTACGTCCATGATGCTATTGATCTGATCTATCATGTTTTTAAACTACAAATTTAACAGTTTTATTTTCATTTTTTGTAATTGTTAATTCTTTCTTCTTTGGTCAAAGTAATATCTTCTCTTTCCTCTTGAAAAATATTAATTATATTTATTTAAAGTCCAATTCTGGATTCTCTGTTAACTGAGGTATAAATTCTCCTGTTTGGTTCTTTCTTTTATAGTATTGATCATAAAATGATAAACCACATATACATAATTATGGGGCCAACAAGTGTGTCCAATATGTATGTTTTCCTTACCATTATTTTCTATCCCACAGATCTGTTTGGTGATATCAATATTCTCAGTTTATCACAAGTTCTTGCAGGTCTTCTGTTACACTCTATAATTCCTCCACAGAAGGCAGGCTTTGCTGAGGCGAAATTAGAGGGGAGATGACACTTCTCCATACTCCCTGGAAATAACAGGTACAATTGCCCGTGAAACATGCTTTATCAAACAGTGCTGGACTAAGGTGAAAGTATATTTTGTTTATAGTTAAATTTCTGGTTCAGTGCTTTTTACAAACTATTTCATAATGGAAAACAAATGTGTTTTAAATGTGAAACAAAGGGAAAATTACAAACTATTGCCCTAATTAAAGAATGGTTATCAAACATGTGGTGTTTTTCATCATACATAAATCTAAAAGATACCTTACTGAGTTGTGTTTATTTGTCCTCGAATATCTTGGGTGAATTTGTCTGTGACCGATAATAAACAAATATGTGTATGACTAGAGCGAGGTACCAACTTTCTCCCTCAGTCTTTTAAACATAATAATAATCATGATCTCTTCTCATTAATAATTCCCACAAACTTCAAGTGTAGACGAAGATTTTGTTCCACTTCATCAGAGTTTTTCTACACATAGAATGGTGTTTGAAGTTCATTGCCTTCCACGTTGATGTGGGAACAAGGTACAAAGAACAAAGTGGAGTTCACCACAGAACTTGGGATACCTTCCATTGTAGGTAGGTTAGACACATTCTAATCACCCCACAGAGAGCTCTGCACACAGGAGATGCTTGAAGGGCAATATACTACAAACACAACCGGCTGCTGTAGGACAGTACAATGATCCAAATATGAGAAATAGACTTTTTTGTTTCTCTTAAGAGTATAATATCACTAAATATTTGACCTGGATATAGAAAGAAATCAGAGGAATTGTATTCCTATTTAAGCTACTAAATAAATGATACATATTAGAAAACTGGCTTACAGCTATAAATTATTGATCATCCTATCTATCCATGTCTAAACTAAATAGCTACTAAACTAAATATTATGACATGTCCTTTGAGGAAATGTTATAGCCTTTGACTGCTAGAATAGCTTTCTAATTCTCTTGCTCTGATTGTCGATCAGTAGTTTGTTACATGGACTGATGCTGCTTAGTTATAAAACAAGAAGGTTTCTTTCAGCTTGGGCAATTCATTTGTTAATTCTTCCACAACAATTTATTAAGTGTGTAATATGTTCTGAACATTGTATTAGTCACTTGGGATTCAATGGTGAACAACGTAGAAATGGAGCTTATGGTCTAGCTCCTCAAATGAAGTCAATTAGTGGCTATTTTCTGGATCAGAAGTTACACTGTGGCAATTTTTAGTGATAAATACTGTTATCTAACACTTGAATTATTAAGGTCCAATTTATTATTTCTGTTATTATTAATTTATACCGCACCTTATTGCAAAGAATTTTCCTTATATTACCTCATTTAATTCTTCCAACAACCTTATGAGATAGGTGTCTTTCTTCACTTTTAGCTGCTTGAGAGACAGATGGAAGGTTAAAGGGTTACGTATTTTGCCCAGGGTCAGTTAGTGAGTGAAGAGTTCAAACCCAGGTCAGCTTCACTCTGTTGTTTAAAAACCATAGGCTATAGGAGCACCTCAGTGGCTCAGTTGGTTAGGCAACTGACTCCTGATTTCGGTTCAGGTCATATCACTGTTATGAGATCGACCCCCAGGTGCACTGAACACGGAGCCTGCTTGGGATTCTCTCCTTCTCTCTCTGCCCCTCCTCTGCTCATGTGCCTGCTCGCTTTCTTTCTCTCTAAATAAATAAATAAACATTTAACAAAATAAGATAAAAACTATAGACTACAATGGTCTTTAAAATAAGGAGCATAATTTGCAAGACTTTCAAGTCACATGATAGCCAGCATCTTATCACAACTGAGCATGACTAAGATGTGCAAGGGAAAAAAAAGGTTTCACAGAATTTCATTTTCTGACTATCATTTTCAGAATTTCATCCTGACTATCAGGATCCAACAGTAGGCAGACTGGAAAGAGATACGTAGCACCGTGGCACACATTTTCCTTTCTGAAGTATCTGATAAAACATTGACTGCTTTGGGTCCATTTCTGTTTTGAATATTTTGCTGGTGGGCGGTGTATAAAAAAAGATGCTTAGCAGAACACATGTAATGGATGCCACACTGTCACGGGTGTTCCTGTTAGTCACTGTCATGGGCTCTGCCCTGTCCTCTTCCCTAGCTGCTGGGTCTGCCTCAAATCTCCACACTGCACAAAGTCTCAACACTGCCTGCAAAGTGTCTTCATTCATGTGTTTAAATGTTTATTTTAATTTTTTTTAATATTTATTTATTTTTCAGAGAGAGAGAGAGAGACAGACAGAGAGCCCAGAGAAGGGGCAGAGAGAGAAGACACAGAATCTGAAATAGGCTCCAGGCTCCAAGCTGTCAGCATAGAGCCTGACACAGTTCCATGGACCGTGAGATCATGACGTGAGCCAAAGTCGGGCACTTAACCGACTGAGCCACCCAGTCACCCCCATGTGTTTAAATATGAAGAGGGGCACCTGGGTGGCTCAGTTGGGTAAGCATCTGACTCTGGATTTTGGCTCAGGTCATGATCCCACAGTTTGTCAGATTGAGCCCCAAGTTGGGCTCTGCACTGACAGCATGGAGCCCTGCTTGGGATTCTCTCTCTCTCCCTCTCTGCCCCTCTCCCACTTGCACTCTGTCTCTCAAAATAAACGAACTTTAAAAAAATTTCAAAAAGGTTAGGAGGTTAAGTGTAAATGAGGTTGAAGAAAACAATCCCTTGCCCCCCATTTCTGAATATGGAGGTAGATTAAACCATTGTCAAAGTTATAAAATCACTGAGAGTTTACCAGAGAGAGCTGCTAAGGAGAACCTACGTTCAAGATGATTTCACGATAACGTGTTCTAAAGACCAATCTGAGACATGAAGATTCTCTGAAAACCTAACCTATGTAATGTTCATGTACTCTGCATACAGCAAGGCAATATATTTATTGACTAAAATATTGTTTTGAAACTCCTATGCCTAATTTTTTTCCTCTGCTGTTACAATCTTTACCTTTGAACAAATAGCACATGATTATAAAGTAATACTATTCTAAGTATAAAATTTGCTTAAAATGTGAATGTACATGGTAAGATCTATTTGAGCAGCTGTCTAACAAGTAAATATGGAAGACATAAATCTGCTTCTTTAATCCAATGAACCTCACACATGTTGCTATCTCATGAGCAGGTTATATATTTGGTGGTGTGATCACCTTATTTTCTGGAGGAAAAAACAGAATCATCTCTTTGCTAAGCAAATGTGACACGCTGTTAAATGGAAGACTCATAGCCATGCTGACAATACCCTCACATTCTGTACTGAGACTTCAATCAGAATGATCTTTTCAACACAGAAATTTTCTCAGGAACTGGGAAATCTGTGTCATTCTCTAAGACCCTCCTATACTTACAGGTACAGGACAGGTAATGGAAATGCCAGTCAAAATTTTACATACGATTGTTTCCTTCTTTGATATTCTGTTTCCTCCCTGTTCTTTTCTTATTACTACTGTGGAATCTCTGTGAGCTTGAGGCCAAGATGGTTTTTGGGTTTTTTTTAAGGTTGGTGCCTGGCAGAGTATCTATCATGTACCAGGAGCTTAATAAATATCTGTTGAATCAATGAATACATTAAGACAAAGGAACTGAGAAAATATTTTTGTGTCCCGTCGTAGTTTAAAAGATTCCGCACAGGAATAAAAGATGCAGCGTGGAGAATATGGCCAAAGGTATCGTAAGAGTGTTCTGTGGTGGCAGATGGTCGCTACCCTTGTGGTAAGCATAGCATAACAGCATAAGGTATACTCTACAGCCATTGAGTCACTATGTTGTACACCTGAAACTAATGTAACGTTATGTGTCAACCGTACTCCAATAAAAAAAAAAATAAGATTCTGCAGCATGGGAGCTATTAGGAAAAGTTATTGAGTGCATGTCAAGCACCATGCCACCCACTTGCATACATCATCTAATTCAATCGTTACAACAGCTGAAAAAGTACTTATTCTTGTCTCTGTTTTACAGACAGGGAAAAAGGTTGTGATAGATCACAAAGCTAGAAAAAGACTAGATCCATTCTTCTTACTGAGGTCTGAGTACTGAGACCATGCTGACCGTCACGCGGTATGGTCTCCCGCATGTTTGATCAAGAGGTTTCTGAGGGTTTTAACAAGATGGGAGAAATACTAATGTTGATTTAAAATCTAAAACATCAAGAGTCAAAACTAGTCCAGAGAATTCAGGAGGTACGATCACTGGACTTCTGACCCACCTGGTGAACTATGCTTTGCCTAATTTTCTTTCAACTATCCTAATCTCCCACGCTACACCCAACATCCTCCTTTACCTGTCAGTCAAGGAAACATAACCCCGCATTTTGCAGAGATATTCCCAGTGTGTGTCTATTTTCCTGGTGAGATTGAAATAGCACCCTCTTTCAGTCTCGAAAGTGTTGCTTGTTAAATGGCACATCTCACCATCCTACCTTTCAAGGGTCTCTTGGCCTCTACCTTCTTAGGATCCACTGTGGTTATGTTGTTTGGGGCCTAAACTATGGTTTCACTTGCGAGCAACGTTGGCCTACCTCACACTCTTTATCAGACCTTCAGGCCTTACTCTCTGCTGCCAGCACTTCTATTCCATGCTCTGCTTGACTTAAAATTTCACCCCTCACAGGGAACACAGGTATAACTTTAAATGGAACTTCTTAGATACACAGAATTTTTAAAAAACCCCAAGTAATTTGGCCCTTCTATTTACACTAGGTTTTAGTGGCTGCCTTAATCTGCTTTAACATGAAAGCCGCTTTGAACTTGTCTCCAATTTTCAGCAATTCTGGGTTTTCTGCACCTATTACTAAAGCTTCATGAACCATTGTTCACTTTTAGGGAAGACAGCCACTTTTTCTCTCTTCCAATATCGTCCCTTCCTTGGAGCTCCTTTTGTTTTAGGCTTTCCATTATCTTATAAATACCCTTAACAAATATTAAGTTGAGTCCTGGTAAATTCAGCTTAGAATGAAGTGTTACCCCATTTCTAGAAAGACAAATCAGATCAGCATGTCTCATTTGTGTTTGTGCTTCCTTCCCATTGATGTTTATTATACTCCTTTTTGCCAGAGTTTGGTTCAATTTTAAGTGACTCAAATGAACAAGTTTCTATCACAATTTCTTGTGACATAGCAACTCATATGAGTTGCTTTTATTATTTTACTCAGTGTCTTCCAGAAAATCTAAGTAAGGCAGTTAATTGGTTAGAATTTCAGAAAAGTCTCATCAAAATAAAAATGTCTTTATTATTTTTAAGAGAAAATTATGCATCCAGTGATACAATTAGTTTTCAAAGGGGAATTTATTGTTGTATGGAATAAAACTGTAATGCATTTATACTTAAAAACATTAATTTTTAAAATATAACCAAACTTCTCTGTCACTTCAAAGGACATATTGTTTTCCTTATTGGAAGTCTTACAGCTATCATGACAAATAACAATGACCCAAAGAATTCTTTTTATCATAAATTTGCTAGTATTTTTCTCTTCCTTTCCCTGAGACAAATTTGAGGATTTTTAAAATTAAATTAACGCTTTTTAACTGAAGTCACTTTTTCAAGATGGATTTTAAATTTTCTTCTGTTTTTTAAAATCCATCTATGCTTTTTAAAAAAGAAACAAGGCAAAATGTTATTCTACTCAAGTTTCCCTGCTCCAATAAGATGGCTCAGAGACAAATGCAAAAAAAGAGGACATGAAGGAGAGAGAGGAGTTGGTACAGATTAAAAAAGTGGCATTAAGTCTAAATTCTGGGCCTCCTTCCTACTACTACAAATTCAGAAGTATGCCCCTTACTGTTTGTTAACTGTAAAACAATTAATAATCAGTATAGTCTAGGTCAACAGTTTTCCAACATGGCCAGAATCACCCAGGAACTTGTTAGAAACATAGATTTGCAGCCCTTATCCTAGATGAATTGAAACAGAAACTCTAGCAAGTAGGGCTTAGGAAACCTTGTTGCAACAAACACCCCAGGTGATTCTGATGCACCTAAAGTTTGAGGACTGTCGTTCCAGAATAAAGCTTCCAAACTAGGTGTTATAGACAGGCAAGAGCATTAAAAATAACTGCTGTTCTCAAAGAACTTACAATCTGGTTGGAGAAAAATGCCAGCTGGGTGGAAAGGTCATTCATAATTCCAGCACAGCTAAATGCTAACTACCAGTCTGCACAGAACCATAGATAGAGAGATCCTGTCTTTCTGGGTGTTTGGAAAGGTGAGTTTTGACATGGGCTTTTTGTGGCTGAGATACCTAGCTATTCACAAAATCCTGTTTCCCTTCTTCCTTTGCACATAACAGGGCCACATTCCCAGTTTCCTTTACTGTTGTATGTGACCAAAAGACCATTTTTTCTCAGTGTAATATGAGCAAAGTTATATGTGCTATTTCTGAGCCATAGCTTTTCAGAAGTGGGTGTTTTCTGTCTATGAGCTCCTTCTTTATCTTTCTGTAGGCTGCAACAAGTGGAAATGCCAAGACTCTAGGAATGGTGGATTCTTACCATGGAAGAAGTCTGGTTTCTTGATTTATTACATATTTGGACCATTAAGTGCATAAAAAGTAAACCTCCAAGAAGTTTAAGAAACTATATATTTTGAGTCTATGTAATACAGAAGCTTAGTCTACCCTAACTAATAGGTAGGATTATACTACCATACCAGAGTAAAAAAAAAAAAGTGCTATTTCACTGAGAAAGAAAATATTAGTAAAATTATGGAGATATAACCAGGGGCGGCAAATAGTCAGGAGCAGCTATAGCATCAGTGTGGGCCTGTGTGGACAAAATGACTGGTTTTAGAGAATGGGTCAGGGAGGATTGAGCAGATCCTGAAATGCTTTATAAATTAGGATGCTTTGGTTGCAAGTGACAGAGGACTGAAATTGGATTTTTTTAAAAAAAGGCAGTTCATCATCTAAAAAATCAAGGAACTCTGAAGAATCAGGCTTAATAAGTCTTTGTGTAATGAAGTCTCTTGTCCCTTTGCTCACCCTCAGGCTTGAAACAAGAGGGCTCTAGCAGTGGCAGGTAAAATCCAGATCTAATAGCATCTAGCGGGAAAATAAGGTCATTTCCTCCATGACCAGTATTTCAAAGTGAGGAAATTTTTTTTAGTATCCTATTCTCACATGTATAGACTTCTCATATCCCATCAGGATGCCCTCCCATGCACCCATTTCTAAACAATCATTGGCAAAAAGAAATGAGGTCATTGTATGCACCTTAGATAACAAGGTCTCAATCCTGTTTCCATGTGGGGCCCTCCCAGAAAGTTTTTGTAAAAAGCCGATGCTCAACGACAGAGAAACAATTAATTGGTCTGGCTTTGGCCTTGGTATTTTTCAAAATCTCCCTAAAATATTCTAATGCACAGCCAGAATTTGGAAATGCTAACTCAGATGGATAGAGATGGAATAGATATTGAGAAGTAAATGACAAAGAACGCTATAAATGCCTCATTTTAGTTTTAGTTTTTACCTTATTTCCTAGGCTGAGGGAAGCCATGAGAGGTTTCTGGCCAGAGACTGGGGCTGTGTAACCAAAAGGTAACTCTGTGAGCTCTAGCCTCACTGCCTAGCAGAGCGTTGGTTCAAGCCCTCAGGAGGTCTTCAGTCATCTGTTGGATGGATGAATGGATGGAGGATGGTGGCGACAAGGACACTGGTTTGAAGATGCAGCCCTTGCATCCACAAAGCACGTGAAGCAGAACAGGTGAAAGAACCACCAAGTATTCTGTGTTTATGCTCATTATAAACAAACCCATGACTACTTTGGAAATCTGATACATAAATAGATATTTCACTTTTTAGATAATTGTTTTAGGTCCTTAAATGCAGATTCTGAGTCTTTTTGTTCTACAGGCTTATGTTATTTTATTGTGCTTTGTATATATTGCATATTTTACAAATTAAAGGTTTGTGGCAATCCTATGTCGAGGACCCTATCAGTGCCTTTTTTCCAATGGCATTTGCTTACTCATGTCTTTGTGTCACATTTCAGTAATTCTCAAAATATTTTAAACATTTTCATTATTATATTTGTTAGGGTGATCAGCAATCAGTGATCTTTGATGTTGCTATTGTCATTGTTTTGGGGTGCCATGACTCATGCTCATATGAGACAGTGAACTTAATCAATAAATGTGTGTGTTCTGACTGCTCCAATGACCAGCCATTGTCCCCATACCTCTCCCTCTCCTCAGGCCTTCCTATTTTCTGAGACACAAGAATATTGAAGTTAAGCCAATTAATAATGTTACGATGGCCTCTAAGTGTTCTAGTGAGAAGACTAGTTGCACATTCCTCACTTCAAATCAAACCTAGAAATGATTAAGCGTAGTGACAAAGGCATGTCAAAAGTCAAGATAGGCCGAAGTTAGGCCTCTTGTGCCAAACAGCCAGGTTTTGAGTGCAAAGGAAACATTCTTGAAAGAAATAAAAAGTGCTACTTCAGTGAATACGTGAATGATGAGAAAATGAAACAGCCTCATTGCTGATATGGAGAAAGTCTGAGTGGTCTGGATAGAAGATCAAGTTGGCCACAAACATTCTCTTAAGCAAAGCCTAATCCAGAGCAAGGCCCTAACTCTCCTCAATTCTGTGAGGGCTGAGAGAGGTGGGGAAGCTGCAGAAGAAAAGTGTGAAGCTAGCAGAGGTTGGTTCGTGAGGTTTGAGGAAAGAAGCCATCTCAGTGACATCAAAGGGCAAGGTGAGCCAGCAAGTGCGGATGGAGAAGCTGGAGCAAGTTCTCCAGAAAGTCCAGCTGAGAACATTCATGAAGGTGGCTACACAAGCCAACAGATTTTCATTGTAGATGAAGCAGCCTTGTACGGGAAGAAGATGCCATCTAGGACTTCCATAGCTAGAGAGGAGAAGTCAATGCCTGCTTCAGAGCTTCAAAGACAAGCTGACTCTCTTGTTAGGGGCTAACTAGCTGGTGACTTTCAAGTGAAGCCAGTGTTCACTTACCATTCTGAAAACCCTAAGACCCTTAAAAATTATGCTAACTCAATGCTGCATGTGCTCTATCAATGGAACAACAAAGCCTAGATGACATCCCATCTATTTATAACATGGTTCACTGAATATTTTAAGCCCACTGTTGAGACTTACTGCTCTGAAAAAAAGAATCCTTTCAAAATATGATGGCTCGTGGACAATGTAGCTGGTCACTCAAGAGCCCTGACAGAGATGGACAGCAAGATGAATGTTATTTTCATGCCTGCTAACACAGCATCCATTCTGCAGCCATGGATCAAGGAGTCATTTTGACTTTCAAGTCTTATTATTTAAGAAATACATTTCATAAGGCTATACCTACAATACATAGTTATTTCTCTGGATCTGGGCCAAGTAAATTGTAACCTTCTAAAAAGGAATCACCATTCTAGATACCATTAAGAACATTTGTGATTCATGGGAAGAGATCAAAATATCAACTTTAACAGGAGTTTAGAAGAAAATGATTCCAACCTCATGCATGACTTTGGGAGCTCCAGACTTCAGAGGAGGAAGTAACTGCAGATGTGGCAGAAATACCAAGAGAAGTAGAATTAGAAATGGAACCTGAAGGTGGGACTGAATGCTACAATCTCATGACAAAACTTGAATGGATGAGGAGTTGCTTCTGGTGGATGAACAAAGAAAATGGTTTCTTGAGATGGAATCTACTCTTGGTGAAAATGCTGTGAATATTGTTGAAATCATGACAAAAGATTGAGAATATTACATGAACATAGCTGATATAGCAACAGCAAAATTTGAGAGGATTAAGAGAACTTCTACTGTGAGTAAAATGCTACCCAACAGCATCATGTACTACAGTGGAATCATTCATGGAAGGAAGAGTCAATCAATGCAGCAAACTTCATTGTTGTCTTCTTTTAAAAAATTGCCACAGCCACCCTGACCTTCAGCAACTGCTACCCTGATCAGTCAGCAGCCATAAGCATCGAGACAAGACTCTCCACCAGCAAAAATATTATGACTCATCGAAAGCTCAGATAATGGTTAGCAGTTTTTAGTAATATTTTAAAATTAAGGTATGTACCTCCTTCTTTTTTTTTTTAAAGTAATGCTATTGCATCCTTAATAGACTACAGTATACTGTAAACTTAACTCTTACATGCACTGGGAAACCAAAAAAAAAAATCATTTGACTCACTTTATTGCAATATTCACTTTATTTTGGTGGCCTGGAACCAAACCTACAGTGTCTCTGAGGTGTGCCTGTAATTCTGTTCTAAGGGTCTATTGCTCCTCAGAGCTCCTTGGACTACACTGTGGAATCATCTTCTGAAAGAGTGGTTCTTAACCTGAGATCATTTCCCCACCCCCACCCCAGGTATCTTTGGCAGATGTCTGGAGACATTTTATGTTGTCTCAACTGGGAGAGTGCTATTGGCATCTAGTGGGAAGAGGTCAGGGATGCTGCTAAACATCTTACAGTGCACAGGAATCACAAAGAAATTATCTGGCCCCTAATGGCAGTAGTGCTAAGGTTGAGAAACCTTGCTCTAAGATATTAATTGAGCATAATTTTGCAAGCACCCAATTATTCTAAAATATCCTAGGACTTCAGGAATTCTTAAAGACAAACTGATTAATTACAGTAAAGACTCAGAGACTGGATCTTGACTATTTTGGGTAGATCTAGCTTTTGTGAAGCCCTCAAACAAGCTGTTCCAAGTTTTGAAGACCCAAGACCGGGGAACTGTGAGGCTCCTCTCACTAGCTGGCAGTCTTGTTGGCGATGTTGTACACAAGTAATGCCAGCCAGATGATTTTACCCTAATCAAGATTTGTATGAACATGACATTTTGTTTATCCTGTTGCCTTTTTGTTCTTCTGAGTCATAAACAGCAATAGCAGAGCAGAACAATTATCCCTTCATGTTGCAGGCACAGATGTGTAAACGCATGGAGGCTTTCAAGGAAGCCAGTGATGCCAAAACAATTCATATTATACTTCATCTACTGCCCTATAGGATTTCAGACAACAAAAGTGTGCAAAACACTGTAACCCTCTATATTTATATTTCAAGTGGTCTTAGGAGCGGCCTCATGGCATTCTATGTAGGCACATACTTTCAACACTTCTGTTAAAATCATCAAAAACTCTCTCTGTAGGCTGAGATCAAAACTTTCTGATTCAACCCCAGTGATAATGTCCCATCAGATACTAAAACATAAATTCAAAATCTTGATCCAAACACCTCATGTCCAGTTCTCCTTACACCAAAACTAGGAAGAAGGGTAACGCTTTAAACACTTAATTAGCTAAAAGTTCTAAGTGTAAGGGCTACACAACATAATATTATACATGCTCATTTCAACCTTTTATATAAGGTAAGGTCAGCAAACTTTCTGCAAAAGCCCAGATGGTAAATACCTGGCTTTGTGGACCATAACGGCTCTTTGCAACTGCTCAGCTCTGCTCTCGTAGATGAAAACAGTCATAGACAACATGTAAATAAATGAATGCACCTGTGCCCATGCCTGATTTGTGAACTCTAAAATTTGAATTTCATATAATTTTCATATGTCATAAAATATTATTCTTTTTTCTTTCCTCAGCCATTTTAAAAATAGAAAAACCATTCTCAGTTCATGGCCACAAAACAGGCAATGGGTTGGAATTGGCCCACAAGCCACAGTTTACTCACCCCTGATTTAAGGGACATGCCTGTTTATAAAGCAAAACATAAACTATAACACCAAGCAGAAGAAAGATGATTATAGGAAAAATAGGAAACCTACTTTAATTTTTCATCTTTAGTTTAAAGATATTTTATTTTATTTTACTTTTTTAATGTTTATTTATTTTTTCTAGAGATAGAGACAGAGCACGAGCAGGGGAGGGGACAGAGAGGGAGACACAGAATCTGAAGCAGGCTCCAGGCTCTGAGCTGTCAGCACAGAGCCCGATGCATGGTTCGAACCCATGGACCATGAAATCATGACCTGAGCCGAAGTCAGACTCTCAGCCAATGGAGCCACCCAAGCACTCCTAGCCTAAAGATATTTTAAATCAATTATTCTAATAATAATAAAGTATTCTAATTCAATATTAAACATAATTTTATTTTTTAAATAAAGATATTACAGTAAATCTGCTATCCTACTCTTTCGTTAAAATAAAAAATGTTTAAGAAGGTTTAAGTTCTCTGACAATATTTAATTTTTTTTTATGGGAATGATGATGGCTTGGAAAATAACCAGAGAAATTAAATTGGGAACATTCTTTACATACTTTAAACTCTACCCCCCATATTTCCTTAATGCATCATGTTCTCACAGGTTTGATTCATGGTACATCTACTGTAATTAGTAAATAGCATTATTGTCGTAAATAGTAGTAAATTTATTCCTAAATCTATTTTACTTAAGTGTCACTGTTTCTAATTATTAGTAATAAGAGGAAATTTGGTGAGTATATTTAGTTTACCTAAATCAGGCACATATGTCCTAAAATGTAAAAGTGTCTAAGGGTTCAAGAAAGGGGTTTCACATATTATCCATTCCCTTTCTTCTCTTAAAAAAAAAAAAAAGTCCTGAATATTCATCTCAAAGGCAATCACTTGGATAAGTACTCCTTTGATCTAAATGGATTTGCCTTAAAAGGAACCATTAGAATAAGTGAGAGTAATCCTTCCCTAAATAAATAACCATGTAATGAGTGTCCCTCCTTCCCCTCCTTCCCCTCAGCTGAATCCTGAAAGTTGCAGTTTTTGGAGGCCAGTACTATCTGATTCCAAGGTTTCTGATGCCCACTATACCATTTGAAGTTGTGTCGATTCCTTTTATGTTTCATTATGCTGCTCCTCCTGCCTGAAGGCCCTTCTTTCTTGTTCAAGAGTAACTCAAATATAAATCTCCTTTAAGAAATATTTTGGGCACCCACCTTACTTTTTTTCACTGCAGTGGTATCTACCATATGTTAGTGCTTATACCATTTCATGCACTTACTTGTTTATATATATTTTGGCTCCTCAGGTTATACTATAAGCTCTTTGAGGGCAGAAGTTTTATATCTTCAGCACCCAGCCTAAAGCTGGGATGTAAATGTAGGGTGTTTTTGATAACTTATAAGACAATCAAAAAGTTGGTCTTATTGGCTCTCTCTTATATTTGGATGTCTACAAGAAGGTGTCTCCGCTGAGGCTAATCACTGCCTGTGACTTGTCAGGCCCTCTTGAGGAGCCAAAGCCCCTTTCTCTGCTGGAGCCCAGAAGAGCGTGGAGCAGATCCCCTTCCCCCCTAACCCACAGGCAGCTCCAGAATGTTGTACTGAGGGAGGTTAGAAGTAGAAATCTGATAAAGGGAATGGGAACAAGGACGGGATGTAGCGAATGTGTCCGGAAGTAACATTTGCAGGGTAGGAACAACATTTGTATCGTGTGTTTATTTGGAGAGGCTTATAGGAGCTTTTGGAGATAATAAGGAGATGGGGTTAAAACACCTCCTGCTAATTTTTTATACCACCCACTGCTCTTGCCTCTCAGTCCCTTCTACTTTTACCGGCATAACATTCTGAGCTGACAAACACAAACATTTGCACCCGATGGCAGGTAAAATCTCAGAAAGAGGTTGAAATATAAGAAAAAATCTCTAGCTAATTTGGATTTTCTCTTGCATTGTACCAGGAAGTCTGGCAAATCAGCAATCAGAAAGAAACTTCTTTACTTTCTCCCAACCAAATCTGTTCACCTTCGACTATACTTTCAGTGGATTTGAAATTTCTCCAAAAACTTTGTGTTTCTTCTCTTTAAAAGGAAAACCTTAATTCTTGACTCCTTCAATGTGTGCTGGAAATTGACTGCTTCTAACAAACAATATGGTGGAAGTTACAGTGTGTTACTTTGGACTTGGTCATAACAAGCATTATAGCCCCCTTTTTACCTTGTCTCTTGAATCACTTGCTCCAGGAAAGTAGCTGACATGTAAAAATATTCAACCAGCCCTCTGGAGAGGTCCATGTTGAAATGAAGTAAGAATTTCTACCATCAGCAATGTGAATAAGCCATTTTAAAATGTGTCCTTCAGCTTCTGTCAAGCCTTCAAGTGACTGAGGGCCTGGGTAACAACTTTACTGCAGCCTCATGAAGGTCTGTGAGAAGGAACCACACAAATTACTGACTCTTTAAAACTGTGAGATAATAGATGTTTGTTTATCTTACAACTTGTAAGTTGTAATTTATAATTTGTAATAAAATAATAGTTAATATAATATTTATATTATCTCACTTTCCCATGAAATGCTGAAAAATCAGCAGTGTTACTGGAAGAAAAAAAATAGTCTGCAAATAGTCTGAGAGATCAAGAACTGAATTTATATTCAATTCTTGGGTAACTCTCAGTAATAAAGACATGTAGGCAAACTGAGACTCTCCTTTTAGTTTCAGACTCATAGCTAATTGTCTGCATATCTCCAATAGGCTGTAGACTGCTTTCAAAGATGGCAGCAACAATTTCTCCCCTGATTCTTTGCCTTGTGACTGCAGTGCTCTTCTCAACAACCGCTGGAGTCTATTTCTTCTTCTTTTGAATCTGGGCTGGTCTTTGACTTGCTTTGACCCACAGAATGTGGTAAAAGTGCAAGGCCCAGGCATGAGTGCCAAGAGGCCTTCCAGCCTCCACTTTCATTTTCTTAGACACCTAGCCTGAGAGATTGCCATGTAAGGAAGCCACTCTAGCCTACCGGAGGATGAGAGACCAAGAGGAAAACAGGTTTCCCAGGCAGCAGCAAGTACCAACTTTGAGCTATGTGAATGAAATCTTTAGTCACCCCCCAAACCTCTAGACCATAAAATTATCCACCTGAGTGCAACCACATGAGTTAGCTCAAATGAGACCAGCCAGAGAGCCAGCCAGTCAGCCAGCCCTCAGAATTGTGAGAAATGATAAATTGCTGTTGTTTTAGGCCAGTATGTTTTGGAGAGACTTCTTATACAATAAAAAATAACTTATACAGAGTCTATAGGCACATTAAACTTAACATGTACAAAATTGAACTCTAATATCTGATCTTCATTGTGTATTCTCTTCTTAATGCTACCTAGGTGATCAAGTTAAAGCCCTTGATGTCATCCTTATTGCCTTCCCTTTTTTTTATACTCCCATACAATCCATCAGCAATTCTTATCAGCTCTCCCTCCAAAATATGTCTTTAATGTGTGCTTTTTACCACCATGAATTTTTTTCGACTACTATGATCCTAGCCTAAAACATCATCAACTCTTATGTGAATTCCTAAAGTAACCTCTTTGAACATGTCCCTGTTTCTCCCTGTCCAATTTGTTCTCCATACATTAACCAGTATGATCTTTTGAAAACATTAATCAGATCATGGCACTTCCCTGCTTCATATCATGTGATGGCTTTCTGTCACACATATTCTAGTATCCAAATCCTTTGTCATAAGTTGGCCCCTACCAATATCTCTAATCTCATCTTGTACTAAAAGTCTCCTTTTGGTTCCCCATCATACAACATGCAAGCAATTTTAGCCATAGGGTGTTTGCACTTATTAGTCCTCTGACCCAGAATGCTCTTGGCTCTTCTCAGGCTGGTTCTTTCTAATTCTCAAGGTCTCAGCCCAAACTATCCTCAAAGAGCATCCTTGACACACAGCTCAAGGGGTCCCTCATCACAGTTAGCATTCAATTGTGAACATCAAAATGTACTTTTGCTGCATTAGAATGAAAGCCATTTAATACTTACTAAATTATTGGGATGGCCAGAGTAAGAAGTTCTATGTTATGTCCCCATCTGATTATAAAAACAACATATACCAACAGAACCATTGTTTTTGCACATTTTGTGAACTGGGAGATCAGGAAGCACTATCATAACTGATAGCTGCAAAATGCTACCATCTTACTGCAACATCTAGGTACTAGAAAATGAGGGCTTCAATCATCACCTGTAGGAAAATACCTGGCATAACTGTTGGCTCAAGACCCACTCTGCACCTGCTAGATCCTTGCTAGAAAAATAGGTGCCTCATGACCATTGTCTCTGACTTAGCTTATGTCTGAGTTCAAGTCTTTCATAAATACATATGATTTGTAGAAACCGTATCACATCCAAAACTCTAACTTCAAGGGGGTCTAAAAATAAAATTTTTTAATTTTTGATCCCTGCAGCTAGAAGGCACACTGAAAAGAGGTTGGAATTGATGTCAAGTTGAGCCAATCTACCAAATCTGCCATTCTCCCACACCACACTCCTGCTACCTCCTAATGCTCTCTGATAATTACTCCATGAAATGTGTCACAATTTAAAATCACACATGCATGTGTATGTGTAAATTTTTCATTTTCTCTTCACTGTATTGTGAAAGAAATCTGCTGATGAGTACAGGAACATTGTTCATAGAAGCACTTTGGGGTTTTCTGTTTTTGTTTTATTTTAAATTTATTTATTTATTTTGAGAAAGACACACACAGTGAAAGAAAGTAGGGGAGGGACATTGAGAGAGAGAGAGAGAGAGAGAGAGAGAGAGAAAGAGTCTTAGGCAGGCTCCATGCTGTCAGTGTGGAGCCTGATGCAGGGCTTGATCCCATGAACTGTGAGATCATGACTTGAGAAAAATCAAGAGTTGGACGCTTAACTGACTGAGCCACCCTGGTGCCCCTAGAAGCACTTTGAATAGTGGTTGGCACATAGTATTTCTCTAGTGTTTAGAATGAAGAAATGATTGTGCTCACTTGGGCAGCACATATACTAGAATGAAGAAATGATTAATAAAATAAAGAAATAAATAAATGTCATTAAAAAATTAATAGTCATTTTATGATACAGACTTTCTGAGGGAGGATGTCCCTATAGATGTCACTTCTCCTTTCCTGCCCTCAGGTTGAGCTCCAGCTCACAAGCATTTCCTTCTAGTCTCTTACTTTACAACTGCATCAACATCTTGAACCTTTCCCCTTTCAAGAAGGTTCTCTCACTCCTTGCTGAAAGCCTTTTAAAGCATAGTAGCAAGCAAGTAGTCCTTACCCGGATAAGGACTAATGTTGACCTGTTTTCCACTTTAAAGTTGTATATGAGAGAAGAATAATGGTGGAGAAAGATTGGCTCCAGTTCATGAGGAAAAATAAATATGGTACTCCCATTTCTGCTTCAATCTGCCCACCCATGTAAAGTGTCATGGATTCTTCTTGAAGCCTATTTATAATCATATCTTTTAAATATAAGCATTATTTATCACCTTAGCCAGAAACATTTTGAAGAAACAATATTCCTCATTTTTGCAGAACTCTGGCCCTTCCCAATAGACTTCATAATTTCTCATAATTGGACTAAAGAATATCAGATTATTTTCTTCTCTTTCTGGAGACCACTGGAATTAACCAAGAACTACCATGACTTTTAACATCTTCTTTCTTTGTTTATCAGGGCATGATGATGGTTCTGACTGAATTCTTCGGATACGTTCTGGTAAATTTGTAGGTATAGAAGTAATGGGGTGCTGTTGTTTTCTTATCAGAACACCAATAAAGAAGGTCAGAGGGTAATTTGCCTAGAGCCTTTCCTGCCCAGACAACCTTGCCCATTGGTCTTTAAGCCTGTGGAATCTTGTTTATTTTGCATCTTTCTGCAAGAGAAATATTAAGAGAAGTAAAATCTCATGCCCCACCTAATTTCTGCATCTACTGTCAACTGGAAAAATGAGTTAGTTATTTTTTTCTCTTCACAATCTCTAATCACAGGCCTCATTTCACCTCAATATATTAGACAAAATATCTTCTCATTTCCTTGAATCACTGTTTAGTGCCTAATGCAATATTTTTGTTGAAATATATTTGAAACATAACATTGCATAAATTAAAGGTA
The DNA here is from genome assembly GCF_018350195.1 of Panthera tigris. Taxonomy (NCBI): domain Eukaryota; kingdom Metazoa; phylum Chordata; class Mammalia; order Carnivora; family Felidae; genus Panthera; species Panthera tigris. Next base: position 82,244,570 of record NC_056663.1, on the reverse strand, counting down.
TACAGTATGTTGATTTGACATATTTGTATATCATAATTGCCATGGTTGCAATAATAGCACGTCTATCATGTCACATAATTATCATTTCTTTGTAGTGGTTTGAATGAAGATCTAGCCTCTTAATTTAATTTCTGTAAATCTGATCTATAAGGTGGTACTAACCTAGGTCTTAAAAAAGGGAACAGAAGAATAGTAACCAAGTAGACTGTTGAGGAAAAATCAAAAAGACTAAAGTTTCAAACAGGGAAAATGAAACATTGGAAGAGCAAGCATATTATTGCCTTAGACTCAGAAGAAACAAGATAATTTCATCTTTGTTCCTAAATTATGATCAATTCCACTTTGCAAATAAGTTCAGATGAAAGTCTATAATTAAGGATAGCAAAAAAGTGAACAATGCCCCTTTCTACTTGGAATATAATATGGAGATGAAGATGGTCATCTGTCCTTGAAGACTAAGTGAAAGAAAATTAAGACAGATCTAATAAGCATAACTTAAAGAAAGAAAAAATTTGTTTGAGATTTCCAAATAAGCAAAGAATGTCTATTAATTTTGGCAAATGTAGAACTGTAGCCCAAATGCATGGACAAGGCTCACCTCTCATGGTGTCATTTTGGTGGACCAGTCAGTCCTGTGTTTAGCTTGATCCATGGCAAGGGAACTATCACTGTGTCATGGGGGGTCAAGGTCTGCAATGCCACGTGGTTCTATTCTCTTAAAGCACTCAGAGAAAGCAACAGGAATGAGGACTCCCAAGACTTAGGCTTTGGTCAAAGTGGGTAGAGGTTAAAATAAATGTTGATCTTTGGTGTTAAAGGGAAACTCCGGAGCTTACTATACAAAACCAGGAAGAGTCCTTGAAGCTTTTAACCTTCTTTTCAGAGTCTAGAAGTCACACATATGAGGCTTTAAGTTTATTCTAAACTCTTCAGTCTGTGATGGACAATAATGTGGTTTCTGTTTTTGCTTGCTGTATTGCCTGTCTGTGTTTATTTGTGGGTTGCAGCTAACTGATCACACACCGTATCAGTTCCATTGCGGTAGACCAGCACTATTTGCTTTGTTATTTTCATGGAGCTTGTTTGTAAAGTGTTTCCAGACGTCAAACCAATGGGTTATTCCAAGCACTCTTGTTTTCTAAGCATTTAGTGCACCTCATCCAGTGACTTGGATTGACACTCTTATCTGTTGATTTAGGTGGCTAACATAGATAGATGGAGATGGGTGGATGGATGGACAGATAGGACAGATGATAGAAGATAGATATGCATGAACTCATTTTTTAAATAATTGGTCTACAGAAGCCTTAAGAAGTAATTCTGCAGTTGTAATTAGGAAGGGGAAGGGAGGTTGTGGATAATGAGTACAAAAGGACATAAAAGTGAGACAGAAAAAAAAATGAGAGAGGGAGAGAGAGAGAAAGAGAGAGAGAGAGATACCAAGAAACAGAGTGAAAATCAGTTCAAGTGTGTGACTATAACCTCTGGCAAGGGATCAGACAAACAAGTTCAACCCAAAGTCAATTTAACTTTATTGGACCACACTGTCTCAGGCAATTAGAAAAATATTTGTAAAACAACAGATGAGAAAAAGGAACGTGGAGCCCAATAATGCAAAACAATGTTTATAAGAGACAAATCATGAAGTGGGAAGAGTAAACACAATTATTCTATCAGCACCTCCTGTTCTTCTAAAGATTACTTAACTTACATGTAGAAAACTCCTCTGAACAAACAGCCAAAATAGTTTCTTTATAGCATACTCTTACCCCCAAAGTGGTTAGTTTTAAGCTCCCTCAAAACCTCCCAAAATCAAAAACCTTGAGGAATTTTAAATTTTGAAGAATTAGAAATAATTACATACCAGATTCCTTGGGATTATGGATTATTTTTAGGCCAACTGATAACACCAAGCTAAAAAGAAAATAAAAATTGCCTTTATAGTTCCTATTTTCTCTTCCATTTCATTTTAAGTGAAAAACTAATGGACAGCACACAAGTGATAGCCCCAAAGTTGAAACTATAATTATAGGCTTATTTGGAGAAGAGATTGCCCTTTAACTCTTTATCCAACAGGGCTTTTGAAGTTCTTAATTCAATTCAGTATGGTATTAAGTAGTTTTGCTTGCTTTATCAAGTCTTACAAATTGCAATAGCTGAATATTTCATGAAACTGGAAAACATGAAGTGTTGTAATTTTTACCATCCATCACAGTCACACACACACACTACTCCTAGTCTCTACCTAATTCATGTCCATGTTCAATAGTGATGGTTCTGTATATCTTCTTCCTCTAAATTCCTCCTTTACACCAGGGCCCTAACAGGACTTTGTCATTACCTATCCTTTATTCTTCTTTAATCCACCCTAATGACCAAATTCTATGTCTGATATTAAAAAAAAAGTCGTATAGTTTTCTTCTCAGCTCACATATAAAAAAAGATACTACCTATATAAAAACAAAATGAGGTTGGTGGTGGTCTTTCACTTCTGCCATGGACATTCCAATTATTATGTCAACCCTCAAATCAAGTTCTGCTTACCTGGAAAAGCAATATGCATAAAAATCTATGTCAAGTCCTCTTCATTTCAAAAACTATTATGAAGTGCACATAAACTATTTTTCATATATGACCCTTATAGAAATATTAGTTAATAAATAGTCAGGTTTCTAAGATTTCTAATACTGAATATATCCTTGAATATTGCTATGATGGGACTTCATTTGTAATTATCATTTATTCCTTGAAGTCCAGTAAACATTTTGACTTTTTAAAAATGACTTTAAAGGAAAAGATAACTGTTCTCTATATGTTTACTATGATTTTGTACAACTAGTAGGAAAATTTGGAGACTAATAGCAAGGATGGCTACATGCCTGTAGGTGATAAAATACTGAGAAGTAGAAATACCAACTAGATGACAAGTTGGAATCCATATATATGTGTGTAAATGTGTTTCCTTCTGTATCTTTCTGCCTTGAATAGTTTTAGAATTTGAGGTATTTATTATGCTGCCCAGCCAAAACAGTAGAAGGAAGCTTCCATGGGCATCTGGTCACTTTTTAAGTACTATTATTGAATCAGTGTTCTTGGAAGAGACTGATGTGGTAAAACAGTTATGTTAATTTCCCCTGAAGAATGTCACATTTGGTAATGTTCTGTGGGTGGTCATGTAATGAGACACTGGTGTCTGTCTATGACACATACTGTATATGAAAGGAGGCATAGATAAAGGTAACCCGAATTCCATCCCTTTCAGTGTTTATATGATGCTTATCACCATGCTATCTAGACACCCAGACTAGCAGCTTTACAACAAGAACATTTTCCACCTCCATTCAATTGAAATCAATGGACAGGGAGTCTGGGCAGGCTTTCAAAGGGTTAATATGCACACATGCTTCTGGGTAGTCAGAGATGAAAATGGACTGACCCAAGTGGCAACAATTTCCCCATTTCCAATAATGTAAGCAACTGCTTCAGTGAAATACCACTGGAAATGAATCTTCTATATTATAAACATATTCTGAGTGCATTTGCAGGCATCTAGCTATTTAAACTGCTTTTATCTAAATCAGTGACTTTTGTAAAAATATGGCTATTCACAGTCCTAGTTTATTTTGAAGAGTAATAGCATGGAAATTTCAAAGCAAAATATTTAGCTATTTTTCTTGTAAGAGAAAGCAAGTGTTGCAGTGATTCTGTGTGTGTGTGTGTGTGTGTGTGTCTGTGTGTTGTGTGTATACATACACACAACACACAGACACACACACACACACACACATATATATATTGCTTTTAGTTAAAAAGAATTAAAAGTACAGATTCCTCTTTTGTATTCAAATAAAATTTTAATAAGATTGGTCCCAAAATATTTCTTTTTCCTTGTCCTGTGATGGAATTGACATAGTAGAGCATGTTGTTGATTAAGACTAAATATCACTAAGTCCAGTTGGACTTTTTACAAAGTCAAATTATAACAATAATGAGCCTCTTAGAACATCTGTATTTTCTTTTGGAGAGTCTTTCACTTCCTTCCTCTTTCTAGCCCCTAACTTCCTTTGTTTTCTTTTAGTCTTGAACTGTAACCGGGACATTCTGGAACATAGATTTATTCATCTTGACCTCAGCTGTGATTAATCCACCCGAGACAAAGATCAACTTCTGGCAAACATTGGTTCCCTCTCCCTTACATCAATAATGCAAACTTACCTAGTCGTTTGCAGTATCTGCTCTAGGTGTGGCTGAAAAAGAAAATCCAGGGAGCAAAAATGCAAAAATTATCTGTTTCATTTAATAAACACATATTGGATAACATTTACGTTCAGGCAGTGGGTAGGCAGTATATTTAATTAATAGATATAAATTTAACTGTACTTGAAACTCTGAAATGCAAATGAGGTTTAAGATGATGATGAATAGCTTATAGTCCACATTTTTAAGCCTTGTTCGTGTTCCACCACCATATGGTATAGAAACAAAATTATAATTCTCTTTGGTTGGGAGGAGGTCCTAGTGTACATTAATCAAATGTGCTGGCAGCTGAGATGAATGAGACCTTAGTTAATACCAAAGCCTCATTGGAACCATTAGTTCTGACCTCTTTATCAAAACTTTTACTCAGGCTGCTAACAATTAACAAAATTGATGAATCTAAGTTTCAGCTTCTGCCTTTCTTCTACTGGTCATTTGTCAATCAGTAGCATTTATTGAGAATTCACTATATGCAGAATATTTTGCAGAGTTGGAGCCTCCTAACCCTGCTAAGGGAAAACGCCTTGAAGGAGAACTAATAGGCTTCTTGAGATAAAGTTGTCACTTTTGCTAACAAGTTAGTTCAATGGTTATGAAGTGGGTTTCTTTTTACCACAGGCCTTCTCAGCATCAAACCTTCTAAAATGTTGTTAATATCTAAGAAGAGGATTTGGTATTCAACATTTCTCTGTACTATCCTTTGTTATCCAAGCACAAATTAATGTTTCCTGGAAATACTTTTCTGTGTATCTCAATAGAAGCTGTGATCTTTGCTTTCAGAAGGGGAGGTTAATATTGCTCTTGTAGAGTTTATTACAGAAGCATACGGTTTTTAAAGTAAAGAACATCAGAGATCAACTAACTCAGGGTTCCCAAACCAAAATACTATTAAATTTTCCTTGGCAGCCATTAAAAATATAAATTCTCAAAGTCTGGCTTCCCCCCAACTTACTGACTTAGAATGTGCGTAGATAGAACCAGAACTCTCAAGCTCCCGAGTTGATTCTAATGCTGAGCCATGTGAGGAAAACACTCTCCAGACAAAACCAATTAATACTCAAGTGAGGGAGATATCCTTTCAAAGAATCTCTAAGCACCATTGCTGAGGCACTGCTGTTTGATAGCAGATGACTGCTTCCCTGGCCTCTCCCCAGTGTGTCAGAGAATACACTGGCCCTATGGGCTAACAATAGTAACATCATCAGTGATGCAGACTACAAAGATGAGCTGCACCAGTCAACTCTCTCTCAGCATTTTGTACTAGAAAATACAGAGGTGATGGGGTCACTGGGTTAAGGGAACTGGTGTTGAAGATGTACAGGAAAAATTCATGAAATATAGACTTAGGGAATTCAGCGAGTCCTTAAAATATAATAACATATCATAAGGATATGATCATATCATAGGGATTCCAGATTCATATCATAGGGATTCCAGAAGATGAAAAAAGAGAAAAAGGGGCAGAAAGTTTATTTGAGCAAATTATAGCAGAAAACTTCCCTAATTTGGGGAAGGAAACTGACATGAAAATCCAAGAAGCATAGAGAACTCTCATTACATTCAACAAAACCCAGCCATCACCAAGACATATCAGAGTAAATTTACAAAATGCACAGACAAGGAAAGAATCCTGAAAGCAGCAAGGATAAAAATAGTCCTTAACCTACAATGGAAGACAGATAAGCTTAGCAGAAGATCTATCCACAGAAACATGGCAGGCCAGGAAGGAGTAACATGATATATTCAATGTGCTGAATGGGAAAAATATGCAGCCAAGAATACTTTATCCAGCAAAGCTATCATTAGGATAGAAGGAGAGATGAAGAGTTTCTCAGACAAGCAAAAACTAAAGGAGTTTGTAACCACTAAACCATCCCTGAAAGAAATATTAAAGGAGACTTTTGGGGAGGGGGGGGAGAAAAAGGCAAAAGCAACAAAGACTAGAAAGGAACAGAGAACATCACCAGAAACACCAACTTTACAGGTAACACAATGACACTAAATTCATATCTATCAATAATCACTCTGAATGTAAGTGGACTAAATGCTCCAACAAAAAGACATAGCACAGTAGATTCAATTAAAATAATAATAATAATAATAATAAAATAAAAACAGGTCCTTCTATATGCTGCCTACAAGAGACTCATTTTAGACCTAAAGACATCTACAGATTGAAAGTGACATGATGGAGAAACATATATTATGCCAATGCATGTCAGAAGGAAGCTGGGGTAGCCATACTTTGATCAGAGAAAGTAGATTTTAAACTGAAGACTAACAAGAGACAAAGAAGGGCATTATATCATAATTAAGAGGTCTATTTAACAAGAAGACCTAATAATTATAAATATTTATGCTCCCAATTTGAAAGCACCCAAATATATGAATCAATTAATAACAAACATAAAGAAACTTATTGATAATAGTTAGAGCAATGGACAGATCATCTAAGCAGAAAATCAATAAGGAAATAGTGGTTTTGAATGACACACCAGACCAGATGGACTTAACAGATATATCCAGAACATGTTTTCCTAAAGCAGCAGAATACACATTCTTTTCAAGTGCACATAGAACTTTGTTCAGAATAGATCACATACTAGGTCACAAATCAGCTCTCAATAAGTACAAAAAGATTGTGATCATACCATGCATATTTTCAGACCACAATGCTATGAAACTTGAAGTCAACCACAAGACAAAATTTGGAAAGACCACAAATACATGGAGGTTAAAGAGCATCCTACTAAAGAATAAATGGGTTAATAAGGAAATTAAAGAAGAAAATTAAAAGTACATGGAAGCAAATGAAAATGAAAACACGACAGTACAAAACTTTTGAGATATGGCAAAGACAATGAGATGTGGCAAAAAGGGAAGTATAATGCAATTAAGGTCTACCTCAAGAAGTAAGAAAAGCCTCAAATACACAACCCAACCTTACACCTAAGGGAGCTAGAAAAGAAACAACAAATAAAGTCTAAAGCCAGCAGAAGAAGGGAAATAATAAAGAGTAGAGTAGAAATAAATAATCTGGGAACAAATAAACAAACAAAACAGTAGAATGGATCAATGAAACAAAGAGCTGTTTCTCTGAAAAAATTGATAAAATTAATAAACTCTTAGCCAGACTTACCAAAAAAAAAAAAAAAGTACCCAAATAAATAAAATCATGAATGAAAGAGGAGAGATCACAACCAACACCACAGAAACACAATTATAAGAGAATATTATGAATAATTGTATGTCAACAAACTGAGCAATCTGGAAGAAACGGACAAATTCCTAGAAACATACAAACTACCAAAACTGACACAGGAAAAAATAGAAAACTTGAACATACCCATAACCAGCAAAAAAATTGAATCAACAATCAAAAATCTCCCAAGAAACAGGAGTCCAGGACCAAATCGATTTTCGGAGGAATTCTACCAGACATCTAAAGAAGAGTTAGGTGCGCCTGGGTGGGTCAGTTGGTTAAGCATCTGACTTCAGCTCAGGTCATGATCTCGAGGTCCATGAGTTTGAGCCCTGTGTCAGGCTCTGTGCTGTCAGCTTGGAGTCTGGAGCCTGCTTCAGATTCTGTGTCTCCCCCTTTCTCTGCCTTTCCGCTGTACGCACTCTCTCTCTCTATTTCTCTCTTTATCTCTCTCTCAAAAATAAATAAACATTTAAAAATTAAAAAAAAATAAAGTCAAGTTAATACCTATTCTTTTCAAACTGTTCCAAAAAGTAGAAATAGGAAGAAAACTTCCAAACTCCTTCTACAAGGCAAGCATCACCTTGATTCCAAAACCAGACAAAATCCCACTGAAGGGAATTACAGGCCAATATCTCTGATGGGCATGGATGCAAAAATTCTCAACAAGATACTACTGCAAGACACTACAGAATACTCAACAAGATCAAATGTAATAGTATATTAAAAGAATTATTCACTATGATCAAGTGGGATTTATTTCTGGGCTGTAGGACTGGTTCAATATCCACAAATCAATTAATTGATACACCTTGTTAATAAAAGAAAGGATAAAAACCATATGATCCTCTCAAGAGATGCAGAAAAAGCATTTGACAAAATACAGTATCCATTCTTGATAAAAACTCTCAAAAAGTAGGGATAGATGGAACATACCTCAATATCATAAAGTCCATATACAAAAGAACCACAGCTAATATCCTCTTCAATGGGGAAAAAATAAGAGCTTTTCCTCTATGGTAGAAACAAGACAGAGATGTTCACTCTCACCATTACTATTTAAAATTGATCTGGAAGTCTTAGCCTCAACAGACAACAAGAATCTTAAAAAGGCATCCAATTCAGCAAGAAAGAAGTCAAGCTTTCTTTATTCACAGATGCCATGACACTCTACATAGAGAACTTGAAAGACTTCACCAAAAAATTCCTAGAACTAATACATGAATTGCAAAATTTCAGGATATAAAATCAACATATAGAAATCTGTTGCATTTCTATACACCAATAATGAAGCAGGAGAAAAAGAAATCAATGGAATCAATGTCAGTTACAATGACACCCAAACAATAGGATATCTAGGAATAAACCTAACCAAAGAGGTAAAAGATCTGTACTCTGAAAACTACAGGACTGAAAGAAATTGAAGAGGACACAAAATGATGGAAAAGAATCCTATGCTCATGGATTGGAAAAACAAACATTGTTAAAATGTCAATACTACCCAAAGCAATCCACTCATTTAATGCCATCTCTATCAAAATACCACCAGCATTTTTCACCGAGGTAGAACAAACAATTTTAAAATTTGTTTTTTTTAAATTTTTTTTAACGTTTATTTATTTTTGAGACAGAGAGAGACAGAGCATGAACGGGGGAGGGTCAGAGAGAGAGGGAGACACAGAACCGGAAGCAGACTCCAGGCTCTGAGCCATCAGCCCAGAGCCGGACGCGGGGCTCGAACTCACGGACCGTGAGATCGTGACCTGAGCTGAAGTCGGACGCTTAACCGACTGAGCCACCCAGGCGCCCCAAACAATTTTAAAATTTGTATGGAACTACAAAAGACCTTAAATAGCCAAAGCAATTCCGAAAAAGAAAAGCAAAGCTGAAGGCATCATGATTATGGATTCAAGCTATATTACAAAGCTATAGTCATCAAGACAGTCTGGTACTGGCACAAAAACAGATGCATAGATCAATGAAATAGAATAGAAAACCCAGAAATGGACCCACAACTATAGGGTCAAAAAGAAAGTATGTCTTTTTATTTTTTTCATGTTTATTTCTTTTTGAGAGAGAGACAGAGTGTGAATGGGGGAGAAGAAGAGAGAGAGGGAGACACAGAATCCAAAGCAGGCTCCAGGCTCTGAGCTGTCAGCACAGAGCCTGACGCAGGGCTCAAACTCATGAACTGTGAGATCATGACCTGAGCTGAGGTCAGATGCTCAAATGACTTAGCCACCCAGTGCCCCAACTATAGGGCCAAATGATCTTTGACAAAGCAGGAAAGAATATCCAGTGGAAAAAAGACAGTCTCTTCAACAAATGGTGCTAGGAAAACCAGACAGTGACGTGCAGAAGAATGAAGCTGGACCACTTTCTTACAACATACACAAAAATAAATTCAAAATGGATGAAAGACCTAAACGTGAGACAAGTAACCATAAGAATCCTAGCGAACTCAGGCAGCAACCTCTTGATCTCAGACGTAGCAGCTTCTTATTAGACACGTCACTAGAGGCAAGGGAAACAAAAGCAAAAATGAACTATTGGGACCTCATCAAGATAAAAAGCTTCTGCACAGGAAGGAAACAACCAACAAAACTAAAAGGCAGCCTATGGAATGGGAGATAATACTTGGAAATGACATATCTGATAAAGAGTATCCAAGATCTATAAAGAACTTATCAAACTCAACACCCCAAAAAGCACAAATAATCCAGTTAAGATATGGGCAGAAGACATGAATAAACACTTTTCCTAAGAAGACATCCAGATGGTTAACAGACACATGAAAAGATGCTCAACATCACTCATCATCAGGGAAATACAGATCAAAACCATGAAGAGATACCACCTCACACCTGTTGGACGGCTAAAATTAACAACACAAGAAACAACAGGTGTTAGCAAGGATGCAAAGAAAGGGGAACACTCTTACACTGTTGGTAGGAATGCAAGCTGGTGAAGCCACTCTGGAAATCAGCATGCAGGTTCCTCAAAAAGTTAAAAATAGAACGACCCTATGACCCAGAAATTGCACTACTCGGTATTTACCCAAGGGATACAAAAATACGGATTCAAAGGGGTACATGCCATGCAATTTTTATAGCAGCATTATCAACAAGAGTCAAACTATGGAGAGAGACCAAATGTCCAATGGCTGATGAATGGATAAAGAAGAGGTGGTATATATATACATATATAACTATATATATGTGTGTGTGTGTATATATATATATATATATATATATATATATATGATACGAGGGAAGAAATAGAAGCCTACAGATGTCAAGTATTTTGCCCAAGTTTGGTGTTATGGCTAGGATTTAAACACAGGCCTTACTCCCTACGTTATATTGTGAGTGTTATAAATATTTTCAGTAGTCAAAATACATGTGAACCAGCTTTAGTGGAAAAGAGAAATCAAGTGGCCTCATTAACCCACTTCCTGGATCCTGAAATTTCTATTTTGCAAGACTTATTTTTCTCTCATTATTCTCTCTCATTTTCTCTCATATACATATGTGTGTGTGTGTGTGTATGTATACATATATATGTAGATATATATATGTATGTATATACATATATAGTTATAATATTTAAGCATGAAATCATATGCAAATGTGTATTTTTAAAGTTTAAAAAGAGTCTCTGGATGCTCTCATGCTATCCAAGGCCACTCTGGCAATCAGCTGACTATACTAGGTCTTGCTTAACCTCCAGAATGGCACTTTTTTTTTAATGTTTATTTGTTTTTGAGAGAGAGAGGGGAGAGAGAGAGAGAGAGAGAGAAAGAGAGAGAATGTGTGAGTGGGGGAGAAATAGAGGGAGACACAGAATCCGAAGCAGGTTCCAGGCTCTGAGCTGTCAGCACAGAGGGCTGGAACCCACAAACCGTGAGATCGTGACCTGAACCAAAGTAGGACGCTTAACCGACTGAGCCACCCAGGTGCCCCCAGAATGGCACTTCTGCCCATGGTCCACATTGGAAACTTTGCTCTCCTAGATTAAAAGAGAAGCTAGACAAAAAAATTCTGTACAAGTACATATCATATGTGCACACCCACACAGAGTAAAACAAGTATAAGTATAACCAAACTGCAGCAGCCCAATTGAGTAGGACAATAAATAGGTGAGAACTAGCATCTTACCTATGGGGAAGACTTCATGAAGCAGGTGAAAAATAATTAGTCTTTGCCAAAAGAACAAAACAGTTTTGGTGAAAGACAGGACAAGACTTCAGGGAGGGGCGTGGACTTGGGGGATAAATAAGTGAGCAAATGAGGAGATGCTTTGTTTGATTGGAGGAAAACAGAAAAGAGCCAAATAAGGAAGCATTCATTGGTTTATGCCCTGACATAAAACCTATGACCCAGAATTTAAATATGGTTCAAGAGTGATGTAGGAAACATATTAGCAGTTTAAAATGTTATTATTTTAAAGCTAACATGTATTAAAAACCAACTATGTTTAAGGCACAGTACTGAGCACTTTCTATCCTTTGACTCATTTACTCCTTCCAGTTCATCCACAAAGTAAGGATGAACATGCTTCCCAAGATACCAGGGAAGAAATAGAAGCCTACAGATGTCGAGTATTTTGCCCAAGTTTGGTGTTATGGCTAGGATTTATACACAGGCCTTACTCCCTACGTTATACTGTGAGTGTTATAAATATTTTCAGTAGCCAAAATACATGTGAACCAGCTTTAGTGGGAAAGAGAAATCAAGTGGCCTCATTAACCCATCTCCTGGATCCTGAAATTTCTATTTTGCAAGGCTTATTTTTCTCTCATTAAAGTTGATACAATAAAAATATGCTAGAACAGAAATTTGGAAAAGAGCCTGAAAAGGTTATGAAACCTACACTATAGGAATTTAGAGAATCTGAGGTGTTGCAATGATTAGAAATGTGTGTTTTATAAAACATGTATTAAAATTGGAAATGTTTATTGTTTAGTTAAAAGTTAATCCTTTAAATTGATAAATTAGCTAAAACACTGCCACGAAGTAAGCTGTTTTAAGCACATTCCTTAAAAACTTTCAAGATCATGTTTTCTATGAAAATATATACTAAATATATTGTATAGGAAAAAAATGACTAATGAATACATGCCAACCATTTTTCAAATCAATCCATCCTTTTCAAATGCTTCACATACATGTCTCAAGGGAACTTACGTGCTTAGTAAAATCCTCCATTTTCCTAAAGGACTTAGAAGAAATTTTACTTGCTGGATCTTACAGCCAAGGAAACATAGATTTAATGGGGAAATACCCATTATGACAGGAGGTATTGTTCAGGTAGAAATTCTTTAAGGATGGGGGTGACAGTCACCTTCCTGGGTAAAGGCATGTGAGGACAAAAACAGGAGAGGAGCTTTTTAGCCTAAGCATCTATGATTATTTCTCACTTCTACCGTCGTTAGTCTGTTTTGACCTCATTGATGTTGTCTAAGGTTTTGGTTAAGTTCGGAGCATGGGGAAAAAAAAGAAAAAGAAAAAATTGTAAGGGTCTAGAAGCATTTTTCAAATCCTATATATTTCTGCAAATTTGCATGTTTGTGTCAATAGAAACACACAAAGATCCAGAATCTTCTTTCTCTTTTTGAATTAAGGGTAAATTTTCCAGATATTTGCATTCTGGGCCATGGAAACATTAAAAAAATAAATGAAAGAAAAGAGAAAGAACAGAAGTTCTCCAAGAGTCTAGTTCACATGAACTCGGATGATTCCAATTACTTTGCCATGCTTGAATTTATCTATCTATACTAAAAAGCCATGTGATTTTGGAAACTTCTATAATAATATGCCAAATATAATCACAATTACATAATTATACAATATAAAAACGATTACTTAAATAACATTACCGGTTAACCCCGGTAATTACCTGTACATGTATGTGGGCAAACAGGCAATTTTACTACAGAAGACTGCTCTGTTTGAATTTGTTTTTATGAAGAAATTGTGGCAGTTTAAAAAACAACAACAACAACAACAACAACAAAAACGCAACCTCTCAAAACTAAAAAGGCACAGCTTTGATTGCTTGGCCTGTGAATAAACTTTAAAGAATGCTTTTCAGATTCGGTACACAATAATGTTGCAAGCCAAAGATTCAAAGACAGCTTGCTGAAGAATATTTATGTGGGGCTGGTAAATAATTCACAAGACTTTATATAGGTTGGCTTGAAACTTTAAACAAGAGATACTATAATTGAGAGTAACGTTGGAGAACTAGATATGCGTACAAGGGAAGTCATGCTTGCCTCAACTAATAATAGGGTTATAGTAGCCACTTGACGTCTCCCAGAATCCCGGCCTCCCAGAAACTGGAACAGGAACAAGAACAGAGACTAGAAGACACAGAAACTAACTCGGAGCTCTTCTCTGAGGAACTCACTCATACCTAACCCTTAGAAGTAGCTCCCTCCAAAAATATTTAAATGCTGTGACTGCACTATAGGCTGTGTGATCCATTTGGTTAATTTATTTGAACCAGGTCTCTGTTTTTCAAGAAAAAAAAAAAAAAGGAAACATAAGCTCACGAATTTAGTGACAAATAAGTCAAATGATTTGATTGAATTGACTTGCACTCAGTCACTGAGGAACCCAGTTGTTGGCTGGGGATATAGACCTAGAGAATGAGGTAATCCCCCACAACTTTCTTGGTGCTCATAGCTAAACGTTATGAACATTGGCTAGTGTAATATTGACAGGAGTCAAGCTAAAAGATGATACATTAATAAAGGCAGAAAATAAAACATTGATGGTGACTATATGTTAAGAAAGTACTCATTCAGTGGAAAGCTTTAAAAACTGTTTTTTCCTGCTTTATTTTGTTTTTCATAAATAACTTTGCTCTTAAAACTGGCCCCAAATTTAATTCAGTTTTTTTCTTTGTTCCTAAACGTGGTAAGAGGTAAACTGCTCTACCCAGAACTGTTGATAGAGGTCAATACGCAGTATCAAAAAAAAAAAAAGATTTATCTAATGGAGATAGACTTTTTTCCCCTTATATTTTGTTCTCTGATCTATCACTATACTACAAGTTTCTTAGAATGTCTCAGCTAAAAAATGCATAATAATATACATTTATTTTAATAAGAATATCTCTTTGTAAGGAATGATGAAAAAGTAAAGATAAGCTAAGCATACTAAGCAGCAGAGAAATCAAGTTAAATTTGGCTGAAGAGAAGTTTATAAAATTGACATTCACCTCCAAGCTAGCCCTTGAATTACCAGAAAGACACAAATGCAAACATCACATAGAGTGAATTACCAATACTGAGTGTCAGTTCTTTCCAGCTGTTTAGGTATGTGGCAATGAAATGATCCATGGACAAGAAAAATACACACATTGGTTCTGCAATACGCACTAAATAATCTGAAGCAGGAACAGCCACACAAGTTCTAACACTTGTGTGCTCACATAGGGATTCCACGGAAAGGGGGTTAAGAAGGCACACGGGGATAGATAGATCTTTTGGGAAAATGAAAAAAATTATACAAGAATAAGTTTTGAAATTCTCCAGATACTAGCACATGAACTCCATGCCCCACCCCACCCCCACCCCCCAGGGAACAAAAGCCAAATAAAGTCATCTTTGTCTCACTAATAAAAGCTTTGGAAAACACAACCACTAAAAACAGGGGTATATCCCAGAATGATAAAGAAAACACACAAAAAGCTTACTTGAGACATTAAGATTTAAGAGATATTCACTTTTCCTTTTGATATTGAAATATTAATTAAATTATTTTAAAGAAAAACTAATGCCTGCTTAAGTCATCTGTAGGCAATTTTGTCATGTTGCTAGGTGAATAATAAAACTTCAGTGGAAGATCTAATGTTTACTTTTCCAATGCCATAAATCATTCCGTTTTCCAAAGTTTTGAATTACGATGGCAACATTTTTGGCCGGGTCTGATTTTGTAAAATTGATGTTCAGTAATGATGATGGCAGGATTTAAGCTTAGCTTAAAAGGGAAATCTGTGTAGTAGAAGTCCGGAGCAAAATCAGATTAGATTCACAAAGTGCACTGCACATTAGTAAGCATGACTTGGTTGTTTTAGTGCTTTATAATGTTCAAGGTTGGCACATTGGTTATCTTCTTTAATGCTCAAAAAAATTCTGTTGTGTTGAGAAGATGATTATCATTTCTACTTTACAAATGAATTATCAAGTTCAGAGAGTCTAAGTAGCCTTCCTCCATTCTCACAGATCTCTTCTTGGAGTCCGAAGGCCTGTGGTTGAGTGTTTGGAGCATGTTCAGGAGGCACGGATACTCTGAGCCACCAGGTCAGGCCTCTGACCCATGTTTGTCATTTGAAGCGTCACTCTGAGTTACGGTTTTGTCACCTGGCCTTCATTAGTATGCAGTCTCTGTCACCAAGCTCATCATGGAGTAGAGTAAGAACCGTGGAAGAAGTCTGAGCTTAGACTGGGATGTGCTGCTTAGAACCTAGCCAGAGAAATATAGACACCATGAGGCCAGGGGAGTTGGTCCTAACCTGCTTTCTGCTAAGCTGATAATTCAGTAGGACATAATATTTAATTTTTTCAAAATAATTTTTGATTGTCTTTTAATGATTTAGAGAACTATCCAATTCCCCTGAAATGAAATCATCCTAAGGAAATGCTTGATGAGTCCATCATCTTATAATTAAGCTACAGAATATATTTTGCCTGATAAATTCAAAGTAAGGTTTGCTAATAACCATGAAACAGTCTCATCTCAGAAAGATTAAGGGGGTGGTTCTGGAATCAAATCACCTTACACTTGTATCTCAGACATGCTGCTTGCTAATTTACTGGTTTTTGGGAAATTATCCAACCTCCTTTTCTTTATATCCCACTTTTGAAAAATGAGAATCATAAAAAGAATGCCTACTACATAGTGTTTTTGTGAAGATTAAATAAAATAATCCATATAAAACGTTTAATAAGGGCATTATAATTTGAGCTCTCATTTGGGAGGCTTTTTGAAGACCCAAGCAAAATTTTCTACATGACAGAACTTAACCATATCCTAATAATTGTCTTCAAACAAGCCCCAGACAAACACCACTTTACTTTATGTCTCTATAAGTGATTTGCCTTTTCTGGACATTTCATGGAAATGTAATAATACAATATGGGGCCTTTTTTGTCTGGCTTCTTTCACTTTGAATAATGTTTTCAAGGTCATACATGTTGCAGCCTATATCAGTAGTTCATTCCTTTTTATGGCTGAATAATATTCTGTTGTATGGATATACCACAATGTGATTAATCATTGATGGAATTTTGGATGTTTCCACATTTTGGCTATTATGAATAATGCAGCTACAAATATTTATGTACAAGTTTTTGTGTAAAATATGTATTTTTTCAATTCTCCTGTGTATATACCTATGCATAAAATTACCAAGGTAGAGGATAACTTTGTTTTTTTTTAACTTTTTAGGAAATGCCAAGCTATTTTCCAAGCTGGCTGTGCCATTTTACATTCCTACCAGCAGTGTATGTGTTCTAATTTCTCCACTTCCCCACCAACACTTGTTATTGTTCTTTTTTAAAAAGTATAACTACCCTAGTGAGTGTGAAGCAGTATTTTACTGTGGTTTTGATTTGCATTCCTTAATGTCTAATGATGTTGAGCATCTTGTCATGTGCTTGTCAGTCGTTTGTGTATCTTCTTTGGAGAAATATCTATTCAAATCCTTTGTCCATTAAAAAAGATTGGGATTTTTTTGTCTTTTTATTCTTGAGTTGTAAGGATTCTTTATATATTCTATATACTAGATCCTTATCAGACATGTTATTTGGAAATATTCCCTCCCATCCTGTGGACTGTCTTTTAAATTTCTTGGTAGTGTCCTTTGAGGCATAAACATTTTTTACATTTCAAAAAACTCTATGTTTTAGATGTCATATCTAAGCAACCAGTGCCTAATCCAAGGTCACAAAGATGTACACATACTGTTTTTCCAGATGTTTTATGGGCTTAACTGTTACATGCAGGTATTTGATCCATTTTGATTTAATTTTTACATTATGTGAGGCAAGGGTCCAACTTCACTTTTTTGCATGTAGATATTCAGTTGTCTTCTCACCTTTTATTAAAAATACTATTCTTTACCCATTGGATTATCTTGCCCTGTCTAAAATTAATTGACTGTAAATGTATAGGCTTTATTTATAAATATAATCCATTTTGAGTTAATTTCTGTGTATGCTGTGGGATAAGAGGCTAAGTTCATCTCTCTGAATATGTCTAGCCAAATGTCCTAGTACCAAAATTGTTGAAAAGAGGACTATTCCTTCCCTAGTGAAATTGTTTTGGTATCTTTGTCAAAAATCTGTTGATCATAAATATAAAGGTTTATTTCTGGACTCTCCATTCTGTTCCAGTGGTGTCTATCTTTAGGATTTGGTTATTTAAAAATCTTGTCAGTAGACATGCACAGTGAGGGACCATGTTCTGCTCACTTAGGTAACTCCATGTCACGTTTTTTTCTAAAAAAATAAAGTAAAATAAGGCAGAAGTTAAACTCAAAAAAATACAAAGGAAGACACAGTTTAAGTAAAGTGATAGACTATTAGAAGAAGAGCCATGGAAACCAGAAGAACTAAGTGTGATCTTTAAGAGTATAAGATAATGGGAATTCCCAGTTGATAGCTTCCCATTTTTACTAAGTGAAGGAAGAAGATCAATAAGAAACATGGAAAAAAATAAAAGGTTCAAGGGTAGGGGTTTGGGTGGGGACTGTACCAGTACTGATAGATTATATCACAGGCTACATCCCTGAAATTCATTTTCCTGCCACAAAATGCATTTTTAGTATTCCTTTGGCAGTGAGCTAAATTAAAGAGCAGGGAAAAGGAAAGAATTGTTGGCGGAATTCTACATGCAGTCAATGGTAGCCAGTGTCCCGGGAAGGAGGACTCACGGAACATTACCATTCTTGATGCAACGCACATGTTGTACTCAGGAAGGAATGTAGAGAAAACTCTTGACAGTCAAAATAGGATTTGCATATGCTGGTTTAGTTGATAGACAGTAGAAGTTCCTATACCTGCCTTAGGCATTTTAGCTGTACTTGTGGTCAGCCTTAAGGAATTCTGCCTATGGAATGTGGGAGACTTAAAAAAAAAATCAGACAAAAAGAAATGCAGTAAGAGCAATGCTCATATACTCTTTTTCTCCAGCAAATCAGTTCTGGTTTGGCCTAAATTTCTAGTCATTTTTATTTAATAGTATGATGCAAACAGAGGTAAACACACTAGAAAATGTTATAGAGTTGAAACTGGAAATGTGTTAGTTCAGTAACAAAAAACAAAAGAGATTCATTGGGTACCCTAAAGGACAAGAGAATGGCACTTACTCCCATATAGAAAGAGTGGAAGAGGATTCAAGAGTCATGTGACTGTTTAATAAACTTTACCTGGCTACTTAAAAATTTTTTTTCAAAACAACAACCAAAAAGCCCTAAACAAATAGAGGCAAAAGAATGGAGTGCTAAAGAGAATGGACGCCTGGGTAAGAGTCCCTGAGTGTGATTTCTAGATCTGCCAGTTACTATTAGCTCTGTCAATTTAGGCAAAGAATGTAACTTCTCCCAGCCTCTGTGGCCTCTTCTGTAAAAGGGGTGAACATTGTAACTACCTCACAGACTTGCAATAAAGATCAAATATAGGTCACTAAGTGAAAAGTGCTTATGAATATTTGAAATTTATTAAGTGCTGTGTGGTTGCTTGGTATTATAATACCTCATTTTCTTTCATTATACATGCTTTTCAATTCCAGCTAAAGCTTAAAGATATCAGTTCATCCCATTTTTGTAGTAAGGTTAGTGACAAAGTAGTATCAATATTATTCCATGATAGCAAATAAGAAATCTAATTTGATGTTTAATGGAGTATTAAAAGTGCTAATTACACAGTATTCTTGATTTATAGTGAAATCAGCACTCTGAAAAGAAGAGTGAAAAGTAGATAAAATCCCATCAAGCTGAAAAATAAATCTTTAATTATAGAGGTGATAAATATATATTACTTTTGAAACTTTTACATATAGATGACTATTTTTATAAAATAGTTTTTACTCAGAAAAATGGAAGAGGGAAAGTCAAGTTTACACTATTCTCACAGTAGATGTGGTACAGAAAAGTTAGATATAAGCAGGATATCTGAAAATTTAATGGAGTACTAATGGTCTTTTTTGTGAAGTGACAGACCCTTTCCGTTATGTGAAAACCCTAGCTAACTTAATTTGCACATATAGACAAATGTTTAGAATTTAAAGTAAAATCAAAGGACATTTGTATAAATGGAGGTGAATGTGTGGTATCTAGATGCCTTGGCATCTCTAGGTGATTAGGAGAATCAATGGGCCTTTTCTCTGTGGCCACTGAAGCCTTTGCACGTGCCACATGAGAAAAAGATGCCCTCCCAGGTTCTGCCAACATTGAAGTCAAGGCATGGAATGGAACTACTTCACGTGGCCAATGGAGTTTGGGACTAGAGAAATCGTACCCTCTTTTATGTAGGATGGAGACTGGCTGCCAGTGGATCCCTCACAAGACCATC
The DNA here is from genome assembly GCF_018350195.1 of Panthera tigris. Taxonomy (NCBI): domain Eukaryota; kingdom Metazoa; phylum Chordata; class Mammalia; order Carnivora; family Felidae; genus Panthera; species Panthera tigris. The sequence goes on along the minus strand of NC_056663.1, from coordinate 82,224,528 downwards.
CCATCTTGTTCAAGTGCATGCTGGAACTGCAGCCGGCACCCTCACAGCTCTGTCTTAACTTTAACATGTAACTTAGTCCTCTTCTTTTCCATTCCACTTTTGTCTCTTATTTCTTGTCCTATCTACATGTGCAGAATCTTGTGTTTAAAATGCTTCCTAAGGTAATTTTAGCTTTCCTGCTTTCCTTCTTCATTCTTCACCATCCCCCTATTTTTGCCATAAAGTCAATTTCTATTTACCACTCTCCTCAACCTGGCTGCCAGAGTTCCTCCAGCCATCCTGTCAGAGTTTTATGGTTTGTTTGCACCTATGGTATGTAATGCTACACTGTTCATTATGGTTGCCAAGCAATGGCATGTCATTAACCCCCAAGGGAATCCTAAGTTCCCAAACACATTCATTCAAGAAGGTCACCCTGAGACATCTGTCTTTCTTCCTGACCCGCTGCCGATAGGCAACAGCTGTTGCGCCGTACTTAGCTTGTATCATGTCCATTGTCTACTGCAATTATTACACCCTCTCTCAAATCCCATGCTTCTTATAGGCTAATGTAATTGTTCTGAGATGTTAATCCCACCAGCTGGGTCGCTTGGTGGGCAGAGTAATTACCCCTGAGGGGTTGTGGTCACTGTTTGCAGAAATACTATCATCTAGAGAAACTATGCACCACCAATAAGGAAACACTTTACCCCAGGCAATCCTGGGGTCACCCTTGCCTAGCAGTTCACTGCTGTCTGTCTAACAGCTCTCCATTGCCAGGCCCAAGGGAATGTATCTCAAAACTCTTGTTTGATGTGAAGTGCCCACCTCAAGCTCTATTGTTATTAATGCTGGCCCTAAGCAAATTGATGTATTGGTATATTAATTCCTCCTATGCACTTTGCCTCCTGTATACTTTTGCTCACAATCGTTCATCTGTGTAGCATCCTGTCCCTCAATTCCTCCTCACTGCCTCAGTCTAATCATCCTTCAAATTCAAGCCCAAGTCCCTCCACCTTTGGTGGGCCCTGTCCCCAACTGACCCACCCTGTGAGATTTAGCTCCTTATCAATTTCCTTTAGTGCTTCTTCTACTATTGATTTGACCATTATCACATTTTTTCTACAGAATCCCAATATTTTAGAGATGGAAGCAACCTGAGATAATAATTGAGGTTTGCTCTTTTATACAAGTGATTAACTGAGACCCAAAGAATCATAGAGACATTTGCTAGGGCCCAGCCTCTTTTCCTCTGTTCCCAAGGGGATCTGAGCCTCTGGTCTTTCATGGTTTGGGTCTTGACATTGAAGAGTATAAAGCATTGGCTGCAGCTTCAAATACAAAGAAAGAGGATCCTGAGTCTGAGTCCTGGATGAAGGAAAGCTCAGGAAGACCAAAAGTTTCAATTCCAAGGAAATAGGCCAAGACCAACAATCAGTCACCAAATAAAGGGTTAACCACAGGAAGTAATCACATTTGAGTGACTAGTTTTAGGAGTTGAAGCAGGAAATATCTACTGTGGCCATGGTATCCAAGAGCACTAAAAACCTTTTAAAAATAATTAGAAAATTAGACCTTAGGGAAGAAGCTACTAGAAACTACATACCAGTTTATACAAAACTGACATGGTGGCAGTGTGTGTGTGTGTGTGTGTGTGTATAAATACACATAAATACACATATATGTGTGTGTGTGTGTATATATATATATATACATATATATATATATATATGTATATATGTATATATATATATATATGTATATATATATATATATAATTGCCAGCTTCCAGGTACATATATATGTACATCTGTGTCTCTCATATATGAATATGTCTTTTCCTGTACTTGATTGTGACTTTCTTGAGGGCCATGAATATCTTTGACCTATTAGCATCTGGATCAACTAGCTATACCTCATTCACAATAAGAGGTGGTTGACTATGACAGTAAGTTTCATCTGGTCTTTAGGAAAGTTTCTCAAGTAGCTATGCAAGCCATGAAGGAACAAGATGAGAGCTTTAATGAGTATGAACTCCCCTAGGACTTCCTTTCTACCTCGTTGAGTTCTAGCCATTGCTACCTTCCCACCCCCCAGTTGTTTTGAATGCCACACTCAAGCACCAAGTTTGCTACTCATTACTAGATGATATCCCACTTCTTCCTGAGGTCCCAGAGGTCAGTCAATCCATGGGGCATCCGAGCATCAAGATCTTTCTGTGGCCTTTGGAAATCCAAGCGGGTGTGGTGGTTCTCTGGAAAGAGAATTGACATGATCTGCTTAACCGACTTTCCAGGACAGGCCCACTTTGGATTCAATCCTGCCAGTACAGACAAATTAGCTGTAGTTTGGAGTTTTTAGTATTCATTTGCAATTAGAGTTGTCCCCCCTTATCTGCAGGGATATGTTCCAAGACCCCCAATGGATGCTTGAAACCATGGATAGTATCTATGTCTACTATACTTTTTCCTATACATACATACTTATGGCAACGTTTATTTTATAAAATAGGCACAATAAGAGATTAACAACAGTAACTAATAAAAAAATAGAACAACTATAATGATATTCTATTTAAAAAGTTATGTGAATGTGGTCTCTCAAATCATCTTATTGTACTGTACTTACCCTTCTTCTTGTGATAATATGAGATGATAAAATGCCTACAAATGAAGTGCAGTGAGGTGAATGATGTAGGCACTGTGATATCATGTTAGGCCACTATCGACCTTCTGACCTTATGTCAGAGGAGAATCATCTGCTTTTGGACTACAGTTGACCACGGCTAACTGAACCCACAAAAAGCAAAACCGCAGATAAGGGGGGACTATTGTACCATGCTGGAGCCATTCAAAGAGAATGATGTTGCAACTTTCAGAATAAGCCTGCCTTAAGTCATCGTCACCACTGCTTTCACTCCCAGGACCCCTCATTCTCTCTTGTCTCCTTGCATTCTGTACATGTTGTCCTTCAGAACACACACTCCTGACCACCACCCCCACCCCCCCCCCCCCCCCAGCAGAGCTTGCCTCCATGGCATTCTCCGCTCCGACGCATCTATTCTCCTGTCAGAATTACTCTCCTCCCGGGGCAAAATACAGTGACAAAAATGCTTTAAATTAGGTGGGAAACATAAGCTGCCTGCTGATCAGGAAGGAACAGCAAGACCAGACCTGTCCTGAGACTAGGCGAACTTTACTATGAAGGAAAAAGTGAAATTTTAGCACTCATACCTCTTGTAGAAAATATGCATAGGATGACATTCCTGTTCTGAAATAGCTAGGGGGTGGACCTAGATCATTAAAGAAATTTGATAGGCATGAGAAAGCACTTCCATGGCCCCTCTGACCCCTGACGCTCTGTTCCACTCAGACCCCAGGAAGTGATGTGACTCCAGCCAACTGTCGCTCATCCATGGTGATTGGGGTAGGGGGGCATGACTAATGGAGGTCCTTTGTGGATTCCCAAGCCTTGTTTTGGTCATTAATTACATCCTTCTTCCTCATCAAACCTTTTACCAGAGCTGCTAAGTGGCCAGGTTGGAGTCTCAATCCCCAGCCCACCCTCTTTTGAGGTGCTAGCTCAAATGGGATAGAGGTCTCAGCTCAAGTCCAAGGACCACAGTAAATTAATAAAAGACACACTGAAAGACTCTTCAAAATAAAGAAATTCCCAGCATCTTGAGAAAGCTACAATAACTGAAAGTAGGGGGAGCTGTGCCTGCCAGAACGGTATCATCTAATGTCAGGATTTAAGTACATGTCCTAGCCTAGGTTTTATGCATCCTGAGAAGCCCCAACGATTAGCTTATGGGCAGAAGTTCCCTGTCCCTACCCCTACATCACAGTTAAATTCCTTATTTAGATATAACTAGTGTTGATGGTAGAAGAAGCATAAAAGTATTCATTTATATAAATTAAAGAGTCAGGACAAAAAGCTCAGCCTAATAAATGCTGCCTGAGTAGAGACCCATGGAGCATCTTATGATATATCATTGACTTTTCTGTTTGTTGAGACTGGTTTGCTGAAGCAGATGCCTCTAGAGTCCCCTGTCAGCTGTTGGTATCAGTACACAAAAATGCTTAAAAACAAACCAATGAATCCTTTGCATTCATGTTCAATTTATAGAGTCCTCAGCTCTTACCACAGTGTGAGGCGCTCAGACATTACCAGTCCTCCATACTCTTTCCCAACCCTTTTAATTGTGGATAATTTTCACAGGTGAAAATAGGCTTAATATTAATGGTTGGAAAGATTTTTCTTCTCTCACAGCTGTCTCTTCCTAAGTTTGTAGAAGAGCCAACTTTGTGGGGGACCAAATGAAGTCATATTAGTCATGGCATCATTTTTCAACTGGCAAAAAAACTCCCTTCACCTGCAAAAATAAAATCGATATCATTCTCCATACATTTTTATATCATGTCTTAGGAAAAAGAATCCACCACCCAAACTCTTGACTGGATATCACTTTATCCAGTGGTTGAAAAACGATGCTATGACTAAAGGGCTCCCATAAAGGCCTAAGATTTAAGAAGAAAGAAGATCGGGGGGAAAACATCAAAGAAATGCACTTCTCATGTACCTTTTCCAAAGAGCAATGACACTTTTATGTGAAGTTCTGCAAATAATGACATTTAAAATTCTTTTCAATATTGGTCACAGTTTCCAAAGTTTCCAAAAAGACTTCCCCCAAATATAAAATAATCTCCAAAATGTTTGCTACCAATCTTTTCCATATTATGTAAGTACATGAGGACAGGAATGACATATTTTCCTTATTTTATATTGCTGCCTATTTTGTCAGCTAGAAACTGATAATCATTTTAATAGTATTGACAACGAAACTGCATTTCATTTTGCTGATGTTAAATGTTCCTAGTGGTTACAATAAGTGTAACTAAAGTTCTCTTGACTCTCTGAAGTTGAGTTCCATTTGTTATAATACAGTAGAGGAGAAGGGGACTAACAGCCTTTCCTTAGCTCTACATTCTTCTAGAGCTGTAAGTTAAGCAGGAGAGGCTGCATCAGAGGCCGACTAATATCATAATTAGATGCAGGTTGACGATCTCACTCTGGAAAATTGGCTGGATGTGGAAAACTTAATTTTGGCAAACTTAAGAAAAATAGTGGAACGGAATCCAAAGTACTGATAAATAGACACTTTTCATTGTTCATATGCAGACAAGGGTGGGTAAAAGAACTTTGAAATTCCAAACCACCAGTATTCTCAAGTATGAAAACCAGATTAGACGGAAGAGGCTACACATATTTTAGGCAGCCTGTGGTCACTCTGGTTAAATGCTGAACCAAACTACCAGGATTTTACCAAGTTCACAACAAACTTTCAAGGTTTATTTCTTTCGCAAATACACAAAAGTCTTTTACTTACATATTTTAGATCATTGATTCAATCAAGAACAAGTTAAAATTTGTCATCCCATGACAAGCCAAATCCAGATTCAAACCAGTGTATAGATCTTTATGTGGAATAATTTGGGGGAAAATAAACCACTGTTTCTTTGTGTTTTTCTGTATGTTGATTGTTTATTTCTTTACTCTAGTTTGCTCCTAAATGACTCTATATGTCCTTATATAAATTCCTTTCATAGTGTACAAGCCACCATCCTTCTGGCTGGGAAAAGATCTTAGAAGATCCTTAATTTCCTTTTACAACTTTAGCTGTGAGTGAGAATCAATTCTATTCAAAATACATGAGAAATTAGAAAAAAATTTCCATTGCCAGAGGAAAATAACAGATGAAAAAAATTATGATCTAAAACACAGCCAATTGGTTTTGTATTTGGGGGCAATGCTAACACAAATCTGATCAAATGTCTATGTGAAACCATGGGACAAACAACAGTTCTATTAAAATGATTCATTCTGATTCTCGGAAGATGGCAGCGTAGGAGGACGCTGGGCTCACCGCGTGCTGCTGGTCACTTAGATTCCACCTAAACCTGCCTAAATAACCCAGAAAACTGCCAGAAGACCAGCAGAATGGAGTCTCCGGAGCCAAGCACAGACGAGAGGCCCACGGAAGAGGGTAGGAAGGGCAGTGAGGCGGTGCCCGCTACACAGACTGGCGAGAGGGAGCCGGGGCGGAGGGGCGGCCCGCTGGCCAAGCAGAGCCCCCGAGTCTGGCTGGCAAAAGCGGAGGGGCCGGACAGAGTGTGTTCCGACAGCAAGCGGGACGTAACATCTGGAAGGTTATAAGTTAACAGCTCTGCTCCGAGAGCGGGAAGGCTGGAGGACAAAGGGAGGGAGAGTTGCTGAGCTCCGGACAACAGAGCTCAGTTTGGCAGGGAACAAAGGAGCTCGCCAGCGCCATCTCCCTCGCCCACCCCCCAGCCAAAATCCCAAAGGGAACCGGTTCCTGCCAGGGAACTTGCTTGCACTGCGCAAACACCTAATGCTGTGCTTCTGTGGATCCATCCCTCTGGCGGGTCTGACTCCCTCCTGGTGCTGCAGGGCCCCTCCCGAAGAGGATCACCAAAGGAGAAGCGAGCTAAGCCTACCCCTCCCGCCCCCGTGCACCTTGTCTATCCAACCCAGCTAATACGCCAGATCCCCAGCACCACAAGCCTGGAAGTGTGCAAGTAGCCCAGACAGGCCACGCCACCCCACAGTGAATCCCGCCCCTAAGAGAGGGAAAGAGAAGGTACACACCAGTCTGACTGTGGCCCCAGCGGTGGGCTGGGGGCAGACATCAGGTCTGACTGCGGCCCTGCCCACCAACTCCAGTTATCCACCACAGCACAGGGGAAGTGCCCCAGGTCCGCACCACTCCAGGGACTATCCAAAATGACCAAACGGAAGATTCCCCTCAAAAGAATCTCCAGGAAATAACAACAGCTGACAAACTGATCAAAAAGGATTTAAACAATATAACAGAAAGTGAATTTAGAATAATAGTCATAAAATTAATTGCTGGGCTTGAAAACAGTATAGAGGACAGCAAAGAATCTATTGCTACAGATCAAGGGACTAAGGAATAGTCAGGAGGAGCTAAAAAATTCTATAAACGAGCTCCAAATAAAATGGAAACGACCATGGCTCGGATTGAAGAGGCAGAGGAGAGAATAGGTGAACTAGAAGATAAAATTATGGAAAAAGAGGAAGCTGAGAAAAAGAGAGATAAAAAAAATCCAGGAGTATGAGGGGAAAATTAGAGAACTAAGTGATGCACTAAAGAGAAATAATCTACGCATAATTGGTATCCCAGAGGAGGAAGAGAGAGGGAAAGGTGCTGAAGGGGTACTTGAAGAAATAATAGTTGAGAACTTCCCTGATCTGGGGAAGGAAAAAGGCATTGAAATCCAAGAGGCACAGAGAACTCCCTTCAGACGTAACTTGAATCGATCTTCTGCATGACATATCATAGTGAAACTGGCAAAATACAAGGATAAAGAGAAAATACTGAAAGCAGCAAGGGATAAACGTGCCCTAACATATAAAGGGAGACCTATAAGACTCGTGACTGATCTCTCTACTGAAACTTGGCAGGCCAGAAAGGAATGGCAGGAGATCTTCAATGTGATGAACAGAAAAAAAAATATGCAGCTGAGAATCCTTTATCCAGCAAGTCTGTCATTTAGAATACAAGGAGAGATAAAGGTCTTCCCAAACAAACAAAAACTGAAGGAATTCGTCACCACTAAACCAGCCCTACAAGAGATCCTAAGGGGGATCCTGTGAGACAAAGTACCAGAGACATCGCTACAAGCATGAAACATACAGACATCACAATGACACTAAACCCATATCTTTCTGTAATAACACTGAATGTAGATGGACTAAATGCGCCAACCAAAAGACATAGGGTATCAGAATGGATAAAAAAACAAGACCCATCTATTTGCTGTCTACGAGAGACTCATTTTAGACCTGAGGACACCTTTAGATTGAGAGTGAGGGGATGGAGAACTATTTATCATGCTACTGGAAGTCAAGAGAAAGCTGGAGTAGCCATACTTATATCAGACAAACTAGACTTTAAATTAAAGGCTGTAACAAGAGATGAAGAAAGGCATTATATAATAATTACAGGGTCTATCCATCAGGAAGAGCTAACACTTATAAATGTCTAAGCACCGAATACGGGAGCCCCCAAATATATAAAACAATTTCTCATAAACATAAGCAACCTTATTGATAAGAATGTGGTAATTGCAGGGGACTTTAACACTCCACTTACAGAAATGGATAGATCATCTAGACACACGGTCAATAAAGAAACAAGGGCCCTGAATGATACATTGGATCAGATGGACTTGACAGATATATTTAGAACTCTGCATCCCAAAGCAACAGAATATACTTTCTTCTCATGTGCACATGGAACATTCTCCGAGATAGATCACATAAAGGTTCAAAAAACAGCCCTTCATAAGTATACAAGAGTTGAAATCATACCATGCATACTTTCAGACCACAATGCTATGAAGCTTGAAATCAACCACAGGAAAAAGTCTGGAAAACCTCCAAAAACATGGAGGTTAAAGAATACCCTATTAAAGAATGAGTGGGTCAACCAGGCAATTAGAGAAGAAATTAAAAAATATATGGAAACAAACGAAAATGAAAATACAACCATCCAAACGCTTTGGGATGCAGCGAAGGCAGTCCTGAGAGGAAAATACATTGCAATCCAGGCCTATCTCAAGAAACAAGAAAAATCCCAAATACAAAATCTAACAGCACACCTAAAGGAAATAGAAGCAGAACAGCAAAGGCAGCCTAAACCCAGCAGAAGAAGAGAAATAATAAAGATCAGAGCAGAAATAAACAATATAGAATCTAAAACAACTGTAGAGCAGATCAATGAAACCAAGAGTTGGTTTTTTGAAAAAATAAACAAAATTGACAAACCTCTAGCCAGGCTTCTCAAAAAGAAGAGGGAGATGACCCAAATAGATAAAATCATGAATGAGAATGGAATTATTACAACCAATCCCTCAGAGATACAAGCAATTATCAGGGAATACTATGAAAAATTATATGCCACCAAACTGGACAACCTGCAAGAAATGGACAAATTCCTAAACACCCACACGCTTCCAAAACTCCACCAGGAGGAAATAGAAAGCTTGAACAGACCCATAACCAGCGAAGAAATTGAATCGGTTATCAAAAATCTCCCACCAAATAAGAGTCCAGGACCAGATGGCTTCCCAGGGGAGTTCTACCAGACGTTTAAAGCAGAGATAATACCTATCCTTCTCAAGCTATTCCAAGAAATAGAAAGGGAAGGAAACCTCCAGTATTCTATGAAGCCAGTATTACTTTGATTCCTAAAGCAGACAGAGACCCAGTAAAAAAAGAGAACTACAGGCCAATATCCCTGATGAATATGGATGCAAAAATTCTCAATAAGATACTAGCAAATCGAATTCAACAGCATATAAAAAGAATTATTCACCATGATCAAGTGGGATTCATTCCTGGGACGCAGGGCTGGTTCAACATTTGCAAACCAATCAACGTGATACATCACATTAATAAAAGAAAAGATAAGAACCATATGATCCTGTCAATTGATGCAGACAAGGCGTTTGACAAAATTCAGCACACTTTTTTAATAAAAGCCCTTCAGAAAGTCAGGATAGAAGGAACATACTTAAACATCATAAAAGCCATTTATGAAAAGCCCACAGCTAACATCATCCTCAATGGGGAAAAACTGAGAGCTTTTTCCCTGAGATCAGGAACATAACAGGGATGTCCACTCTCACCGCTGTTGTTTAACATAGTGTTGGAAGTTCTAGCATCAGCAATCAGACAACAAAAGGAAATCAAAGGCATCAAAATTGGCAAAGATGAAGTCAAGCTTTCACTTTTTGCAGATGACATGATATTATACATGGAAAATCCGATAGACTCCACCAAAAGTCTGCTAGAACTGATCCATGAATTCAGCAAAGTTGCAGGACACAAAATCAATGTACAGAAATCAGTTGCATTCTTATACACTAACAATGAAGTAACAGAAAGACAAATAAAGAAACTGATCCCATTCACAATTGCACCAAGAAGCATAAAATACCTAGGGATAAATCTAACCAAAGATGTAAAGGATCTGTATGCTGAAAACTATAGAAAGCTTATGAAGGAAATTGAAGAAGATATAAAGAAATTGAAAAATATCCGTGCTCATGGATTGGAAGAATAAATATTGTTAAAATGTCAATACTACCCAAAGCTATCTATATATTCAATGCAATCCCAATCAAAATTGCACCAGCATTCTTCTTGAAACTAGAACAAGCAATCCTAAAATTCCTATGGAACCACAAAAGGCCCCGAATAACCAAAGTAATTTTGAATAAGACCAAAGCAGGAGGCATCACAATCCCAGACTTTAGCCTCTACTACAAAGCTGTCATCATCAAGACAGCATGGTATTGGCACAAAGACACATAGACCAATGGAATAGAATAGAAACCCCAGAACTAGACCCACAAACGTATGGCCAACTCATCTTTGACAAAGCAGGAAAGAACATCCAATGGAAAAAAGACAGTCTCTTTAACAAATGGTGCTGGGAGAACTGGACAGCAACACGCAGAAGGTTGAAACTAGACCACTTTATCACACCATTCACAAAAATAAACTCAAAATGGATAAAGGACCTGCATGTGAGACAGGAAACCATCAAAACCCTAGAGGAGAAAGCAGGAAAAGGCCTCTCTGATCTCAGCCGTAGCAATCTCTTACTTGACACATCCCCAAAGGCAAGGGAATTAAAAGCAAAAATGAACTACTGGGACCTTATGAAGATAAAAAGCTTCTGCACAGCAAAGGAAACAACCAACAAAACTAAAAGGCAACCAACGGAATGGGAAAAGATATTTGCAAATGACATATCGGACAAAGGGCTAGTATCCAAAATCTGTAAAGAGCTCACCAAACTCCACACCCGAAAAACAAATAACCCGGTGAAGAAATGGGCAGAAAACATGAATAGACACTTCTCTAAAGAAGACATCCGGATGGCCAACAGGCACATGAAAAGATGCTCAATGTCACTCCTCATGAGGGAAATACAAATCAAAACCACACTCAGATATCACCTCACGCCAGTCAGAGTGGCCAAAATGAACAAATCAGGAGACTATAGAGCTAGAGAGGATGTGAAGAAACAAGAACCCTCTTGCACTGTTGGTGGGAATGCAAATTGGTGCAGCCACTCTGGAAAACAGTGTGGAGGTTCCTCAAAAAATTAAAAATAGACCTACCCTATGACCCAGCAATAGCACTGCTAGGAATTGACCCAAGGGATACAGGAGTACTGATGTATAGGGGCACTTGTACCCCAATGTTTATAGCAGCACTCTCAACAATAGCCAAATTATGGAAAGAGCCTAAATGTCCATCAACTGATGAATGGATAAAGAAATTGTGGTTTATATACACAATGGAGTACTACGTGGCAATGAGAAAGAATGAAATATGGCCCTTTGCAGCAACATGGATGGAACTGGAGAGTGTGATGCTAAGTGAAATAAGCCACACAGAGAAAGACAGATATCATATGTTTTCACTCTTAGGTGGATTCTGAGAAACTTAACAGAAACCCATGGGGGAGGGGAAGGAAAAAAAAAGAGGTTAGAGTGGGAGAAAGCCAAAGCATAAGAGACTCTTAAAAACTGAGAACAGACTGAGGATTGATGGGGGGTGGGAGGGAGGGGAGGGTGGGTGATGGGTATAGAGGAGGGCACCTTTTGGGATGAGCATTGGGTGTTGTATGGAAACCAATTTGACAATAAATTTCATATATTGAAAAAAAATAAAAAATAAAAAATAAAATGATTCATTCTTATTATAGCTTGTGAGAAGAATCAGAAAAGATCCAAATTTGTTAAATGAAGATAAGAAGCAATTGTCTCAGAGTATGATTAATGTTTGAAAATGTACGGATAAGTGAAGCTTACATAGAGCCATTGGGATCTCTCCTTCCACACGTAAGACAGCCCATCTTTTGAACCAAGTCTTTGCACAAAAAATATGCTATTTACCTACCATGGCTCCTAACTGACTTTTATAGCTTCCCATATGCCCAAGCTTTTCTAAATCCCTTGTCACTGTTAAAACTCACCTGCCTGATGAATGGATATGGATAAAGTAATATTCTACTGTGTGTGTGTGTGTATGTGTGTGTGTGTGTGTGTGTGTAGACAGAGAGAGAGAAAGAGTGGAATATTTCTCAACCATCTAAAAGAATGAAGTCTTGATCATTTGCAATGACATGGATGGAGCTAGAGTGTACTATGCTACATGACATAAGTCAGTCAGAGAAAGACAAATACCATATGATTTCACTCATATGTGGAATTTAACAAACAAAAAAGATGAACATAGGGGAAGGGAAAAAAGAGAGAAAGAGAGGGAAGGAAACCACAAGAGACTCTTAATTATAGAGAACAAACTGAGGGTTGATGGAGGGAGGTGAATGGGGGATGGGCTAAATGGGTGATGGGTATTAAGGAGGACACCTGTTGGGATGAGCACTGGGTGTTATATGTAAATGATGAATTACTAAATTCTACACCTGAAACCAATTTTACCCTATATGTTAACTAATTAGAATTTAAATAAAAACTTGAAATTAAAAAAAAAAAAACCTCCAATGTCCTCAATCTTCTTCTCTTGGAATCAGAGAATTAAGGTTTTACCTCTCATACTGCAGCACTATTACCTTCTGGAAGTCTGTAGATTTTGTCAGAAGGCACTGGAGCTTAGAAACAGTGTGTGTTTGGGGGATTTTCCTTTCTCTAGGGTAGATACTCTTTGAGTGTAGAAAGTTCTCTTCCATCACAAATAACTTTAAAAATTTTTTTTAACAATATTAAAAATACTTTTAACAATATTAATAGATTCAATTTGGTTATAATAAAGTCTCATAAATGTGAGATCTATTTATAGCTATGTATTGTATTCCTAAAGTGACTTTCCCAACCTATACCCTGACCCACTTGCAGAAGATTTCCTCATTTAACTTTCAGAAGGAAATCTATTTCTTTTACTTAAATAAAGGCCTCACAGTGATTCCCCTCCTCCCCAAAGTTTCTCTAAGAACTAAAAATTAGAAGTATGTTAAGAATAGAATTAAAGTATGGGCTGTGGCAAGTAAAGTAATTCAAGGTTACTATGCATGTTCCACTACTGAAGAAATTAAAAACTCAACTATAGTTTGAAGTAGATAACCTTTAGGATCCTGTACAATTCCTAGTTTCTATGATTTTAAAGTATTCTTTTTTCCCCAAGTGTAAGCTCTTGTTTAATAATTTCAGTTATCATAGACAATAAAATCACTGCAAACAAAGACCTTATGACAACTAATTCAAAATCTAGCATGATTTTCTCATTTTGCAGAAAAAATAATAGCATATGTAAAGTCCCACGGCTAGTAATTCAGCCCAGATATATTTCTGCTGTTTCACGCATTCCATCCTGCCTAGAAATGTCTAGGAAGCATTAGAGAAATTAAAACATTTGAGGTCTATTTTTAAATGGTTACATTACATCTTTAGCATGCATATTTGACTTATGCTTATTGCATCTGCATTCTACTCTTTTTCCTGAGATCTTTCTTGTTGTGAAATATATTTCTAAGTGTTTGTTTGTTTCGTTGTTGTTTTAGTGAGGTCTGTCTATGAGTGATACATATTCTTCATGCTTATCTAAAAATGTCTTTATTTTACCTTCATTATTGAGTGATAATTTCTCTGGGCTTAAATCCCTAATTGAAAATTACTGTCCCTCTGAACTGAAAGATATGATTACATGATCTTCTTTGATGTAAAGTCTGTTACCAGCCAAAATGACACTTCTCTATAGGTTATTTACCTTTTCTCTTTGATTTATTTTTCCAGCTCTGGATAATGTTTACCCATTATCTCTTTGAATACTGCTTTCCCCTATATTATTGACCCTTATCGAGTTCTTCTCAAGCATAAATAAATACATCTTTTGTTTCTATGCACTATTTATTCTGTGTAATATCCTAAGACCTATCTGCTAGTTCACTGATTCTCTCTTTGACTATGTCTGATTTACTTCATTACTCATCTGATAAATTTTTAATTTTAATGACTATGTACCTTAAATTTTTTCTTTTTTTCTACAGTTTATTTATTTTATTTTTGAGAGAGATGGAGAGACAGAGAGAAAGAGAGAACCCGTGGGAGAGGGACAGAGAGGGGAACAAAGGATCTAAAGTGGGCTCTATGCTGACAGCAGAGAGCCTGAAGTGGGGCCTGAACACATGAACCATGAGATCCTGACCTAAGCTGATATCAAGAGTCAGACAAAACCAACTGAGCCACTCAGGCACCCCATCCTAAAATTTTTTCTTAATGTTAAATTTGAATCTACTCAAATATGCCTGTTCTTCTTTTTTTAAACTTTATTTTAGAGGGAGAGAGAGAGAGAAAGAGAGAGAGAATGTGTGTGTGGGGGGGGGGAACAGGCAGGGAGAGAGGGAGGGAGAGATAGAGATAAATAGAGATGAGAGAGAGAGAGAGAGAGAGAGAGAGAGAGAATCCCAAGGAGGTTCCATGTGCAGCATGGAGCTTGATGTGGGGCTTGATCCCACAACCCTGGAATCCTGACTGGAGCTGAAATCAAGAGTTTGATGTTCGACTGAGCTGCCAAGGTGTCCCCTGTCTGTTCATTTTTAATGCAGACCTATTTTATCATGTGTTCTATTTCTTTTTTACCTTGATCATCATTAAGACATATTTATTTTATAATCTTTTTCAGATTATTCTATTAGCTCTAGTTCTTGGGGAACTATATTTATTGTTTATTAAATATTAATTATTCCTCAGTATTTAATGTCTTCTTGCAGTTTATATGTTTTTATTGTGAGCACTTTCTTGCACACACGCTCTCTCCTCTTTCTCAGAAATATGTGGGAGTCTCACACCCTGTAAATACCTCTAGAAATTGGTTTCAAATTTTCTTTTACCTGGGTCCTGGTGGTTTCATATTTTATATTAATTTCTTATATATTGTATTTATTTAATTTATTTTAAAATATACCTGCATTAATTTCTTTTGGGGGGACTCCACACAATTAAGGTAATGTCATCCCAAATTCCTAAACTTTGCAGAGTGCTTCCCTTTGGTTTCTCGTAGGTACCATTTTTTTCTTACCCTCAGTCTCAGATGGGTACTTTTATTGTTGAATTCCTAGGAAGTGGAAAAACTTTTCTAGTTCCATTTTCATGGTCTGACAGTTTTTGGTTTTGTGCAGGAGGCTTAACTCCAGCTCTCTACCTTTCTTGGATTCAAGACTCCACCTGTTATTCCCCAAAAGTTGCTAACATCCCCAGTAACTAATCCCCAAGGGGCTCATATCTGTGGCTGATACCCTTCATTATTATATCATGATGTATTTATAAAGATACCTTCATTATTTTTTCTGGCACGTGGACATTTTCTTTTATTTCAAGTTTATATTACTTCTATGTTTTATTGAAGTTTATTTTGCTTTAATTTTTTACAGAATTGAGCAATAAGGTGGTCATACATATATTATATATTAGTGTTGTCAAACATACTAAAGCATTTAAAAGAGATTTTCTGCAGGTCCAACCCATACATTTTCTCATTTTATTTTAATTGTGATTCTGAGATTATTTGCTGATGTCCAGTTTCCCAGAATCTAAGGACATTAATGGACTTAAATTACCAATTCGCTCAATTATCTCTTAAGTTCTTTAAACATTAATTTTTAACAACACCAATAACATAATGTCTCAGAAAACAGCACATTCCATATTTAACTGTAGCCAATTTCTTCATGCAAGGTCAAAGCTTTGTAAAGTCTTACTGTTTGAGTCAAATCTTGAAAGACAAATGGATGTTCTCACCAGGCAGAGAAGAAGTATTTTTGGCACAGGGAAGAGGACAAGTAAAGATACAAACATAAAAGAGCACAGCAAGATCAGAGAACTACAAGTAGTTCTGTAGACAAAAACATAAGTTTAAGGATAGAGAGAGATGGAAGCATTGAGAATTGAAGCCAGAGAGGTGAGCAAAGATCAAATTGTGGTGGTTCTTTATACCAGGCTAAGGAATTTGAACTGTGTTCTTCTGGGAAATAGTGAACAGAGTTTTAAGTTCATCAGCATTGTGCTTTAGAAAGATTTGTCTTAAAGGCTATTGTGGGTAATAATCAGAAAAGGAATAAAGCTGGAAGCAGAAAACTAATTAAGAATTCACTGCAGGATAGGAGAAACTGAAATAAATAAGGAATAATAAGAATGAAGAGGAAATAGACAAATACAACAGATTAATAAGGAAGAATTCGTCAGACTTAGCCATGTTTGAATGATGCTTTCCAGCATGACTTGAAATAGAGAAACAGGTTTGAAGACATGATAATGAGTACATTCTTGATTTTGAGGCCCCTATGGGAGATACACAATTGGAGCTACTAGGAAATTTATCTGGTTTAGATATACACATTTTGATAGGATCAGAAAGTTCTTTCTTTATTGGGCTGAAATTTCTCTTATAGTTTTTGCCGAAGAAGAAGAAAAAAAGAAGAAATTGGCTCTTTTAATGATTTCTTAGAGTGCATTTATTCTTTCACTTATGCAAGAAATTAATATTTATTTAGAACTTGCTCTGTGCTGAGCTTTTAGTCTGCACAAGAGATCTAGCAATGCAAAAAACAAAAACAAAAACAAAACAAAAAACAAAAAAACACCATGGTTCCTGCAACCTTCCTCCCCTCCACAGAGCTTACATTCAAATGGTAGAAAGACAATAAAGCAGTGAACAACTGGATAAACAAACTAATTACAGATTAAGATGAAGAACATAGAGTAAGTAACAGGGAATTATTTATAAAGAAAAAATGGCCTACGGGCTAATTTAGATAATTATAAAAACCTATCTCTGGAAGTTCTGTTAAAAATTATACCTGAGAGGGGCGCCTGGGTGGCTCAATCGGTTAATCATCCGACTTCGGCTCAGGTCATGATCTCACGGTCCGTGAGTTCGAGCCCCGTGTCGGGCTCTGTGCTGACCGCTCAGAGCCTGGAGCCTGTTTCAAATTCTGTGTCTCCCTCTCTCTCTGCCCCTCCCCTGTTCATTCTCTGTCTCTCTCTGTCTCAAAAATAAACGTTAAAAAAAATAAAAAAAAATTATACCTGAGAAATGAGAAAAGGCCGTGCAAAATGCCAGGAATTCCAGGTAGAGGGAATAGCAAAAACAAATACTTTGGGGAAGGAAAAATATCAATGTGGCTTAGAAAATATCAGAACTTCAGTCAGCCTGGAAAATACAAGCTTAAGACAATGATGGAGAAATGAGTACAAAAAAGATCATATATGAAAAGATTTACAGATGCCTCATAATCATTGTAGAATTTGTATTAGGAATAAATTTTACAGTCATAAAAATAAAGTGTCCAAACTTGAAACTTCCTTATTTTCTCTATTCCTGATTTATAGTCATGCTCAAGAGTCCATTTCCACTTATGGTACGAAATTTAACCTTGATAATTCAGGCCAAACTTTGCCAATTTGGATTTTTCTTAGTTTCTTTTGGGTAAAAGTGAGTCGCTTTAAGGTTATCCCTTTGCCATTTTCATTCTTTTATCTCTGCTAATTATCTAGATTATTGAATCGGTAGAGATAAGAATGAGAGAATGTGTGTGTGTATATATATGTATTAATTGTACCCCCTAATTTATCTGCTACGGTCTTGGCTCATTTCTTTATCTTGGAGTTTAATCTGGTTTAGCAACTATTCTAACGTTTAAAATTTTAATGAAGTATTGTTAATGATAATTTTATTAAATTAATCTGGAAATGGCTTGGTAGACCTGCTCTTTGTACCTGTGACCTCCATTTTGGCCTCCTGTAGTTGTGTACAATACATGTACATGGTGATCACAGTTCCCACTTTACATGTGGTAAATCAGAAGACGACCAGTGATAATCTGCTCCTATTTTTTTAACCTTTCCCAGACCCAGGAAACGAATATTTTCCTCTCAAGATCAGCATGGGAGGTACTTAACAATAAAATGAAATGCACTGGATCATGAGCAACGTGGGAAGATGAACTGGTTTATATCTCAATGGTAGTGGAGAAAGTGTGGGGCACTGCTGCCCCTGCTGGTCACATTGTATAACAGCCAGTTGGGCACTAGCCACTGCTTGTGATATCTACAAAATGACCTAGCTCAAGGACGTTGGGAGCAGAATGAAACTGTAAAAAATACATTAGGTATCGTGAAAAATGTATAGAAAGTAGAGATTGAGTGTTTTTGCTATGGAACACATAGCATTGCTTACTGTGGTTTTACTATTTATTTCATGTTGTAACTCTAAATCAAGTTTTTCAAATTATTTTTTGATATGTCAATCAAGAGACAGATATAACATTAAAGAGGTACTTAATATAAATAATTTTAACTAGATAAAAACTGTTAATTATGTTACCAAAAGGATCAAACAAACAAAAACACTGTAAGAGGATCCTGAGATAATAACTTCAGAAAGTAGTTGCCTTTTCTAAGGCTGAAGGAACACAGAGAAGAGGTTGGAACTATTAAAACTTACAAGTGCTAGAGGAGGGGTCCCCATAGAGCTGAAACTCACATCTCTGAGGGAGAAGCTTTTCTCAGCTAATACTGGCCAAAAAAACACCCAGTTTATAATGAGAAGCTCAGGCCACAGGGTCACTAATGTCCTCTAATTGTGTGTACAGACTCACAAGGTCCTCCTTACAAGCCAGGAGATACGCTTTCTCAAAAGGAGTTACCTGAAGAAAATAGCCTGGATTTGCCCCCAAACCCAAAGGTTTGTAATGTGATTCTCCTTCAGTGCTTGCCAGAGGTTCCATACGGCCTCCTTATTTGCCTCAGACACTCCTCAGACATTCTTCAGACACTCCAGATTTCAGAAATGTTGAAATATAAGGTCCAAGTGGAACAGCTTACATTTTCGTCTGAACTTAATGTAGCAGCTTCTCTTGCACTACTCAAAACTGTCAATATTATGAATTACCTCGTAGATTAGTCAAAATAGCACTTAAATACAGTATATGTTTATGTGCATATATACTCAAAATTTTATTTTATTTATTTATTTATTTATTTTTTCTTAATGTTTATGTATTATTGAGAGACAGAGAGAGATAGACCATGAGCATGGGAAGGGCAGAGAGAGAGGGGGAGACACAGAATCTGAAGCAGGCTCCAGACTCTGAGCTGTCAGCACAGAGCCTGACGCAGGGCTCGAACCCACAAACCGCGAGATCATGACCTGAGTCAAAGTCGGATGCTTAACCGACTGAGCTACCCAGGCATCCCTATACTCAAAATTTCAAAAAAAAAAATATATATCCAACCAAATACTGTGCCTCGTTTTTAGTGGAAGGTGTACTAGGTACAACAAATTATTTTTCATATTGAAGAGGATATCTCAACATGTTTCAGGCTCCTAGACTCCCACAAACTTCACTGAAGTTGAGAGCTACTTAATTTTCTTACTTGTTCTCTCGTCATCTGTGTTGCATATGTCTTACTGAGGCATCTAAAGCACTTTTTACTTCCTCCTTAACACTATCCTGGGCCAGGGGGATACTCCGTGGAAGAGAAAGGTGATCAAAATGCTTGTAGACTACCTTACGGTAAAGAGTAGCACACTTGAAAAAATCCTGAGACAAGACTGTGATGGTATACTGTTGGACATGTCAAGTAAAAACAGAAATAAAAACAAAACCTGCCTCTTGAGGTTCTTGCACATCGGTATGGAGACAAGTGCATTTCCTAAGCAGTAGCTTGATATCAGCTGCCAGAAACTGTACGGATTGCTCCAGTCAAGTCATTAGACTTGGAGCATAACTGCAACTCAGCTTACTACCTAATAATGTCTACAGTAATCCACAGACATTATCTAAGATTTATCTTCATTCTTCCTAAATCAAATAAGCAAATGAGGTTATGATGGATACCACTACACTGTATCTTTCGAGTCTTAGGTTGTAGCACTAATCTTTACATTGTCTCCAGGGTTGTGATATTGTTTTTGATTTACTATCTTGTTATGGAGGGGAAGTTCAAGTTTCCATTTGACACTTTGTAGGTCATAGAGCTAACGTGAGAATTCTGCCAGTTGTCAAGTATATCTTTTCCAACTATAGATCCAAAAACTAGGGAAATAACCACAAAGTGATTTTGTGGACCTATGGGCCTAGTATGGTTCACACTTGGGCTAAGACCTTAATTTAGTTACTTGACCACCATAAATCCTCATTGTGCCTAATGGACCAGGGTGGAATTTGGAGTTTTAAGAAATTACCATTATTTCAGGGCTCCTAGATTCTGGTATGGTATATATATACCAAACCTGAAATAAATGGTAATTTCTTAAAACTCTAAATATATATATATATATAAACTCTAAATATATATATAAATATACATATGTATATATATATATACATATGTATGCATATATATATTTGGAGAATATATATATATGTATACATAAATATGTATTAGACTTGGAGCATAACTGCAACTCAGCTTACTACCTAATAAAGTCTACATATCTGTATATCTATATCTATATCTATATACCAACCCTGAAATAATGGTCATATATATATATATATTTTTTTTTTCTTTTACAGTCATTATAGAAAATAGCTACAGGTTCTTTGGAAGATGATTTATAGCATATTTGTAGCACTGTTGTAGGTCCTTCCTCACAAGTGAGGAGCTTTCCCATCAAATAGAAAGCTTTAGCTCTGTCTGTAAACTGACTCAGGTCTAAAAACTGGGTGAGAGATCACAGTTCACCATTATAGTGACTTAAGTCAGATTTTGGTCACTAGATCTGGAGTCTTCTCTGTTATACATATGAAGAAATATTTAGGAAGCTATCCATTTATATCATTCCTAGGGAAACTATGACAAATTAGTTCCTATAGGTCAAAATATTTTGATTACCCTACAGCCCTGCTACCCTTTATTTTGAACACATCCACCTCATCTTTGGCTTTTAAAAGTTTTCTTTCTTAAAAAAATTTTTTTAATGTTTATTTATTTATTTATTTATTTTGGGAGAGAGAGACAGACAGACAGAACATGAGCAGGGAGGGGCAGAGAGAGAGGGAGACACAGAATCCGAAGCAGGCTCCAGGCTCTGAGCTGTTAGCACAGAGCCCGACATGGGACTTGAACTCACGAACCATGAGATCATGAGCTGAGCCAAAGTTGGACACTTAAGCAACTGAGCCACCCAAGACCCCAAGCTTTTAAGAGCTTTTCACCTCTGCTACCATAAGATTAAAATCAAGCCACCCATCTTGATGGCAGCACCCCCACTATATCTAGCCAACAATCACCAGAAACCTTTTCAAGGGTGCAGATGTCCCCTCATCTCAAAGTCTTAGAGAAAGGGTCATCCTATGGACCTTTTCATAAAATGGAATTGAGGAGTGGAAGTACAGATTGCAGTTAATGAACCTACTCCAAAATTCTCATCTCCTAAACCTTTGAATTTCTTTGTCTACATGCAATTTGGCGTAGGCCAATGTTGAGTCTCAAGTTTAGTCAACCAGCCAAATAAATGGCTACAGTCATTTCCACATACATGAGTGTATCACTTAGACTTCAATAAGAGAAACAGAGCCAGTACAAGTGATATGAAATATGAGATTTATTATAGAACCTTGGCCTTGTGCAATTGTAGGAGCTAATTAAACAGTTTGTATGTGATGGTTACTTCTCTGAAACTGGTGCTGGGCCTGAGGTCAATAGGGCAGAATGTTGGAAATGAAAAGTGAACATTGACATAAGGGAAAGCAGAAGAAAAATTGGAATCCATGAGAATGATCTGGAACCCATGGTGGTTTATGTAGGAGACATAAAAATTACACCCCCAAAGATGTCTGCATGCTAACACCCAGAACCTGTGACTATGTTACATTACACAGCAAAAGAGAATTAGGTTTGTAGATAGAATCAATGATGTTAATCTTCTGATATTAAGATAGGGAGATGTAGGGTGCCTGAGTGTTTCAGTGGGTTAAGCATCTGACTTTAGCTCAGTTCATGATCCCACAGTTCATGAGTTCAAGCCCTGCGTCGGACTCTGTGCTGACAGCTCAGAGCCTGGAGCCTGCTTCTGATTCTGTGTCTCCCTTTCTCTCTGTCCCTCACTCACTCTCTCTCTCTCTCTCTCAAAAGTAAATAGACATTAAAAAAAAAAAGATAAGGAGATGTAATGGAAGAAAGGCAGGAGGGGTGAGGCACAAGAGCAAATTGACCCACTGTGTGTAGCTTTGGACATGGAGGAGGTAGCCCCAGAACGAAGAAATGGGAGCAGACTTTACAATCTAGGAATGGCTCTCAGCAGGCAGCTACAAAAAAGTGAGGTCTTCAGTACTATGACAAATAGGAAATGAACTAAGCCAATAACCTTTCAGGGCAAGGAAATAGATTCTCTCTGGAGTCCTTAGGAAAGAATGCAGTCCAGCCAATACTAGGCCAGATTCCAATCTACAGAGCTTATTATTAAGATAACAAATTTGGGGGCGCCTGGGTGGCTCAGGGTTCAGCTTCCAACTTTGGCTCAGCTCATGTTCTCCCAGTTTGTTTGAACCCTGCATGGGGGTCACTACTGTTAGTGCTGAGCCTGCTTCAGATCCTCTGTCCCCCCACCCTGTCCCTCCCCTGCTTGTGTGCTCTCTCTCAAAAATAAAAACACTTACTAAAAAAGAAAAAAAAAGGTAACAAATTTGTATTGTTTTAAGCCACTAAGTTCGTGGCAATTTGTTACAATAGCAATACAAAAATAATACAATCCGTCACCACTTCCAAGTTTCCAGCATTGCTCCATGGCCTGCAGAAAAAGCTGGCACTCATTGTTATGGCACTTGGTCCAGAATTCAGAAAAACTGAAGGAGAAAGTGAAATTAGAGAAGCTGTAGCCAGGCTGCTGCCCCATGCCACAAGGTGACCCAGCAGATCCATGCCAGTGTGAGCGAGTTTCAGTGCTACCCAGGGATCTGCACCAAGCTCCCTAGCATTAAAATATGGCTACTAGTCCACATCCATTTTACAAATCTCAGGTAACACGTGTCATATGGCCCACACTCATCTATTCATGGAAAGGAATTCTGATAACTGTAGTCCACTTTAGCTAAGTCAATATGGCATCAATCTGCCAGAAAGAGTTAACACATTCAGTTGGGAATCATTGGTAAGTAAACCACATAAATAAAGTTGGCCCAGTTTGGTGTTATACTCTATCCTGGTTGGTCTACAAGCTCGAGGATTTATTCCCAAAAATATTTGCCACATTTCTTTCAACATAAATCTGCCAATTTTCTTGATATATGTTATTTCCCCCTACTTCAAAATTTGTGATATCTTCCCTGGGGCACAGTGAAATCTGACTTTAAATGGGAGTGTAGGCAACAAGGGCATCTGGAGGTGTCTTAAGGAGATGGGGCATCCCCTTGTGTGACAAATACCCTAGGTGAAGTCATTAGAAGCTTTTCAAACACAGGGAAGGATGTTATTCTCAGACATGGAAGACAAGCTATTTCCACAGACCAAAACACCTCAATATGACTCAGGGTCCCAGAGCCTCAGCTTCATCTGAGCCCAACCAGATGTCCTATTCCCAGGTTCAGGGCTCTACTCCTGCCCAATCAATGCCTTCATGTTCACATGACAAATTTGGAAAAACTGTGAATTCAATTGACATTGTAATTCTGCAACCACACAATTAAATTGGAGATTTAATTTTCCACTGATATTGGCCATGTAATATTAAAAATAAGAAATATTTGCTGTTAAAAATAGGGCTGTCAGAGAAATTCTATTTTGTTTGTTTGGTTTTGTTAATTTTGAGCTTAAAGGCTGAACTTGTCGTTTTCTTTTTATAAATGCTCCTCTTCACTCAGAGGAATCCATCCTGTATCAAAGACCTTCTAGTCCTCATTATAGCCATAATGGTCAAGTAAAGCAGTCATTCCTCCCCCTAAATAATTTATTCAGTAGGAATAATATTACAACTAACCACAGGTGGATTTGTTTGATTAATTGTGATACACTACATGCAATGAATTAATAGCATCCATTTTGTGCTGGCAAGGGGCTCAACATTCATTCAAGTTCAAAAATGCAGCTAAACCATTTACCACATCCCATTATCAAGGGACTGCTTTTAGAATCTACTTCTTACAGGGAGGAGGAGCCAAGATGGCAGAAGAGCATTGAAGTTTTTCGTGTGTCTTGCATCCATGAAATACAGCCAGATCAACACTAAACCATCCTACACACCTAGAAAACTGATTGGAGGATTAACACAACAATCTGCACAACCTGAACCACAGAATTCAGTAGGTATGTGGCGTGGAGACGTGAACTTGGGGAGAGAGAAGCCGATGGCGGGTAGGGAGCCACCTTTGCAGGTGCAGAGAGGACGGAGACTGGGGGCGGGGGAGAATACGGGAAAAGCATCCCTCCCCAAAAGCAGCTGGAGAGAAAGTGGAAAATTGGAAACAACTGCAGGGACTAAACTAAAAAGGGAGAAAGGAGAAAGGAGAGGGTTTAAATCCCATTAAGACTGTAAACAAGGGGAGGGCAAAGTCTGCAACTCCACAACTCAATACCTGGCGGTGCTCTGGTGGGAAGGGTGAATCCTCAGGAACAGAGTGGGGTCCGGGAAGTCCTCAGGCCACACGGGGAAAAGCAGTTCCACTGCTGGAAGGATATTTGGTGGAGACTGTTGAAGCCACCTGGTCCCAGCACACCGCAGAAAACGGCCACATTCACTGATGCTGGAACAAGGCTGTTAAGGGTGAAGCCTGGTGCCAGATGTGTGTTGTGATTTTCCATAATCCCTGAAATGCTGCTGCTACACTATCTCGCAAACTTTTTCTGGGGCAGGTTGGCACCTGGCCACAGTCTTGGAGCACCGGCAGCAGCAGGGTCCAGCAGGCATTCCTGGGTGCAGCTGGCATTTGGCCATTGCTCAGTGAGACCCTCCCACAGAGGGGCGGAACGGGCCAAAGCCGCAGTCCTTCAGAAGTAAGGGGCCAGGGAAAACAGCCGCATCTGAGACAAAACTCAGGAGACAGGTACCGCCTGGGGCTTGGTCACGGACAGTGAAGAAGCAGCGAGTGGATGAAAGCTGAAGACAGAGGACAGGTGTGTGATTGCTGATCAGAGAGAACAGAGTTCTCATACTAGAGACTGGATAGCTGGGTGACGCCATTTTCACCACTCCCGCGCATGTGCATACACACCTACAAGTGCTGTAACAATCCACCCCAGTAGGCTAGCAGCGCCATATAGTGGAGAACGGAGCTGTTACACTGAGCCCCACCCAACTGGGCCAACCTCATTCTTTAAGAACACAAGTCTCACTGCCTACTTAGATTATGGACTATAAAGTGCTACATAGTCTGACTTTTAGGAGAAAACAAAGTAATTTCAGTCCTATTTCAATCTGTTAGCAGGTCCATCTACTCAATTTTCTTTCTTTCTTTTCTCTTTTATACTATATTTTTTCTTGAATACAGAAGGAAAAAATTCATTTTTATTTTCAGTTTTTATTAAAAATATTTTTCTTTAATTTTTTACTATATTTCTTGCTTTTATGTAAATTTTTTCAAATTCTATTTTACTTCCATCATTTTATTTTAGTCTACTACAATGTATTCACTTTTTCAAATTTTCAAACGATTTCTTTTTTTTTTCTCTTTTTCTCTTTTTCATTTCTTTTCTTTTTCTTGACTACAGAAAGAGAAAAAATCCTTTTTTATTTTTAATTTTTATTAAAATATTTTTCTTTAATTTTTTTCCTACTATATTCTTTACCTTTGTGTAAAGGTTTTCAAATTCTATTTTACTCCCATCATCTCATTTTAGACTACTTCAGTGTATTGATTTTTTCAAATTCTCAAACGATTTCCTCCCCCCCACCTTTGTTTTCTCTAATCTGTCAAACCACTTTCAACACCCAGACCAAAACACACCTAGGATCTAGCATCATTTATTTGATTTGTGTATGTGTGTGTTTAATTTTTTAATTTTAATATTTTTTAATTTTAATTTTTTCATTTTAATCTTCCTACCTCATTAATTCCTTTTCTCCCTTCAAAATGACAAAACAAAGGAATTCACCCCAAAGGAAAGAGCACGAAGAAACGACAGCCAGGGATTTAACCAACACAGATACAAGCAAGATGTCTGAACCAGAATTTAGAATCATGATAATAAGAATACTAGCTGGAGTGGAAAATAGATTAAAATCCTTTTCCGCAGAGATAAAAGAAGTAAAAAATAGTCAGAATTAAATTAAAAATGCTATAACTGAGCTGCAATCACGGATGGATGCAGCAGTGGCAAGGATGGATGAGGCAGAACAGAGAATCAGTGATATAGAGGAAAAACTTATAGAGAATAATGAAGCAGAAAAAAAGAGAGAGATTAAGGCAAAAGAGAACGATTTAAGATTTAGATAAATCAGTAACTCATTAAAAAGGAACAACATCAGAATCATAGGAGTCCCAGAAGAGGAAGAGAGAGAAATAGGGGTAGAAGGGTTATGTGAGCAAATCATAGTGGAAAACTTGCCTAACCTGGGGAAAGACACAGACATCAAAATCCAGGAAGCACAGAAGACCTCATTAGATTCAACAAAAAATGACCATCAACAAGCCATATCATAGTCAAATTCACAAAATACTCAAGCAAGGAGACAATCATGAAAAGCAGCAAGGGAAAAAAAGTCCCTAACCTATAAGGGAAGACGGATCAGGTTGGCAGCAGACCTATCCACAGAAACTTGGCAGGCCAGAAAGGAGTGGCAGGATATATTCAATGTGCTGAATCAGAAAAATATGCAGCCAAGAATTCTTTATCCAGCAAGGCTGTCATTCAAAATAGAAGGAGAGAAAAAAGTTTCCCAGACAAACAAAAATTAAAGGATTTGTGACCACTAAACCATCCCTGCAAGAAATTTTAAACCAGACAGAGACCCCACTAAAAAGGAGAACTATAAACCAATTTCCCTGATGAACGTGGATGCAAAATTCCTCAACAAGATATTAACCAACCAGATCCAACAATACATTAAAAAAATTATGCACCACGTCCAAGTGGGATTTATACCTGGGATGCAGGGCTGGTTCAATATCCACAAAACAATTAACGGGATTCATCACATCAATAAAAGAAAGGACAAGGACCATATGATCCTCTCAATATGTACAGAGAAAGCTTTTGACAAAATACAGCATCCTTTCTTGATAAACACCCTCAAGAAAGTAGGGATAGAAGGATCATAGCTTCAGATCATAAAAGCCATATATGAACAACCCAACACTAATATCATCCTCAATGGGGAAAAACTGAGAGCTTTCCCCCTAAGGTCAGGAACAAGACAGGCATGTCCACTCTTGCCACTGTTATTCCACATAGAATTGGAAATCTTAGTCTCTGCAATCAGACAACACAAAGAAATAAAAGGCATCCAAATCGGCCAGGAGGAGGTCAAACTTTCACTCTTCGCAGATGACATGATACTCAATATGGAAAACCCAAAAGATTTCACCAAAAAACCGCTAGAATTGATTCATGAATTCAGCAAAGTTGCAGGATATAAAATCAATGCACAGAAATTGATTGCATTCCTATACACCAACAATGAAGTGACAGAAAGAGAAATCAAGGAATTGATCCCATTTACAGTTGCACCAAAACCCATAAAATACCTAGGAATAAATCTAACCAAAGAGGTGAAAAATCTATACACTGAAACTACAGAAAGCTTATGACAGAAATTGAAGAAGACACACACAAAAAAAGGAAAAAGATTCCATGTCCCTGGATAGGAAGAACAAATATTGTTAAAATGTCAATACTACCCAAAGCAATCTACATATTCAATGCAATCCCTATCAAAATAACACCAGCATTCTTCACAGAGCTAGAACAAATAATCCTAAAATTTGTATGGAACAAGAAAAGACCCCGAATAGTGAAAGCAATCTTAAAAAGAAAACCAAAGCAGGAGGCATCACAATCCCAGATTTCAAGCTGTACTACAAAGCTGTAATCATCAAGACAGTATGGTACTGGCACAAGAACAGACACTCAGATCAATGGAACAGAATAGAGAACCCAGAAATGGACCCACAAACATATGGCCAACTAATCTTTGACAAAGCAGGAAAGAATATTCAGTGGAATAAAGACAGTCTCTTCAGCAAGTGGTGCTGGGAACACTGGACAGCGACATGCAGAAGAATGAACCTGGACCACTTTCTTACACCATACACAAAAATAAACTCAAAATGGATGAAAGACCTCCATGTAAGACAGGAAGCCATCAAAATCCTCAAGGAGAAAGCAGGCAAAAACCTCTTTGATCTTGGCCACAGCAACTTCTTAACTCAACACGTCTCTGGACACAAGGGAAACAAAATAAAAAATGAACTACTGGGACCTCATCAAAATAAAAAGCTTCTGCACAAAGAAGGAAACAATCAGCAAAACTAAAAGGCAACTGATGGAATGGGAGAATATATTTGCAAATGACATATCAGATAAAGGGTTAGTATCAAAAATCTATAAAGAACTTCTCAAACTCAACACCCAAAAAACAAATAATCCAGTGAAGAAATGGGCAAAAGACATGAATAGACACTTCTCCAAAGAAGACATCCAGACACATGAAAAAATGCTCAACATCACTCATCATCAGGGAAATACAAATCAAAACCACAATGAGATACCACCTTACACCTGTCAGAATGGCTAACATTAACAACTCAGGCAACAACAGATGTTGGCGAGGATGCGGAGAAACAGGATCTCTCTTGCTTTGTTGTTGGGAAGGCAAGCTGGTGCAGCCGCTCTGGAAAACAGTATGGAGGTTCCTCACAAAACTAAAAATAGAACTACCCTACGACCCAGCAATTGCACTACTAGGCATTTATCCACGGAATACAAGTGTGCTGTTTCGAAGGGACACATGCACCCCCATGTTTATAGCAGCACTATCAACAATAGCCAAAGTATGGAATGTCCATTGATGGATGAACGGATGAAGAAGATATGATATATATATATATATATATATATATATATATATATAGACACACAACGGAGTATTACTCAGCAATCAAAAAGAATGAAATCTTGCCATTTGCAGCTATGTGAATAGAACTGGAGGGTATTATGTTAAGTGAAATTAGTCAGTCAGAGAAAGACAAAAATCATATGACTTCACTCATATGAGGACTTTAAGAGACATAACAGATGAACATAAGGGAAGGGAAACAAAAATAATATAAAAACAGGGAGGGGACAAAACAGAAGAGACTCATAAATATGGAGAACAAACTGAGGGTTCCTGGAGGGGTTGTGGGAGGGGGGATGGGCCAAATGGGTAAGGGGCACTAAAGAATCTACCTCTGAAATCATTTTTGCACTATATGCTAACTAATTTGGATGTAAATTTAAGAAAATAAAAAATAAAAGAAGTTAATAATAATAAAGAAAAAAGAATCTACTTCTTAGAACAATTATTGTGCCAGTCAGGGTCTAGTCATGAGATAACCATACCACTCATTTGAACAGAAAGAATTTAACATAAAGAATTTGTAACTAAGTATAAGGATGTCATTGAGTGAGTCATTGAACAGATAACAAGAAAACCCTAAGGTAACTTGATATGCAAAAGGAACCCTGAAGTATCAAGGAAATAGCAACTGAAGGAAGCAGGTGCTACCCTTAGGGCTGACAGATGAATCTGGTTCTGCAAATGTTTGAAAAACCAGTTGACCTGCAGCTGCAGGATGGCCCTGCTCTAGATGGGTTGAAGAGGCACTGCTAGCGGGATGCACACAGAAATCAACAGCCTACAGTTGCAAACCTTCAGCTCTAAGAGGAATACGCTAAAAGAAGCAAACCTTCAGCTATGAGAAGATCTGAGGATCTCATGTGGAACATGGTGACTATCGGTGTTATTATATAATTGGAATTTGCTAAGACAAGAGAATTTAAATATTCTCACCAAAAAGGGGGGAGGGAAGGGAAAATACGTGAGGTGATGGATGTGTAAATGTACTCAATAGGGGGGATCCTTTTACATTGTATACATATATGACGTGCACTTTAAATATCTTACTATTTTATACGCCACTTATATAAAGCTCAATAGAGCTGAAATTTTAAAATAGAAAAAGGCAGGGCTCCTGGGTGGCTCAGTGAGTTAAGCATCCAAGTCTTGATTTCGGCTCAGGTAATGATCTCACAGTTCATGGGTTCGAGCCCTGAATCAAGCTCCGTGCGGACAGTAAGGAGCCTACTTGGGATTCCCTCTCTTCCTCTCTCTTTGTCCCTGTACTGCTCACATGCTCTCTGTCTCTCAAAATAAATAAATAAACTTTTTTTTTAAAGGCATGCAAGGACCCCACAGGAAATGAGCACAACATGGCAGTTCCTTCTTCATCCAACAACCTCATGGTTCTTTTCTCACTCCCCTGTTATCAGAGCCAAATAAGAAGACAACTCTCAAAATTTGCATTTCCAAAATCCAGCTCCAGCATCACACAGCAGAGTCCAGGAGGTTGAGTTTGAAGTTAAAAGTAAAATTATGTGAAAACTGACACAGCTGATAAATGATTCAATTTTTTTGCAATAACCCCTTTTAGCACCAATATGTTAATACATGCTTAATGAATAATTAAATACTAAGTTCCCATTTCTCAACAGAGTTGATAAACATGTGAATTGCACAAAATATTTGTGCAGGCTGTATGTAGAGAAAAAACTAATCACATAAAAGCTGGAAGAAATAGATATGTTGAAGGTAGAAGCATCTAATTCAAAAGATAATGATTATTTTTAGAAAACCGTACCCAAATATCTCAATTTCACAGGTGCATCTGCAGAAAATGTGTTTATTTATCACTCTGAAGCATGACTTTTCATTGAGATCAAATTATTTTCCTTCTAAATTGATTTCATTCATTTTTTGGAATCCGAGTGTTCCTTGTATCCCCATGGAAAGGGAAGTGATAGCTGTAATATGTTGGTTTCATTGGCAAAGGAAAATGTCTGTAAACAGTTAAAGGGTGCCATTTTGTAAAAGTTTAATCACATGCTTCATGCAGTTATTTCTATTATGGTTGGGTTTCTTTCATTAAATTCACATAACAAAGTAAAGCTTTGGAAGGTCAGTCTGTTGAAGATAAGTCTACTGTATGTTCAGTTAAAAGTTCAACACTAAATATATAATTATTTGTTTTTGCAATATTAATGTGGATACAAATTCAGCAGAGCCCTGTACATCACGGGTAAAGTAATGGTCTTACTAAATTAAGAAACTTACAGAGAAAAATACTCTTGGAGTTGGCTCTGGCACACAAATAAGTTATAATTTCCTCCAACAAACTGTCAATAGTCTACCATTTGAAATAGAAACTACAGGGGCGCCTGGGTGGCTCAGACGGTTGAGCCTCCGACTTCGGCTCAGGCCATGATCTTACCCTTTGTGGGTTTGAGCCTGCGTCAGGCTCTGCGCTGACAGCTCAGAGCCTGGAGCCTGTTTCAGATTCTGTGTCTCCCTCTCTCTCTGCCCCTCCTCTGTTCACGCTCTGTCTCTGTCACAGAAAATAAGTAAACATTGAAATAGAAACTACAGATGTCAAAATTTATAAACATTAAAGTACTATAAAAATTTCATGATGAAGCTTATGTTAAGTACCTGAAATGTATTTTTGCAAGGTCATAAGTGCATTCTCTCTTTGCTGTTCATCCACAGATTTTAGAAATGTTTCAGCCTTTAAGAGAACTATTTTGTAAATCAACCTACAAGTCCTGTAATGGCATTGAATATTTTCTTCTTATTTTTAATGGATCAGTTATTTAATTAGGTTCTTTGTAAGAAATTTAGAACACCAATCTGTGAGGGTAAACTCCATTCCGGAGAGACTACACAAAGCGGAGGTAACCCTGAAGCTGAGGAACAGCTTTGATTTTTGGCAGAATTTGCAAGTCCACAGCTTTCTCATCAACCTTGCGCTGCTCTGTAATCTCATGTTTCTCTTTCTCTGTGTCGAAGATGTCACATTGCAGGTGTCTGGGTTTACACGGCTCCCTCTTCTTAAGGTAAGCATCGATGAGGTGTCTGGGGATTTTCGCACTGCTGGTATCAATTTTGGTGGAGGTGGCAGTGACTAATTTCTGGTGTGTTCTACGAAGAGGAACTCGATTGAGGGACAGAGGTCCGATCGCAAGTAACAAGCCATGCTCAGTTGCTTCAGGAAAACCACCCTGTTGACTCTGTGGTGCCCAGTGAGGACGATTAAAGTGGTCCCTCGCAGTTTCCTCACCTGCTGACTGAAAGGTGTTTTGCCATGGCTCAACAGCTTCTGAGCACACCTCCTGTAGGATGATGCCCAGGCATTTTGAGAAGTTTAACCACTCAGATACCACCATTCTTGCCACCACCAACTGGTTTTGTGACAGTAGCAGAACTTCTTTTTCTTTTCAAGCCTGGATTTAGCTGCTGAATACTTCCTCTTGTACACAGCCTGTCTCGAATACATAGCCGATTGGGAGTATCTACCACTTCCTCTGACCAGGACAGGGTCTTGGCTGCAGTGGGGCTTCCCCTTCTTTGACGTTTTAGCCTTGAGGTTGCCCTTCTTAACGTTGCCACCAGCATTAGCCTTCTTGGCTTCAGGTTTCTTCTCCTTAGTATCTGACTTCTCAGCTTTTTCACCCAGCATCTTGCAAGATGGGAAAGAATGGCATTGAATATTCTCTGAAAGAACTCTGCATTTAAGAAAAATGTTTGGAAATCTATTATCAAAATGTCCAGTGAATTGAAGCCAAAAACTAGTTTTTGCAATAGCTGCAAACAAAGGCAAATTTATCCCTACAAAAACGGGGACATGAACAAATTAAATGATGAGGCCTCAAACAGTGTGCAAGATTTAATTTTAAAATTCTGTAAAAGTCTTTGAAATGACTTGCAGAAAAAAAATCTTTTGATCCAGTTCCTTTTTTTGTAATTGGATTATATTATGTACTGAAATGCAACGAAATTGAAAAGACCTATGATTTTGCAGCATCTGTTTTGCAAAACACTAAAAATATTATAAATGGAGAATTTATTTTATGAACTTTATAAGGTAGATTTTTAGAGGGTAAAGCTTTATAGGGTATATTTGTAGAAAAGAAAAACTCTAAACTGAGACAAAAGACAGTGCCTATAAAAATGTTTGAACTAATACATTTACATATTTCATTAAAAGTAGAATTGAGACTATCTTCCACTTAGAATTTGTCTCTGAACTTACTAGGTAATTCAGAACCCTTAAATATTTCCTCAATTAAAATATTATATGATCAAAAAAATCCCATATAGTCTACAAAAAAAAAGTAAATACATGTCGTTTTCAAGTGTATTAATATTAACTGAAGATTTTAGGCAATTTTTGAAAAATTAAAAATTTAAAACCATATTAAAATAATAATTCATCCTGCAGAAAAATATTAGTGAATTAATATTAGAGAGAGATATGGTTTGTGCTAAATTTTTGTTTGGACAATCAATATAATTTTTATATTTTGCTTTTCTCTACAAGAAAATATGTCATACTACTTTTTAGAAAAAATTTATCTTTGAAAATAATTTTTATGAAAACTATTTTATACATCAGCCAATATAAATAATATGGTGAATTAACTGTTCAATGAATAAACATTTCAAATATAAAATTATAATCAATTTTAATGTATCCTTTCATTCTCAAAAGTGTCTTGACTTGCTATCTTATTTTGCTCAGGTTACCATCACAGAATATTATAGACTGGATGGCTTACCAACAGATATTTATTTTTTCACAGTTCTGGAAGCTACAAGTCTGAGATCAGGGTACCAGTATGTTTGGGTTCTGGATTCTGGTGAAAGTTCTCTTAGCTTGCAGATGGCTGCCTTCTGCCTGTGTCCTCATACCTCACATGGTGGGGAGAGACAGACTAAGCTTTGTAGTGTCTCTTCTTACCAGACCACTAATTCCATCATGAGGGCCCCATGATCTCATCTAAATGTAATTATCTTTCAAAGACCCCACCTTCAAATACCACCCCATTGTGGGTTAGGTTTTCAAAATACGAATTTTTGGGGAGACACAATTTAGTCCATATCTCTTGAACAATAAATTTTGGGGCTCCATACTTAAGAATCTTACTATCATAGAGTAAGGAATGGTCCCTTGGCATCAGAGTCCAGATGCACAGTCCTGGCTTGTCTTTGGTTGTCAACATCCAGTTCCAGAGCATCCAGATCCAAATTGACATATTTACCTTTAATCTGTTTTCCAAGAACAGCTCATTTTTAATCCTCTTCTCCCTGTCTGTGAAAGATTTCTACTCTTCTGGGCCTCTCAGCCCAGCCTATGTTCCTCTTGGGGATACAGGCCCTCCTTTCCATCTTTTAGGAAGTACGGAATTATGTGAGGCTGTCCTCGGGCATTTAGGCAGTTCATGCTACCATTGCTACCTTACTGCTCAGTTGCCATGATGAATGTTGGGTTTCTCTAGGAGGCTTGCAACCTCCTTGGGAAATTAGCCAATGGTTCTCTGTGGTCTGGGATACCCTCAAAATAATTTGAGGTTTTTATTGTTCCTCCCTAATCCTGGCACTTGCCTGAGGGGATGGCACCGGGTTCAGGGATTCATCACTATCTAAAGTCTGGTCACATCCCCTCTTATTTCTCCTTCCCAGAAAGTTGACTTTATCTCTTTTTGGGGAAAAACGAGCTCTTAAATCATTCCACAGTATTTACATAGACATAGTTTAAAATTTGGCTGTCATATTTTTGGAATCCTCTATCAAATAGCTTCACACTTGCAATCAATTGCCTTGGGTTTGAAGATGATTATGGCTAAAATGAGTTGAAAAACAACAATAAAAATTCAAATGACTTTTTTGTATACTGTATTTACCCTTGTTCTAAATAATGAAAGCTAGCTAGCGGCTCCACAGGGGAAGACAAGACAGGAATGCTGGAAGGACAAGCCTTAGTTATTACCTCACAATGTCCTGCCAAAAATGTTGGAATTTTAAGACTGAACAAAATCCTTATAAATTATTCATCAAGTCCACCCTTTTGTTTTATAGATGTCCTGTGTAAAGTGAGACCCAGAGAGATTAAATGATTTTCTTTTAAGGCTGCACAGATTTTGAACCACAGAAGTAGGGCTACAATGAACTTTACCTCCACCAAGTACAGGAATTCCTTTCACTGATTTACACTATTTCCATATATATATATATATATATATATATGGTTTTCTGAATTTCTTTAAAAAAGTGGCATCAAAAATTAGACATGTCACTTCAAGTGTGTTCAGAAATGGGGTAGAATTCGGACAGCCTGCTGACTTCTGGATGCTGCACTTCTCTAAGTGCCAGCTAAGATGCTCTCCTTTTGAGTTTTGATGATGTCTCATCTCAGTGGTGGTTTGTCATAAGCACCTGCCGGCTATGCTGTCAAGCCAGTTCTCCTCTTTCTGTGTCATGTGCTTAATTTGCAAAATTGCATTCAAAGTTCAGGCGTCAGAGTGTCATAGAGTAATGTTGCTTTATGGGGCACCTGAGTGGCTCAGTCGGTTAAGCGTCCTACTTCAGCTCAGGTCATGATCTCTCAGTTCGTGGGTTTGAGCCCCGCACTGGGTCTCCACTGACAGTGCAGAGCCTGCTTGGGATTCTCTCTCTCCCTCTCTATCTCTCTGCCTCCCCCCATTTCTCTTTCTCTCTCTCTCTCTCTCAAAATAAATAAACTTAATAAAAGGATAAAAATTAAAAAAGAATAAAGTTGATTTAATAATTTATGTTGCTAAGGAAAAGGAAAATGATTTATACTGTAAAAATGAAGCCCTTTCCAATTAGTGTATAATCTAAACCATAACTGCCTATTAAGAACATTTTTCTCACAGAGTTGAAAGCCTTTCTAAAGGTTTTCCATTTTAAGTAGAACTTTTCAGGTACAGATGCATTCTGAACCCCATTTTTTCCAGCTTTAGGAGCCCAGCATTTTAACCTGTCCTGTGAGACACTTCATGTCTTGGCAAAAACTGAAACCTACCAGAATTTTTAGGGAAAATAATTCTAAAACTGTCTTACTGTATATGAGCAAGGTTTAATGGCCTTTTAAAGCATACATTTGTTTCTGTATGACACTTAATTGTCCAGTTTGTTTGGTCACTTAATACAGAATTTTAAGAGGGATTATAATCTCGAAGTACTATCAATGCATTCTTTCTCTATTTGTGGTCCATAATGACAATAAACAAGTAATAACATTCTCATCTTAAGAACTGCAGGGCACAGGCAGCACATGAATCTTCACTGTTCTATTTTCTACATAGGAGAGTTGTCTTATTTACTCCAGATTAATCATGGAGTTTGGTTTTTCTGCTCTCCATATTAACTGAAACTTTCTTGAACAGTAAGATCTTAAAACATATATGGCTACAAAGCAGATTTACCTCATCTGTAAGAGAGAGAAAAAAATAAATCTGTTAAGAATATTATTACAATTTTAGGGCCCGAGCATAGTTATTTTAAAAACATATGGAAACACAAACGAGAAATAGACAATTTAATGCAAATGTAAGATAATTTATATAATTATTTCCTGCAATGCTTCATCTTTCAAAATAGGGTAATAGAAGGGTGTTTTGCTTAAAAAAAACAACAAATACATTGTATATAAACCAGAAAGCATGCATAGCAGTTCTGTTTAGAAGATAGCAAAGCACCATGTAAAAGGCCTCTGTGTACTTAGCCCACCCACCAACTGGAAGGAGAGCTGAAAAGAAAAAGGGGCATCTAATCCATGGAGTTGTTACCACTGCATCAAACCTGGGATTTTCTTTCCTAAACGGTACTCACCGAGTGGGGTCTTAGAGCAATTATTCAATACCTTTTTGCAGTTAGGTACCTAATCTGAGCACTCAACCCAACATAAATGTCCTTGGGTTTTGTTTTGTCTTGTTTCTAACATGTGTTTTCCCCCTGACATAATGGAGTGAACTAGATAGAGAAACGGCATCAATAATCATCCTTTCCTTTAGCACTCTATTTTCTAACATTCACATCTTTTTTATTTGATCCTAAGTTCAACCTTCTGTGGAAGAGGGGGTGCATGAGGGAACTTTGGCTCCAGGTATGAATGGCTAGACCATTCATTGGCTAGAATGTTCAAGTTCACACAGCTTACTCCTGACACAGTGTGGGTGATGAGCTAGGTTTTCTGACTCTCGGGTTCCTGCTTTCTCAGTGAGATGACACTAGGTACATAATGTTTGTATGTTCTTGCTGCAGTGAAACTGTATGCATGAAATAAAATTATCATGAAAAGTTTATCAACTGACCTGTGGAAATTGGGGTGCTGCTAAGACCTCAAAACTTGATCTCATATCCCCCAGATTTCTGTCTCCCCGCCAGATACCATGGGTGTCCTCAGACTGAACGCATGGAAAACTAAACTCATTGTCTCCCTCCTGGCAACCTGTTGCCTAGCTTTCGCCCTGGGGCCCTGACATACCAAGTTTGCCCTTACCCTGCAGAGATCCCCAGGTGGAGGGCACAATGGAACACACAGTGGAAGAGCTGCATGAAGGGAGGAGGTACTGCCCCAGCCTGTGGAGCTCTCCTCACCTCCTCTTCTGCCACCATCAAGCTCCCAGTGTTCCCATCTGCTCGGCCTTACCCACGTGGTGTCCCACTCAGTCGACCTTAAATCTCAGCCCTTAGATGCTTTCTTTTTCCCATCTAAGTTCCTGCTACAGTGTCCTTCCTGGCCCAACTCTTCCTGGTATCAAAGGACTGTTTACTCCTCAGCAACAAACTCTCCTGTAGCCTGGACCCCAGATCTCTCCCTTTGGATGCCCCGGATACCTGGATCTAGAATGTTACATGGCTCCATACTTCTTTGGTTAGCTCCTGAGGACTGGAGAGAACAAGAGTTGTTCTCCCTGCTCACTATCCACGTTCAATTAGTAGTTGTCTAACTTGGCCATTTCTAACTCCTCCTACTGCAATCATTCCTTCTCATCACTCCAAATTCAAACCTCCATTTTCCTTTGCCCAGACTCTACCCCTAAGGAACATATTTAAGTACAACCTGCCATTTCACTTCATGATATGGAAATGAATGCAGGGTTTCTGTGATTACCAGAAATAATCTAATCTTTCTTTTTTAAAAATATAGATTTATTTGTTTTGAGAGAGAGGGCAAGTGCATGAGTGTGGGGTGGTGGGGGGAGAGGGTGAGAAAGCCATGCAGGCTTCATGCTGTCAGTGCAGAACCAGATTTGGGGCTCAAACTCACAAACCATGAGATCATGACCTGAGCAGAAATCAAGAGATGGGCACTTAACCGACTGAGCCACCCAGGTGCCCCTAATCTAATCTTTCTTATAGCTAATTATGCACATACTCATTGTATTTAGAGAAAATTGAAAACATTTACTTAGCCTTCCCATTGAAACTCTTTTTGGTCTATTATGGAGTCTTCCTCATATGAACAACTTGAATCCCATCCCACCCCCTTAATCACTTTCCCTCCTTCCTTTCCCACCTTGTTACTCCAGACTTCCACCTTTATCTCATGTCTTACTTTGCCTAAAAAAGCCAGAGGCCAGACAGGCATTTAAGCCAAAGCAAACAGAACTTTATGCCCTGGATTCTTACCCCTTTCTGAATGAAGCTTCTGCATACACTTCTCCACTGATTGCATAACTTTGTTACTCGTTATTATTCTGCCTTTTGAACTCCACACTCATCTATCCTATTTCCTCCTCACATATATCAGTCAGAGTTCACCTGGAGAAAAGAACCAGTAGGAGACACACATTAAGAGATACATGGCAAAGAATTGGCTTAAGTACGACTGTGGGGTCTGGCTAGAGAAGTCTTAAAACCACAAGGCAGGCTTCCAGGAAGGGCAGGCTAGAACTCTCCTGCCCACATTGAAGCTGCAGGACACAGGAGGAATTTCTTCCCGAGGGAGGCCTCAACTCTGCTCTTGAGGACTTTCAACTGACTGAGTCAGGCCCATCCAGAAGATCTAGGACAATCTCCCTCTTGAAGTCACTCAGTTATGGACTTTACTCACATCTACAAAACCTTCAGAGCAACACTCAGATTAATGTTTGAATGAACAACTGGTAGCTATAGCTTAGCCAAGTTGATACATCAAAAAACCACCATGAACATCTAATGGATGCATCTCAAAATTAAAATATTCATGCTGAAAACCTGCTCTTCTCTCCCCTCAGCAAACTCTCAGCAAACCGGTCTACTTGCAATGGCAACTGCATCCTTCCAGATGTTCAAGCCAAAAACATAAACTTGAGCTTTCTTCTCACGCTCCAAGTGGTAGGTTAAATATGGGGACCCCAACTAGCTCCATGCCCTAATCTCCAGAACATTTTGTAGCAAAAGAGACTTTGCAGATGTATCTAAATTAGATTTTGAAATGGAAAGATTATCTTGGGTTACCTAGGTGCCCAGTATAATCACAATGGTCCTTACAAGAGGGACACAGGCAGAGGTAGAGGCAGGAGAGGAGATCCAATAATGGAAGTAGAGTTTGGTGTGGTGCACTTTGAAGATGGAGAAAGGGGCCACAAGCCAAGGAATATAGGCAGATTTTAGAAGCTGAAAAAGGCAAGGAAAGGATTTTCCCCTCAGCCTCCAGACTGACACAGTCTTGCCAACACATTGACTTCAGCTCACTGAAACTGATTTTAGGCTTCTGACCTCCAGAATTGTAAAATAGTAAGTTTATGCTGTTTGAAGCCACTAAGTTTGTGGTGCTTTGTTATAGCAATGATAGAGAACTAATAAATCCATTTCTAATCTCTGGTGACATCTTGTTGACTTTATCTTCAATATGTCCAGAATGGAGGCACTTCTCACCACCTCCCTTGCTACCACCTTGCTGCTCTAGAAGAGCACCATCTCTGCTCTAGAAGATTTCAGTCGTGTGTTATTATTTTCATCCACTGTTCTCTGTTCTCCTGTCTCTACCCCCCTAGTCAGCCACTTACTAGCTGATATGGCAGCTTCATGAGAAATAGAAAAAAAGTGTCCTTCCTTCAGGCAGAAACAACCCCATGACAGGGTAGATAGTGTGGCGAGCAGAGTGGCGACTACACATCCTCATACAGAATACAACCTTTGCAACCGTACACAGCAGCCCTCCTACAGTCCTCTCCAACCGCAGGCTGAGTAGCCCTGTTAACAGGCAAGTCAGACCATGTCACTGTTCTGTTCAGACTCTCACAAGTCTCTACATTTCACTCAGTTCTTACAAGAAGACTGCCAACCTTCCACATCATCTGGCCAGTTACCTCTCAGGTTCTGTCTCCTGCTATTCTCCCTCTCACTCACTGTTTAGGCAAAACCAGCCTTCTTGCTCTTCCTCAAATGCCCGAGACACATTTGCTCCTTCACTCTTGCTGTTCCTTTAGACTGCAAAGATTTGTCTGCAATATAGAAATGACTGGCTTTCTCGCCTCCTTCAAGTATTTGGTCAAATGTTCCTTTCTTAGTGACACCTACCTTGACTGTCCTATTAAAATTTGTAACCCACACTTCTATCCCTATACTCCCTAACCCTTTTATCCTGGTTTATTTTTCTCTATAGCCCTTATTACCTTCTAACATTCTACGTATAATTACTTAATTATTGTATGTATGATAAGCTCTGAGTGTAGGGATTTCTGTCTAATTTGTTCATTCCTGTATCCCCAAATAATACCTTGTATCTAGTGGATGCACAAAAATAATTAAATGAATAAATAGAGAGTCCTCTCTGATCCAGTTTGGGTTCTTTGAGAAGCAGATTCTAAGGCAGCAATCCAGGTACAAGGTACAATCACCTTATTTGGAAGGTGATCCCGGTAAACGCTGCTAGGTGTATGGGCAAGTAAGACAGGGAAGGGAAGGCAGCGATGAAGGGTAATGTTTTCAAACCCTCCAGTTAAACTGCGAGCAACTGGAACTAAAGCCCATATTGAAGGCGGGGCGGGGGGTGGGGGGTGGGAGGCGCCCTGGAAACCAATGAAGAATATATACTTCTGAAGAGGAGAAGACTTTTCCTCTACACTCTCATATTCTGTGGCTGGGCCTGAGATTTAAACTGACAAAAAACAGATTAACAAGAGAAAAGCACACAAATTTTACCTGAGGTTAATACCTTTACCTGGCATGAGACCCTTCGTAGAAAAGAAATGGAGACTCACAGAAGAAGATGGCCCTGAGAGCTTATGTACCAGTTTAACAAAGACTGATAACTTGTAGAGATGTGACAAGACAAAGGACAAAGAGGTTTGGGCCACTAGGGTAAGTAAACTGTGAGAAAGTGACTGGGAAATACAAGGGGAAACGAATGAAAGATAAAGGTCATTTTCGTAAGTTTGTTTGTACAGATTCATCTTGGCATCAACTTCCCATCTCCAGTGGTAAGAATGTTCTCTCTTCCTGGTACAAGAGGGCACCTTCCTCACAGCGCATTTATGGAAAGAGGAAGTCAGAGAGCATTCCCTGCATCTGCTCCTTCTCAATTGCCTTCAGCTCAAAATGAAACGTCACCGTGGCACGTTTGGGGGTGGCATGTTCACCTCAGAGTTATTCCACGCAGGAGGCAGGAACCTGGGGTCTTTATCCATCGAGCTCCGGGAGGGACATTGATTGTCTGGCACTTCCCCTCTGCCACACAGGGCAGAGCAGACTCTATCCTCCAGGGTCTGCAGTCAAAGAGATTATTGTCAGTGGCAGAAGTCAGGCTTATTTGCATGGAAATAGTAAGGACTTAGGCACAAGAATGGGGTTTCAATGACATCTGCAATGCTTCTCCACCAGGAATGAGAAGACGGACCCCTACCTGCCAAATCAGTAAAGCCACAAATACGGCAACTTGATGATCTGATGATAGCACAGTCTTCAATTTATGCTACATGACCCTTCTTATCTGTCTCATGAGGGGAGGGAGCGTGATAGATAAGGGCACCTGGTGGCTGTCCTGTGGGGCTCAAACAGAGAAGGACTTTCTTTGCAGGAACTGAAAGAGAAGGCTGAGTCAGAGTCCAGTAGAACAGACAGAGTGATATTTACTGGGCACACTGTGAGTTGGTGTTCTGGCTGTTTGCAGTCAGCACCCTGATTTTTCAGTGTCCCTGCTGTACGTGCTGTTCAATATTTTTAATATTAACCCTTCGGAGGGGCTTACTCATTAAACCAGAGCTGGAATTTCGAGGGGCTGCCAATGTAATGAGAAAGCCTTGGAGCAGACACAGGGATCTGGAATGCAATAAGGGGCATCAAAGAAGAGAGAGTAATGGGCTGAGAGGGTGAGTGGGTGGGTGGTCTGGGTAAACGCCTAAGATGAGAATTGTTCTCTTTGGATGCTTTTGCGTATTTCCACAGCATCGTGTGTTGTTAGATCAGGTGGTTTTAGGGATCTGGGAAAGGGTACATAAATAAGATATCTTATAGACAGGGCTGCCTATCGTGAGGTCTTTATGAT
The DNA here is from genome assembly GCF_018350195.1 of Panthera tigris. Taxonomy (NCBI): domain Eukaryota; kingdom Metazoa; phylum Chordata; class Mammalia; order Carnivora; family Felidae; genus Panthera; species Panthera tigris. Next base: position 82,181,939 of record NC_056663.1, on the reverse strand, counting down.
ATTTCAATCCACTAGAGTCAAAACATCCAGAATCTACAAAGGGAAAACTTCCCTAGTGACTATCGTGCTGCAGACCCCATCCATGACAGGTCAGTAACAACTTGTAGGGGTCTCACGGGGCTATTTTGTGCTTTTGTCCAACCCACCAAGAAACATCTCTTTGCCACATAAAGAGAGGGTCAGAGCCCCATCATCCCACCCCAAATTATACAGAATGTCTTCAAGCTGGATGTTAATTTTCCTCTATGCCTAGCCTCAATTTTTTTTTTTTATGTGCCTGGCTGAAAGCATGGACTAATCTGGATGACTGATAATGATGACAGTGAATATTGTAATAATGGAATAGAGAGAGAAGAAGTGAAAAAGAAATGAGTGAGTAATGACAAACAGATCGTTTGAGTCCCGCAAAGAGGCCTCTGCTGGAATGGTAGGAGTTGGTTAGGAAGCCCAAGGCAGAAATAATGAAGTCCAGGGTAAGAGGCTGTCACAGGCATTCCTTCCTGCTCCAGATAAGTTAAAACAGCTTCCAATGGTATAAAACATCACTTTGAATTCTCATCAAAGTAGGAAAACCACTGTCTCGGGATTAGCGTTCCAAAGGTAGCCTGACCAGTGTAGCTTCACCACCATGACCATGTCTAAAACGGAAAGATGACTTTAGCAGCTGTTCTCACAAAATGGTTTCAACACTATGAGGTTATAATACAGAAAAGCTAGAGCTGAAAAAGTGAATATATATTCTTTTTAGAATAAAAGGAAATGACTACAAGCCTGGTAATAAATGTGGCAGCTTACTAGAAAGGCAGGTTTAAAGAATAAGGAAACTCATGTTGGAGCTTAAATTGAAAACAGGTGCCAGGCCTATTTCATGGAGTCATAGAATGTCAGAACTGGAGGAGACCCAGGGGTAACGTGTCCAATTCCCACATTTGATGTATCAGGAAACCCAGGTCACAAGAAATGAAGTGACTTGCTCAGTGCCACACATGGTGGCAGATTTATCTATCTCCCAGTTCGAAAGTTAGTCTTTTTTTTTTTTTTCTCCAGACATTTTAATGTCTCTGGCACAAAATTTTTTTATTTTTTATTTTTTTGGTCATTTATTCATTTTTGAGAGACGGAGAAGAGACAGAGCGTGAGTGGGGGAGGGCCAGAGAGAGAGGGAGACACAGAATCCGAAGCAGGATCCAGGCTCTCACTTGTCAGCACAGAGCCTGATGCAGGGCTCGAGCTCAAGAACTGTGAGATCATGACCTGAGCCGAAGTCAATGTTTAACCGACTGAGCCACCCGGGTGCCCCTCTGGCACAAAATTAAAAAAGAACCCCTGCTTCTTTTTATAAGATCTATTTTGAATTTGAATTCTAAATAGTCACACCTACCTGACCATTTTCTCTGCTACCACATCCTCTTAAACTTTATGCTTTACCATGTTTTCATCGGAGCTATCACACTTTCCCAGTATCTTAGGTGGTTCAAAACCGTGACTGGTTTTTTCATCTGTTTGACTCTTTCCTTTCTTCCTATAGCCAAAGTACCAGGATAAGCCCTACATCTACCTGTACCCCACTGTGTCGGTGGTCTCTTATCTGTAGTTTTGATTTTCCTTAAACAGTGGGATAATCATCATGTCATTTTTTTTGGTTTCCAAAAATCTTTAATATTCTTTTCATACCCAGAAGAGCAAGTAGACTTGCTAATAATTTCCCCAACTAGCAATCTCTATCATCTATCATATCCTACCTTATCCAATTAATAGCTGCCATTAATTACTAATGTGAGCCTCCAGCACCTCCCATCTCCTGTTTCAGAAATAAACTATGCATGTGTCCTCCATGCATAAACATACCCATACAATGCATGACCTCCCTCAGCAGCAATGGTTTTCTACTCCTCTCTATCCATCCAAACCCCACCTATTCTTCAAAGCCCAGCAAAAACAAAAAATGAAAGACAAACCTCTACAGTTATTCTGGCTCATGTGTATTTTCCATTCCTCTGAATCCCTGAATATATATTATATTGTTTAGTTATTTCCTTAACTGTTCTGTATGGATATCTCATAAAACACCATCCTACACTTCCACACAGCTTGTAGTCTGAAGAATTTTCTCTGGGTGCTTTTTTGTTGTTGTTGTTGTTGTTTGTTTGTTTTTTTAAGTAGGCTTCATGCCCAGTGCAGAGCTCAATGCAGGGCTTGAACTCACTATCCTGAGATCAAGACCTGAACTGAGAACAAGAGTTGGATGCTTAACCTACTGAGCCACCCAGGTGCCCCCCTTCTGTGTCCTTTTTAACAGCTACTATACGTAAGGCTCAACAAAAGCCCTCGAATGAATGAATGAATGAATGAATGAATAATGCAGCATAATGCCTGAGATTCTTTATTGCTCTTTGTCTTGGGAAATCTTTGTTGTCTGCACATGAGGCAAAAGGGAGGGTGAGATAATCTCTAAAAACCATGCTCTTGAGTTGATGGCAATTTGTTCATTCATTCTTTCAGTCAATCAGTCAATCAATCAGTTGGTCATTCAATCAACAAATATTATTTGCATATCTACTATGTGCCAGGCACGTTCTGAGAACAGTAACGATCCCCTTCCCTTGCTGCCTCTCTTTCTTGGAGATAGCCACTTCCTTCCCTGGACCATGGTTAATAAGGTGATCATTTTTCACTGATGCAACTTAAAACGTGGAAATAAACTCTATTTCTATTCCCTGGCTCGGGCTTGGCTTTCACCCTCTAGTGCTCTGGCTCCCTAAGAAGTAAAGTCAAACTGTTTGATTCCCACTGGACCCATTTAACTTCAATTCCAGTGAACTGCCCTGGCACTGGGCTAATGTGGAGCCCTGATGCCTCTGTGCTGGCCCACAGGGAATGTCTGATGGATTTTTCAGCTGATCGTGGATATACTTACTCAGTTTCCCTAATCTGGGTCACCAAACTCTATCAGCACATTTAGTGTGGTTATTTCCCCACTTCACATTCTGTCCTCATTTCCTTCCTAATTTTACCAGAAAATCTTTACCCTGTGTAAAGATAAGGCTTAGTCGTAATGAAGTTCTAGTCTCTGTAAAGCAGAGATTAAATAACAGTAATAATAACAACAGTAACAGTGGCTACCATTAATTCAGCAACTACTACATATCAGACACTGTGGTGATGCATTAGTAATACTACTAGAAGCAGGAGGAGTAGGATTAGGAGTAGGAATAGTAGTATTTCATTTAATCCTTACAACTCCTGAGGTAAACATGACTCTTATCTCCCTTTTGCAAATGAGGAAGTGTAAATTTCCCTGGAGTCACAATAACTGTTTATCAGATTTATTTTATTTTGTTATTTATTTCATTTTACTTTATTTATTTACTTAGAATGAGAGAAAGACCACAAGTGGGGGAGAAGGGCAGGAGAGAGAAAGAGAGAGACAGAATCTTCAGCATGCTCCACACTGTTGGCATGGAGCCCAACGTAGGGCTTGATCTCATGACCATCAAATTGTGACCTGAGCCAAAATCAAGAGTCGGTCGCTTAACTGACTGAACCATCCAGGCATCCCTCAGTTTTTTTAAAATGCCAGCTAGTAGCATCTAAACAATTTAAACTACCAAATGCCAAATTTAATGATCCTTTCCCATCCACCACTACCAACCAATTTTCCCATTCACATATGTAATTTTATATTAAAAACAGATATCATCCTTCGGGTACCTGGATGGGTTAGTTAGTTAAGCATCTGACTCTTGAATTTTGGCTCAGGTTATGATCTCCAGGTTGGGGGGATTGAAGCCCAAGTCAGGTTCCATGCTATGGACTGGGATTCTGTCTCTCACTCTCTCCCCTATTGACATGCTCAGACACACTCTCTTCCTCTCAAATAAATAAACATTAAAAAAACAGATATCATCCTTGTTTCTGGGAAGTCTCATTATTGGCTTCTTTATAAATGTAATAGGCTTAAGTTCATATACTTAGACTGTAGAATATCAACTTTCAGTATACCTAGGATCAGGAACATTTAATATATGCTAAATTTTGAAATTTAATGAGCAGAGTAGAATATAAAAATCCTTTTTCTAACATTAACATTTCATTAAACCGATGTTTAGTTAAGAAACTATTTATCCAGGTTATTGTACTATAAGAATGTCAATTACCCATAAATCCTATAAAAATGAATTCAGTGACAGATTACTCTAAATTATTATTTAAAAAAAAATTTAATGCTTATTTATTTTTGAAAGAGAGAGACAGAGTATGAGCAGGGGAGGGGCAGAAAGAGAAGAAGACACAGAATCTGAAGCAGGCTCCAGGCTCTGAGATGTCAGCATAGAGCCCAACATGGGGCTCAAACCCATGAACCGCAAGATCATGACCTGAGCTGAGGTCAGAGACTTAACCAACTGAGCCACCCAGGCATGCCCAGATTACTTTAAATCAAACACCCCTCTCTACACCCCACCTTGACCCTTGGGTCATCCCACTGGAGTCTTTAGAGACTCAAATGGGCCAGTGTAGTAATGGATGAAGTTTTGAATGAGAAGAGAAAAGAGATTACACACTTAAAATTAAAATGGTAACCAGATTCTCATCTATCATCTGGTTTTGGCTACTTTTTCTGTTTTCTGCCTGTCCCAAATGTGAAACTAGTGTGGCAAACGAGAGCCTAAAGGTGACTTCTGCATGTGAGCTGCCCTTCTGAATGTCAAGTAGGGGCTAGAGGAGAGTTCCAAATGGAAAAGAATTGTAAGCAAGTTGCTTGAGCTTTTCCCAACTTAGAATTTGTGCTAAAGGATGAAGGAGCCCCAACGTAGTTTTTCCCAGAATGTCGTACTAGGAGATAATGCATCTGGCATCCTTACTAATACTGAATGAATGGATGAATGAATGAACACCAGTAATGAAGTGTGCTTTTGCCTGGACTATCTTCATGCATAAATCATTAAGAAATTCAACATACAGATAGGTAATAGCTCAAAGATTTGATAATTGGGGTCCTGGCCTTCTGTTTCCATCTTTCAGGACAGACACTGAAGGCTGTAGAGAAATTACATTGTTAGAAATGACTGATGAATGCTGATACTTTGAATACTTTTTTTCTGGGCATTGAAAGGAGGTGATGATGTTGCTGTGATTTTCCTTGATGCTGAGAGGTGGCACATTCAATTTGCTGTAATATTATTCCTTTGGTGAACTTCCTTTTAGATTATAGTTCAGAAATTAATTAAAACCACATACTCTCATTAATGAATTCTAAACATTTTATAACTGGTGCCACTGTCCTCCTCAATCTCTTTTATTTAGAGTCGCTGAACAAGGTTATGTTCTTCTTTCTCTTGCCTTTTTCACACTTACGCTGAAAGCTTAACCAACTCCATTCAGAACTAAAGAAAGGAACAATGTGGTTTTGTACTTCATAACAGCAATGGCTCTATTTATAAGGAACAGCTTTCTACGGACTCTTAGGAGAAACATCCATCTCCAGCCCCCATCTCTTCTTGTGCTCGCTTTCATAAGGTTCATCTCTACGTGTTTATTGCCCCATCACGAGGAAGAGAAGGGAGGGCTTTGGTCCTAGTTAAAAAAAAAAAAAAAAGTGTCCTTGTTTTTAGTGAAAGAAGTAAGTAGGAACTAAGTAGTGGTAAAATAATGTATTCAGGCACATTGCCCAGCCCTTTCTCCATGCTTTTCATAAAAGGAACCACGTCAAGGAAAAAAGGAAAGTTCTGGTCCGAGATCCTCTGAGTTCTGGGTTACAAAGAGTCACAAAGGTGGTGATTTAATGCTGGTTTTCCATCCACACAGAGCTCAGCCCCACAGCTCCTATCACTGTGTTAGTGCCAAGCTAATTCCTAGCTTAAAAGGCCCACTTAAGTTTTGTAATTTTGTGTCAATTGAATGAGTTATTTAACTTCTTAGTTTACCACTCACAGCCAATCTTGAAACGGCCTTAGCCCTCACTGGGTGTGCACTGCAGGAAAGGAAGGCAGTTGGGCAGACTGTCCTCCAGAAAGACCTTCCATTCCGTATAGACTCAGGGGAAAAAAGCTGAGTTCTGTTGTCGTCAGTCACTAGATTGAAATGGCTATTCCATGCCTTACGTAGGTCTCTAGGTACAAAGCCTGTATCTATACCCGGTAGCTCTTAATCATGCAAAGCGTTGATTCTGACTCACAGTTGTCCAGCTCCTTAAACATATGAAATTAATGCATTGTCACCGAACAACTAAAATTCAGTAGAATAGAAATCTTCAGTTAGGAGGGGTTCTTAAGAATAGATGTAATCAAAAGGTAAGGCAATTGTTGGGACTCATTACACGGAGTCATTTGCTTTAAAAGACACCTTTTGTTCAAAACTGAGCTTGTAATGGGTAGTTATATGAGGATGAAGTGATATAACACAGGAAGTGCCTATAAATTTTACCAAAGAACATTGAACTGCATATATATATATATATATATATATAATTAAAATATGTACTGAATGAGTCATGTGTACTTTAAATGCAGCATTTAAAAAATTTTCCAGATTCCTAATGTATCATTTTCAAAGATACGCTCCTGTAGAACACAACTGTCCTCAATGACACTTTCCCTTAAAGAAACCACTCATGTCATAAGTCAAGTGTGAAACCCCCAAAAGAGAGAAGGCAAGCCGGTGGGGACGCATATATTACGGTGGCTCAGAACACTAACAGTAGAGTCGGATAGACTGGGTTTCGGGTGCTTCTCTACTACTTCCTGAAGTTGAAGGACCCTGGGCGAAGGGACTTGTTGAAACCTACATGGTTTTCATCCAGAAAAAGACTAACATAGCATCTCTCTCTTAGGTTGTTGTAAGGATTAGAGTGTTTAGCAGAGTGGCTAGCACACAGTAGGTGCTCAATACATCCGCACTCATGTTACTAGTAATAACAGGCTCCTCAATCTCCCAAGTACTGATTCAGATTAGTAAAGAAGGAAATATTTCTTGGAAAAAAAAAATCTAACAAGAAGCTCAACATTTTTTCTGAGGGACTCCTACAGCACACTGATGGGTTTGAAAATCAAAATAGCAACTCATCTCTGAAAGAATGAAATCTTCATCCATGACTAGAAAAATTCTCTTGGGATGGCTTAAGATAGTAAAGAAAAGACAGAGTGGAGAGAAGCAAAAGTCTGAACATCAGGTCTGAGAGAAACCTGTCACATGTCACGGCGACAAATATTGGCTAATGGAGAGAGGAGGAGTCCAAACAAATAAACCTTCCAGCCATGGCTGATGACAGTATCAGCCAGAAAGCTTGTAAGGCAACAAATGAAGACATAACTGTAAATCATTCCATATCAACGCGACTCACAATAACTCATGGAAGTATTTCAGAAGTGTGCGTACTATTTTAGCAACTTAGAACTAAGGATTGCTGAAAAACTTGGACTTCACGTAATAGCAGGGACAAAGCAAAAGCTATGCAAGAATGAATGCTTTAAGAAACAAAACAGATGAACATAGGGGAAAGGGAAGCAAACCATAAGAGACTCTTAACTATAGAGAACAAATGGAGGGCTGATGGAGGGAAGGGGTGGTGAGTGGTGGACATTAAGCAGGGCACTAGTGATGAGCACTGGGTGTCATATGTAAGCGATGAATTACTAAATTCTACTCCTAAAACTAATATTACACTATATGTTAACTAACTAGAATTTAAACAAAAATTGGAAACAAACAAAAAAGCTATGCAAAAATGCTAATACATTCTTCAGTTGAGAACAATTGTGTGTATAATTTTACTGCCCTCAATTTTCTGTCACCAGTCACTATATTCTAAATTAATGCTCACATTTCAACTGATATTCTGATTACTTCAACACATACAAAATGGTATTGAATTCAAATATGTAAATAAAAACTACCCAGGCCAGAACAAACCCATACCAAAACAAACGTATTTTCCTAAATAAACTAATAATAAGAAAGCATCCAAGTTGGTCACACACTCACTAATCTGACCCACGTGTGAGGTTAACAAAATAGTCTGATTTCTCACTTGCCTTTTTCAGTCATGTCTTCCAGCCGTGCGAAGGAAAAATACAAGCAGGTCACACACAGTAAGAGATGGGCGACAGGTCCGTGTGGGTGGACTGGGGCCAGGTGGGTACTAAGCTGAAGCAAAGAGGTAGATTGGAATAATGGAACCAAGAATCCTGAGTTCTAATATCAGGTGTTATACTCACTTTTATTCTGAAGAGTCACTGTGCCTCTCAGGGCCAAAATTTTCTGATGTGCAAAAACAGGAGGTCAGACTGGTAAATTCTCAGGTTCCTTCCAGCCCCGTCATTCTGTGATTCCAGCTGTTCCTTTTGTTGTTCGTATTGTTTCTTCTGTGGCATCTTTCATCACTAGTCTCTATCTTCGTGTCCCTAAGGACTGGGTTGGGTAGGGGACATGAGGTGTTACTAGAAGTACAGATAAAGAGTAGTGGCAGGCTATACTGCAAAGTAAAAGCTGTGCTGTTGAATATTTACCCTCTTAGAAGTTGGACTTACTCTTTATCATTTCTTCATTCTGTGATACTCAGCAATGTGTAAACAGCTGCCCGTACAATTGCTTGAAATTATAACAGATACAGGCATAACTCTGTATCTGATGATTTTAATGGTATATATAATGAAGGGGGTCAAAATTGCCTAATTTATACATTTACGGCATTGCAAAAACTTCATGCATTCTCCCAAGTTGTATCGCTGCCGAAAGTTCCATGTTTTTTGTGCTGAGCCTCATACCACAAATTAATTCCCTTTTTCATTGACCCTGAGGTTTTATCTCCCCCCTGCAGCTTTTGTCTTGGTTGGAACAGTGACTGAAATAATTTAACAAATTGCTTTTTTATTCTAAAATGGTGCATAAGGTGAGTTTGCACCTTTGCATTTGATCATGGCTCCAATTCACAAGTGAATTGACATTCTGCCATGATTGGTTTTACACTTCCATTTGTGGCGGAACCACCACTTCCTCATGTGTCTCCGTGTTCTCTTGACATCCATCTACAGTACGAGCTCTTGCTTTTCTCTCTTGGGCCATCTTCTCATTAAACATTAGGCCCTTACTAAATGATGAAAGTTAATCTACATGAGGAGTCAAAAACAATACAAGTATAAAGCTCTATTTGTGTTACGTGAACTGACACGATCCGTGATACAAGTATCACAAACTCACAGGTGCCACGGCCTCATGGATGTTGCAATCCATGCTAAGCTCTCCACTTCCTTATTTTTTGACTGCTCTACAAACACCAAGCACTGCACTAAGCATTTTGTCTTGCATTTCATGAAATTCAATCCTCCTGATAACCTCATAAGGTAGGTGTTATTATTATCCCAATTTACAGATGAGGGTTAGAAAGTTTCAAGTCACTAGTTCAGGGTCACTCATCACTGGTAACAGAGCAAAGACTTGACTGCAGCTCTAACTCTAGAGCCTGTCTAAATTCCCCATCAGCAAAACTGGAGATTACCATGTGTCATGAGTCTTGTGAATCATCCTCAAATCATTGATATTGCAAAGTTATGTTCACAAATTTCCTGACTGTGCAACTCATCCCCTTTCACGTTGGAACCGATGTTACAGGTGGTAAGTAAGCAGCTGAGCCTGAAAACAATAATACATGAAAAAGTACTCTGTATACTGTAAACCCAAAGAACATTAATGTCTATTAAGTGAATGCAAAAAGTATATTTATCCCCTTGCTGAGTTGTAGACTATAATAGACTGGACTTATCTATACATTACAAATATTTAAAAGTGACTTTTTAAATGTACCTCATAATTTCTAATTGGGTTTTTGACTATCATGAAGATCATCTCATCTAAAATCTATTTCCTCTTTGGCCTCTACACATTTGCTCAGTTGTTAACACCTTCCATTTGGACTGGGGCTTTGAATAAACTATGTATCGTATCATCTTATCTTGGACTTTGGTAAGGATGAAAACACCATCATTAATGCTGTAACTTTAAAGCAGGTTTCTAATATTGGTGGCAGAGAGCACAGTTCATTTTGCTTAGAAAAAAGTTTTTCTGGGGCGCCTGGGTGGCTCAGTCGGTTAAGCGGCCAACTTCGGCTCAGGTCATGATCTCGTGGTCCGTGAGTTCGAGCCCCGCGTCGGGCTCTGTGCTGACAGCTCAGAGCCTGGAGCCTGTTTCAGATTCTGTGTCTCCCTCTCTCTGACCCTCCCCCGTTCATGCACTGTCTCTCTCTGTCTCAAAAATAAATAAACGTTAAAAAAAAAAAAGAAAAAAGTTTTTCCTTCGCAGAAAAGTAGAGAAGAAAATTTAAGTTATTGTGTTAAAAGTTCTTAAAGTACAAAAAATGTGGTTCCATTGCAATACACTACCTGTCTACCCTTTACTGCTGGGCTTAAAAAGCAGGGTAGGGTAAAGCGTGTTCAGGTCTCAACCTCCCAAGCATTTGAGTCCTATTAACAGGTGGATAAGAAATTTATTTTTCTTAATAGAGTTATATGTCTGGAATTTATTTAGTGGTTTTGAGGGAGACTAGAAAACAGGATTGCAAATAGGGTCAGAAAATAAGCCAGAAACACCATGATAATTTCCAGTTGAATTATGACCTCAAATGGATTCCTGTGCATGGAATTTCCATAATTCACAATCCTATTATTGGTTATTTCTGGAGCCTTTGGGGCTGAGGGCAATATCCTCTGTAGAATCCCTAGCCTATTTCCTGCCCTGTTAGTCTTTACTCTCCATTCCCCATTTCACTAATTAATTGTATTTTACACCCTAACAACTTCCTAAAAGAAATTGAGGTGGCTTGTTACAAATGCCAGAGAAATGGAATCATTAAGTAAAGGGGAGCACAAAAGAAAAGAGCTATGTTCTTAAAGGCAGAGATAGTTATACCATGATACTAGCCTAAGAATAATTATGACAACTGAGCAGAAATCTAAGTTTTCCCCTTCCCAGCAGTCACTGAAAGATGTTTACCCCCACGTGGTGACGATAAAAGTAAGAGAAAGAAGTTTTAAAAAGCACTGCAAGAGCACTTGCTGAGGGAAAATAGAGTCAGATCACCTAAAGTCTGATGAAGGCGAGAAGAAACGGTGACAATACATAGTTGTCACTCAAACAAAAGGAGGAAAAGAATCCTGTAAAAAAAAAAAAATGAAAGGATTCAAAAGAGAGGAGTTAACACAACTGGAAATGTATGTTCCCCATGAATAAGCCCTCCCTTAAGAGGTTTCTGGATGCAATATTAATTCCAGACTGGGGCAGGAAATAACCAAATGTCACCCAAATGATCTGGAAGCTAATGTAACCTCCTAGCATATGATTTACTTTCAAGAAAACAATTTACTCTCAGTTAGATTCTGCCTGGAAAAATCACTTCAAAAACCGGAGAGGGAATAAAAATATAATATGCACAAGCAGCTTAACCGCTTAGGCCCTACAGAGTCAGGGCCAATTACAGATAGAAGGAGCAAGAACTGAACATTGTCTGTCAGTCTGGTGCCGCTGCCTGCTCATGGTGCAGGAGCAGGACTCCAGAGGCTCCCGGTGCTGGCTTGGCCTGTTTGGAGCCGCTTCCGCTGGACTCCGGCGGGCCCGCCCCTCCCAGGCACATCTGGCAGGCACCGTCTGGCACTGGGCTTTGTGGAGCAGCCCATCGGGCCCGGCTGCAGCCTCCTCCAGGGGACAAGGCGGCTTTTCTTAACTGTCCATTCCCTTGGCTTCCGAGCTCTTACACTGTGTCTGCAACATCATTCTCTACTAAGTGGAAGACGTGCAGACAGGATGACATGTCCCAACACAGGTCTGGTGTCCCAGACCTGCTCTGATGGCATGTGATTTCCGCACAATGAGAACACATGGGCCTTTGTGCAACGTGCATCTGGAAAACTTCCCAGATCATGCATCTGCCCTCTGATTTACACCTTGCAGAATAAGGCTGACCCTCAGGAAAGCAACTGAATCTATAAGCGGTGGGTGGGCTGTACACCCTCCCCCAACCCCCGCCTCCTTCTTATTCTGAGAAACAATCGTGGGTGTTCCCACCTCCCCAAAACTCCCTCCCCTGAAAAAGAAGGGGGAAAAGCTGCTTCCTGGCTGAATAAAGCTGAAACACCTGTGTGCCAGAAACTCACAGATGTAGACAGGCACAGCACTGCTGTGGAACCATCTGCCCAGCATGCCTCACTCGGGTGGTTTGGGGTGGTGACCAATTAGGGTGGGAAACCCACACCATAGGAAAAGATTCCTTTGGTCCTCATTATCCCCCTTCCCTTGCAATTCTTCTTCTCACATTTCTCTCTCTCACCCTAGCACTCTACCCAAGGGTGAATGTGCAATGCCAAAAACAACCTTTTGCTTTTAAAAGGCCTGAGCGGCAGTTATATTTCAGGTGGTATCTTCCCTCCATCGTTATTCGTCCCGCCTTTTTGATCCAGGCTGGAAGAACAAATGGAAAGACAAACAATACAATACTGAGTGTTAACAGAACCTCGGTTACAGTCTGTCCCTTCTGTTATGGCTGTGACTCTTGCTCATGTGAAATGTGAAGTGTGTGCTGAGCTTCCTTCGTTCTGAAAATATCCACCGAGCACTCATACACCTTGTGTCATGCTCAGCACTGGAGGTAGGACATCTGGCGAACGGCCTCAACTGAGCTTGTCGATGAATGCAGTACAACTAACTGCACTGTGTATTGCAAAAACAGCATTGCATTTAATACACTTGATAGTACCGCCATTTTTATTCTGCTGCATTTTTCTACAACCTGGTTTCTTCTCTCCTATGGTGCGGTGTCCTCAGACGACGTAGAATGAGTCCAACTTGCTTAGGACAGCATCGCACATGGCACAGGCAGTTAGTGACAGTTCCACGAGAATAATAAGACGTTAAATGTTGGGATGCATTAGCAGGCCCTTAAACTCCGGGTGTTATGCAAATGAACTTTCTACCCAGCTATAGAAAATGAACTGGGCTGTGGGAAGCGGATGGCTGCTGAGAAGAGACGGAGGTTATCAACCAGGGCCTAAAACAAATCAGTCCTTGGACAAAAACCTTTGTTCTGTTTTTCTGTACTTTTCATTTTGAGATAATATTAGACTCACTAAAGAGACGCGGAGATGGTACAGAGAATCCCTGTAAGCCTACCCCCAGCTTCCCTTAATATGAGTATCACACATAACCATGGGACACTTACCCAAACTAAAAGGTTAACTTTGGTACAATACTGTTGGCCACATGACAGACTGTATTCAGATTTAACCAGTTTTTCCACTTACCCCTTTCTGTTCTAGGGTCTAATCTGGGGTATCACCCTGCATTTGGCTTTTGTTTAGTTTTAAATGAGGTTATTTATTTATTCTCAGCAGGTGTCATATTGTTACCATCTCACCATTTAGGGGAAGGAAGTTCTGTGCCTTTGGATTAGTGAAGTGCAGAAAAGGAGATAGGCATCAAGACAAAGTGGAAAGATGGGAAAAACTGTGATTTTCTTATTTTTTAATCCACCTGCAGGGGGAACAGAGTAACATAGCAAAGTGGTTTTCTGGACCCTCCCTATCCTCTCAGCCCTGGGAAAACGAAAGGTCAAGTACTCTCTTATAGTAAATTTGTTCATCTCTAGGGGCCCAACAGTTGGTCTGATGCAGCCTTCGATTACTCTTTCCATTTCATGGATGGGGACAATGAAGCCCTGTCTTGCTGAGTGACATGTTTTGAATCACAAAGGCCCGTGGAACATATAGTAACACTAAGACTAAGGCTTAATGGGAAACTGAGCTCTGTCCTGAAATCTCAGTCACTAACCCTTATTACTTAAAATGGCATTGATTTGCAGGGATACAAGTAAAATGCTTTTACTAGGAAAAATTTGGAACAGAAACTGAAAATGGAGTCCCTTGGCACATTTGGAGGTGGGGGTAGGGGTGAGGGTGGGAGGGTGGGGGAAGAAGTGCACACTCCCCTTAGTAATGGACTCCGCCTGGCACAGAGCTAAGTCTAGTAACTTTCAATTGGTTTAAGCTGCAATCACAAGCAGTTTAGTAATGTGGGACTTTGGTACATGTTATGTATGAAAGCCGGTGACGTGGACTGGCCTGAACTGTCCTTGTGGACCTCGAAGTACAAAATACCATCGAGAAACATTCTGAAAGGGCTCGCTGCATTTAGGACCTAAGAACCTGAGTTACAGACTTCAGAGGGATTCACTTCTCAGTTTCGCACATTTGGGAGCCCAGCAGAAGCAAATGCGAGGCAATCACGACAGCAGGTAGTAGGCTGACTGTAAACATCATCCATCTTAGTCAAAATTACAAACAGGTCTCTCTGTCACCCCTTCCCTGCTCCATGCATCCGCTCTCCTCACGGTCAAAGAAATCAACATGAAGCAAAACGTGTTCATTCCTCTGCACCAATAATGCTGCCCGTCGGGGAGGGGGACCCTCACTAGATCAAAGAGGCCTCTCTAGCAGGGCAGCGCTCAGCAAGGGAACTTTACTCTCTCAGGTCTCTCTCTCTCTCTCTCTCCCTCCCTCTCTCCTGCTTGTCCTCTTTTTCAACATTAGGCATTCTTTTATAGTCTCAAATTAACATTAAAGAACAATAACATAGTGATTCCCAGCTATGATAAACAAGCAAAATAAAAAAAAAAAAAGAAAGAAGAAAGAAAGAAAGAAAGAAAGAAAGAAAGAAAGAAAGACCAGGGATACCTCCACAATAAAACTCTATAAAATGCACAAACTGGCACGTTTTAAATGACTCTTTAGTACCAGAGGGGAGAGAAAAAGCATATGAGGTAAATCCTTCACCGGCAACTCACCAGGGAGACTGGTAAAAATAAATTGCACGGCTCTAATTTTCCTAGCAGCTTCCATGCTATTCTTTGAAACTGAGTACGAACCCCTTGGCCTAATCCCAAGAGCCGATCTATAGTAAATAGTGCACACTTAATGCCTAAGTTCCTTTTTAGCACCATTCAGACAGTGACTTCAGCCACAGAGCTTAGTCATAGCAGACATTTTTGTGGTGAAAGCATTAAACCCACATGCAGCTCTCTTTCTGTGGCCACTGGGGGTCATGCTCCCTTCCCATTAGCTGAATAAATCATAAAGTCGGCTCAGACCACCCAAGGAGCGAGACCAGAGAGCCACAGGCGATGCCTACAGCCGCTTATTTCTTTTCAAAATCTACAGGGGGAAAAAAAAGGAGCAGAAAAAGAAAAACAAGAAAAAAAAAAACTGCAAAACAGACTAGCGGTAGGAAACCATTTGATTTTTTAAAAATGTGATCTCTTTGAGTGTAACCCCCGAGACTTGTTTATTTGTTTATTTATTTTGTTAAAACCAGGGAGCCTGATTTAAGAAGAAAAGTAGTAGAAAAATAAAGCCACATGCAGGCCTTTTGTCGTCTGCTGGAGTTTGTTGACAAAAAAATTTTTTTTTTTTTCCTCTGTGGATTTTAAATTAAGGAAGGCCACCCTGTGTGGCCGGGCTCTTCAGGTGGTTCCGATAAGACACAATGCAGACACAACCCGGGGTGGGGGTGGGGGGGTGCGCATCCGGCGCGATTATGTGGCCAATCGGGATTTAACAAGGAAACAAACGTGTTGTCTAATGCTCCCTGTGTCAAATGATTCACTCCGAGGGATGGTCAGGGAGGAAGGTCTGCGAAGTCACGTTCCCATCAGTCAGTAAATAAGATAAGAAACAGGAATTTTAAACACAACTATTAGTAGGCGACTGCTATCACATAGGCAGACCCCAGCTCATTATGTGAAGCAGTCCCTTCTCGGGGAGGAGGGGGAGGTTGGCGGTGGGGCAGAGATTGTAGTTTTTTTGCTTGCATTTTTTAAAAGTGCGCTGAACTTTAAACCACACTGCCAAAGCCTAATAGGCAACTGAAATTGTGACCCTTTTTCCCCCTAACTATTATCCCTCCCCCAACTAAAGTTTGGCAGAAAAGGGAACACATTCAAGGTGCAATCTAATGATTTCCCAAAGACTCTTGGGCAGGTAGTATTTAGGGTGTTGAAGGAATCTGAAGCTAAAGGAGAGTCAGTCACTTGTGTCTCCAGGAACCACCTCCCCAGGTGACAAACTTGGGGTTTGTGCTCCGGAGACTCACTCGTTTGTAAGCTTTCATTTGTTGTTTGGGAGAATAAAGTTCTTAAAGTAACAAATTGTATTCAACCTTTGTCTAAAGTCAAGGCAGGGCAGGTAACTTCTCCAGGAGTGCTCACAGGAGAAACTCTGCCTGAAAACTCCCCAAAGTCCTCCCCAGGATCCCTCTCTGCTGAAGGCAGGACAGACCGTGGGTCCTCATTACAGGCAATTTTGTGACTCACGCCCACCAGGGAGGAGGGAGAGATCACTTATATCATTTGTGACTTAATATGTGAGTTGTAGGGTCACAGCGAAGCAATCCTGTCAACAGTCCATGACCTAGAAATCATAGCAACAAGGCCAGGGAATCCACCTCTCGATAACCTATAGCCCATTAAAATTTGGTAGTTAAAATCTTCATTTGCAAGCTTACACATAGCTTTACGTGATAAGAAGCTCCCTCCACAGTGACACGAAAGTGTCATAAACGAAACCTGTCACTCACAAAACTTTCACTCATCCTGTGGAGCGACTCTCATTTCTCTTCTTTCACACACGTGTGTTCCACATCATTGAGAAAGCGTTCTGGGCAGATGCTCTGAAGCTGCCTTTCTGAGTCAGAGCGATTGGAAGAATTAGGGCAACTGTTGTACTGGTGTTGCTGCATATCTGTGACCCACCCAACTCCTCTTGGGAGCAGGGCCATGTCCCTGTAACCACAAGGGACACAACGTAGACAAAGTGGCCTGTATGTGCATCTTTGGGGGTCTCTGAAATGCTGGAGAAGGTAAACAATTCCAAGGAAAAGAGTCCAGAAGCAATAGAAACTCTACTAAAAAATAGAAGAAATTTAAGAAAAAAATTGGCAACAACCTCCTTTCATTATTAATAGACATCAGTCACTTGGAAAATTAGCTCTTATGGTGTATAATTTGCAACTTTCTCTCATTTAGTTAACCTCTGCCAGAACTGATTTGCTTTGGTGGTGCTAAAACTGTGCGTTTGCACACCGGAGGTCATGTGTATAAACTGTACCACTTGGATACACACAGATTGGAAATTTTTATCCCTATAGGTGGTGAGGCGAAAAATGGAGAAGCTGGAACTTTTGAGTCATGGCCATTATGACAGTGGCATTGAAGCGGGTCACTTTGCTTCACAAACAATACTATTTTAAAAACAAGTTACCCACCCTCAGTCTAACACTGAGCACACTTGTCCAGACAGGATCCAGGGGGCCATCACCAGTCTCTCTGTTCTTCTCCTGGTCCCTGCTCCCTGGTCCCTGGTCCCTGCTCCCTTAAGGACTGCTTGCCCAGGCTGTCCCCTTCCATTTTACTTTCGCCTTCTCCCTGAAGTAGACCTGTCCCTCCTCAGCACAGTTGAACTCTTGTCATGAGAAAGGCAACTACTCTAACACAATTATACACCACACAAGAAATTCACTTAACTACAAAATTAGCATACATGTCTTGCCTAGTCTAAAGCCTAAAATGGATGAATGATAATATCTTCATTAACTGGAACCACCACCACCATCAAGAACTTATCGAATTGAACCATATGAGATGGTCTACATTCAAACTTTTTGTCCACACAGAATTTATTCTTACAAGGAGAATCTACTAGATAGCAGATACTACCAGAATTAACTGGCATGGTACTAAAAAAAAAAAGAAGAAAAAATAAAGCAATAAAGCTTTGAATCCCAGTTTAATACCATCTATACAACCTTGAACAAAATTCTTGCTCTTGACTTCTATGTGCCTGCTAATTATGAAGGGCTCCCTGGTGAGTGGCAGATGTGCGTTTTCCCCCTTCCCATTCCCTTCTTAGCACTAGAGCCCTGTTGCATGTTAGTATCCTCACACCTTCTAACCAAGTTTCAGATTCTTCTGGGCCTCTATTGTGGCCCTGGATGCTCAGGTATTGAATGCAGGACCTCTGGGCACGAGCAGCCAGGTCCTTCAGACAGCCTCCCAGCACCCTGCCTTTTGTCTCACTGCTCCCACATTCCTGTCATCTGCTCCCCATGCCAGCCTCCAGCCTGTAAACAAACACCGGGGGACCCCCAAGTGTAATCATTCCTCCAGAGTGCTCCAAGACCGTCACAGCTATCCAAACATACCTTCCCTGCTGGACCTGGGCAGTCCAGTCTTCTGACCTTCTTTGTTTCCTGTACATATAAAACCTCCAAAACATATATAGAATGTGAAGAAACTGTCATCTTATGTTCTGTTGCAGAAAGGCCTGGGGAGGAAGGGAAGTCCTACCCTGACAGGTGATGCCTGTGGACAGGGCAGAAGATGGAACACACGGTCCCACCCTTCAAGAGCATATGGTCCATTAGGCAAGACTAATGTATAAACAGATCATTCTGTGATAGTGTGATGTGGGATACAAAGAAACTATATACGCTATACAGAAACAAAATAGAGGGTGGTAGGCAGGCTAAAGATTCAGAAGAGTAAAGGACTAATGAAGAGGCAAGACATGAGAAAAATGGCCAACAATAAAAGTGGAGAGATAGGTGCTAAGGTAGAGAAAAGGGCCCCCAACCCATGAAAAGAGGCCAGGGGGTAACTGTGGAGGCGGGCTGTGGATTGCGTTTACGTAGAGGCAGGTATGGCATTGAGTGGTTCCTGCTCAATGGTCCTGCTTATATTGAAAACAAAGCCTCTGTGTCTGGGGGCTGGGGGTAGGGGGCAGATAGAAGGATACAAAGAATGGACAAGGTTTCAATGAGGAGGGAGAGAGTTGACCAAAGAGGAGTGAGTGAAGAGATGAATAAATGGTACAAAAATTCCAAATGAGGTGGGTAGGCAAGGGATTGTGATGACGCCAGCCATGCTGGCTGTGCAGTTTCTCTCACCAGCACTGAACTACCAAGAAAAAGGATTAGAGGAGGCCAATTTGAATTGAATCCAGGCTTGGGATTCAAAGATGTCATAGATGCTTCTCCTCGTTCTTCAGTTTCTACTCCACCGTAGAAACTCTCAAAGACAAGCCTTTCAGAGAAACATTCTCAGGTCCCTGGCTAGGTGAGCTCTGCCTACACCTACACTCTATTCCCTAATGTTCCTCACACTTGTAAGTGCTCATCCACCATCTTTCTTTCCCTATATTTTGCAAGTTCATTGAGCATGTTTCTCCTGTGTACTACTACATCCTATATCTTTCATGGTGCTCTGCTCACAGTAGATGCTCAATGAACATTTGTTGAAAGGATGACCAGATGATTTAACGATCCTAAAAGGCCCTCACAAAGAGACAAAGGTAGGAAATCAGAGAGTGAGCATGGGCAGATGGGGGTAGGCTAGAGATTCAGAGGTTCTCCACAATAGCATTGCTCAGGGTGCCCCGAGGAGAGGATTGTTCAAGGCGAGTGGTGGGATTTGCAGTAGTGAACATCAAGGAACTGGAACATTAGTGTGTTAGATGCTTTATTTCTTCAAGTGACTACTGAAAGCATTCACCATATTGGTACAGTTGTGGTTGGAAAGCAGCATAAAAGCTAGGGTCCAAAAATCTTCAGTTAAGAATGGAGAATGATGGAAAAATCAGTAGATAACATATCCAAGGAGAAGTGGGTGGTAAAGCTATATGGCTTGAAATTCAAGGTGAGAGGGAGTTGGTGACCATCATCAAGATTTCCAGTTTATTGGAGCAGGGCAGGCCTGACTGGGAGAATTAGCATCATAGCACTGTGGCAGCTCAATACTTGTTGAAAGTATAGTGCATATCATTTAGAAAGATTTTAACAAGGTCTTTTTTAAAAGCTTTTTTTAACATTTATTCATTTTTGAGAGGCAGAGAGAGAAAGAGTATGAGCGGGGGAGGGGCAGAGAGAGAGACACACACAGAATCTGAAGCAGGCTCCAGGCTCCAAGCTGTCAACACAGAGCCTGACGTGGGGCTTGAACCCATGAACTGTGAGATCATAACCTGAACAGAAATCAAGACTCAGACGCTTAACCGACTGAGTCACCTAGGTGCCATTGGGTGTCCTTTGTTAAATCTTGTAGTCCCAAGTACACCATAGTTTTCCTGCTCCAGCTCAAAGCACTGAGACTCCCTCCCCTAAGATATGGACACTGAGCCACGAGGGTGCCTGTGTTGTAAGGAGTGAAAGGGAGTGGATCTCTAAAGAGAGAATGGGTATTTGAGCGTGGTACTTCTCATTGAGAGACCTTTCTTTTGATTCAGTCAATTAAATGAAGGTAAAAATGAGGTTGTGACAGTGCAAGTGAAAAATACTTTCAAGGATGTAACAGGTAATGATGCAAAGTGCCATTAAGGAGTCAGCAAGCTGATTCTGCCCCATCCTCTGCCCACTCACTTCTTGTGCCTATGTATTAAGGGAAGTGGGGCAAGATGTGAGAGACTCAACTTGTAAGCATATCTCTGACAGTTTACTTTTAATAACATTGTTTGTATTGTGGAAATGAGTAGAAAAAGAAATCATCAGTGGCAGTTTTAATGCTCTTAAATGCCACCAGATAGCTAAACTATGCAAGCAGCTTCACTTTAAAAGCTCACCAACTCTTAAGTTTCATTTGTAAAGCCGGGGAACAAAACCAAAAGGGGTAGGCAATCAAACAATCCAACAACTGGTGAATAGTGAAGGCCCAACTAATTTGTGCAGCAATTCCTGTAAAATACTAGCTCTGATAGTGTTTTCTTTGCAGATTCATATCAAAGTCTGAGTATGGAAGATCCAGATCGATATTGTGGGTTATAATATTTTTTATATCCAATTATTTTCTTAAGCAACGTTGAGAATGGGAAATATAGTGCTTATCCCTAGCCTTGCCACTAACTAGTTGCATATCCTTAGACAAGGCATTTCATATTTCAGGGCTTCCCAGTCTTCATCCTTAAAATGAAAATAATAACATCCATTCTCTATTGTCATGGAATACTCTGAGCAAAGTTGTGATAATAGTCCAGTATTTTGAAAACCACTATGAAAAGCACCAAAATTCACTCCTGCTAATTCATGTTAATGAGTGCCACAAGCAATTTAGGTAAATTACTAGAGGAATCTGAATTGATTCTTGTAGTGGCAAAAGAGATCCGCAAAAATATCACTTTGGAAAAGTGCTGGGTTTTAGAGTGATGTTTACCAGCATGTGCACTTCTTGTCTTAAGTGTTCCCTAAAGTACAAAAGAAGAATAAAAACATGGTCCCTTCCACAGGAATGTGACAGTCCATTTGGAGGGGAGGAAAAAAAAAAAGACATGTCCATTGCTAAGTAAGAGTGCAAACTACTTTATGAGTTAGTGCCCAGTGAATGGTGATAATAATAGTTTCCCTTAGAGATCACAGCAGAACATGGTCCACGTAGGGAAATTATCTTATATGGTCTTCAGGATGGCTAGAGAGGGGCTTGAAGAAATGACGAGAAGAAGGAAGGGCAGTCTAACCAGAGGCAAACATTAAAATAGAACTTGGAGGGGGCACTAAGGAGGCTAGTTTGGATGCGTGAAAAATCCCTGCTAAGTTTAATGTGTAAAAGATGAGCACCAAGAGGCTTCAGGGTGGCTCAGTCGGTTGGGCGTCCAACTTTGGCTCAGGTCACCATCTCACGCTTTGAGTTTGAGCCCCATGCTGGGCTCTCTGCTGCAAGCACAGAGCCCACTTCAGATCCTCTGTCCCCACCCCCTCGCCTCTCTGCCCCTTCCCTACTTGCGCTCTCTCTCAAAAATAAACATTAAAAAATTTTATTAAAAAAAAAAGATGAGTACCAAAAATAAAATAATCATGCATAGAAGATAAAGTTGAATAGGTAGATTGATTCAAGAGTATGGTAGGTGTTCCAGTCACCAGGATGAAAAGTTTGGACTCTTGAAAGTGAGACATCTATTCATTCACAAACAAATACAAATAAACTATGTATGTGTACAGGAATGCATACTTAATATATATTTTCGGGGTGCCTGGGTGGCTCAGTCGGTTAAGCATCTGACATCGGCTCAGGTCATGATCTCATGGTCCGTAAGTTCGAGCCCCGCGTTGGGTTCTGGGCTGACGGCTCAGAGCCTGGAGCCTGTTTCAGATTCTGTGTCCCCTCTCTCTCTGACCCTCCCCCGTTCATGCTGTCTCTCCCTGTCTCAAAAATAAATAAACGTTAAAAAAAATTAAAAAATATATATATATTCTCTATTTTGAACATAAAATGATTGACATTTACTCCGGATATGACTTAAAAGATTGCTACTTCAAGAGAGCCCTCTCTGAAGGCTGACTGGTATTTTGAAACTGTAGTCAGCAGCAGCAAACCTATCACAGCTAGTGGCTCTTATATTTCGTTTTATAGGGTTCATGGCTTTTGCGGTAATAATTTTCCTGATTGCTGTGTTCCCTATTATTGGTTTATCTGCTGCTTCAAGTTGAAATTCTGTTGCAGAAAATTTCAGTTTCTTCCGCTTCTAAGCTGTTTCAGTGTGGCTTGCTGCACAGACAATGGCCACTGTGGTTTCTGCTGTCATCCCTTCTGCACAGATGTCTCACCCAGGGAATAATATCCATTTCAACGCTGTTAGATTGGCTGCATTACAGACTTTTATTAACTCACCCCTGCTAGTTAATATTAACTAATGGCATAAGTGATTTTGATGAATTACTAAAGAGCCTGAATCAATTCCTGTAGCAGGTCCAAGTCTTGGAGCGGCAAAAGAGATTGGCCCAAATACTGCTTTGGAAAAAGCTTTGGTTTTTGAGAGTGATGCTTGATAGAACGGTGTCTCATTCTGTCCACCAGTCTCCTGAAAGACATCCTGGCCTTATGGATTTAATTTTATGCATCTTGGTCAATCAGCACACTGTTAGATATAGTGCTGCCAAGGAAAGAAAATTCAGTGATGATTTTTAGCCATGTTGCCAATGAAAATCTTACATTGACTAAGTCTAACTTCCTTTGTTGAGTCTTTGAACTATGTCTGTGGAATATGGATTTAATAAAAATTGACCTATTACACAATTCTCTGTTTTAGTCCATCGGTAATGAGGAATGGATTGGCCGTGATGATGTCAATGGTGACACCACTGAACAAACCTTCATTAAGTAGCTCAGAGATCTTCATGAACACCAGTTGGGAAGCCAAGCTTTTTTAAAGTTTGCCAAGGTCTATGGGAACAAAAGCTCCATGAACATTGAAACCAGTGCTGGCATTCTCTGAACTTCTGGGTCGACCGAGATTCACCGATATTGCATTAAGGTCAAATCTGCCTTGTGCTTTTAAAAATTGTACAGCAGGTTTCAGACCAGAGTGCCACCAGCAGGAACTAGGAGGGTGCCAGTCAGAAATCATGTGTCATTGTCTCATCCTCATGTATTGTGGAAAATCTCCTGTAGACATTTCAGTAAACCTTCCACAAACGACTAAAGTATGCAAAGACAGTACATGCTGTAGGAGTCTTTGCTATTATAATTGTTGCTTTATCACTTATCATAAAATTCCTTGGCACATATGTATGTCTTAAGGTTCAAGACCTTTATGCTTTTTTGCAGATCTGCTTTAGGAGACTATTCTCTTAAAGTACATTTAAAACCTGGTAGATGGTCATTTCTTTAACCCCTGGAAGGTTTTATCTGCAAAATTAGCATATATATTTGAGAAATCTCTTGAGTTTTATTCGAAGGAACACTTCCTTCTTTGTCTAAAGTGAGTGTTTCCATCTTCATTATTGCTTATGACCATCCCTGCTGTTTGATACTAAACACAGAGGTTTGACTGAAGTCTTAACCACTCTACTCTTCACATTCTACCACACATGCTTTCCACACCTCATGCCACATTGGGATATGTTTCTTGCCTTGATGGTGAGAAACTTTAAGATTCTGAAATTTGTGTTTTCCTATTATGGATGAACTTTTTTTTCTTTCACTTCTTATTACTTGAAACCATCTCAAGATTCAGGGGCCGAAATCGCTTTACTAGATATACCTAATATCCATTGTACCTCAATTAAAGCAACGTAACCAGATACAAATGTTCATTTTCCAGCTTCCATCACAGGGAAAGACAATGGCATAGAAGAGGAATTGCTGAGCAGAGCTTCCAGAAAAGTTCTTCGATAATTCGAGCAGCCCTTTTGCTCCTTCTTTATCCTTCTTACCCAGAACACGGATGTGATAGCTGGAGCTATGGGGGCCAAATTACAAATACAAGGTGACCTTGAGGATGGGCACCAAGGAAGGTACAACAGAAACATAGAAGGAGCCTGGAATGCTGATGATATTGTGGAACCTCTGAACTATCCATGGACTGCCTACCCTCAGACCCAATTTTATATGAGACACAGATAAACTCCTGCATAGTTTAGGCTCCTTTAATTACCAAGGGCCTATGGTAATTCCTTTTGTTTTTAAGTTTATTTATTTATTTTTGAGAGAGAGAAAGAGAGCATGAGCTGGAGGGGCAGAGAGAGGGAGAGAGAGAGAATCTCAGGCAGGCTCCATACTGTCAGAGCAGAGCCTGACGCGGGGCTGGATCTCATGAACAGCAAGATCATGACCTGTGCCGGAATCAAGAGTTGGATGCTTAACTGACTGCGTGACCCAGAAGCCCCAGGGTCTATGGTAATTGTTAACCGACACTATGTCCAGTTTTTTGTTTGTTTGTTTTTCATTTTTTACTATTGGCATGTTTCAGAATGATATTTCCCTTTAAAGGTTTTTGGCCCTGCCTGAGGATACAAATTCCTCAACAGGCAGAACTGGGTTTATGCCATTATGATCTTTCTTTGGCATTTGACAAGCATCATATGTGACTATAAGGCTGTTAATAAGTCACCTTTGTGGCTGTTAAAACCATTTGAAACCTTAAAGATTGGAGTTTCCTGATCAGTGACTGGATATATATGATACATATACATGTATATAGATATACAAATATATACATACATGCATACATTTACTTACTTATTTGCTTGTTTATTTATTTATTTATTTATTTATGAATGCTATTCTCAAATGTTTAACATTTGCCTTAATTTCACCTCGGTGTTTCTTTAAGACACTGTAACCAGAAAAATAACTTTAGCAATAGAAATAAAAAGAAAAATAATTAGGGGCACCTGGGTGGCTCGGTCGGTTAAGCGTCCGACTTCGGCTCGGGTCATGATCTCGCGGTCCGTGAGTTCGAGCCCCGCGTCGGGCTCTGTGCTGACAGCTCGGAGCCTGGAGCCTGTTTCAGATTCTGTGTCTCCCTCTCTCTCTGCTCCTCCCCTGTTCATGCTCTGTGTCTCTCTCTGTCTCAAAAATAAATAAACGCTAAAAAAAAAAATTAAAAAAAAAGAAAAAAAAGAAAAATAATTAGGAAGACAGTATCAAAATGTCAAACTTATTTTAAAGATTCACTTATCTTGAATGGTTAAACTCATCCATTCCCTTTGAACCTAAAGCTATATCTGTTAAAGCATGAGAAGGACTAGCCATTTCTCACATGTTCTGAACATAACTTTTATTCAATTCATAGATCTAACAAAAGCAGTTTGAGGGATAACTATATAGAGATTTTGCTGAAGGACCACTATACAGAAGACTCTCACTTGGTTTGCCAGTTCAATCCATTTCTTTTACAACGGGTTCAAGAATGGTTTTCCCCGTAAGATATAACCATACCTCACCTACTGAAAGAATTGTAAATATCGAAGGGATGACTCTAGGAATGTGTTCTCACATATTATAGACATTAACTGCTTTTGAATTCATTTCAAGTTTCCAGGAAATGTGTTTGCCTCAATACTATTTCAGTTCTCTTTGTTTGGCTTGCGTAGGCCCAGAAACAGATAACCTTTCCTCCTAGAACATCTTTTTCTTTACCAGGTTTCTCAATAAAGAGGGAAAACAAGAACGAAAGGCAGATGCAGATTCCAATGCCACTTTTTTTCATTGATAAGACCTAGGTTGAAGAATAGTTTTAAAATACCAAACCCCAGAATTAAACTGGCCAATCCAGCAAGGCACAGATGCAACCCTACCAGAGGCTGCCCCCCGGGGAGATCTGGTCCCTCCTTCAGGGAGGCCTGACAGAGTAAACTTAGCACATAGAGAGTCAGACCAGAGGCTATGAGCTCTGCAAGCAGTTAGTTCCTAAGTGGAGAGAGGGAGAAAGGGGGAACAAGGGTGTGGATTCATTAAGAGGCTTTTCTGATTCGACAGTGAGGAAATCTAAGTACTCTGGAGCATCAACCACATTGGGAGACTAAAATTGATGTCATTCGTGAGTCTACTGCTAGAGGAAAATGGGCCCAAAGGTATTTTGCTCAATCAGAAAGCTTCCCCTCATTGCTGCCTTAGAAAGATCAGGCAAGCCAGGAGAGCAATGTTGGAATTCAAGGCCAAGCTGACATCATTGGTTAAGAGATATTTCAAAGTTGGATTGAAGTTTAATGTTCCCCCAGTTGACCAAATTCAACACACAAATGTCTGTTTCATTTCTCCAATTATTAGGTAAGTACATCCACCCTTAAACATATTGTTATAGATACCTTGACTTTACCTTCCTTACACTAAGTTAACTTTGAAAAGCAAGACACTAATACATTTCTACTGATTAAACACACACACACACACACACACACACGAAGACATTATACCTTTTTATCTAAACAAGCTATCACGAATATCTCACTTTATAGCCTTTTGCGTTAAACCTACCCAACGCACGTTTCCAACACTTTTGTGAACTCCGTCACAGAGATTTCTTGGTAATATATGGTTTTTGATCTTATCTGAATTGCTGTTCCTCAACTACAACTCTCCATTTAAAATCACTTTCCTAAGAGTGATGTACATTTTGGGCATCTGAGTATATTTGTAGAACTAGTAGTTGTGGTAACAAGACTAAGTTTACATGTCTGTCCACATCAGCACCATGTACTCAAGATGGATTTCAGCTGCCAAAAAGGTCACTCCAAACTGCTTGCACAAACCTGTCTTTATGCCCCTGTTTATTATGCTCCCATGTAGTAGATGTCTTAGGCACTGAAACAGCACAGCCATATATCAACAGCTCTCTGGTGGTTCCGAATGTTCTAAACAAGGGCAAGGGTGCGCTGAACCTCCCATGTAAACTTTATACAACAGATTCAGCAGAACTGTAATTATTTACAAAATGATGGCATGAGAAATCTCTGGATTTATATCTTACGTTAAAGTAACTTAGATGGTGTCCACATAATTCTTGAATTCGTGGTAGGTTTGCAATTTATTTTGTTTTATTTTGGTTGCACTTGATACAGCTCTAAGGATATTTTCATTGAAATTTCAAAAAGCAAACATGTAATATTGGACAGGTTTCTGAAATATATGTGACAATTAAGCCTGGTATATACATGGTACCATGGCAACTAAAACTGATTTTTGCATTGGCACACAGCATTGTCCATGGGGTATGTAATGTGAAATCCATTTTGGTTTTTTCCTTTTATAATGTAAACACAATAATTAAGAAAAAACCATAGCATTTCAGAGACATATCTGTAGACACGAGGCCAACTGAATCAGGTGGAATTTAGAACTTCATGTCCCCTTTTTTAAAAAGTTTGTTTCTTGTCCAAAGTAGTGAATCTAAGCACAAAGCCCCCTTTGAGGTCAAGGGGACTCCCTGTTTGTACTGGCATCACAGGGTGGAGATGAAAAAAAGGAATGAAGCCTCTGAGAAATGGAGCCTCATGGAAAAATCCGGTTTCAATGAAGATTATAGTCCCCAAGTTAAAGTGGTGTAATGACATCAAAATATCATATCTACTTATAGTTGGATACACACCAATTTGTAAACTATATTGCTAGGAAACATAAAATTGTTTTGTCACTTACTTAATACCCATGCCAGTTGAAACTGAGGCTTTGCAGCACTCAGGATTTGAAGGAGGAAAAAGATCTACCTCTTTTATGGCATATTTACAAAATCCAATGTGTTAAATCAATTATTTCTTCTCTTTTCTTTTGCTGCTAAGAAGTTAAAATTTCTGCAGAAAAAAAAAAAGATAATGTAATCGCCAGAATCCTTTGCTCACACACGAAAATTATTTGGGGTATGTTCTATTGAGATATTTCAGTGGGTGTTTAGCCATAAGAGCATGAATAATCTGCTATGAAATGTTATCTTATTACTGTCAACATACTTTTCAGGCTTTAACTAAATATTGCTCCTAACACCACTGTAGGAAAGAAGAAGATTATTATCATATCTTCTTCTCACAGCAGGAGAACTGAAAAAAAGAGCAGTTAGTTAAGTGTTTTACTCAAGGCAAGAGAAAGCATTAAGGTTAGAAGCAAGATTAGACTCTAGCAGAAGGCCTTGCCTTGCAACCAGGCCCACTTTATGAACTGCCTACCTATTTAGAAGGATGAAGAAAAGAGTCCAGACAATCGCCATTATTCTTCCCATATCGTTAACTGGGAACAAATTAGGTCAGCTCTTCCAGGGAGTATTCATTTTCTCACAAGTGGAAGCAGTCATTATTTATACTGTACTGTGTCAAATACTTCACCTACTACTGGAGAGTATTTTACAAAATTAGAAATATGTTAGGGGCGCCTGGGTGGCTCAGTTGGTTCAGCATCTATCTGACTCTTGATTTCTAGTCAGGTCATGATGTTATGGTTTGTGAATCGAGGGATTCTCTCTCTCCCTCTCTCTTTGCCCCTCCCCTGCTCATGCTCTCTCTCTCTCTCTCTCTCTCTCTCTCAATAAATAAATAAATACACTTTTTTTAAAAAAAGAAATTTGTCAAAAATCCATATACAGCATGGTAAAAAATTAATCGATTGACCCTAAAAACACAGAAGTAAATTAACTTTTAAGAAAATAAAGTAGTTAATAAATAATTTCTCATATGGAAATGACTTAATTTCTTAGGAAAATATGACTTGATGTGATGCCAAGCTCAGAACCAGAAATTATGGGACAAAAATATATAGGATTGGGAGTTTTGAGGTTTGTTTTGCCCAAAGTGGATGCATTTTTGAGAACTTTAGAATTCACATTATAGTTCTGTACTTCATTTTTTAAATATAAAATGGGAGTTATTACAGTGGAGCTTAATTGGAAAAACTAGAAAAAAATAATAAAATGTTATTTATATTCTTTAGACCAATTTTCCCCAGAACGTTTTTTTTTTTAATGTTTATTTTTGAAAGAGAGAGAGAGAGAGAAGGGGAGGGAGTGCAAAGAGAGAGGGAGACACAGAATCCGAAGCAGACTCCAGGCTCTGAGCTGTCAGCACAGAGCCTGACGTGGGGCTTGAACTCGTGAACCATGAGATCTTGATCTGAGATGAATTGGGATGCTTAACCGACTGAGCCACCCAGGCACTCCATCCCCAGAATCTTGAGATCGGCACATTTTATCATTTTGCAGTTGATTTTACATAAATGAAATTTCACTTGGTATAAATTTATTTTGAAGATTAGAATTATGTATAAAGATAAGTATACTTTAATGTCTTTTTTAAGTGGAGGTGCTATTTTAAAAGACAATGTTATGGCATGTCTTAAAGTTATTAAAAAATTTTTTTCAACATTTTTTATTTATTTTTGGGACAGAGAGAGACAGAGCATGAATGGGGGAGGGTCAGAGAGAGAGGGAGACACAGAATCGGAAACAGGCTCCAGGCTCCCAGCCATCAGCCCAGAGCCCGACGCGGGGCTCGAACTCACAGACCGCGAGATCATGACCTGGCTGAAGTCGGACGCTTAACCGACTACGCCACCCAGGCGCCCCTTAAAGTTATTAAAGATCCCCCAGATCTTCTCTAAACAGGTGTCAAAAAACCAGACTGGTCTTCACTACTTTGCATAAACTTCATTTAATTGTTTTTTAAAAATGAAGTTCATAAATAATAGAAAATAAGAATAACCTTTTTTGTATTCATAAAAATAATACAAAGAAAATAGGATAATCAGAAGCAAACTCTTAAAAAGAAGTAAACCAGTGGTACATCTGTTAGAAGAATAATTACCTTTCAAGTGTAAGATATGCCCTGAGCTTCAGTAAAGATTTTGAAATCAGCTGAACCAACAAAAGCCTCAGTTTCCACTCAGATTTGTTCAAAGCTAGACTCCAGGAAGAAAGTGATTTGTCCGCTTCTCATTTGTCCAAAGAGCTGTCAATTATTCACTCTAAGGGGCTGAACAAAATTATGACAATCCAAAGAATAATGTGAGGAAAGAGTCTTTGTAAGAGCATCAACTCTTTTACCCTCTCTGCACTCCATCCATGTTCTCCATCCTCCTTCAACTCCTTCTAGCAAATTGTAGGCTGTGAGTCATTGCACCAGAGTTGGTTAGGAGAGAGTGAAAAGCAGAGGGAAAAGACCACTGATTTTCCTGGCTTTGATTTCCCAAAACTTAAACCCACAAAGCCTATTGCAGCTGCCTCTTCCACACATGGCGAGTATCAGGCCAGGTTTAGTTCCTCAGAGCTAAGGTTTGGTGTTGCTGTTTCTCTAAACTTCCCTTGAACCTGAGAGAGAACACTGGAGACGTAGATGGGTTTCAAAAACCCTCTTCCTGTTTCCTGGAAGCCTATTAGAGGCACAGTGGAGAGCCAGACTAAAAGATCAGGTGCATGAAAACACAGGACCCTTAGCGGAGCACTGCCACTGAGCACGTATTGTGAGCAACCAAGAAAGCCCTGTCTATGTGTGCGATGACACTAAATAGTAAGACTGATCCTTCCATCACGGCTGAGGTAGCGATTATACCCACTCCTGCCACAATCATTTTTGGGAGGATTTTAAAGGCAGTGAATTTGAATTTTGAGTGTTTGTGTAAGAGAGCGTTTGACGTTCAATTCGCTTCAAACTAAGTAGCAGGCACGAATTGACAATGAAGAGAGACCTCAGCAGAGGCGGGGAGCTGTTCAGATTCTTCACTTGCTTACACCGTTCAACTCCTTCCAGAAATCGACTGAGTTCCACAGTAGACTGATAAAAATCACTTCTCTCTGAACTTTCCTGAGAGCCAAGACACAATTAAGCATTCTGGTTTCACAGGACATCACTTCCAACCACTTGCCATAGAAATGGATGAAAACTGTCCAAACCCAAAAGCAAAATTCGCTGACTGTGGTCCAACTGCTAATCATCCAGAGGCGACTGGATGTTTAAGTTCAAATCTGAAACAGAACTGCACAGATTTGAAGGGGGAAAGGATGGAATTGCAAATCCTAGAATACCACACTTCTAAGTCTGCGGGTAAACCTGAGTGGGCTTTACGCTTAAGGACTGGCTCACTCACTACAGACTTGTCAGCATGGTTTGTTACCCCACACATGCTGTGGTTAATCAGACTCAATCGCACAATTTGACTGTACTCGACCCATAGATATTTGTAATTTTTCTTTTGTGTGTTATTCTGATGAATTAAAAATACCTTGACTTGAAATGAGCACATCAGGAATAGTCTTTTGATTTAACTAAGGTTTTCCTCTCCACCTCATGAGTGCTGATGAGCTTATTCCTGCCAGCATCACCCCTCCCCAAACGCCACCATTGCCCTGTGCCAATGTTGGTCTGTTTAAAACTAGTGATTCTCTGTTGTAAATATTCTGTGATGTGGCAGACAAGAACATAGTATCAACCGGTATAGAGCTTCAAGGTTACTTCTTAAAAATTGGACCCAAAAGTGATTGTAACTTTCCACTGGAGAGTTTAACATCCCACAGTCATCAGGGACTACAAGTGCTGTTAATCAGCTCCACTGATGCAAACATCTCTTTGTAAGCATTTACTGAGATATTATAAATTACTTAACTACAGCAGTGTACTTTCTCTCCCTTAATCTTGATCTGATCCCTGAGGGGCTATTTATTACAGATATATACAACTTGTCATTGTAAGTGAAGTTAATGTAATATGACACAAGTAGCACACATTGTTTAAATGTGTTCCAGAAAGTTAGCAAATTTAGTTCAGAGAATACTTATATGCTCTTCTGCCTGAAAAGCAGCAAGAAAGGAGTGAGGCCGAAGCGGGGGTGGGTAGGAGCAAAATATTAAACACTGCTCACTGTAGGTGGCCAATTAATACCCTGTATCCAAGCTGGAACAAATCCTTCCACTATATACATAAAGCATATAATCTCTTATCTGCTTAGGCATTATCAAATATTTTAGCAAATCCTAGTAACTTCAAACACAGGTTTAATGGAATGCAGTGCTAAAACATGCAAAGTCAAGCATCAAGTTTTTTAAGAACATAATCTGTTTTAGAAGGTTTCAAGAGAACTACTTTGCAATGCCATTATAATCTCATCCCATGAGGAAAGATGTCTGATTTGGCAAAACAACATTACATGTGTTAAAGCACAATGCACAGTTGATTTTGCCTTTCCCAAATCAGAGCCATAAGCAAGAAAATCATTTTAATTCCTTAGAAGCTGAAGGAGCATACAGCCAAGGGTCCACTTTTCAACATTTGGTCATAAGATAATATTAATTTGAGAGGGAATTCTAATAGATGGTCACATGATAGTAGCAGGATCATCCAGCCGGGACATGTGCCAGTAGTAATTCAACATTGTGGTTTGTATCTCATCAAGTTAAAAGTAATACAATTCATTACACCACAAGCATGCAAAAGTAGCAAAACAAAGCCAAAACTCTAACGTATCCAATAATAAAGCTCTGACAAAATTTCAGTTTTCACTCATTCGTACATTTACTTTAAAATGGATCCATTTCTCCAGTATATGTACTTTTTTCCTGGATGGCTGGAATATATTTTAAGGTTGTTTTTTTTTTTTTTCATCATTTCCATCTTCATCTGGGATTGTGTTCATGCACTCAGGGTGGTTTAGATGAAAGATCAGAAAGTAGGTAAAGTGAGAGAAATCTCCCTTTCAGAGTGAGGCAATCACAGCATGAAGCCAGAGAGAAAAGCAAAGAAATGGACAGGGAGACACAGACTAAACGACACGTAGAAAACTGATCTTTCCATGTATTTTAAAGCAAAAGCTTAGTGATATTCTTGACTTATAACATTATATGCTTTTATATAAACCAGAATATAGACAGCCAAAAGATAGTCCCTAACTAAATGCAGGGGGGTGGGGAAAGAACCATTTTATTATTTTTTTTAAGGGAATGATTTCTTAGTAGGGTTTGCATAGCTTAAGGAATCTAGTGCTTGTGAGTGATGCAAGATAACACTTTCTTGTAATTTTATATAGTAAGCAAAGATTTAGAATATTTACAGACCACCCTGAGTAAGAACGTCACTGGATTCTATGAGCATGCTCATACCAGAACATTCATCTTAAAAAAAAAAAAAAAAGAAAGAAAATGCCCAATGGCCCTCAGGCCATATATGGCTGCAGGGGAAGGTATGCCTTTGACATCCTAGTGCCTGCAGAATTAGAGCACAAAGTCATTACAGTCTACTAAAGGATTTTCTTTCTTTAATTTGTTATAGTGACTTTTTTTTTTTTATCAGATCTGGCCACCAACTAGACTAAAACACGAAGGCTCCCCACATTCTACTCTCTGATGAAAAGAGATTGTAAAGATACTTATATTGTTTTCAGTGACAGTCCAATAGGGTGAAAAGCTATGATTCTTGGCAAAACAGTTTTTCAATCATTTGCACACCAGCAAACTGTAATGCTTTGGTATGTTGGTGCTGTTAGCTTGCTGTATCGTCACGGGTTAACACAGAAAGGAGGTCTGTGTATTATATTTTAGGCTGTATACAGCCAGACTGGTAGAGGCTCCTTTTTCTGATTTATGGGTAGGTCTTGAAACAGTCACAATGTCTCCTTATTAGAATTGATATAGGAACATTCCACGCTTTCAGTCAAGAAGAATTCCTTTCATTTTTATTCTCTACAGTGTAATTGTAATGAATTACAGTATTCTACTATTTATATTCTCAAACATACACTTTCACAGAAGTTCCCTGTCATTCCACATTAGTTAACAGATGCTACAATGTCTGATCTTAAAGGTTTCATGGCCCCTGTGTATTTTTCCCATTACTCGGGCAGCTAGATTTTCCCCATTGGTTATTTCCTCTATGGAAATAAAGGCACTTTTGGATAAGCATTAACTCTTTCATGGTTCGCCTAGCTGAAGCATGATGTAGCAGTGAACTACATTTGTCTGAAAGAGCACTCATTCCTACTTACATAAGAATTTAATGGTTATCCAGCTATTCAGTTGGCTTTTCCTGAAATGCTAAAAATAGTCTCGAAAAGTCATTTACAGTAATTGCTTCCCTACCAAGCAACTGTGGACAGCAAATTATGCCAGGTGACCGACGCAGCAGTATTTTCTGTCAGCAGGGACATATAAGCAACATAACATGGCGTGTTTACCTGCAAGTCATAATCTACTTGGAGTGTGGGTTGCCAAATATTTTATTTTAGGATATCAGTTCAATTTGTTTTTAATTAAATGGAACATCCTTGGCTTTCTTCCTTCCTGGAATCCATCAGTCCGTAACAGAAGTCTTCAGTCTAACATCCCTCTTCTAAAAAACCTAGTTTTGTGCAAAAGTCTCCTCACAATTTAAGTTCTAGAACTACTGTAACTCATTAAGTCTGACCTATTTTAACAGAGTACCAGAGAACCTGAGATTTGGTGACAATTTATAATATATAGGTATTTATTATAATAAATAGGTGTTTATTTTAAGAATGGGCAAATATGACCTGCCATCTCAAATTTAGGAAATTGGCATTTCCAGACCAAGATTAGTTGTAAGGATTCCTTGACCATGATCAAAAAACAAAACAAAACAAAACAAAACAAAACAGGTGCTATTTTATTCATGTATTTAACCATATGGTTTTATTAAAAAGTCAATAGGTGGTACTCTTTACCTTATACACATTAACCCATTCACTGATTCAAAATATATTTTTAGTGGCCCTTGTACTGGAATTACAGAAGTTCATAAAGATCACTTTTTACTCCCAAGGAGATCTAGAGTTCTGAGAGGTATCTGGCTAAAAATATGGTTCAAACACAAGTTCTGTCCTCACCCAGTGTGCCTGTGAGAAGAATTATCTTAAGTCATATTCTCTTCCATTGGACACCAAAAAGTAAGATCATAGGATATCTTTCAAGTATTGGATTGCCTGCTCTCTTTCAGAAGTGACTCACTGTTACCTTCTCTCACCTGATTCTGGAGGGCAAAAGGGATGGCAGCAAAGGCAAACGTTGTCAGGAGGGAAATGTGATTGACCTAACCCCTTCTCATTCCTGGAGCTCATTCCATAGCACGTTTTAGGGGTTTGCATCCAAGGACACACACAAGACTGGCAGACACATATAATACTTGCTGAGAGTAGTTTAAAAGATATTCTTTCAATCTCAGCTAGTGGGAAATACATTTGGTATCTTCTGCAAACCTTTGATTGCAGAAGAGTTGTGTCTTAAAATTGTTTATAAGGAATCAGAAAAAGCAATCAAGAACAATAATCCTGAGAATATTCAAATTTGGCAACTTTTAAAAGCCCTTTGGACTGCATGATTTAGGTTAAATTTTCTAAACTGAAAAAAACTCAAGGAGCAAGTTATGGCTGATTCACAATCAGGGGCTTTCCAATAGTGTTCTGAGAGCCTCAGTAGGAGTGGGGCTGGAGTGGAGGTGGGAGACAGGCCAGGAGAGAAAACTGCCCTGTCAGCCACATGACTGTACTTTTGGCTGCTGTATACATTGAAGGTCATCATAACACTTGATTTGGCAAAAGATTCTGCCACTCAGAGAAAGTAAGAAATGTTATAAAATACATATTCTAAATTAATGTGTTACCAGAGGGATTAGAGACATCCAGGATAGCTGGGCTTTTTAAAAATTTTTTTTTAGCAAGAGGATTTTTTTTTTCAAAAAGACTATCAGAACTTATGAAGACTATCAGAATTTTCTTGAAATTTGAATAAACTTTCAGTGTTCACTATGGGACTGTAAATCAGTTATTACCCTAAAGAAATACGTAAAAAAGAAGCACTGTAGCAAAGACTTTATAAGGAAACAACTAAGGAGAGGAGTGTGTTAATATAAAAATAATTATTCTTTGGGCTATAAACATAATATATTTCCATTGTCTAAAATTTGGTTATGCAGAGAGGTATTTTTAAAGTGAGATCAAATCGACTGTAGGCCAATTTATAGCTATTTGGTGCATGTATGGATGCAGAAACATAATCAATATCATAATGAATACACCACTATGGCCTATGTATTTAATTTAACATTGTACTATGCAATTACTTTATGCATTTAAAAAAAAAAAACTTCTTGGGACACCGGTGTATCTCAGTTGGTTAAGTGTCCAGCTCTTGGTTTCAATTCAGGTCATGATCTCACAGTTCATGGAATAGAGCCCCACATAAAGTCCTGTGCTGACAGCACAGAGCCTGCTTGAGATTCTCTCTCTCCTTCTCTCCCTGGCCCTCCCTGACTTGCTCTCTCTCTCTCTCTCTCTCTCTCAAATTAAATAAACATTAAAAAAATTGTTTTTAACTCTTCTTAAGGAGGAAATAGAAAAGACAGAATTGAAGAAAGTTGTCATTGGTTTAAAATTTTAAGAAGCATAAAACAGGGACCTTAGGTCTTTACAAATATCTCCACCTTTTCCTTTGGAACAATCCCAGGTAACAAGCAGTATTTGTCTCGAAGCTTTTCTCAGAGGTGGGAGCCTTAGTGTCTGGGGCATCGGGAAATTGAATTTAGTCTATCTGAGGGATATCATCCCCACTGGTCTACACTTCACTTTCCTAATTTATTTTTCCATTATCTCATAAAGAAAATAGCTATAAAATAAATAAAAAGGCAATTTCTACTGTGAGAAGAAAAGCCAAATAACCAGTTCAAAAATAATTGTCTTAATGAACTGCTAAGCCTAAATTAGACTTCCTGATGTAAACTAAAATAAAATGCCCACAGCTTGTGATAAATGAATGATTGCTGCACATGTTAAGCAAAAGATTATCTAGTCCGTCTGCATGCTAAAAAAAGATTTCCCAACCAGAGGTCAGAGGAAACGGGTTTGGGGGATGGAGAGATTCACCCAATGCTAAGTGTAAAGGTCTACTAGGATTTTCTCCAAATATATTTTAGATTAAGTACCATAGAATTGTTGATCTGTTTAAAGTTCATAGCCACTGCGACTATTTAACCATACAGGGATAAGAAATAATCTGTCAATCACATTATGGAGCAAATTTAAAAATTAAAACAGTCAGCCTAGTGGTAATCATAATCTGGGAGTAGGTTGAAGACTTTTTCTCTAGCTTCTTTGAGCCCCCCACCCCCCCTTCTCTGTCTATGCTGTCCCTGCAACCAGATTAGCATGATTAAGTCTTACTTATCATGTTAGTTGAGTTATAGACTTTATGTTCTCCCCAACTCCTCCCAACTCCTCCCAACCCTGGGTTGCCCACCCTTCCATTGACTCAGAAAGCAGCCTGTAAATCCTTTACCCCAACAATGGCATTTTTACATGTCTCTGTTCCCATCATTTTCCCCTAGCATCCACTGAAGGCCTGATCATTGAGTGGGTGTTCAACAGCATCTATTAGATAAGTGAATATGCAGTTGACAATAAATAAATAAATTATTTAAGATAAAATAAGAGGAATAAATAGGAATAAATAAATGAATAGCAAAGGAAATAAAATTTTACCTGAGATATTGCCATTGTAGTGACAGCATGGCACTTTTTTCCATTTCTTTTTGTGCACTAATCTAAGACATTAAACTCCACATTACCAGGTGAATTCCACTTGCTTAGCTGTAACCATTAAAACATCATCTGCAGTCAAACATACCTTTCAGTCTCTGGGTGTTATTTAAGAGAATTAAGGACCTATAGCATTTCTTTTGAATACATGATCATTAAGGGTTAATGACCCAATGTCTTGCTTTAGGCCAAAAACTATTTCTAATCAGTCATTAGTCTCCCCTTACATGGCCTGAAACTCCATGATTATTGCTTAATTTAAGCACAAACTAGTACGCAGGCAGAACATTGCCTATCTCTCTCCTTTAAACATAATGAGCACAGTTTTCCCTGAATTTAATCAGTTGTTTACATATGAGTTGCTTCTTGGCAATAACAAAAATTGTGTCCTTCATTTTTATAAAAATTTAAACATAGTGTTCTAAGAAGTCCAGTTGTCTTTGTTATTTCCTCCATGGATCAAATCATGATATTAGAGATTTGATATTTTCTAAGTTACAAATTGCATAACCTTTTATGTCAATGTTCTATGTAAACTCTCCATTCACCTTTCCTCTTATAGTGCAAATTCGATTCATTTCTTGAAATCTATAATAGCATTGCCTAATGACAATGTGACCCATGTTTCTTCAGGCAATTTGATACCGCATCATTTCAGGAATACCTTGGATTTCTCAAATCAGTAACAGAAGATGTATCATGGATTTTTCCAAAGTTTTGCTTTACAAATATTTACTGCAGCACAAAACTTTGTTATAGTTCTTCAGTCTACTTGATAATCCCCTGATTAGACCATCCCATGCTTGGAGGAGCCAAAGAAAAGTTGTGGAGCCTGCCAAAGGCAGATAGCCTGTGTATTTCTTTCAAAATTCTATTTTTTTTCAATAGCTTGTGCTTTTTTTTCTGATAAAATAAACGATTCAGACTAACAAGCCACTCATTGATCTTTGACCTTTTCAGCCACATCAAAAGCATCTTAAAAGCCAATTAGTGGAAATACAGAGAAAAGGTCATTTTGTTACAGCACTCGACATTGGAACCATAATATTTTACATAGATTCAAGTTATCCCATGACTTTCATTACAAAAGTAGAAAGATAAATACTTTAATCATAAAGCAGGTAGGTATTTTGCATGCACAAATGATTTTTGTCCTCCTCATGCTGAGTACAGTAATTTCCTTAGCACAGCCAATGCAAACGGTCTCTGGTAAACGCTTTCTTGGTGATCTCTTTTGATGTAGAACAGGGACAACACTAATAAATGATGGCTATTGATAATCCCCAAGCCTCATTTTAGCCTCATTTAATTGCTTTCTCAAAACAGTCCTTTACCAGACTATTTCAGAAAAAAAGTAATACACATAAGATTAAACATTGGCTTTTATTCTTGTTCCTCCTTTTCTGCTTTGAGAGTGTTGATTTTAGGCAGGATAACACAGAGGAAGAGGAGAGAATCCAGTACTTGGATGACTGTAGAACTAAATAGAAGCCCACAGAAATTAAAATAATTATTTTATTAAGATAATTATTCAGCATATTTGGAGTTAAATTTCTAAAAGACAAGTGTTTCAAGAAGCATTCGTTTCTTAATTTTTCTGATTTGAAGATCTGTAATTTGCAGGACCTTGATCTAGATATACTTGGAAATATATAATAATACAAAAGACATGGTTACCATCCCTAGAAAATTGTAGTTTACCAGAAAATTGTAGTTTATAATCTGGTAAACCCCCCAGTATGTTGTGCTGCACATGATGTCTTTCTGCCAGTTTAATACAAAATGATAGAAATCATTTTGATTTTGGTAGCAAGTATTTTCCTATGGTGCAGAGAACCAATTTGTCTTATTTTTAAATGAGAGTATCTGATTTTTCTCTAAGCAAGACATTATTTTGTACATATGGTAGAAAAGCAAACAGGTATACAAAAAATACCCTAAAACAAAAACCTAAACATATCCTAAAATGAAGCATAATGCTATAATGCTATAATGTAAAAAATATGTGGAACTGGTGGAATAAAGTCTCCAAGGTCACTTGTAACATACAAGTATCAGGTATTGAAAAACTGTATTGGACTTTGATTTTCTGAGCAGGAATTTCCAGTCTTTTCCTAAATGCTTTTCCTTTAAAGTGCTAGCAGACCACATTCATCAAAACCAGATGCTAATGTCTCTCTGCTCAGTTTCAGTTATCAATATCAAGTTTGAAAGATCCAAAACATTTTTGTAAAAAATTGACTATGCCTGTGATCAGGGCATAGTCACCAGGAGTTGACATGAGCCAAGGTCCATAAATGCCTTTGAAATGAAAAATAAAAAATCAAGGTCACTCAGACCATGTTTTCCTCTTTAATTTTTTTAAGTAAAAAATTATTTGTTCAAGAAATAATTTTGCACATTTTACATACATGTGCAGCATGTGCATGTGTCCACACACACACACACACACACACACACATGCACATGCACATACACACACACACAGAGTGTTGTAAAGGTCTGCCAAGAGAAAAGCCAAACTTCCTGGTTTGGTCCTTCGAAAGTTGCTGACATTGAACGGGTCAGCCCTTCAAATTCTGGATGGCTCTGTTGGCCACGGTGTGTCCTCATGATGGAGGTGTGCCGTCAGCAATCACGAGCACCATTATTGCCACTCCCACAGTCTTGGGTGAATGGAGCAAACCACAAGTCGCTCCACACCTAGTACTAATGTGTTGGTAGAGATGGGACCATATTTTATACTAATATCCTTAAGAGAATAATGAAGCCATTGAGTTCCTTTGACACTCATCCCTTGGGCATACAAAATTCTAACCATACATCATTTTCTCCAGCTACATTTACATATTCTACATAAAAATCTTTCCGGTCCTCTTAAAGAATAATATTAAAGGCAATGATATATGAAAAAAAATTTATAGGTGTTTAAAACACACATCATTGATTTAAGCTTTTAAAATTCACTGCAGCTATGGAAGTTCAAAGAGACAAGGATTTTAAAAAACAAAAAAACAACAAACAGCTTAAAGGGTGCCTAAGTGGCTCAGTCTGTTCAGCTCCCAACGCTTGGTTTCGGCTCAGGTCCTGGTCTCACAGTTCATGAGATTGAGCCCCGCATTAGGCTCTGTGCTGATAGCCCAAAGCCTGCTTGGGATTCTCTCAGCCTCCCTCTCTCTCTGCCCCTCCCTGCTTCTGTAGTCTCTCTCTCAAAAGTATTAAGTTTTTTAAAATAAACACCAAAAAGCATTATTAAAAAAAACAACTTGACTTCATGAATTCACTTATTGCCATAGAATTTATTGAAAATACCAACTAGGTGTTAATATTATAGTATAATACACAACAGCAGGTAGAAAAATTTAATGCTGTATCTATATTAGATGTAAGCATCTATACTAAACACTATTTAGAATTTTAATCTTAAAGATAGTTAGATGTTGCATTAGGCATTAAATGTGCAATAGTAAACAAAACAGAAGCTCTGCCCTCATAGAATTTACAAACATACATTAAACAAACCCATAAACACCTAAACAAACAAGTAAATAAAACGGTAATATGTACAATAAAGAAAACAAATGGCAGAGTAAGACTTAATTTTGTCATAAATGGTGTGATGGTTAATATCATACGTCAACTTGAGTAGGCCATGAGTGCCTACATACTTGATTAAATACTACTCTGGTCATGTCTGTGGGGATGTTTCTACATGAGATTAACATTTGAGTTCATAGACTAAATGAATAAGGCAGATTGCTCTCCCTAATGTGGATGG
The DNA here is from genome assembly GCF_018350195.1 of Panthera tigris. Taxonomy (NCBI): domain Eukaryota; kingdom Metazoa; phylum Chordata; class Mammalia; order Carnivora; family Felidae; genus Panthera; species Panthera tigris. The sequence goes on along the minus strand of NC_056663.1, from coordinate 82,140,357 downwards.
GCTTCATCCAATCAGTTGAAGGCCTGAATAGAACAAAAAGTTTGAGTAAGAGAACACTCCTCCTGTCTGACCGTCTTCTAAGTAGGACATGAGTTTTTTCCTGTCTTCTGACCCAAAGTGAAACATCGGCTCTTCCTGGGTCTCACGCCTGCCAACTTTTGTGCCAGAACCACACCACTAGTTCTCCTAGGTTTCCAGCCTGCCAACTGCCAATCTTGGAACCTGTCAGCCTCCACAGTCACATGAGCCAATTCCTTATAATTTCTCTCTCTTTCTTTCTCTCTCTCCCTCTCTCCCATATATATGTATATTTATATAAATGGACACATCCTATTGGTTTTGTCTCTCTGGAGATCCTTGAGTAATGCAAATGGTATCTTTTAGGATGTCTCACTTAATCTGAGATGTAGAAGATAACAGAAATTAATAAAGTGAAGAAAATGCAAAGCATTTGCCAAATTCTTGAATTGAAAATTGCCCTAAATGGTCAAAATTTTAGTGCAAAACACCATGTTACGTATCTTGTTTTATAGTCAAAGTGTACTTATGAAAAGTTTTTAAGAAAGGCTGTGACTTTATTTATATTTTATATTTTAAAATTAACTTTGTCCTTAAAATAAAAGTATATTTTAAAAAATTGGATCGCTGGAACTAGTGATTGGAGAACAGATTAAAGATGATGAGTGGGTTGAAAGTGAGATAAGACAGAGGGGCGCCTGGGTGGCTCAGTCCATTGAGCGTCAGAACATGGAATACGGCTGTCAGCTGTGCTGACAGCTCAGAGCTTGGAGCCTGCTTTGGATTCTGTGTGTGTCTCTCTCTCTTTGCCCCTCACCCCCGCTCACACACTCTCTCTCTCTCTCAAAAATAATAAATAAATATTAAAAAAAAATTTTTAAGAGATAAGACAGAAAGAAGAGTGGTGGTAGAGATGGAAAAGAGTAAACAAAGGTTTTGAAGGTAAAATTGGCAAAACTAGCTTATGGCTGAGAGAGATGAGAAAGAAGGAGGAAATGTGAAGGATGATTGTTATGCTGATGGCTTGAGCAGGTGAGTCGAAACAATTGGATGAGGAACAGATTAGTAGAGGGATAACAATAGTGACATATGGGGCAAATTCACTTTCTAAACATAGTAATCCAAATGATGACTTCTGAAAAAAAAATTGCATTTAAGGATCCGAAGCTCAGGAGAGTCATTTTTTTTTTTTTTTTTTTTTTTTTAATATATGAAATTTACTGTCAAATTGGTTTCCATACAACACCCAGTGCTCATCCCAAAAGGTGCCCTCCTCAATACCCATCACCCACCCTGCCCTCCCTCCCACCCTGCCCTCCCTCCCACCCCCCATCAACCCTCAGTTTGTTCTCAGTTTTTAACAGTCTCTAATGCTTTGGCTCTCTCCCACTCTAACCTCTTTTTTTTTTTTTTTCCTTCCCCTCCCCCATGGGTTTCTGTTATGTTTCTCAGGATCCACATAAGAGTGAAACCATATGGTATCTGTCTTTCTCTGTATGGCTTATTTCACTTAGCATCACACTCTCCAGTTCCATCCATGTTGCTACAAAAGGCCATATTTCATTTTTTCTCATTGCCACGTAGTACTCCATTGTGTATATAAACCACAATTTCTTTATCCATTCATCAGTTGATGGACATTTAGGCTCTTTCCATAATTTGGCTATTGTTGAGAGTGCCGCTATAAACATTGGGGTACAGGTGCCCCTATGCATCAGTACTCCTGTATCCCTTGGATAAATTCCTAGCAGTGCTATTGCTGGGTCATAGGGTAGGTCTATTTTTAATTTTCTGAGGAACCTCCACACTGTTTTCCAGAGCGGCTGCACCAATTTGCATTCCCACCAACAGTGCAAGAGGGTTCCTGTTTCTCCACATCCTCTCCAGCATCTATAGTCTCCTGATTTCTTCATTTTGGCCACTCTGACTGGCGTGAGGTGGTATCTGAGTGTGGTTTTGATTTGTATTTCCCTGATAAGGAGCGACGTTGAACATCTTTTCATGTGCCTGTTGGCCATCCGGATGTCTTCTTTAGAGAAGTGTCTATTCATGTTTTCTGCCCATTTCTTCACTGGGTTATTTGTTTTTCTGGTGTGGAGTTTGATGAGCTCTTTATAGATTTTGGATACTAGCCCTTTGTCCGATGTGTCATTTGCAAATATCTTTTCCCATTCCGTTGGTTGCCTTTTAGTTTTGTTGGTTGTTTCCTTTGCTGTGCAGAAGCTTTTTATCTTCATAAGGTCCCAGTAATTCACTTTTGCTTTTAATTCCCTTGCCTTTGGGGATGTGCCGAGTAAGAGATTGCTACGGCTGAGGTCAGAGAGGTCTTTTCCTGCTTTCAGGAGAGTCATCTTAATTGGAGAGATATCTTTGGGATCCATAGGCTTATAAATGGTATTAAAGGCATTGCAATGATTGAGATCACCTAAAGAATGAACACAGAGTCAGAAGAAAAGAGAACACAGGGCTGAACCCTGAGTAACAACTTAAAGTTTGGGAAGAGAATGAGCCCACAGAAAACACTAAGTGGTCAGTAAGCAATCTCAGAAGAGTATGGTGCCCCAGAAGTCAAATGAAAAAGAAGCGTTATGGAGAATGGAGGCGGCAAGAGTGGTAATAAGAGTGTTATCAGGTCATAGGAACTGTTAAGAGCAGAATATTAAAATTTGGCAGATGGAGATGATTGGGGGATGGAGTAAAAAACCATAAAGAAGTATAAAGATCACCCTAGTAAATAATTTTTTCAAGACTAATAAGTTCACATCATAATCAAGATAACAGATTCAAAGAAAATCTGAAAATAGAAGAATTCTATACATAATCTCGGGAATTGCCAGCTTTCCTGAAATAGTACTTCAACAGTACATATACCATTTCACTGAGGGCATTATTATCTTAGAAATATATTTAAATAAGTAGGGTTTTTTTTTTCTGTAAAGTTAAATTCTTATTGTCTGCAAAGAAACGGTGTGCCAAAATTCCTAAAAAATGTCACTGAAAATCTAACTCAAATAAAGATCTTATCATGATAGAGTAACTAGGCCTGGTGTTGTCCCCCTGCCATAAACAGTGAGAATATTGGAAAGAACTCGTATCATAATTATTCACAGACATTGAGATAGCAAGAAATAGAGCACTGGCATCCCTGAAAGAAAGGAAAACAAACAAGGCAGACTCCCTATGCTTTCCTTGACTCTCTACTTAGAGGTACATCTGTATTGTGGTATAAAGAGAAGGCTCTCAGGCAGAGCACAGGTGTATTGCTAGCTTGAGGAGACAGAGATAGAAGTCCAGAGAACCTGAGACAATGGCAATTTGAGGAGAAAAGTATTGGAAAGAAGGAAGAAATCCATGGAAGAGCTCAAGACCTCTCCTTAAGGGTTCTCTTAAACCTTTGGCTGAATACTAAGCCATACATACTTAGTGTGGAGCTCAATGCATCTGGGCAAAAAATGACCAGAGATTTGAATCATTCCCAGATGTTATTCATGAGACATTTATGTACAAATTTCCATAGTGTAAAGATTTCTTCAACATTTGAGAAATTCTGTAGAGATGCCAGAATAGTCATTCTTAAGTAGGAAGTCTAAAACAACATTAAAGTAGCCCTCATTAAGTGTAAAAACAGGACTTGAAAAGATCGAGATGTCTGCAAGTAACTAAACTGCCCACCGGAACAAAATGCAACACTCTTAAGAAGACAAGACAATCCATATACTCACCAATGTAGCATTGACAATGTCTACAATCTAATAAAAATATTTCTAGATCAGGGGTGAGGCTAAAACAACAGGAGAATATAATCCACATCCAAGAGAAAAATCACTAGAAAGAAACAGACTCAGAAACTATAGAGATGATACAATTAGCAGATGAGAACTTTAAAAATATAATCTGAAGTGAAAATTTAACTGATGGGCATTAACAATAGAATAGACACTCAAAAGAAAATATCAGTGAGTTTTAATACACAGAAGATACTATTCAAATTAAAGCAAATTAAAGCACAAACTAAAACATTAAAACGAAATTAATAGAGCTTCAGTAACCTGGGAAAATATCTAGTCTAACATCCATGTAATGGTAATCTTGAAAAATGGGGCAGAGGAGGAGAAGAGAACATTGTCTGAGGAGTAGCTGAAAATTTTCCAAATGAAAACTATAAACCTATAGTTTATAAATCCATAGCAATTCTAAAAATCTCAATAAGTCTTATACAGGATAAAATGAAGACTACATCCGGGCATCTTACAATTAAACTGCTGAAAAAAGTCAGAGAAAAACAAGCACATCTTGTGGAAAGGAACAAAGATAAGAATGACTACAGACATCTTGAATTAAACTGTGCAAGCCAGAAGATCTTTAAAGTGCTGAAAGAAAGGAAAAATGTCATTCTGGAAATGTCCTCCTAAAATGCAAGGAAAATCAGGCCAAGAAAAAGCTATGAAACCGTAGCCAGCAGATGTGCTCTACAGGAAATGTTAAAGGGAGTTCTTTCAGTAAAAGGAAAATAATAACAGATGGAAACATATCTATAGCAAGGAATGTAAAGAGCTAGAAATAGTAAATATGTGATTAAGTATTAAATAATTTTTATCTTTCCTAATTAAAAAATATATAATCAACTAATTAAAATAAAAACATGTTTATAACATGTAGAAAATAAAATATATGACAAAAATAGAAAAAAATGGATAATTACCCAAAAGAAGGAAGAGAATGAGGAATTAGAGAAAAAATGACTGGATGAATAGAAAACAAATAGCAAGATGACAGATTTAAATGAAACCCTGTGAACAATTATACTAGATGTAAATAATCTAAACACTACAAGTGAAAGGCAGGGATTATCAGACTAGATTTTTTTTTTAAAGGGCAAGACTTAATTAACTATATTCTCTCTAGAAGAAACACATTTTAAATATATAGACACAGGTCATGAGTAAAATGACTGAAAATACATACCATGTTCTCAATAATCTAAAAGAATTTGGAGTAGCTATATTAATAGCTAACAAAGTACATTTAAGAACAAAAAAGAATATAAGGGAAGAATATTTTGTAATGATAAAGAAGATATAACAATTTTTCAAATGTGCATACACCAAACAATAGAGGTTCAAAATAGATGAAGAAAAAGCAAAAATCTTTTCTGAGTAATTGATAGAATAAGTAGACAAAATAAGCAAGGATTAGTTGTCATATCACTATCAACCAATTTGACCTAATTATTACTTATAGAACATTCCCCACAACATCAGCAAAATGCACAGATCACTATCAAGGGCACATGGACATTTACAAACTATGTGTTGATCAATAAAACAAGTGTCAATAAATCTAAAAGGACTATAATTATATAGAATATGCTTGTTAACAACAATGGCATTAAATTAAAATGAATAATAAAATGCATTGTAAAATTCCAAATTATTTGAAAATAAACACAATTTAAATTTTTTTAATGTTTTTATTTATTTTTGAGACAGAGAGAGACAGAGCATGAGCAAAGGAGGGGCAGAGAGAGAGGGAGACACAGAATCAGAAGCAGGCTCCAGGTTCTGAGCTGTCAGCACAGAGCCTGACGCAGGACTCGAACTCACAGACCGTGACATCATGACCTGAGCCAAGGTCGGAGGCTCAACTGACTGAGCCACCCAGGCGCCCCTAAAAATGAACACAATTTTAAATAACCCATGTATTAAAGAAGATATCACTAGGGATATTAGAAAATATTTGGAACTGAATTGAGATGAAATCACAGCACATTAAAATTTGTGGGTTAGGGGCACCTGGGTGGTTCAGTCGGTTAAGCGTCGGACTTCGGCTCAGGTCATGATCTCACGGTCTGTGAGTTCGAGCCCCGCGTTGGGCTCTGTGCTGACGGCTGAGAGCCTGGAGCCTGTTTCAAATTCTGTGTCTCCCTCTCTCTCTGACCCTCCCCCGTTCATGCCCTGTCTCTCTCTGTCTCAAAAATAAACGTTAAAAAAAATTTAAAAAAAATTTGTGGGTTAAAGCTAAAATAATGCTTAGAGAGAAATTTATAATTTTAAATGCTTATATCAGAAAATTATAAATGTCTAAAATCAATGATCCTTATACCTTCCACCTTAAACTAGAAAAAGCAGTGCAAATTACACTCAGAGTTACAAGAAGGAAGGAAATAATAGAATGTAAACCAATGAAATGGATAATAAACAATTACAAAAATTAATAAAACCAAAACCTGGTTCTTTGAAAACATTAATGAAATTCATAAAGGTACAGTTAAGATTAATGAAAAAAAGAAATAAAAAACACAAATTACCAATATCAAGAATGAAAGGGCAACATTCCTACAAAACCTATGGATCGTAAAATTATAATAAGGAATTATTAAAACAAATATATGCCACATAATTTGTAAGTTTAGATAAAAAATTAACATACTCTTTGAAACAGACAAATTACCAAAACTGACCAAAGAGGAAATAAAAACTTGAATAGCCTTATGGCTATTAAAACTATAATGGGGGCACCTGGGCGGCTCAGTAGAGCATCTGACTTCAGCTCAGGTCATGATCTCACAATTCATGGGTTTGAGCCCCACATTGGGCTTTGTGCTGACAGCACGGAGCCTGCTTCAGGTTCTCTGTCTCCCTCTCTCTCTGCCCCTCCCATGCTCATGCTCTCTCTCTCTCTCTCTTTCTGTCTCTCTGTCTCTGTCTCTCTCAAAAATAAATAAACATTAAAAAAAAACCTATAATGAAAAAATTCCTCTCATCCAGTTATAAAATAAATAATTCATAGGGATGTAATTTACAGACAGCATGGTGACTACAGTTAATAATACTATACTTCATATTTGAAAGTTGCCAAGAGAGTAGATCTTAAAAGCTCTCATGACGAGAAAAACTCTGTCATTATGTATAGTGATAGATGTTAACTATACTTATTGTGGTAATCATTTCACAATACATACAAATATTGAATCATTATTTTTTTTAATTTTTGCGAGAGAGAGACACAGAGTGTGAGCAGGAGAGGGTCAGAAAGAGGGAGACACAGAATCCAAAGCAGGCTCCAGGCTCTGAGCTGTCAGCACAGTGCCTGATACGGGACTTGAACTCACTAATAGTAAGATCAGACCTGAGCCGAAGTCTGACGCCTAACCAAGTGAGCCACCCAGGTGCCCCCAAATATTGAATCATTATGTTGTACATCCAAAACTAATATAATGTATGTCAATTATACCTCAATTAAAATTTTTGTTTTCCTTTCCCTTAAAGAGTTCTAAAGGCTAAGATGGCTTGATTGGTGAATTACTTCAAATATTTATTGAAGAAATAATGCCAATCTTATGCAAATTATTTTAAAGTAGAAGAGGGAGGAACATTTCTTAATTATTTTATCAAAATTGGTAACAAAAATTAATTGATACCAAAACCAGACATAGTTCATAGGAAAATCACATACTAATATTCCTCATGAAGTTAGATGCAAAAACACATAATATTGGCAAATCAAATCCAACAATAGATAAAAAGATAACACATCATAACAGAGAACAGTTTATTCCAGAAATGCAAGATTGGATGAATTTATAAAAGGCCACCAATAACCCTCACTACATTAACAGATAAAAGGAAAAAAGCGTATTATTGCCTCAATTTATACTAAAAAAAAACCATTGACAAAGTTCCATACCCATTCATGATATAAAAAAAATCCTAGCAAAATGGCAATAGAAGGAAAGTTTTAACTTAATAAAGTCCATCTATGAAACACCTGCAGTCAATATTATACTTAATGATAAAAGACCAAATGCTTCCCCCTAAGATCAAAACTGAGAAGATTATCTGCTATTTGCACTTCTGTTACTCCTATACTGAAGATCATGGAAGCTGGTGAAACAAAAGTACAAAAAGCCCTAAAGGACATAGAGACTGGAATTAAAGAAGCAAAGTTATCTAAATAAGTCATTTTATCAATTTCTTTGTTTTCTTTTCCAATTTTACCTTTTACGTTTGGGTTCAAAGCTGTCTGTGAAAGAACAAACTCCCTGGGATCTTCAGGTTGGAACTGCTCTCAGATCTATCAAAATCCAACTTCAGATCTCTGGTAAAATGCAAAAAATGACCACAGAGTATTTTCATTCATGCAGGCATACCCCTCAGCAATGTTACTTTACCATCCATCCCATCAAGAGGAATAGTCTGCTCCTCCACCCTTTGAATCTGTCCTCATTAGCTGCTTTGGCTAATAGAAGGCAACACAAGTGAACCGAGTCAGGTCAAGCTTAGAACTCAAGAGATCTTGTTTCCACTCTTGCTTTTCGTAGCTTGCCATGACATGAGAAAAAGCCTGAGCTGTCCTGTCAAATGACAAGTGACCATTTGGAAGAGAGCCAATATTCCCTAACTTATAGCCAGCATATAGCCAATCCCAGACACCTGAAGATACTCTCAGTGAGATGAGTTGAGTCCAGCCTATAGCAGCAGATTGTCAGCAGAACCCATACCAAAATGCTGACCCAAAAATCATTAAAGTGTTAAAATAATAGTTGTTTTCAACCATTAAATTTTGAATTCATTTGTGGCACACCAAATGCTACCTGATAAAAGCATTCATTTTGTGATTAGCTCACAGAATTGCCTCTTTTTCTTTTTTCACTTCTAGTATCATCTCCCCAGAGTTGATTCTGTGTTCATTTGTCCCCCTTCCTCTCCTGTTCTACGACCTATAACATATATGAACTCTCTCCAGATTTCAACTTCCTTCACAACCTTTCCCTGCTAAATGATGTTTTGTGTGTGGGGATGTGTGTGTGTGGGGGGTGTGTTTAAGGAGCAGGGAGTGGGGATTGAACTAAAAAGGAAGGACTGAGTGACTTTGAAGAAGTATTTAATTGGAAATACAAACAGTTCCCTTTATCTTCAACTTGACTTATACATTTCACTTATTATTTTTTTAAAGCACAAGTGTTTTCTTTTTTTTTAATGTTTATTTATTTTTGAGAGGGAGAGAGACAGAGTACGACCAGGAGAGAGAGACATGGAGACACAGAATCTGAAGCAGGCTCCAGGCTCCACGCTGTCAGCACAGAGCCCAATGCAGGGCTCAAACTCACGAACCATGAGATCATGACCTGAGTCTAAGTCAGATGCTTAACTGACTGAGCCATCCAGGTGCCCTACATTTCACTTGTTTTTGATGCAGTGTATTATGGTTAGCAATATATAAAGAAGGGACATAAATAGTTAAATAATTGATATATTTTGTCATTTTAGTGCATATTTCCAAAGAAAGTAAAATTAAAAAATAGTCTTCATTAGAATAGTTCAGTCATTATGGATTAATTTATATAAACCTTATTTGGAATCATGTCTCCTGACAGAAGTTTAAATGCCAAATATTCGTGTTGAAATCTCCAATCTGTAGCTCATTAATTTACACACTCAGCAGACATTTCTTTATTACCTACTATGTGCTAGATCCTATACTAGACTGACATTATAGCAATGGAGAAGCAAAGATCCCATTGCAGCATCACAAGGCACTGGGTTTTAGAGATTATCACTGGGGTGAATTACACTTTTATTACTAAAGCACCGAAGCTTTTCAATTATATTGTTTTAAGGATCTCCATATTAGAGATACACCCTCCATCATTTATATTTTATGTACTATTTTAAGTAGAAGAGAAAGGGGAGAGGTTATAGCCCCTAGATCGAATTCTAGATGTACCCAAGATATATCACACATGTGAAGTGCATCTGTTATGTATTTTGCCACAGAAATAAAATCAAGAGCTTCTGTAAGCAAAGGACACGTGTGTGAATAAAATGTTGTGAACAGGATGGCAGGGTATGGGATCATCTAGGTGAGAAGGCCGTAGTGAAGGCTTTACATATGGGATAACTCTTGATGTGGGAGGCAAATGGAGGTTTCTATGCAAGACAAGATGCCCAAAGAAGGAGGGAGTATTGTAGGCATAGGGAACAATATTACCAAAGTTGTAACACAAGGAAACAGAGCTTGGCATGGATATTAGTATGACATGGGGCATGGTGTAGAGAAAATAAGGAGAGGGATTAGCAACAAAAAAGGTAAGAAGTCAGAGAGACTGAGGTTGGATCATGGAGAACTCAGCATGACGTGCAATGCTGAGTTTAGACTTATTTCTGTAAATGATAGCAAAATTACTGAAGCATTCTGAGCAAGTAAACAATAAGAATTGGATTTACATTTTAGAAAGATTTCTCTGGAGGTATTGTGGACAGTAAATTGATGCATGGAGACAAGTGAGGCACAGTCAAAAATAAAAACAACTGTTATAATAGAACAGTAAAGAAAGCGAAGCTTAAGGTCAGCTCAGTGATAAGGAAGGAAGGGAATGTCTGTTGATCATTAGGACTTGGTCCTGTTGGAATGTGGCTGGGGACAGAAGAGGAAGAGGCCAAGATGACTCAGCTTTTGGATCTGGGGCATTAACTAGGTGAAGAGTAATGTCATTAAACACAATATGAAAAGGGCCAATACATTTTCTAGTAATTTCAGAAGACCAATGGGGCGAGCAGACAGTGGTGCTTGCATATCATTGAAGTGAGTGTGGAAGAGGTGATTTCCTGTGATATCCAAGGACAGTGTTTCACAGGTATCTGTGTCCCCACTTCTGCCCACTAACTGCCAAAGTGTCTCATATACACTTCTGCTAATGCTGAGGGATAATGGGCTAATAATCTTTTTCCTCTTTCAGATGAAAAAAAAATTGGCATTATGAACCAGAATTCAATTTCTAGTCTACTCCAAACACTCAAGAAATTCTTTCACATGTTCATTATTCTGGAATTAATTTCCATATGCTCTTAAGTCAGTCTCTGGACCTCACTTTTCTGAGCATGTTGAACTAGATGGTACCTACAGTCCCTGTTGGGGTCCTTTGACAACAAAATCTGTACTGCACTGGACAATGACACGAGATCTCACTACTCAGTGAGTCCTAGAAGAGTGAGTTGGTACACCTATTGGAATAGAATGGGTATTCTATTTCATCAAAACCATTTGTGGAGACTTCCACTTTAGGGATATCACCTCCATTCTCCAAGCATTTTGACACTAAGATATCTTTTTCTTTTAGTGCCGAGTATGAAGTTTACTAATAAGATAGTCTGTAAGCAGAAATCAAATAAAGAGTACCTATTTACTATTCATTTTTTCTATAAAATAAAAAAAAATTCCTTTCCTAAATCTAATTTCCAGCCTGTCAAAGGACTGAAAAATAACCTGTTTTTCTTAAGAAAAAGACCAAGGCAAAACCCTGAGGACATTTTTGAACATTTAGCAATGTTGTTCTTGACTTGAAGGTTATCTTCACAGAAGTAATGTAGGTTAAAAGGAAAGTAGTGTAACTGATTTTTTCTTTCAATGTTAATGCTCAAGGGAATGAGTTTGGCATTAGTGCCTCTATGACCATCAGGATATCATTTCCCTTCCTCTGTCCATACAGTTGTATATTCAAGAAAACCAGAACCTCGTTTATTGGTTTTGCTTCTTCTCCCCATGAGACTTGCCAATGTTCTCAATTTAAATCTAAGGCATAAGTGCAATGGGCTGACTTTGGCTTAACTATAAAGTCACATATTCACAAGTCTATAAGAAAAATGTTGCAGTGATTCTGATGTCCCACAAACTATTTGGATTCAGTTGATAGCTCTACTTTATTCCAATACATTGCATGTCTTAAATTCTTACTATGCATGTTTGTGAATGGGAATTGAAGAATTTGTGGCAACATTAAGTATATGGAAAATCTGGGTAGCTCTGAATTAGCATTTTTTTTTTGGTGTTATTAGCCTTATTTGGTGTTATTTTCATGCAGATGAGTTAGGTCTGCTATGGATATAAAATCCTGAACATTGAATTCGGTGATGGATTTGTAAGTAATGAAATTTCAGCTCACTTTCATCCTCAACTGATGGTCTCTCTAGAAGGTGGTTAGGGACCATATTTCTGTAGGGGTTTGGCCTTCCAAATATGTTGGCAGTTCTTGGCCTCCACTCAGCTTCTGGCTGGTATGGAATTTGTTTTTCTTTGAAGGCTACTCCAAGACTTGAGTAGAATGATTTGTATCTGGGTCTGTTTTGCTTCTCAGGTGGTATCATACTCCCTTACAGAGACCTTGCCAGGAACAACCTCTCTTGGAAGGGAAGAGGAAAGGAGGGAGGTAAAGAGGGCTAAGAGAGAAACAGAGCATATCAGACTGACTTTATATTTCAGAGTTTTCAGAAAGAAAGCAGACTTACTGTGGAATTCATTTAAATAAATATTCCATTGCCTAGATAATCATACTCAAGTGTTTTGGTACAAGATGGGAAAGATAAAGTTTGATGGTTATTCATAGATGGCTATAAGAACAATATTAGCCCACAGTACAATTCTATGCATGAAAAGAAGACCATATTAGGATGCGCTGATGGAAATGCAGTGCCTGAATCATTGAATGCAGTGGTCCCTCTGGATGTTCACACTGCTTTGAGGGATTGCATTTTATCCAGGTTATCCATTTTATCCAGGAATCTTATCTAAAAATGGCCACCAATTAGCCCTAGCACAGAAGACATGATATTTGAGGAAGAGTAAAAGAAAGTCAACATACTTATTTCAGACTTAACAAGGAACAGACTGCATTTGAGGTGTTTTTTTTTTAATGCTGATTTCTTGGCTGCACCTGTAAATTACAGAATCAGAATCTTGGGAGCCATTTGGGGAGATATGTCCTTCCTAAAGAAGTTTCTCGGATGATGTCTCTGCACACAAGCATTTGGGAACTGCTAGAATGGGGAACCTGAGTGCAATCTTTCAGGGATCAATGGGCTATCATAAGGGGGTGATGCATATGATAATGATCCACAGATGGAACTAAAGCCACAGGGAGGCAGATTTCTTCAGACCTTCATTTCTTAACAAAGTGCATCCACTTTATAGTGCCAAGTAAATAGTTGTGGAATGGGTGAATGAATAACTCTCTAATCAGGATGATCATGGATTCTCATTTGATAGGACAGTTCTTGGTGTACCTGTTAAGGCAGTCCTTTCCAGTTTAGCATTTGTCCTGGATTTTTTTTTTTAATTTCAATTCAAATATAGTTAACATCCAATGTTATATTAGTTGCGGGAGTACAATATGGTAATTCAACAATACCATACATCACCCAGAGCTGGTAGCCACCCAGGCACCCCACATTTTTTTTAAAGCAAAGTATTATTATTCCTAGTTGCATTGAAATAAGATAGGATGGTTGAGCCTACTTCCACTTTATATTTCCACCTTCTGCCATGGTCTCATCTACTACTTGTGAGGTAAATGTAAGCAAACAGAATTCTTGCTTTTAACATGTGGTGAAATCTGAAAGGTGACCAAGAATGACTCTCTCTCTTTCTCCCATCCTTTTCCAATACCTCCATTTATAAAACAGCATTCAGAAAGCTTACTGGTAAAATAAGTACCTTGGGACCCCAACAACCGAGGGCAGCTAACTGGGTCCAGCCTCAGATGGTACAGAGATAAGCAGTGTATGTTGCTATCGCTGTGAGACACTTGGTGGCCTAACATGTCATACCTTCACTCATGCTTGGCTTGGAAGGTGTGCAAAACTACCATGCCACCAGTTAGCAAGTGCAGAGGAGAAAGTAGAAAATTATAAGTTAGGTCTTCATAACTATATGCAGGAAACAAAGGCCACATTTCCCTGCCAAACAATACGAAAAAATTAATTGGAACAGTCTTGTTCCAGTGTTGTTTTTTTAACTTTGTACAGTGTTGATCTTCAATTATTTAGTTATTTTACTGTTTAATTCTATTTCGTTTTGTAATAAAGTCAGCAACAGTATGCTGAAAAAAATGAAACTATATGATTTTTTAATGTTTATTTTGAGATAGAAAGAGAGAGAGTATAAGTGGGGGAGGGGCAGAAAGTGAGGGAGACACAGAATCTGAAGCAGGCTCCAGACTCTGAGCTGTCAGCACAGAACCTGATGTAGGGCTCGAACCCATGAACCACAAGATCATGACCTGAGCTGAAGTCAGATGCTCAACTGACTGAGCCAACCAGGCACCCCTATGAAACTATATGTTTAATTAAAATTTAAGTTCTGAATTTCTATTTCATACAACTTGTTGGCAGTTAGCATCCACATAAAGGTCCTAGTGATACTCCTGGTCATACAAAATCCGAAAAACACAAATTTGCTGACAATGCATTAAGGTCTCATTACGCTGAACTATATGAAATTGCTATTTTGTAGATCCAAAGCAAAGAGTTTCAGTAATGCCATATAATCCAACTCAAATACTTCCTAAGTTACTAGTTATTTTAAGATGATAATTTATCATAACCAGTGGTAGAAAGTGCATTTATATGTTATTCTTTGAAACCTAACTTTCCATTTAATCAAATGACTGCTTTTATACAATAATTTTGCTCATTTTCCATTCTAAGAGTTGTGGGGTTTTGTTTTTTAAGCACTACCAAAAATTAGTGTTGACTTCATTAGCAATAAAAGAATGTGCAAACATTTAAATGATACCAATTTCATACCAGTAATCATCAGATGCTTCAATTGAAAAATCAGTCAAGTGGCTTTTAACTTGAAGTATCCAATTCACAAGTGGCAAAGTACATTGGTAATACGGATGTAAATTTTGGAGGAAGAGATGATTTTGGTAAAGTAAATTTTCTTTCCAAATTAAGAAACCTGTGAAGCAGAAGTGCACTTAGAATTAATTGGTTTTGTCATGCAAATAATTCATGATCACATCGAAATCAGGGTAATCTCTAGTTGCTAAAATGTACTTTCACATACACATAGAGTAATAACACTACAAAAATGTTTTGATGAAGCCTATGTTAGATAAAAGAAATTCATTTAACAGGGCAACATACACTTTTTCTCTTTTCTGCCCATCATTAATTCAGCGCTAGAAATGTCAAGCTTCTGGGGCACCTGGGTGGCTCCGTCCGTTGAGCATCCAACTTCGGCTCAGGTCCTGATCTCATTGTCTGTGAGACTGAGCCCCACATCGGGCTCTGTGCTGACAGCTCAGAGCCTGGAGCCTGCTTTGGATCCTGTGTCTCCCTCTCTCTGCCCCACCCCCACTAGTGCTCTGTGTCTCTCTCTCAAAAATAAAATAAACATTAAAAAATAAAAATAAAAAAGAAATGTCAAGCTTCTAAAGAACTTCTCTGTAAACTGCCTACATATCCTTCATGGCAGGGGACTTTTTGTAAATAACTCCTCTAAGTTTTGGTTACAGCTTTTTTAATCAATAAAAATATTTGATCAAACTATTTCAGCAAAATAAAAATTTTCCTTGTTTTTGTTTCAAGTTTTTATTTAAATTCTAGTTAGTCAACAAATAGTGTAATATTGGTATTAGGAGTAGAGTTTAGTGATTCATCCCTTACATATATCACCCACTGTTCATCCCAACAAGTACCCTCTTTGATGCCCATCATCCATTTACCCCACCCCCATCAACCTTCAGTTTCTTCTCTGTATTTAAGAGTCTCTTATGGTTTGCTTCTCTCTCTGTTTTTATCCTATTTTTCCTTCCCTTCCCCTATGATCATCTGTCAAGTTTCTCAACTTCCACATATCAGTGAAATCGTATGACATTTGTCTTTCTCTGACTTATTTCACTTAGCGTAAAACCCTCCAGTTCCATCCACGTTGTTGCAAATGGCAAGATTTCATTCTTCTTCAACACCGACTATTGTAGTGTGTGTGTGTGTGTGTGTGTGTGTGTGTGTACACCACAACTTCTTTATCCATTTGTCTGTTGATGGACATTTGTTGATGGACATTTATAGCCCTTCCATAAACAAACATTGGGGTACATGTGCCCCTTCGAATCAGCAGCTTTATATCCTTTGGATAAATAACCTGCTAGTGCAATTGCTGGGTCGTAGGGTAGTTCTAGTTTTAATTTTTTGAGGAACCTCCACACTGTTTTCCAGAGTGGCTGCACCAGTTTACATTCCCACCAACAGCGCAAGAGGGTTCCCCTTTCTCTACATCCTCGCCAACATCTGTTGTTTCCTGAGTTGTTAATTTTAGCCATTGTGACCAGTGTGATGTGGTATCTCAGTGTGTTTTTTTTTTAACTTATTTTTTTAATTTACATCCAAATTAGTTAGCATATAGTGCAACAATGATTTCACGAGTAGATTCCTTAGTGCCCCTTACCCATTTAGCCCCTCCCCCCTCCCACAACCCCTCCAGAAACCCTCTGTTCTCCATATTTAAGAGTCTCTTCTGTTTTGTCCCCCTCCCTGTTTTTATATTATTTTTGCTTCCCTTCCCTTATGTTCATCTGGTTTGTACCTTAAAGTCCTCATATGAGTGTCATTGTGATTTTGATTTCTATTTCCCTGATAATGGGTGACAACCCACATGATTTTTTTAAATGTTCAGATAATCAATATGCAAATGAATTTAAAATCATGTATTAATTTACAGACGTTTTGTTTTTAAGGAAAAGTATTTTCTGAAATAGTTTTTGAATACAACTGTTTTATATTCCATCAATTTACTAAGACCAATTTGTCAGTCAATAAACATTTCAAGAATTACATAATTGAGTTAGTTTTAGTGCCTCCCTCTTTTTACTTTTAAATGTATCACAGTTTAGATTAATAGTATGGTTATCCTTTCTTTTTTTTAAATTTTTTAAATTTATTTTTGAGAAAGAGAGAGAGAGAGAGAGAGAGAGAGTGGGGGAGGGGCAGAGAGAGAAGGAGACAGAATCCGAAGCAGGTCCCAGGCTCTGAGCTGTCAGCACAGAGCCCAATGCAGGGCTCGAACTCACCAACCAGGAGATCATGACCTGAGCCCAAGTCGGACGCTTAACCAACTGAGCCACCCAGGCATCTGTGGTTGTCTTACTTTCAATGATTAATGAGAGCTGGATTAGAGTGCCACAGAAAGAAAGTAGTGGGTGTCATGCTTGACCCCCCTCCCCCAGATTTTGAGAATAGGATAAAACGATCCTGGTAAAGGATGCTACAGATGGCACATGTGAATCAGGAGAGAAGCTGGACTAGATCACTGGCTTTCAACCTTTCACTTCTTAATTTTATCACTTTTTAATTTTAGATGAGGTTTGTACAGAAGACAGAAGCAAAGCCTTCTTTTATTAATCATTATCCATCAAGTAAAAAAAGTGAAGAAACGAAGGAAGAGAGGGAAGGAGGGAAGGGGAAGGTAGGAGAGAGAGAGGATGGGAGAAAGAGAGACAGAGAAAGGAAACAGGAAGGACAAGAGAATCTAAAAACCAAGATGCCTTTTCTCTATTGGACATAATGCTGAAGGATTACTTTCTTCTTAAACCATACCCTAGTCTCCGCAAGTGAGCTCCTTACAGCCTGTCTGGTTTGTTGTTGTTGTTGCTGCTACTGCTGCTGTTTCTGTGTTTGTTTTGAAAGAGAGAGAGAGCATGGGGGAGGGGCAGAGAGAGCAGGAGAGAGAGAATCTTAAGCAGACTCCACACCCAGCACAGAGCCGGACCTGGGGCTCCATCTCGTGACTGTGAGATCATGACCTAAGCTGATCTCACAACCCTGAGATCATGACCTGAGACAAAATCGAGAGTCCAGCGCTCAACTGACTGAGCCACCCAGGCGCCCCACAACCTGTTTTTATGCAATGATCCTTATGCCAGGACATGGGCAAGGCCCCCAGGACAACACCCACAGAAAACAGTCAGTAGAGATGCTGGTGGGTAGGGAGAAAGGAATAGGAGAAGCACTTTGAATCTAAGTACAGTTCCACACCTCACAGCCTAGGTGATCCTGAGTTAGTGTCCTGAACATGTCTAAGCCTGCGTCTTCATTTGCAAGGAGAAGATACTATTTTTTACTTCATTGTGCTTTGAGAAGGATTAAATAAAAGAATGTATAACTGGTGCTTACTGCCTGATAATATTGAGTAAGCACTCATTAAATTGCAGCTTTTATTACTTATTACTAACATTATTATTATTAACATTATTATCACTATTATTATTTTATGACTAGGTAGCATTCCAGTTTCCCTCTCTGCCCTTCAGAACTTCAGTATTATGGTTATTGCTTCATTCTTTCATTCCACAAATGTTTATTAAATTCCTACCAAATGCAGGGTACTGAGATTATTGGAACCGAAAGGTGAATAGGCGTGTCGTAAGAACTCACGTCTGGATGAGGAAACTAGACGTTTTGCCTCTTAGGGAACAGTCTTTGCGCAAAAGTGGTATAACTGAATGTCTATTGCCCTGGCTTTATTATATGACCCGAGTCAAGAAGGAGTTGTGCTTGGGACGATTTACTATCTAAACAGATAAGACTCTTTTTTTTCAGAGACGATGTATGCATATGTGTGTGTTTTCTGTGTGTGTGCCACATGGACCTTACTATGGATTAGAGAGACAAGTCAGTGTTGCCAAAATTGTGTTAGGTTGCAGTATGGTTGGTGGCTATGGTGGCCTATAGTTTGGCACAAATGGGGCTTAGCTACAGGCTTTGCTGTACTTCAGTTATCTGGACTCTGAGCTGTCTGTAGGCCCCCGAGAAAGCAGGGATATTTGTGCCCCATCTAGGACTTTTTGTAAGTTACTTTTTTTGTTCCAACCATCTGTCCCCAACCAGCTGCAAACAGCCTTATCTCCCAACTCGGCCTGCATGTGATCTCCTCTACGAAGCCCCACTGATACACAGGCCCTGAAGTGGGTCATTCTCTATAAACTTCTGTAATTACACAGGAAATACTTTTTGTTCGTCACTGATACATGTCTGTATCTTTCCAGTAGTCATAAATCTCTTAAGAATAGAAACTTTCTTATTGATCTTATATCTCTAGCACAGCACAATGCCTAGAACATAAATGGAAATATGAAAAAAACCTGCTGACTAGGTGGGTGAATGACTGTATGAATGAAAGTGATGACATATGCAGGATTAATTATTCTACCCTGAAACAAAGTCTGCAGCAATGACTTCTAATTCTTTTTATTTCACAATCTTGATTCCCTTGCCCTAGCTAAACGCTCAGAAGAACTATCCTCTGCCTACTTCTACTAACCAATCTCTAAACATTCAACTAAATGTTTCGGAAACTAAATACCATCCTCCCCAGCTACTTCTGACAACTGCTGCCAGACATTCTCACTCACCTACAAACCATATAGATTTGTCGTCACTTTCAATTTCCTATTTCTTTCTCCATCACTTCCAAACATGATGACAATCCTAATTCTCTTTTCCTTCCCCCAACTCTCCAAGAGCACAACGCTTCCACCTGTCTTGACCCCATCTCTTCTCAGTTGCTGATAACCCTGGCCTCAAACGTGCTCCTCTTCTACTCTTCATCAATCTATTTCTTCTCAGGATCTTTCTCAGTTTTGCTCAAGAGAGTTGGCTTTTACTTTTCACAAAAAGTCATCACTGAATTTCATCTGCCCTTTCACCCACACCAAATGCACGCTCTCTTATTATTAATCTCTTATCCCTTATCTCCTCCCCAGACTCTTTACAGGCCACATTTGGACATGCACAGGTCTTGCTTATCTTCACAAAGTTATCATGGAATTGCACACACTGATCTAACTGCCACTCAAGATTCTCCTACTGTTCATCATGTCTAAACCCATGGGGCAATTCTTTACTCCCTTCCAATCTGAGACTTAATTGAAGTAGTATCAAGAAATTAAAAAGTCAGTTTTAGAGTCAAAGCCAAGGTCAACTGATTCTCTCTAGATTTTGACTACTGGTCTTGCTCACTCTCTCTCTTTAACACTAACGAGTTGATCCCAACGACTTTTGTGTTTGTTCACGTCCTGTATCTAATCAGTCATTGATTCAACATTGATTCATCTTTCGGGTTCCTTTATAACCAAACAACATTCACAACCAGTACTCTAAGCATTGGGAAACATTCAATTTGACATAAAAGGTATTGAGCACCTAGTGCAATGCCTGGCACATAACAGTTCTTTAAATATCAGTTCTCTACATCTATCCTTTCTCTTTGCCCACAACAACACCATGAGATTTTATTTCACAGGCAGAAACTGAGTACCGAAAGATCGCTTGAATTTTACCAGCTTATGTGGCTAATCTGTGACTACATCAGAACGAGGAATCAGGTCTTCCATCTCCAGGTACAGGTGTAGTGATTGTCCCTTTGACTTTCCTGCTACTAAACTATACTTTACACCATGAAATTTCATTTCTGCCAACTCCAAGGAGACTTCTGGATTTAGTAATTATTTGAAACACAGAGATTACTAACCACAGAGCAGGACTGGCAAATATGCCCCAATTTAAAATAAACTAATAGATGCAAAGACAGAAGAAATTTGAAAAACAGGAAATCATGAATTACTTACATTGCAAAAAGAGACTTATTTTACAAAGGAGGACTTAGTGATGAAAGTACCTCTAAAATGTGCAATAGCTTGTTACTTAAAATCTTACATAAATTATATAATTTGTCTAATTACATATACATATATATCATATAAATACCCTGTCATTCAAAATAGCATTTAATCTTCAAAGCTTAATTTACATAAAAACTTGCAAAACCATCGTATGAACTATGAGGTGTATGGTGACATCCTGTAAATAGGTGCTGTAGGTGGGTGCTCAGCTATGGGTACATGCACCAATAAGGAGATGTGATGCTGACTTTGTGACTCTTATTATAATGCTATCAGGTAGTTCTGCCACTGACTAGCTTGGCAGCCTTGGGAAAGTTCCTCAAGCTCTACCAAACTATAGTTGATACATTTATAAATTGGTGGTGACGCCTAGGATGAAAAAAAGTGTTTATCCAGTATGCAATGTTTGGCACAATATAGGGCTGTTTTCCTTTGCTTCTCCTCCTCTTAGTCTCTTCATGAGATCTCTGAAAGCTATCTTCCTCTAATCCATAAAGTTAATACTCATACCACATACTTAAAGTTTTTCTTCAGAAAATCACATTTCTGTTCTTCCATTTGTTTGTAATAGGAAAATAAATACATAAAAGGAAATATCTTCAATGCCCAGCTATAAGAAGTTGGCTAAACATACTTTGATACATCCATTTAATGTGAAACTGGCCATTCCAAATGAAGTGTTATTGTGGATTTGTATTTGTTAATATGAAGAACAATTCCTGATATATCAGTTGAAAATGGCAAGTTCAAAACAATACATATAGTCTGACACCAATTAGGTAAGTCTTATGCAGGGGTGCCTGGGTTGCTCAGTCAGTTGAGTGCCTGACTCTTGATTTCAGCTCAAGTCATGATCCCAGAGTCGTGGGATCGAGCCCTGCACACCACATCACTGTACTACCACACACCCTGGCAGGTTAACATACCACATGTACATCCTTCATGTTCACATGACGTGCTAAAAGTCTAAATGGCAAAATACAGCAATTCTCTGTTTAGATTCATGCAACAAATATCCGCTATCAATGTTAATCAATTCATTAATTGTCTTTATGTCTACACAAATTCTAAATGTGACCAATAGTTTAAATACTGCTTCATGCCATCATCACTACAGTCAATGTTAAAGTATTAATGTAGCTTGGATTTGTAGAGGGGAAAAGAAAGCATACATATTTAAACAAACTTTGAAAATCCAAACAGAATCTTTTATTAGTGGCTCCTAATAACCCACAATGAAGGCTAAACATCTTGGCTAAACAATTATCTTTGGGAATGGAAATGTAAACAGAAAAAAATTCACTGTTTTCCCTTACCCTGTGTGGCTATTCCTCTGGCAATAACAAATCTGCATACATCCTATCAAGTTTTAAAAGTTTCTGTTGCAATTTTAAAAGTTGTCACTTTCTCATTTAGAAAACAAACTTATATAATCGTGTATTTGTGTACCCAGATAAATTGCCTTTACCCTAAACAAAATCCAATATGAAGCTATGTAAGAAATGGCCAACTTTTTTCCTACAACCAGACGTATAAAATGCCTCCTGAGTGTTATTTCTTACTTGGCTCTTTCCACTCATGTTTGCCTCTCAAACATTATCACGTAGCTTGGCAAATTTTGGGTATGTTCACCTGCATGACAGTCCTTAAAA
The DNA here is from genome assembly GCF_018350195.1 of Panthera tigris. Lineage (NCBI taxonomy): Eukaryota > Metazoa > Chordata > Mammalia > Carnivora > Felidae > Panthera > Panthera tigris. The sequence continues at coordinate 82,118,229 of NC_056663.1, read as the reverse complement.
CTGTGCCCCAAGAGCTGTTCAATGTTAGAAGTTCTGGTGCTGAGTAAAAGTCTTAGAAATAAACTGTAAATGTGTGTAAATATATGTGTGTGTGTGTTTAGAAGGAGGGGGCTTTACCAAAAATCAATTTCTGCCTTTGCACTGGGTTCTAAGACATTGAGATGAGTACCCCGAAGAAATTGATCCGGTACCTTTATAAGCCCCAAGCTGCTAGATGAAAGCCAGTGGGGATGCCATTTAAAACTCAGAACACTGTAGTCTCATACACTTTAATTCTGAATGGACATTATTTTTGGACTGATTTCCTACAACTCTTACTATACTCGTGAATAAGGAACCATTTCAGAATCCTCCCTTTTAGAGTCACAAACCCCTTGCAGAGATAGAACTAAAATAAATTCCTTTCATTTTATTTTTCTGTAACCATAAACCTATGCAAATATAAAGATGAATAGCATAGCCAAAAGCAAATATCACATCCAGATGATGGTATTAGCAGAATATCAATGTGTCCTTGCCCTGCCTTGTGACTCCTGTTGCTTACTTTCTAAATAAATGACACTTTTCAAAAAGTGTAAATGTCCTTACACAGCACTCATAACAAATGGAGAGAAAAGCACAGTAAAAAAGGAAATAGTAAATAATGATATGAAACTCTGTAACCCTTTATATGTGGCCATCTGTCTTCAATTTCAGGCATGTTGTTTTTGAGTAGCGTCCCATTGTAGCCAAATATAATAAGATAGGCAAGCTAATGAACTACGACACATCCCATCTTTAATGTGATGTATCACTGAGGCAAAGCCACCCAAGATGCAAGGCAGCTACTGTTTTTATGTGAAGCTACTAGTTTTTAGTACAAGACTCTGGGGAAAAGAGCAACCTCATTTATCTCTGTGTCTGTTGTAAATTCTTAAACTGCTGCCCTATCTTTTTTCTCCCTTCTTGACCTTAACCTCCAAGGAAAAATGAAAGAAGTGGTGAAGCCACAAAAAGATGTAGGCAAAGGAGAGAGAGGTAAGATTGGTATTCATCTGAAAGAAAAATGGATGTTTATCATTTTTATCACCAGTCAGGATTTCTCAGTAAATTACAAAATCAATTTTGCCAACATGGAAACAGTCATTGGCTAATGTAATGATTGGCTAATGTAATGACACCAACTGTGTCTTTGTATATTCCTTTCCAGAAATTAAACTCTTTCCTCAGAAAGGAATTATAAACTAATAACAGTTATTAGTTTATGTTCTTTAAATTTATTTAGGATGTGTATAAGACATTATTCTTTGAAGTGATAAATTTAATTTCTTGCTTGTGAAATTTAAAATGTTATTAGAAATAAAATAACTTGCGTTACATACTAGGAGATTTAAGAGATTGCACTGGGGGTGTCAGTCTCCCTTAATCCATTTTCATTTTTGTATATAATGGATTGAGTGATTCTGATTTAACAAGATAGTTGATTGTAAAGCTCATTGTAAAGAGATTAAGGATCTCTTCCTGAACTCATATCCTTCTCTAACTGACTTTACCTTTTCCATCTATTCTACTTTAACTACTCAAGTGAAAAACTGTCCTCTCTATTCATTTGAACTGATTTAAGCAAAATGTTGATTCCTCATTCACAAGAGTTGAAAAGGCATGAGACATTTTGTGTTAGAATTCTCCATTTTCTAAGGGGTCTTACTCCTCAGCATCAATTCTTATGCAGTGTGTGGTAGGCAGAATTCTGAGATTCTTGTCCTGTGTGCACACAATGTGTATGCACACACTGTATACTCCCTCCCCTTGAATGTGAACAACACTGTAGATATGATGGATTTCAGTACCATCCATGTCCATAACTGGACATAACTGTACATTATAGTACATTATAGTAAATGTGATAAGATTTTGCACATGTAGTTAAGGTTCCAAATCAGGTGACTTTCATTAAAGAAAAGGGAGATGCTGAGCAGGTGTGACTTAATCAGGTGAGCCCTAAAAAGGGTTGGCCCTTCCTGAAAGAAAAGATTCAAAGTGCAAGGGAGTCTTCACCAGGCCCTGGAGGAGCAAGCTGCAGAGACAGCCACGTGAAGGAAATGGTGAATGGCATCTAGGAGCTGAGAGTGACCACCATCTGATGGCCTACAAGAAAATGGAGACCTGAGTCCTATAGATGCAAGAAACTGAAGTATTCCTAAGCCTGCATGAGCTTGGAATAGCCTGAGCCTCAGATGAAATCACAGCCCAGGCCAACATCTTGATTTCAATCTGGTGAGACCCTGAGAAGAGAGCTCAGACCTATGAAAACTTATGAGATAATGAATTTTGTTTTGAGTCACTACATTTGTGGTACTTTGTTACATAGCAATAGACAACTAATATACACAGCATATGAATCTATTCAGGGACATTGTAAAGTATTGGATAATTAATTTCTTACCAATCATCAGCCTTACATTCATTCTCCTGAACTGTCACTATTTAGGATTACTCGTGATAGATAACATAACACAAAGACAAACTCATTTGATCTCTGGAATATTCAGGCTGAAACCTAGATGTACCCTCCATTCTACTTTATAGATGAGAAAACTGAGGTTCAGAATCATTGACTAGTTTAAGGTTACACTGCTAATAAGTTGAAAAAAAATTGAGATCTATTCCAAAGTCCTTTCCACAATGGTTAAGATTTACTACGTTGGGTTTAGTTATGATGAAATTAATCCCTCTTACTTATGAATTAATCCCTCTTACTTAGCACTGCTGTGTGTTGTTGGTCTTTGTATTTTCTGTAGCACCCAACATGATCTTTTATAGCTGTCCTGGAACCTTGTTTCTCATGGTATCATACCAGCAGAGTAACTTGTAACTATTAAGTATTTAATGGATATTTTTTGAATTAATGAATGAATTTAATGAGGCTGTGTAGATGGGAGAGATAAGTAGAAACATTAGTATGTCTATAAATTATAACAGGGTGGAAGCATAGGAGCAAGTAATTATGAAAGCAGAAAAGCTTTAAAACCAAATGCCTAGAGGAAATTAAGTTTTAGAGAAATAGTTACAACATATATTGATGAAATAATAAGACACTGATATACTCTAACAAAATCACCAAGTAAAATCATCATAATGAAATATTTTTCCAGAGTTGTGATTTCATCTAAAACTTCATTAGTGTAATCATCTTTCCATCTTGCTTTCCATATCACTCCATCTATGAAAACTCCTATCTCAAAAATTAGATCAATGTGAATACAAATTAAAACCACAGTGAGGCACCACCTCACACCAGTCAGAACGGCTAAAATTAACAACTCAGGCAACAAAAGATGTTGGATGATGTGGAGAAAGAGGTTCTCTTTTGCACTGCTGGTGGGAATGCAAACTGGCGCAGCCACTCTAGAAAACAGTATGAAGATTCCTGAAACAATTAAAAATAGAACTACTCTACAACCTAGCAATTGTACTACCAGGTATTTATCCAAGGGATACAGGTGTGCTGTTTTGAAGGGGCACATGCACCTCAATGTTTATAGCAGCTCTATAGATATAACCTAAGTATAGAAAGAGCACAAAGTTCATCGACAGATGAATGGATGAAGAAGACGTGGTGTGAGTGTATATATATATATATATATACACACATACATACACACACACACACACATACACAATGGAGTATTACTCAGCAATCAAAAAGAATGAAATATTGTCATTTGCAACTATGTGGATGGGACTATAGAGTATTATGCTAAGCAAAATTAGTCAGAGAAAGACAAATATCATATGACTCCACTCATATGTGGAATTTAAGATACAAAACAGATGAACATAAGGAAAGGGAAGCAAAAATAAAAACAAAGAGGGGGACAAAACATAAGAGACTATTAAATACAGAGAGCAAACTGAGGGTTGCTGGATGGGTTGTGGATAGAGGGTTGGGCTAAATGGGTAGGGGGCATTAAGGAAGACACTTGGTGGGATGAGCATTGGGTGTTATACATAGGGAATGAATCACTGGATTCCACTCTTGAAAACATTATTGTATTATATACTAACTAACTTGGATGTAAATTAAAAAATATATAAGTAAATTAAAAATTACATCAATGTCAAAAAATGTCTTCACCAATCTCCAGTCATGCTAACTTCTCTTTCAGGGGAACTTCAACAGTACCCTAGATTGGAAAGAACTAGAACTCTAGATTAACCTCTGAAGTCCTCGATTCTTGCTTTAATAAGAGGTGTTCGTTGACTGAACTCTACAGTTTTTTGAAGGCTAATAATCAGGAAACTTGAGATTCCTTGAAGGAAATGACTAGTCTTCCAATTCTATATCCTCTGAGTCTAGCATGAGGTTTCTGTATGAAATGGGAATAAATGATAAATGTTGCTCCTAATGATTCCCAGTTGTCAAAAGCTCAGCCCTGAGTGAGGTTCGTGGGAGACTCAGGCATGCCAGGCGGCAGCATAGCAAAAGCAGACTAGCCAAGGGGACATGGTGTGTGAACAATACAAATTCAAGAAGTCAGTGTTTGTCAGTGAGAATTTTGAAGCATTTATGTATTTCTTAAGTCTAATCTATTGAATAAGAGACATTAAAATGTATACTTCCTGGAGCACATTTTTATTTTGCTCCCACAAAGATTTTTATGTACGCGGAAAATGCTGACATTTACATTTGATTTATTCTTAAATTCAGAAAAACATGACCAATAAAAACGCTATTGAAGTATGACTACAGTAACCAAAGGGACAAATAAAGAAAAAGACCAAATGTCATCCAAAAGAAACTATCCTGGAATGTATTTACTCCAGTTTTGGACTTCGATGTAAGGGAGCCCACAAACTGAAGTCCCGATCTGGAGTAAATAGATTACCCTGGCCTCAAGGCCCAAAGGTCACTATAAAGGCAGCAATCCAGGAAAAGAATGGTCAGTAAAGGCTCTATGTCACATGTACCCTGTTTGTTAGTTTTTTAGTCTTGGTTTTCAGTCTTGAACTCTTGGAAGCGACAGTTAATCTTTGATATCACGTGGGTACTCTATCCATAAAGCAATCATTTGTCAAGAGCGATAGCGGTGTTAGCTACTATGGTAATTGTATTGCAATATATAAATGCAGCAAGTTGACAGGCTGCACACCTTAAACATACACAGTGTTATATGTCACTTATATTTTCATTTTTTTAAAAAAGAGCACATTAGTGGCCTGAAAGAATAAATGCTATTTCCAAAGATGTTTACATTATCACTATCATATAAGTAACATATGGCAAAGATCTGGTAAGTCTATCAAAAACTTCAAAATAAGGTTGCCAGATAAAATATTAGGATGCCCAGTCACATTTAAATTTCAGATAAATAGCAAATAATTTGTTAGTATAAGAATACCCAAAGCATTGTATGGACATACTATATTAAATATTATTCACTGTTTATCTGAAATAGAGTTCTAACTGGGAATCCTGAATTTTAATTTGCTAAATCTGACAACTCTACAAAGACACTGGATGAAATTACTGTGAGCTTCCCAGACTCAGTATTTTATCCTTTAAGTCATTAGCTTTCATGTTCCCTGAAAAGAAAAAAATAATGGTAGGATAAATAGTGATTTTCTAATTAGTTTCTCCATTGGTCTATGTACACTGTCCTAGACAGAAGGTAGAGTTCCAGTAATAACTGTCTTAACAACTGCAGACAAAATAGTAGAGAGGTTTATGGTAGGTATCTCAAATACCTAACTTTTAATCACCTTTAATCAAACCATTTTTAAGTGTACATTGAGGCTGCATTTATGAAGTACTTAGTGTAATCTAACATTGTTACATGTTGTGTAAATAGAAGATCAAGATGCAGTCTCCTGTTTGAGAAGCTTAATTAAATTCATGTTAAGGATAGTGAGGTACATTCAGAAAACCATGAAGATCTGAAACTCATCTAGTGTCATTTGTGTGCTGTGTAGACTCATTCATTTATTTATGGATGAGTAAGAGCCATGGTCAGGCCTTGTTGAAAAAAGCATGAACAAATCAAAGTCTCTTTTGTTATGGCACTTCCATTCTAGTTGGGGGTAGATAAGTAATACAAAAATGAATTCATAAAGAAATGTCTGGTAGCAATAGTTTCTATGATGACTATAAAGAGGGAGAGAGTAGGTAAAAGATTTGGGGCAAGCAAGGTTGTCTCATGCAACAAGAAGGAAAGAACCTATAAGAAGACTGAGGAGAATCATCATTTTGGCAGAGGATAGAGTTAGTACAAAAACCCTAAGGTTAAAGTGGCCAGGTCAGGAACAAGTTTACTGTGATGGAGGAGCAGAGAGAGGGGTCAAGTGGCTGAGTCAGCAAAGGGAAGAGGGAGGCCAGATGATTTAAGCCAGGCTTCTGTTCTAAGTACCAAGGAAAGGCACTGAAAGATTTTAAGCAAAGCAAGAGGCAGTAACAAGATCTATTTTAAAAGAAATCATTCCAGCTGCTGCAAAGACATCAAATTGTCTATAGACAATAACCAAGAAAGAATGAAAACAGAAGCAGTGATGGAGAGACTATGACCCTAAGCAGAAGAAGCAATGGTGGTTCATCTCAAGCTAGGTTAAAGATGGAGATAGAGGTTAGGCGTGAGATATGTTCTGAAGGCAAAGTCAGCAAGACTTGGTGATGAAAAGGTAGGAGTCAAGGTACTTCCTGGGGTTTTGGCTCCAACTCCTGGATAAATGACAATACCATTTACTGAGAAGGAAAATCAGGTAATCAAAATTCTAATATGAGACTCATTTATTTTAAATTTAAATCATTTGTCAAACTTTTTGAGATGCCTGTTAGCAGCCAAGTAGATACATTAAATTGGAGAGAGTCCTTCCCCCCACAAAGAACTCACGAAGGAAAGAGGATTTGTCCTTGAAAAGTGATTGGATTGAAATGGATGTGGGAGGAATGCTTTGCATTTCCAGCAGAAGAGATGCAATTAGAAAAGATACAAAAGGAAGAACAAACATGAAATGTGGTTGGAGGTGGAAGAATGGGGAATTTAGGTTGGGGAAAGGTGAGAGGTAAAACCAGAACTGTAAGGGAGAATTAGTTTATGGGGAGCTTCAACAGGAAGAGTTTAAATTCTTTCTCTAAAAAACCACGGAGCCATTGCTGATTGTAGAGTAGGACTGGAGTAAATTTCAGTTCTGTCTTGTTCTTATTTATATCCCCAGTTCTAAATACAGAGCCTGGTACATAGCAAGTGGTCAATTTATTAAATGAATGAATGGAAATGAGTGAATGATGGTATAGCTAATATATTTGCATACATAAGAGGAACAATGGGTGAAGAAACCAATGATAGGGAATGACTCCCTGTTTTAAACACCTGGGTTTTCAGATGAGGAGATAAAACCTTTGTATAATACAGTGGTGAAGAGAAGAAAATGGAGGTGCCTTATTATAATGTCCATGATGGTAATATGACAAAGGTAGGTAGGAAATACAAGCTTAGTCCACCTAGAAGGTACAAAAAACTTGAAATAGCACAAGAGATTTCTATTAAAACAATGAATTTGACAGAGAATAGTTGGTTAAGGAGATTAAGAAAAATTTGGATAAGATTTTTAAATTTTTCTAAAAATCAAGAAGCACAAATTTTCTCTCGGCTATTCATGTATCATGCCATTCAATTCTTAGATAGTTTTATAATAGAAAGTTTATGTGATTTTTTTCAGTGTGTCTGTAATGCTCCTGCTGGAACTTAAAATTGATTAGATTATTTTCTAGGGCACAATATCAATATCCAGTAGAACAATGAATCAAGATCTTGCATTCCTTTATAACCTGCTATTGTTCCAGATAGTGTCTATTTTCTACGAAAGTTGGTAATTGTCATACATTTGTATTTATATGTGCAGCTACTCTCCTATTTTGTAATTTTGTGATGGTGGAGATGGTATGTTGCATTGCTTAATGGAGAATCCAAACTAAAAGTCACTGCTTGGCACACAAGGGTGAAAACAGAAGATGGAAAAACTCCAATAAAGTCAGTAAGCTATATTGGCACTCACTTACTATTGGCCTTAAAGCTCTCAGATTATGCACTCCTTTTCCTGGATTATTACTTTAATGGGACTTTTTAAAGGGCATTTTAATAACCTCCTTGTTTCAGCAAATATACATTGAAAGGCATTTGGAATACTTCCCAGTTGCAACATTTTTGATCTTCACATTTCTTAGAATTCTGACAACCTACCAGGTAACAGTTAGTATGATATTATGCTGACACATTCCAGAGCTGGCAGTTGTTAGATTTGCCCATGTAGATTGTTGTCCAAATCCCATGGACCTGAGATTTATTGCCTTTTCCTCTCACCCACCTCTCTGTAGACCCTTCCCCTCCCCTCTTTTTTTTTTTTTTAACTCTTTGAATACTCTATGGATGTGTTTTAGGTACATCATGATAATCCACAGTAAATGTGTAACCCCATTTTAAAAAAAAGAAAAAAACAAGAATTAGTCACAGAAGTTCTGACAGCATGAATTTGTGCTATTCTGTATAATTTGGGGAATCAGAGCTAGCTCATTTAGAGCACAGATGTTTGCTTTCTTCACCCAGAGCCCTACCATTCTCAGAGCTCTCCCAAATCATAGGTCAATTATAGGTAAACCCTCCCCAAAGCTAAATCCAGCAGAGTGACTGCTGTGACCACTGCCCAGACTAATCCCTTCCCAAAGGAGAACTTCAAGAATGGAAAGGAACAGGGAAGGAAGGAATCAGAAAATGATTATAAAGTTGCTTCCTGTCTTTTAGGAAGCTAATGATAACAAGGGCCAGACAAGTGTAAACTCCTGGTATGGAGTTGGCTTCAAAATCCAATTGCGGAACCCAGAAGCAAAGAGAAATTTTTCCACGTCAGGTTTTTCCAGGTCCATGTAAGGAGCAAGAAGGCTGTGAACACTGGCATGTCTAGTAAGCCAATGCACTCCATTATAGCACTCGGTCCCATGCATTCTTTCTGTTTTCATTATTCAACAAAGACTTATTGGGCACTACCTATGAGCCATGCATGGAGCTAGGAACTCACAATATAAAGACACAAATAAGGCCTGGCCTCAAGAAAGGCAACTCTAGAGGGAGAGACAAGAGGCATAAACAGATAGAGTCCAATAGTAAAAATAAAAATCATAGATCTATGTGTTAGAAATTATGAAAACTAGGAGGAAGTGTACCTAATCCAGCTGGGATGACCCTGGGGGAAAGATTTCTGAGTTCAATGGTCAATAATGAGGAGTTGATAGAGAGGTGAACTTGGAGCATGGAAGGCTGTGAGGACTACATAAGCAGATACACCAAGTTGACAACTCATGTGACACATTTGGAGAACTTCATGTGGTGAAGCTTTTCTGTTTTGTAAAGTGTGAGGTGTGAGCAAAGAGACTTGGCGCTGAAGAAATCAGGCAGCTATCAACATGGAGGGCTTGAAGTTTATGATGTAGACATGTGCTTCCAACGATCTCTAGCACCAGCCACAAGTGACTATTTAGAAGTAAATTAAGTAATATTAAAAAAAAAATAAAACTCTAGTCCTTCAATTGCACTAGTCACATGGGGTTTGCTCAATAGCTGCATGAAATTTGCAGCCACAATGACAAGTAAAGATTGTAGGACATCTTCATCAGCATGAGAAGTTCTACTGGGCAGTACTGGTAGAAGGTACTCCTGAACCACTGAAGTGTTTTATACAGAGAAGTCAGATTTAAGCCTTAGATTCACACTAGAGACTGTAGAGCACAAATTCAAGAACATGAGATCATTTAGAAAGACTGTTTAATGGTCCATGAAGCTCAAGGGGTGCCTGGGCGGCTCAGTCAGTTAAGTGTCCAATTTCCGTTCAGGTCATAATCTCATGGTTCGTGGGTTCGAGTCCCACATCGGGCTCTGTGCTGACAATGAAGAGCCTGCTTGGGATTCTCTCTCTCTCCCTCTCTGTCTGCCCCTGCCCCATGTATGTTTGTATGCTGTCTCTCAAAATAAATAAGTAACTTAAAAAAAAAAAAGTTAATGCTTCAGTCCTGAGGCAGAATTTCTTCTCTAGGAAACCTCAATTTTTGCTCTTAAGGTCTTCAACCGATTGAATGAGGTCCATCCTCGTTATCAAGGATAATCTCCTTTGCTTAGTCAACTGATTGTATATGCTAATCACATCTGCAAAATACCTTCCCAGCAACATCTGGACTAACCATCACACTTATCTAATCCCTGTGTTTCAGATTAGGGAGTTGAGGTTTATAAAGACTAAAAAAACTTGCACAAACTCATTCAAGGAGAGGAATAAATAAGCTTCACACCTACCCAAGTGTCCTGACAACCAATCTAGTGCTCTTTTTGTTGCCCATCTAGGTGAACCAGACAGAGAAGCCTATATTAGATCATGCAGTGAACTCCAGATTAAGAGAGGAGATTCAGACATGCATGTATTTTATGAAGGTCACAACTGAACTCTATTTTTGAATGGAGCTCGATGTGCAGCGTGAAGATATTTTTCATCCTTGCACTATTTTTGCTTTGTATAGGATTGCATTGAAAAATCAGAATTTACTCATAAACTAAAAAGATGAGAACATCAAATGGGCCCAATAGAGTGCTTTTAAAGAAGCAAAATAATTTGTTTTTCTCTGGAATCAACTTTTTAAATATTGTTGTTCCTGCTTTTTAAAAATTTGTACTTTTCTGGTATTTCTTTGTCCACCATTTCCCCTTAACTTTAGAGTAACAGTTTTTAGACATTAATCTTACATAGAGCATAAAGCTGGGTCAGCTTTGTCATCCAGTCTGTCTTTGTAAAAACTACTTGGGTATCACTGAGATCATGGATATGTTTGCTCTTTGGATAACACTTATGTATTCATTGCTTTTGAAGATATCTTACTGTGTTTTTCTTAATAATTTAGAAGGTTCTCACTTCCCTTCTGTTTTTCACTTTTGTAACCAAAACTTTCTATTTATAGTTCATTTCCATAGTACCTCTGACTCCCTACTATTAGCATTGATAAAGGCAGATTTTTCCCCTTTGATCTCCTTCTCTTCTCTCACCTTTATTTCTTGACGACATTACATCCATATGTTTATATTTATTAATGCATTTATGTATTAATCATATTTTTTCTTGCTGTTTACTTTATTTATACCTTTACATATACTTACAGCCCTACTGACTTAGTGATCAGTTTTAAGCACTGTCTTTTATCTCCAACTACAAAAGGAAAACAAATAGTGTAACTATACCATTCCATTTTCTCTCTCCTCTCCTGTTACTACTCACATTATTTCTGTATTTTTAAGATGTGTGACACATCATGTTCTGTAAGTATAATCTACATATTTGCTTTAATTATATTAAATAATATATTTATGTATCCTGGTTTGTTTCAGTTTGTACTCTAATAGTTTCTCCAGGAAGGGCTCATAGAAACTATATTAACCAACTCCTAATATGTTCAGAATGCATAGATGTTGGGGTGCCTGGGTGGCTCAGTTGGCTAAGCAGCCAACTTCGGCTCAAGTCATGATTTCACCATTTGTGGGTTTGAGCCCCGCATCGAGCCCTGTGCTGACAGCTCAGAGCCTGGAGCTTGCCTTGGATTCTGTGTCTCCCTCTCTCTTGGCCCCTCCCCTGCTCACACACACACACACTCTCTCTCTCTCTCTCTCCCTCTCTCTCCCTCTCTCTCTCAAAAATAAATAAACATTAATTTTTTTTTTAATGCATAGATGTTGCCTTTTTCCTTGAACAACAGTGACTGGGAAGAAATTATTGAGTCGGGTTTTCTTTCCTCGCAGACATTATAAGTGGCATTTTGTCCACTGGCTTCCAGGAATGAAATTTGCCATGACAAAGACTGAAGTGAATTTTCTCCTTAGAGATGACTAAAACTTTTGCCTTGATATCCATAAAATTCTTAATTTATTGTTGAAGTTCAATGATAATCTTTCCTTAAACATGCTGTGCCTTTTTATTTTGCTTTTCAAGTTTTCCTATTATTTTGGAATAGTTTTCTTAAACCTTAAACAGTTTTTTTTCCTATTATTTTTATACTTTTTTCTTTAAGAGACTAATTATGCTCATGTTGGATCACCTTTGTCTTTACCACATCTATGCTTGTTTTTTTTAACTAATGCTTTTTAACTTTTTATTCCTTTCCATTTTATTTCACTTAAAACTTTCAATCTTATCCTCTATGCCTAATATCTTGTTTGTCATTTATATTCTTCCTAATGCTGTTTCCACTTTACCATTATCACTGGCAATATTTTCCCAGTAAGTGTTCTTCGTATGCCTGTTGTTTTTATCCAGCTTATTTCCTCTTTTTATCTTTTAGCATGTTTGTATAGAAATTGTGCTGGTTTCTTTTATCGTTGCTCATCTCTATTTATAGGAGATTTGTATCAGCAAGGAGTCAGATGTGTGTCTATGCTACAAGTATTCTCCTTATGACATCGGGTTTTTATGTGGGAGAAGTTCTTCCCAGCCAACTGAGATCAGTTCCGCAGGGTAATAAAAAATGTATAATCTCTCTCCTATCCCTTACACTTTGACTTTTGCAAATGGGACTTACCTGTATTTTTCATTCAGCCTTCTCATTCACACCAAACAAGATTCAGAGAAGCTTCTGTTCCTATAGATGGGCAACAGAGATTATTGATTTTGTAACTCAGGCTATCCCCTCCCTTAAGAGAAGTTTGCTCTGGAGAACTACATCCTTTTTCTCTAGTTAACATCTTTGCCCTTAGGGATAGAACCCTCCGTGCTCCACACTTGCTTAGGATTCTCTCCCACCCCTCCCTCTGCTCCTCTTCTGTTGGCCCTCTCTCTCTAAATTAATAAATAACCATTAATTAAAAAAAAAAACTTTTAGTTTAACAGTATGAATAGTTCTAATAAATTGTTAGAGATTGTATAAATGTGTTTATGTTGTGTCAACTAAATGCCACTTCTATATTTAAAGTCAAGTGGAAAATTTCTCATGATGAATGGGTAAGTTAATTTGCTTTTGCGGATTGGATTTTGTAGGAAGTAGAAATATAATAACGTTTCATTTCTTCTTCATGCTGGGGAATTATCTGTCCACCTAAAGAAATTTTGCAAATTAGTAGATAAACCTTTCACATAGTGAATAGCAATAATTTTAGTAGAAATATTGCTTCCTCTTGTACTACTAGTTATAGTTTTTATGAGTTGTAGTCAGCACTCTCCTTTATCATTCCTGAGGTTCCCAACATTTGTGGCTTTTGACATTTTTAAAATAAAGCAGCCTCAATAGAACCACTCTGGTTCTATAAACACTGATTTATGTCTCTGAACCAAAATAGGGAGTCATCAGGACCACATTTGTTTTCTTCCAAAATATTCCTCTGCTTGGTTAAATTTATGGTAAAAATAGATTTGTAAAGTGCTACTGTCTAGCAGCATCAAGATGCAAAGAAAATGGACATATTGACTTGAAAATAATATCAAACTCCTCAATTTAACACACATTTGCTTTTGTAAATAATAAAACAATTAATACTAAGCCATAGGATATGAGCATTCCCCAAATTAATTCCTATTACATTGGTTTTCTAGAAAGTTAAATATTTTACCACACCCTCATATACACTGAATGTACTTTGTTTGCTAATATGATTAGCAAGTATGATTTTTAACCTCTAAAATTGTAACATTTAGTGAGGTTAAACATCTTTTAAAATATCTAATAGCATTGGTATTTCTTCTATTGTGAAATAATTGTCTATATTAATTCTCCATATAATTACTTGTAGGTATGTTTCCCACTATATGTTTTACATAGTAATATTTAATAATTGGTTTCTAACACTTCCCAATTTATTGATCATCATTTGATTTTTAAACTTTTGGACACACAAAGCCATCTAGTTTTTAGATTTTCAAATATGTTAATTTTAATTTTTATGATGTTTTGAATGCTTTTAATTTCTCTCCCATCTATTTAGAGATTAAACTGATATTTGTTTCTCTTCTCTTTTAGTTTTCATGGTTCTCTTTGTTTATATTACCACTCTTATTGATCTGGAATTTATTGTAACATCTATAGGGATAAGAATCTAAATTGTTTTTTGTTTGTTTGTTTGTTTGTTTCTAAATAGATAACCAGACTTCTGAAGTATTCATATTTTTCCATAATCCATTCGTTCTCAAAGATTTGACATGCTTTTTTTTAAAAGCAAGTATTAACTACTTGTATATTATAGGGTGCATTTAACTTTCTGCTGTTATTTATTTTAAACAATTATTGAGCCAGTTATACACAGATTTAATTATTAGTGCTTTATGTATGTTTATATATCCAACAGGCCTATTCACCAACCATATATCCAAATGTCCTGTCTTATTATTACTCTCCCAAAAACCCATTTTGACTTATTTTTAACAGTTTACCATCATGAACTTATTTTATGGACAAAACAAAATCTTTTCTGTATAATCACAGGTCTCATTGTAAACATCAAATGTTTTGTTACGTTGTGATACCATGGTACCTCTGGATATTTGCACTTAAATAAATATTGTGGGATGTTTCACCTAAAAAGTATTCCATGACCAAGACCATTTGGGAAATATTGCTTAACTGACATTCCTCTTGGGGATTCACAATAAATATGAACATATAAAAGAGAGAAAAAACATTTTACAGTGAAGAAATCTATACGATATGGTTTGACACAGTGTTTTCCAATTTTCATGTTATTTCATTTTTTGCTTAACAATTACTGGCAAACCACCATAATGGCTTTCTTGCCCTGCACGTTGTAAAAATGATACCTCCTTTGGCTACTCCTGGTCCTTTTTCATCATTTTTGCCTGAAATGCCCATCAGTCCCCCAGATGAGCAGGGTATTTCTATGCAAAAGAGCCTCTAGTTGGCAAAAGACAGAAGTGGTTAGATATGTCAGAGGAGCTGAATTTGTGTTATGTCAGACCCATCAAAAAGATTTCCATTCCTTCATGGTGCAGGGGCTAACAGGAGTGACTTCAGTCATGGAAATGGAGAACTGGAGTGGGTTGCCTAAGCCTTCAGAAGAGAGCCAGAGTCTCCCAGCTAGCCGGCAGCCCAGTGAAAGTGGGTCATTTCACCGCTGAGGAATGGCTCTGGGTGGCACTTCAGAGACACTGTGGTGAGGGAACAGACCCCTTATTCATCAGGGGGCAGATAGTGTTTTTCCTCTCCTGTGATAGATTCACGCTGGCCCAGCAGCCTTTATGGTTAGGCGTGACTTCCTGAGGGATTTTCTCTGGATTCACAGAAGGTTCCCTGAATCCCAGGGAAAGCCTGACTCACCCTCAGTCCTGTCAGGGTGGGGCTGGCATGACTTGGATGCAACTTGTATTTGGCTGAACTTACATGACAGTAATTTCAGCCTAAAATCAGTTGCCTGCAGGAGAAATGGAAGAACATGACGCGGAAAAGGCCCCGCGGAGGTGCTGACAGGGGCAGTAAAACCTCCTGTCACAGGCTTCTCCCTGGTGCCCTAGGGTGACATGTTAGGGAACTTTGAAAATATTTTCTTTCTCTACAGCTTCCTTTTTCCTGACAGCAGTTTCTCCCACAAGTTCATGTCCCCAGATATACTAATAATTGATACTTACACTAATACCCGATATCATGCTTTGGACAATTGGACCCAAGCCTGGAGTGGCCTCCCAACTTTGCATCTCAGTCCTTAGTTCCCATACAAATATTCTAAAGATTCCTTTCAATACCATAGCTTGTGTGCTTTATCATTTAAGTTATGTGCCCAATCTTCATCGATTTAATGCCAACCCTGGAAGCCGTACTTAAATCCTCACACACTGTCACTCATGTGCCAACACAAACACATATATGATTTCTGTAAACAAGCAGGGTGATGGAGCTGTCCTGTTGATAAGTACCTCTGAGGAAGTGAAGGGTCTGTTTGCCATTACTTAAAGCAAACAGTAGCCAGAAGCCAGATAAAGAGACCCTAACAGGTTGACCCTGAGGTTGGTTAGGGAAGTAAATTGGCAAGTCACAGAAAGAAGGAAAGGTAACACATGGAAGGGACACGTTACCAAGATGTTTGAATACCAGGGCTGACTCTTAACTAGTTGAGTGGCTTCAGGCAATCTACTTTATCTAATTTTTAGTTTCCTTTGAAATTGGGAATGGCAATGGTGGTGGTTTCACAGTAATATCATGATGATTAAACGAGATAGTGTGTGTGTGTTAAATGCAACTGGCCTGTAGTCATGCTCAGAAAACATTTAAGAATTGTGGTGATAACAACAGCCTTTGAGGGGTCACTAAAGCTTTGGAAATTCTGTACCCATAAGCAGCCTTCTGAACAAAGGGTCCACAACTTTAGGCAAGCGTTCTCCAAATGATTAAAAACTCCTCGAATAAGGGAGGGGCTCCTGGGTGGCTCAGTTGGTTGAGCTCCGGACTCTTGATTTCGGCTCAGGTCATGATCTCACGTTTTGTGAGTTTCAGCTCCACATCAGGCCCCGTGCTGACAGGGTGGAGCCTACTTGGGATTCTCTGTCTCCTTCTCTCTCTGCCTCTCTCTCACTCACTATCTCTCCCTCTCAAAATACATAAAAGACTTAAAAAATAAAAATAAAAACTCCTGGAATAAGGGAAAACAATTGGAAAACACTAAGAGTATCACTGAAGTAAAAGATGTAGTTGGTCCAGGTAAAATGATCTTTCCAAAGTTACAAAGATAGAAATTTCTAAATCACTATCCTTGACTAAAAGTATGTGCTGCTTTTCTTTACTTATTTATTACCCCCCTTTCAACAAAACTCAGGCCAGTTTCCCCCTTGCAGCACACCTGACCGGACCACTCAGGTGGCACTTGCATGGTTCCCTTTTTACAGGTTAGTCCTACTCCAATTTCATTGCAGCTGCTGGCAAGCAGGGCTCCAATCTTATACCTTCGTTCCATTCCCAGAACAACCCTCCGCACATGGTCGCTAATAAACAAATGCATATCACTGATAATGATATTTGTTACGATGTATTTTTTTTTTTTGAGAGAGAGACAGAGTGAGAGGCAGGGAGGGGCAGAAAGAGAGGGAGAGAGAGAATCCCAAGCAGGCTCTGCGCTGACAGCCCAAAGCCCGATAGGAGCTTGAACTCACAGACCATGAGGTCGTGACCTGAGCCAAAATCGAGAGTCATATACCTAACCTCCTGAGCCACCCAGGTGTCCCTGTTAGGGTGTATTTCTATGTAAAGTCAAATGAACTTCTTCTGGGTAAGTCCATAGAATGGCTTATCCTCTGTACAGCAGAGCAACCAACATATTATCATAAGTGCTTCATGAATAAAGGGTGAGTGAAAATGAAAAACAAATGGGTCACTATAAGAAGTTATATACCAATAAAGGGATAAATTAGGCAAATAAGAATACTAGGAAGTAATTTTTTTAAAAGATGCTGGATGCAATCAAGCATCTATTTCATATGAATATTACAGTTTTCAAACATTTATGACTTGGGTACCAAAAATTCCCTGCAACAATGTATTTTCCTCAGGAGACTGAAGCTAAGGTTTAAAGGATCAGCCACCGTTACATTCTGCTTGAGAACAAAGTCCCAACCATAGTTTCCTCTTACGGACCTTACATGGAACGTATCACCCATTGTTGACTTGTACATTTATAGAAGTTTCCCAGCACTACCTAGGATAAACAGAATCGGAAAGGAAAGATTCTTAAAATCAGAAGGAAAGCGGCCAACATGGCAAGTAAATTATCTTTTGTGGTGATAGGGTTGGGAGAGAAAAGGGATATGTTTGTGCAAAGCAACCACAAAGTGCCATTGGAGCTATTGATGGATAAGCTGTTTCTGAAACCTCTGCTTTTTAAAGAAACCATATCAGCAGCACCAAGCAGCTCATTTGCTGCAGATTTGTCTTCAAATTGTTTTGTGCAAAATGCTGATAAGCACAACTTAACTTGAGAGAGAAACTATATACATTTTTCATTTAAACACAGAGCAAATGGGAAACCACAGGACATATACAACTGTGGGAGCAGGAGACAAATATTCTTATGAGAAGGCAAACAAAGATGCTGGATGGTGAAACAAAATCCTAGGCAGTGCACAAAGTCAAAGAAAAAATGGCCATTGTGACTGGAGGTGAATTCCTGCTAGAATCTCGGGCCATTGCTAATTTTCTCCAGCAAAGAAGCATTTCTGGTTAAATTTTATAAGAAATTCTTTACTGAAATTTTAGACTCCCAATTAATATCTTCCTCTCTGGTCAATGTATTTTTATGAAGCCCAAAACTAGAATTGGAAAAGCTAATTAACTGATGTACATCATTGTGCGTTTAATAAAGCAATGATGTCGTATTCTGGTTACACAGATATAGAAGACCAGCATCAACTCTTGGGATGAATAAGGATCATGTAGCCCTAAAACATCATTTGTAACATCAGAGAACATTGCAGAACCACATTTCTTAAATTATGTCACACAAACCATTCGTAGTATCGAATGTTAGCAGGTGATAATGCCAAGTTAATGGTTCTGCAGTCAAACCTCTCGTTCTCTTGCTAATAAAGAAGCTCATATATACAGATACACATAAGAAACAAGTTCAGTGCAGTAATTTTTATAACAAGTGTTAATGAATTTTCCAGGTTATATCCTAAGTTGCTCATAGTTCTGTGTCCTACTTCTGCTTCTATTTCCAGAATGTGTCCAAGGGAACTCTTGTTCCACCAAAACTACACAAATATATAGGTACATGTATATGTATATCTATATGTATACCCATAAATAATGTACTTGGTGAATAATATAAAAATTTTTATACTATATCCCTTATTTTTAAGAATAAAAATGCACATTAGTGAATTAAACACTTTAAAATGTCCCACAACATGGGATGCCTGGGTGGCTCAGTTGGTTAAGCATCTGACTTCGGCTCAGGTCATGATTTAATGGTTCGTGGGTTCGAGCCCCACGTCCAGCTCTGTGCTGACGGCTCAGAGCCTGGAGCCTGCTTCAGGTTCTGTGCCTCCCTCTCCTTCTGCCCCTCCCTCACTCGCACTCTGTCTCTCTCTCTCTCTCTCTCTCTCTCTCTCTCAAGAATAAATAAACATAAACATTTTTTAAATACATAAATAAAATGTCCTACAGCAGAAAAACCCTATTTAACCTAGAATTGCTAAAATTTAGCTAATCAAGAAAGTCTTTTCTTTTTTTAATATGAAATATTTATTACTAACTCATGGAACTCAAAACTCACTTTGCAATGTACTGGTATAGAAAAATATTTCATAACATAAGTGAAAGACTACAAAAGAAAAATATCACAGTGTTTACACTATGATCTTATTTTTGTAAGATAATTACATACTCATTTTTCCTATTTTTCCATAACACATATTTTTGTTAGAAAAAAATATGTTATTGATAACATTTAAAAATGCTTAATATTGTTTTATTTGGCATGGAGGAAAGGTACATAGAGTATGACCCATTTTCTAAAGTTTCCAAGCATTCAAATCTCTATTAGGGCTATAACTGGAGCCAAACACCTTCAGTGAGTGACGGCCCTGTCTTGCTATGCTGGGTGTTGAATGTTGAATATTGAATGTCATGGGAAGTGCCCCAGGCTCCTATTTCTACTCCTAATTGGTGCACCTGAAAAATAACCATTGAACTGAGCTTTGAATCGCCTGTATAATTAGAATAGTATATAACAAGGAGGCCAAATGTAAAGACGAAGTATTCCCATGCTTTTTCCTCAAACACCAACTTTAGGCACCTGACCAAATACTATTCAATTTCATCTGAATGTCTCTTTCCTGCTTGAGTGTACCAAAGCCCTGGGTTTCTCCCCTACTTGAGCAGATGGGCAAAGGAGAGTTGAGCGGCAAACACTCACCCCACCAAGAAGAACTGGACAAGAAGAGAGACAGGAAAGGTGCGTGGCTTTCCATTCACCACAAGCCTCTTGCTTTAAGGAAACTAGAATTTGTGGAAAGTTTGCTATAGCAAAGAAGTATGCCATATGGGAAAACATACTATATGGAAAATTTGCTATCGCAGAAAAGGAGCTGTGGAGATTGACAAAGAGGGCAGGGCATATAGCTTTCACCTTGAAGGAGCTTATAATAAAAATGTTTAGTGCAGGATACAGGTAGTAGAATTCACACATTTCAGCTCTACTGGGATGCGACTCTAAATTCTGTGCAGTCAGGGAGGTGGGAAGAAGAGAGCTGGAGAATATGTAGTATATAGGAGATTGATCTGGCAAGACCGTGTAAATAAATCCACCAAGAAGTGTGTGTGCATGCCTGTGTTAAGCACTCATGAGGCTTAAAAAGTGTATGAGCAGGCTCATGCCCTCAGGGAGTAGGCTTTCTTTCTGGTTGGCTAGATGGCATCCCTAGAGGAAACACACACACACACACACACACACACACACACAAATAAATAAATAAATAAACAAACAGTATGTGATTGGGTTCTAAATAAGGGGATAGAGCCTGGCATTGGGCTTGGAAAATAGGTACTTAATACTTGTTTATTGAATTTAATTATATCAGTAAGCCATCAGAGTGCTAGACAGGAGACCTCTGCAGAGTCACACAGATAATGAGGATTCCTAACAAACAATAACTGAGGTGGTGTAGTGACCCCTTGGGACAAGTTGGGAAGAGGGCAATTAGAAAAATATGTAAATCCAAGAACGAGCAGTTTAAATTTGACAAGAAGTGTGCGTTAGAAACACTTTTACGCTCTTAAGATGGTAAATGATAATCAAAATTAAGTCCTAAGAACCACAGTTTCTGGTAAGACTGATTGAAGAGAGATCAGACTTGAATGAGGCCAGCTAACAAGTCTATTTCTAGGCTTGTCCTACAGCTATCATGACAACATCACTTCAAAAAAATTAGCAGGATTTGGTGACAGACTCAGTATGTAGGACCGAAAATCAAAGAGCATGTATGGGGTTCGGTAAACACAAGTCATTTATTCTCAAAATCTACGTGGGCATTCAACTACTGTCAGAAATACATCATGGTGACTCTACCCTTTTTTAGTATAGTTGACACACGATGTTACATTAGTTTCAGGTGCACAATATAGTGATTCGACTTCTCTGTGTGTTATGGCATGCTCACCACAAGTGTAGCCACTATCTGTGAACATCTGTACCATCTGACAACGCTATTACACTATCATTGACAATATTCTCTATGACATACCTTTTATTCCCATGACTTCTTCATGCCATAATTGGAAGCTTCTAACCACATTTTAAAAATGTTGGTTTATTTATCCTGAGAGAGAGACAGAGGGGGGAGGGGGGGAGGAGCAGAGGGAGAGGGAGAGAGAATCCCAAGCAGGCTCCACACTTGCAGACCCAGATGCAAGGCTCAATCTCATGATGGTGAGCCAAAATCAACATTGAGATGCTCAACCAACTGAGCCACCCAAGCGCCTCCACCCATTTTTGTAATAAAAAGACATATAAAGTGTTCCATTACTTGCTATGTTTTAAACCATTAATTCTAGTGCAATATAAGCGTGTGTGTGTGCGCGTGCGTGCCCACATGCGCGTAAGCACACGTGTTTGGCAACTTGAAAATCCTGTGCAACATATGGAATCCAGCAAAACCAACATGCTTTAGTATATACTTAAAAAGCAATAATCTGAACAGGCAAAAAGATCCTCATTGCACTGACATCATCTTCACAGGGAAGAGGAAAAGGAACACATCGCTGACACTTTTGTTCTAGGTATATTTTCCAAGTGATTTACCTCCACATGGGAGGTGAGTCTTCTCAAAATGAATTCCCATTTTTGGGTGTTCACACCACTTACTGCTCTTGAGCCTGACCCCAGGACAGCTCTTGTTGTATAGCCCAGTCTTGTAAGCATTAGCCTATTGCTTACATATGAATGTTCTATTCCTGGCTGTCAATGACAAAGGCCATGCTGCATGCACATCAGAGATGAGAAGAAATCATTGCTTAATTGTGGCTCACATGTCTCTCTTCATCACAGGCAGAGCCACAAATATTTCCAAACCACAAAACAAAACTCATTTATATCACTGCTTACAGAAACTATAAATACTTCAATTCTGTACATTTGTACAATATTAAGCATAGCTAGGAGTGTTTGTTCTTTCATACATCTGTCCTCCCTGCTTGTCTGGGGAAGTAGATGCCGAAAAGTATGATGCTTTGCATTTCAGTTAGTGCCAGCACAAGGCAAAAGTATATGGTCATGGCTTTTTGTTGCATTTTATTGTTTAAAGGGGAGCTCTGCAGTGTATTCTGAACCAAGCTTTGTGTGAGGTGAGTTACCAACTAATCGTCCAGTACCAAAATCTCCAAGAAAAATGTGCAGGTTGGGGGGGTGGAGGAAGAAAAATGTAGCTTCTATTTTATAGTACATTTATCTTAATTAGATTAAGAGACTGCCAATCTTCTCTTTCAACCTGGAAATTATGAAAAAAGAAGAGCAATACAGGACCTTCTCTCTCCAGGATGATTTCAATGCATTAAGTTTCACTGTTCATTTAATTTCTTAAAGGCATTTTGTGCCTGCAATAATCATTCCAGATAAGAAAACTCTCCATCACAACCACGTGAAATCAGACCCAGGAAGCACATTTGGGTAGTGTATCTTGACCAAAGAGTGGTCCTCAGTATCGGGACTTGTTTTTCTCCCAAAGACAGATACCACCAATGTTAGACTGCATTCGCAATGGAAATCATCGCTTGGGCACTGAATCCAGCCACAGAGGATTTGGCAAAAGGGCTGTAACCTCTTCTCTCTCCTCACCAGTGAGAATCCCACCACAGTTTTCCATCCGTTGGTGACCTCCATCCTGGATTACCTCAATGCCCTTTGCTCAGGGCTATGGTTAAAGACCTCCCAGAAGCTCCAGCTGTTGGTACAGAATGCATCAGTTGTCTAGTTGTTAACGGTCACAGGCTGACGTGACTGGAGTGTCTCTGAATCTCCAGAGCCCATCTGGCATTGGTTGGTGGTCCCATGCCCTTTTAGCAGCCTGAGTCACTGGGATTTTTAAGAAATGTATTGAGACTGTTGATATTTTGTAGCTTTTGAATCTCCATGTAAGTTCACCACTTCTAGGCAAGGAAGTGGACTGGATACAAGTAAAAGGTAGGAAACACTCTTGAGAACAGATACATGTAAAAGGAAGTTTTGTTGAGTTTCCTCAGCTTCACACAATAAAGTAGATAGCAGTAAAGATAGCATGATTGTCTGTGAAAGGATGCTATGGGATGCATACACTTGCCAGCTCAAAGCCAGAGATTCTATAGCAAGATGTTCTGCCCACTAAGGTCCCACCATCACAGCAACTAATTATGATTTTGAAGAAAATGAGTATAAAATAGCAATTGTCAGCAGAGAATACATATACTTTGATTCTGCTGCCTCCAGTCTTTAATGAAATTCAAGATTATCAGCTAGTATGCCAGGTCTGTTAACTAAGGAAATATGACTCAAAAATAAGGTGGAATGTCATTGTCCTCAAATGCTTCACTTCCACAAGTTTCCTTTTGGAAAATACTTGCTGGGAAATGAGAAACAGAAATCAGTGTACCAATTATATGGAAGGTTCTGATGTACTCAGTGTTTCTCTGAGCGCATATGAGTCCAGTATTTTTGGTTTTGATTAGTCAAGCGTTATTCAAAACCGGGCTTTAGAAAACATTTAAAAACTTTAATTGAGAATAACTAAACACTGTGGAGATAAACTGTGAAGGTATACTAAAATAGTTAAGTCAGACATGTGTTATAATGACAGCTTCTATTCCACTCAGAGAAATCAGTTATGATTGCTGACAGCAAAGCTTGAGTTGGGTTCAAGAAAGACAACCCATATGCAAATGGGACAATCAGCATCCACTCTTGTGACAAAAGTTTCTAATGAGTAGGTAGAATGACCTACACAGGTATGAGGGTGAAATCACCCACTATCCAAAAAGAAAGATGGCTCATAATCAAGTGGTTTAAGTTAATGAATGCTCATAAGTTGAGAAGTTAAATGACAGCATTGGCTTATTTCACTTAGCATAATACATTCTAGCTCCATCCATGCCGTTGCAAATGGCAAGATTTCATGCTTTTTGATGGCTGAGTAATGTTCCATTGTATATATATATACTACCTCTTTTTTATCCATTTATAAGTTGATGGACATTTGGGCTCTCTCAGTAGTTTGGCTGTTTTTGATAATGCTGCTATAAGCATTAGGGTACATGTACCCCTTCAAGTCTGTATTTTTTTGTATCCTTTGGGTAAATACTTAGTAGTGCAATTACTGGATCGTAAGGTAGTTCTATTTTTAGTTTTTTGAGGAACCTCCATACTTTTCTCTAGAGTGGCTGTACCCGTTTGATTTCCCACCAACAGTGGGAAGAAATGGTTCCCTTTCCTCTGCATGTTTGCCAATGTCTCTTGTTTCTTGTGTTGTTCATTTTAGCCATTCTGGCAGGTGTGAGGTGATAGCTCATCACAGTTTTGATTTGTATTTTCCTGATGAGTGAGGTTGAGCATATTTTCATGTGTCTGTTAGCTGTCTGGATGTCTTCTTTGGAAAAATGTGTATTCATGTCTTCTGCCCATTTAACCAGATTATTTGTTTTTTTGGGTGCTGAGTTTGATACTTTTTTTAAATAGATTTTGGATATTAATCCTGTATCAGATTTGTCATTTGCAAATATCTTCTCCCATTACATAGGTGGCCTTTTAGGGTTTTTTTTTATTGTTTCCTTTGCTGTGTAGAAGCTTTTTATCTTCTTATGAAGTCCCAGTAGTTCATTTTTGCTTTTGTTTCCCTTGCCTCTGGTGGTGTGTCTAATAAGAAGTTGCTTTGGATGAGGTCAAAAAGGTTGCCGCCTGTGTTCTCCTCTAGGGTTTTGATGGTTCCCTGTCTCACATTTAGGTCTTTCATCTATTTTGAATTTATTTTTGTGTACGGTGTAAGAAAGTGGTACAGTTTCTTCTGCATGTTGCTGTCCGGTTTTCCCAGCACCATTTGTTAAAGAGACTGTCTTTTTTCCATTGGATATTCTTTCCTGTTTTGTTGAAGATTAGTTGACCAGAGAGTTGTGGGTCCATTTCTGGGTTTTCTCTTCTGTTGCATTGATCTATGTGTCTGGTTTTGTGCCAGTACTGTACTGTCTTAATGATTACAGCTTTGTAACATAGCTTGAAATGCAAATCGTGATGCTTCCAGTTTTGTTTTTCTTTTTCAGAATTGCTTTGGCTATTCAGGGTCTTTTGTGGTTCCATACAAATTTTAGGATTGTTTGCTCTAGCTCTGCAAAAATGCTGGTGGTATTTTGATAGGGGGTGCATTAAATGTGTAGATTGCTTTGGGTAGTATAGACGTTTTAACAATGTTTGTTCTTCCAGTCAGTCAGAGAAAGACAAATACCATATGATTTCACTCATATGTGGAATTTAAGAAGCAAAACAGATGAACATATGGGAAGGGGGGAAAAAAGAGAAGAGAGGGAAACACCACAAGAGACTCTTAACGATAGAGAACAAACTGAGGGTTGATGGAGGGAGGTGGGTGGGAGATGGGCCAGATGGGTGATGGGTAGTAAAGAGGCCACTTGTGATGAGCACTGGGTGTCATATATAAGTGCTGAATTGCTGAATTTTACTCCCGAAACCAAAATTGCGCTATGTTTTAACTAAACTTTTAATTAAAAAAATTTAAAAATAAATGACAGGAAAAACAGAATTAGCTGTATTCATATAACTGATTCCCAGAATTAATGCTGTTTCATGCTACTAAGTGTATTAAAGTAACTGTAGGCATTATTACTATCCATATTTCAGACATTCCCAGAAGTGAGTGTTAAAAAAAAGAGGATCTTATGACAAATAAGCACATTCAATGAAAATAATTATATGAGGAAATGCATGTTAAAATATATTGATTGATAGAGATACTATGCACCTGCAACGGGAAGTTGGAATGTGCATCTCCCTAAAAAGAGTCTGGAGTTTCAGTCCTGACTTATTATGTCCACTTCACAACACCAGTTACCTTCATTAGGGTCCCACACTGGCTCAGCTCGTTACCAGCTACAGTGCCATAGGTCTGTCTGTGCACTTACTAGAAGGGTAATGATTCTGCCAATGGCTTCACCACTCTAAGGTCTCTGCCCCAGGGATAGCTACACATTGCCTTACATCATATTGGAGTCAATTTCCCTTCATATGCACCTCTAGCATTTAAAGACACCATTTCGGGGCACCTGGGTGGCTCAGTCAGTTAAGCTTCCGACTTCAGCTCAGGGCATGGTCTCACAGTCCGTGGGTTCGAGCCCCACATTGGGCTCCGTGCTGACAGCTCAGAGCCTGGAGCCTGCTTCCCATTCTGTGTCTCCCTCTCGCTCTGCCCCTCCCCCACTCATGCTGTCTCTTTCTCTCTCTCTCTCTCTCTCTCATAAATAAATAAACTTGAAATTTTTAAAATAAATAAATAAATAAATGAATAAAGACACTATTTGGACTCAGCACCCTAAGAACATACCTTTGCTTCTTTTAGTCCCCAAACGTTACCATCCTTCAGAGTCAAGGAAGTTACTTCTACCATTCCAAGTTGCCTGAGATTTCTAAAGGCCAGTGCAGTGGCTGGCATCAGTCTGTGTCAAAGTATTTTACTGACCTGCAGCAAAATTCAGGAGGAAAACAAGGGCAAGATAGTGGTTTGTTTTTTCCCTAAAGTTAAAGGTATACTCTGTAAAAGCTCTCTGTAGCCTAACTTTATGTACTTCTAAGAACCTTTCCACTCTTTGGCATTTTTTTCTTCTGAAAAAGTCATGATGATTAACTGGTGTTAGTTTTCCCTATTATCTTCACTTTGTGAAACACAAAGATGAAAATCATGTTATTCCCTTCTCTTCCTTCCTTTCTTTTCCTCTCTCCTTTCCTTCTTCATCTTTCTTTTGCTCTCACATTAGTTTGTTTGTTCACTCTTTGTTATGCTACTGTTTTCTGAAATTCAAAGATAGGGAAAACGTGGTGTCATGGGCTCTCACTGGTCACCACACCAAATTGACTGAGTATCAATGCCCATCCAGTACTGATCAAGCTGT
Organism: Panthera tigris; assembly: GCF_018350195.1. Lineage (NCBI taxonomy): Eukaryota > Metazoa > Chordata > Mammalia > Carnivora > Felidae > Panthera > Panthera tigris. The sequence continues at coordinate 82,091,099 of NC_056663.1, read as the reverse complement.
ACTGAAATCTATCCCTGCACATTCTCAGGTAGCAACTCTGTATTTTCCATGGAGGGCCTGTGGTAAGACTGTCCAAAAAGAAGAGGGGCAGAGCTGGAAAGGAAGAAAGAAAGAAGAAAAAAGAAGACAAGACAAGACAAGAGATATTCAATTGCTGTGGTTTCCCATGTTTCCATTTGTTCCTCAGTCAGGCTCAACTCTGCTGCTGTTTAAAGCTGACTGAGAGAAACAACTCCTTAATATGCTTTAAGTTCGGGTTGAACATGCACCACCTGGGTAAATTAGGTGGTTCCAGAGAGGCTGTGGGTCCCTTTCATTCTAGCAAACTCCAGAATAACTGGATCACTCCTGTGACAGCTCCCTGTTGACAGAATAAATCAGAATGTGGAAGCACCTGAGGGTGTGTAAAGACCTGGAAAACCCCAGGGAATAACCTGTTCTCCCTAAAGATGCAGAAGCAGTGGATGAATAAGGAGGAGGCCAAGGTCGCATCCTGGCCCTGCTCCATCTGGCCTTGTGATTTTGAGGGTGTCAGTTTACAGTTTGGGGTCTCATTTTCCACCTGTAACAATAGAAAGTTCCAAACTACCCAATAAAGATGCCAGAATATGATTAAGCAGACCTGCTTGGACTGGAAGAAAAGGACCACTGAAGGACAGGAGCTTTCCCCAATCTGATTTTGACCAGTCCACCTCAGACAGGACTCCAGAGGTGAAGTGCAGCAAGATGATATTATTAAGTTCAAGATACGAGGGCCCACCAACTAATATTCCAACTATTCATTAAAATTTAAGCTACGGACTAAAGAGAGAAATTCAGTCTATAGCAAGTAATGTTAACTTCAAAACCCCTGACACATTTCTATTTCCACTAATATCAGAAACAAGGGAGGAGTCTGGGTGGCTCAGTCAGTTAAGCGTTGGACTTCAGCTCAGGTATGCCACAGTTCGTGAGTTAGAGCCCCACATCCAGCTCGCTGCTGTCAACACAAAGCCTGCTTCGGATCCTCTATCCCCCTGTCTCGCTGCCTTTCCCTCTCTCTCTCAAAAATAAATAAACATTGAAAAAAAAAATAACAAACAAGGTTAGGATGTCCGTTCCTGCCACTACTGTTTAAGATTATGCGGAAGTTTTAGCCAATACATTCAGATATTAAACATAAATAAGATACCTCACTAAATGAAAAGGGGAGTACAAATTATCTTAATTTCTCATATGATCATCTGCCTTTTTCAAAAGCCAATATAAGCAACTGGCAAGCAATTAAAACTAATAAAAGAATGATAACGAGGGGGAGTAATTTAAAAAATATATACAAAGTCAATTATTTTTAAAATGATTAAGTTGTTAAATGACTATTTAGAAGATTAATAGCATGAGAATGAAAGTGGATAGGCATTGGTGGCTGCTAATTATTAGAGACGCAGGCAGATCCCTGCCCCATGAAGGAGAAAAGGAGCAAAGATGAACAGCAGGCAGTGGGAAAGTCAGGGTGGGGTCAGGGAGGTCTAGTTAATAACAGTGGAAGTCGAGGAAGAATATAGAGGGGACAAACTGATTATTCAGAGCCTAAGCAGAGAAATTTAAATCTGATACAGATGGAAATAGACAACAAGAAGTAACAGAGGAAATGCAACACTGGTGCAACGGATGATTAAAAGTCCTTTGTTCCCCTACCTTCTCTCCATTTACTGCTATTTTATAGCGAAGGTTAGATACTTCTCACAAATATATTTAGACTGTAATTACTGATTAAGATTACTTTCTTTCCTAAGTATTTGTTGGGGATCAATCCCACACTGAGCATATAGCAGACAAATTCCTTGTCATCTTAAAATGGACAAAGTACTTGGAGTTCCTGGGTGGCTCAGTTGGTTAAGCATCCTACTCTTGGTTTTGGCTCAGGTCATGATCTCACAGGCTCATGAGTTTGAGTCCTGCATCAGGCTCTATGCTGTCAGTGTGGAGCCTGCTTGGGATTCTCTCTCTCCCTCTCTGTCTCTTAGAATAAATGAATAAAAACTTTTTTAAAAAATGGAAAGAGTACCATGTTTCTAGGTAAACGTTGTGAAAATAGAAATTTTTCTAAAATAAAAGTTTTTTGGGGGGTCTACATATTTAATCAAAATGTCAGTGAGATTTGTGTTGATTAATAAATGGATAAAAATAATTAGATCGATTGAGAATGAAGAGTAATGGGGAGGTACATTCAGTTCTCATTGTTAAAATACTTATAGAGGTGTAATAATTAAAAATATCTACATACAACTCTACAATCTAATAAATGGTACAGGAAAGAAAAGTCAAAGACAGATCCTATTGTGTGTAATAATGATATATTACAAAGGCCACATTACAAATGGAACAAAAAAGAAATGACAAAGTTGGAATACAATTCATTAATCAAAAAATTAATAATAAACGTGGAGCTTTATCACAGATATTTCACTAAAATTCTGTTCAATTGTATTAAAAGTTAACTGTATATGAAACTGTAGGAAAAAAATAAGGAAATACAAGTTATTTATATGTGATGTCTGGATGGAGATTTTTCATGGGGTAAAAATCAATGAAAGAAATACAAAAAACATGTATAGATTCAAATACATAAAAATTTAAATAACTGCTTATCAGAACCCATAAATTAAATATTTCAAAGGATGAAATCTAAGCAAATAGCCTAACTATTGATACTAATCATTAAGAAAATAGAAGACAAACAGAAATAATGTTGCAACATATATGTTCTAATTGTGAAGCAGACACTTGATAAATTCAAAAGATGTGATCTGACACTGCTACCATCCGAATACTCACACCCCCTCCCCAAATTCATATATTTAAATTCTAACTCTCAAAGATGGTGGTATTAAGAGATGGGCCCTTTGCAAGGGGAGCCTGGATGGCTCAGTTGGTTAAGCATCTGACTTTGGGTCAGGTCATGACCTCACAGTTCATAAGTTCAAGCCTTGCCTGGGGCTTTCTGCTGTCAGAGAGGAGCCTGCTTCACATCCTCTGCCTCCCTCTCTCTCTGCCCCTCCTTGGCCCCTTTCCCCCAACCCCCGCTGGCATAGTGCTCATGCATGCATGCTCTCTCTCACAGGCTCTCTCTCAAAAATAAACATTTTTTTAAAAGAGGTGGGGCCTTTGGGAGGTGCTTATGTCATAAATGTGGAGCCCTCATGAAGGAGCTTAGTGCCCTTATAAAAGAGGATGCAGAGAGTTCCCTAGCCCCTTCCACCATGGGAGGACCCAGTGAGAAGACCCAAGCTACACACCAGGAGGAAGGTCCTCACCAGAGAATATGACTATGCTAGTGACTAAAGCTTGAACTTCCCAGCCTCCAGAACTCTGAGAACTAAATTTATGCTGTCTATAAGCTACCCAGCTACCCACTCTGATATTTTGGACTAAGACAGACACATAGCCATAATAGAACACTTGGACAGAAGCGCTGGATTTTTATCATGTTCAAAATTAAAAAAAAAAAAAAAAAGACTTTACCAAAATAACCCAATGAAATAACATTAAAACTTCTATATTTTATGTCCCCCCTCTCTCTGCCCCTCTCCCACTTGTTCTCTCCCCCAAAATAAATAATTATTTTTAAAAAGTCTATATTGTAGAGATGAGTTGTGTTTAGTAAAGATTCAAAAAAGCAGTCCGATTCAGTTTGGTACCCTCCTATCCCAACTGTTTGATACAACGTTTAATTCCTCTGCTGATCTTATTCTAAGGTGCTACTTTGCCTTCACCTTCGTCCCCTAATTTTAAGTTAAATTGGCTTCTTGAACTGCCCTGTCTCAGGAACTCCAGACCTTTCTCTTACATCAAATCTTCTTTTCTTCTGCTCTAATTAAAAATGCTAGCTGTCTTATTGAAAAATGTTTCCTATATATGCTTTCTCACCTAATTAAGTAAAAGATTACTTTTGTCCAACTCTTTCCCGGGAAGTACAAAGAAATCTACAAGATTAGGCTGACCCACGCCACCGCAGCAGCATGGACAGCTCAGCTGCTTTTTCCCCAGTTTCAAACTCTGTCTCCACCTGCTCATCTCCCTTTATTTTCCTCCTTCAAACCCACTTATGCTGCATTTCCTGAATGCTAAGAAACACATTATGTTTTACATTTCAGTATTTCCAAAACTGGAAACTTTTTTTAAAAACGATTTTTATGTTTCAGTAATTCTATACCCAAGTTGGGCCTCGAACTCACAACCCTGAGATCAAGCCTCACAGTCTCCACCAACTGAGCTAGCCAGGTGATTCCTAAAACTGGAATTTTAACTGAATTTGCCAAAGTCTCCTTATTACTTTTTACTCATTATTGGAATGCAGACACCCTTTAAAAGATAGATTATATTCAATATACAACTTGTAAAATATAAAGCATCATTTAATAAAAAACTGTTTTCTCAAAGAATGAATCTCTCCCCTACAGGGGGAAAAAAAAAACATTAAAAAAAATCTCAGTGAGATGTTGTTAAATTTTTTTCTTTATTTAGATTTGAAATAATCCCTCTAAATTTTTGAAGGACGTATGTTACAAAACGTCTTCCCTGGCATTCTAATAAAAGTAATTCTGGATGATCTGGAGAAATATTTAACCACTTAGAATTTGGAAGAAACATTCATTTGAAAGAGACACCTGCTTTATTGAAACTTGGCTGCTATTAGCTGTACGCACGTATGGGGCAAAAGTGACTTCTGTCAGTTTTGATTGTTTGGTCCCTGTGCTGCACCTGTCGCTAAAAGCTTTGCATATCACCCAGTAGTGTGTTGGTGGATGTTTAACAACTGGCTCTCTGGGAAGAAGTAGGGGGAAGGGAGAGGAAACCTTGATGTGTAGCATTTGCCAATTTCCCTGGTTTCCCACCACAGCCAATTTCAAGCTAACAACGTGGTGTCATTGAACATGGAGTTGGGAAGAAATGGCCGTGCACAGGCTATCCCAGTTGACTGTGGTACACACCTTAGTTGAATTCCTGGAATAAAGAATTGATAAGTTACTGCATGCCTAAAGACAGCCTCAGGCTAGTACCCAGACTTCTTGAAAGAGAATTATGATAGGGGAGCAAGGATAGAAATTAGGCGGGAGGGGATAACTGCCTGAGTCAGATGTTATACATCTTACTGGGGGGAAAAACTGTTTACACAGTTGATTGGGGGGGGGTGGATTTGTCTAATTGTGGCTTACTAGCTTACTTACTGTATGTATTTGGGGAGGGGAGGCTATGTAAACATCCTCTTCTATTTCAACTATGAAATCTTTGTTAAGTTCTACATTGCTCACTAGTGCTTTGGGATGAATTGTGTGTGGGTTTGGGGGTGGGAAAGGCACAGGGAGGTGTGAATTAAAAAGTGCAGAGTCCTGCTTAAGAAGTGGTGCAGAACTAAAACTCAGGTTGACTGTGGGGGTAACAAACTTGCATGTCAAAAGTAATTTAAGAGAGCAAAAAGTAGATGCCGGGGTGGATGGAAGGTTTCTAAAGAAGAAGAAACAGTTTTTTGTTTGCTTTGTCTTTTTCTTGCTAGGGAGTTTCAACTTACATGGCTGGTCATAGAGGATAGTACAGAAAAGGCAGAGGAAGGGATAGTGTAAAATGCATGAGTTGCATCAGGTCTGGGAACTATGTGGCTAAGCCAACAATGTTGTGACATCATTAGCCAAGTTTTCTGTTCTCTTGATGCAAAACATGTATCCAATTTTGATACAGTCTGATGTATCAATGCTTCTAACCGCATTAGCCCCTCAATATTAAGTATCTAAGACTCTTTTCCAGATAGAACTTCATTAATTATTTACATTTGCTGAATCCTTTCCCCAGATTTTTTACCTGAGAATGTTTCATGGTAAAATCATGTGGACTCTGTGAAACAAGATACATACAAGTACAACTTACTTATCACCATCTTGTATAAAGTGGGAACGTGGAGAGTAGTAAGATTGATGGGATTTGTCCACAAGCATCTCCTTGGTCCAATGTAGACCTGGAAATAGAACCAACTCTTCAGACTTCTCATTCTATGCTCTTCCTTCCAAAAAGTATTTATCTGGCTATGCAGCAAGCTCTTGGAGGCACAGAGGCCACCAGAAATAGAGAGAAGGGGTATGGTTACACTTTAGTTATATTCTGCCCATTGCTTGAGAGACAATTTCTACATTGGTCCTCTCCTGAATAGAAGAGAGAAATGGGGAGGAGGACTGGATGGGGCTGTTCTCTGTGTGGTCCAGAGGCCTTTACTGCTGGAAGTGGGCCCTTCCGGCCACAGTCCTACCAGGAATCTTCTTTTCCCCTTATAGTAAAACCCTGTTTATAAATATACATGCACCCACACACAAACATATACATCCCTCAAATGTCCAGAGCAGTTCTGTATCCACAGAGATAAATACAGAATAAAGAAGCATGACAGAGACAGATGGATATAGAAGTATTTTTAATTTTTTAAGAAAACATTTGCCCGCTTTGGGGAGAAACAGTCGTTTCTAAGGTTCTAAGGGAAAGGAAACCTGTACTTAGGCTAAACTTCCTCAGGATTAATTATTACTGTATTTGAAATCCAAATGACTTGACCCATCATTAGTGGATAAGTGTAGGCCAGGGAATAAATATCCACTCTGTCCACAATAAGACAGGTATCCGCACCAAGTTCGAAGGCCCCCGGACTTCACCACACACATTTAGGCCATCTTTAGAGTTGTGATGACGAAAGGCTGGATGTATTCTGAAAGCCTGAGGAGGCGGCCAGCACCACCTCAGGCTCATTAGCAGAAACCACAGGTATAACCAACCAGCTGGGCCATTCACGTAACCAATCCTTGCGCCAGATGCCACTTTTGGAAAAACATACCTCAGTGCTCCTCATTGAAATTCCGTCTCTGGACTTATAAAGGGTGTACTGTGTGAGCAACACAGGCATGGCTTGGGGCAACTGGGGCCATTCTGTGAGATATAGTGCGAGGCTCTACTCTGCTTTCCAAATGGCTGCTCATTGTAAACAGCCTGTTCAGTGCGCCTGGGAACACGGCACAGGCCCAGCCGGCGGGGATTTTATGCACGCCTGTGATTCCAGCTTTACTGTATTCTGACTTGTAGAGGAAAGGGATCAGATGGGTATAAAATCTCATATGAAGTAAATGAACGAAGAAGTGTTTTATCAATAAAATTTCATTTACACCTCACATGCGTATCACTTAAATGACAAAAGCACGGGAACACCTCACATCTTCTTTAGAACATATGTCTTTTTTTCTGTTAATAAACAGAGTACAGACCTCAAACACTTGTGTACTTAATAAGTGTTATTTGAAGATGGTGGCATTTGTTAAACAGAATTCATGCACTTGGCTTACAAAGGGTTCTCTTTACTCTATCCTACTTAATGTGACTTCAAATCGACTACTAATCCTTCTTTCAGATTTTAAAACAATTTGGTACCATATCCCACACATGTTGGCATTCAACATTTTTAATATTTGTGAGGTCATACTTCAATTTTAGTACCCTGCCTCTTATTTGGAAATTTTCTATAGAAATATCTACTCCGAAGAGCAACATTGGGCAACAAAACTAAACAGATGAAGTCACAAAAGAGTGTTCATTATAAATACCCTTTTGCAACTAGGAACAAAAACCACACGCAAAAACAAACAAACAAACAAACATGTAGAGGATATATATATGTTGGTATAATGTGCTTTCAGGGTTGGGGAGAGGAGCTTATAAAAAACTGAAATGCAAACAAAGACAAAAAGGACAGAAGAGCTAGTGATATAATTTTATGGCTCTTAAAAGATTGGCAGAGGATAGCAGCATACAAGTTCCACACACTTTCATTTCTCCAAGATACACTATCTACTCTCCTAATCTATTTTGATTTTTTCTTTCTGTTCATATTCCTCATTCTCCACATGATTTCCCAAATTCTTCCTTCTCTATATCATGGTTTCCTATTCTTCCGGTCGAACTATTTGAAGTCCATGGTAAAGCAATGCACAGAGATACGTTGGCAGTGAACTAACATGCACTGATGCTCGGATGGGAGAAATATTTGGGGGGTTACTAGAATAAATCTGAGTTCATCAAACGGCCTCCATTCCTCCCAACCTCTATTGCCTACTATGACTCCCCTCTTGGAGTGGCCACATTTCTTGATGCTACAAGAACAGGGCAGCTGTACAGTTTTAAACTCTCAACAGTAAAGTATGAGAGTTCCCAGTGTTTAATATTCTTACAAATACTTGATTTGTTTCCTCAAGTACTTTGTGATTTTTTATGGTGAGCGTATTACCTTCAGAAGAGATTGTAGTTTTTCTTTTCAGGCGGGAGTCCTGTGCACCAAGTGCTGTGAAAGCATTCTTATGGAGTGGTTTCGTCTTTGTATCTGCTGGGATCCCATTGGTCCTAGCCCAGTTTTTACATAAATATTTGAACAGGATACCTTGTGTTTTATAGTTTCTGGCATAGAATTCCTTATTTATTTCTGGCATCTTGGGATTTCTCTTTCTTTTGTGCTAGGTATTGCAATACTTATGTTGTTATTTTGTTTTATTTTATCAAATAAGTGGAAGAAGAGGGAGTGTTCGTGTTAGCTTAATCTGTCATAGTACAAGAAATTCTGGTCTGATTTATAGTATTTCTGGTCCTTGTAAGAGTAATTTCTCAATGTAAAGTGGTTTGGGGTTATAATTTGGTTTCTAATAAAAATCTGACCACAGGAAGAAAATGGTCTAACAGTGCTGAGATTCCTATGACTATTCCTGTCATTGCCAATTCATTAAATGGCCTCCTGGTTTTGAAATGAATGTCATGAATCTTCTCTAAAAAGAAGGGTCAGCTCTCAGGGTGTACATAAAATCAACTTTCAAAGCCTCTCAGTCTCAGGGTTAGATGCTGAACTTTGATACAATTTCCTAATGTCATAAATGCTACCCTCTGTAGCTTCTTGGGACACCGCCTGGCTATAGATAATTTCCTCTGGCAATAACACCTCAACATGGCTGTTGGCTGCAAACATATGTGTGGTTAACATCTATATGCTCTAGCACATGCCTGGCTCACAAGGCTTTAATTGATATTGCACATCATCTACCTACGTTTTCAAGAATTAATTTTCAATCGTGAAAATTTAGCAAATTATGTTTGTTTGCATTTAATTGCCTTGTTTAAAGGATACACTATTAACTATATTAACTGTTTAAATTTAGAATTATTAGATGACTTATGTAGTAGTTTCTGCCTTTTAAAAAACTAAGGTAATTTATAATTCTTAGTGATGTACTAAAAAGGGCTATGGAGATTCTATAGTATACATTTCTTAGAATCATCATAACCCAAAGAAGTATTTAACTAATATTTTTAATGTTTATTTATTTATTTTGAGAGAGGAGAGGATGAGGAGGGGAGGGCCAGAGAGAGAGAGAGAGAGAGAGAGAGAGGGAGATTCCCAAGCAGGCTCCATGCCATCAGCACAGAGCCTGATGTGGGGCTTGATCTCATTAACTGTGAGATCATGACTTGAGCCAAAATCAAGAGTCGGATGCTTCACTGACTGAGACACACAGGCACCCCTAGATAATTTTATTCAATAGAGGAAAAAGACTATAGTGGATGAAAACAATTTCAAATGTTTTACTTTTACATATTTTATGTTTTCTCTTGTATTTATTTTTTTAAAGATATTAAAGCATAATTTCTCCCCATTCCCCATTACCAAGTAATAAAAGACATTCTCTTCAAGGTCCAGAAATAAATTAAATTTATTTCTAACTATCATTGGGGGCTGAACTGAGAAAAATTTTAATTGCTATAAACAATTGAGAAAAAAGAAAAAGTAATGAAAGCCATTTTAACTGAATAGGAATCAAGTTATCAACGTTCAAAGCCAAATGCACTTTGTCCCTTAGTTATTCCAAAATGTGTTCTGGCCATAAGTGAATGCTAACATATAAATTTTCATGGAAAGGGAAGAGTAAAGCAACTCATACACATATTCTGTTATGCTCCATGGCTCAGCACTGTCCACTATGATTATGTCCGTGCTGCTACTCCACTCCTTCAATTCACATTCACAAGCTGAGAGACAGTCTGCTACATGCTGAGGGCAGCAAAAAGATGACCAAGGTAAAGCCTGTCTTTAAGAGACAGTCTAATTGAAAGTCAGATGTCTAACTATATACTGTGTAACAAAATCTGCGTTAAATACAGAAACAAAGGTTAAAAATAAAAGTGTAAGGAAAAACTATCAAAAGGCTAAGACTGCAAAGACTAACAGAACGTTTATTTGCTCCATTAGTAGCAGATAAATGCTTCCTACAAGGGAGTATTACCATGGAAAAGGCACATTCAGGTTAATTAATCAAGAAGACATTATCCTAAGCATGTATGCACCTAATAACAGGGTTTCAAAATATATGAAGAAAATAAGTTGGTAGAATGAAAAGCTAAATAAACAAATGCACAATTACATCTAGATATCTCAATACCTTTCTCTTAATAACAAGTGGATAAAACAAGTAGACAAATATATCAATAAGGATATGAAAGACTTTACCAGCACTATTAAGTAATTTCATCTAACAATTGTAAAACACTCCAACCAAAATTTATATTGAACACACATTTTTTTCAAATGCAAATGGCCTATTTATGAATAGACCATATTTTGTGCAATGAAACAAATCATAAAATATTTTTAATCAATATTTTTTTCCTTTTTATTGGCTGCCCAAATAAAATATCTTATATTTTAAATAAAATTATACAAAGTATGTTCACTGATGTCAACAGAATTAAATCAGGAATTAGTACTTTTTAAAAAGCTGAGAGAACTAAACAAAATAGGTTGAAGGTGATTAAGAGGTACAAACTTCCATTTGTAGAACAAATAAATAGGCCCTCTTACAGGGAGGCGCCTGGGAGGTTCAAGTCCATTAAGCATCCAACTCTTGATTTTGGCTCAGGTCCATTTCAGCTCCGGTCATGATCTCACAGTTTGCCACATTGGGCTCAGTACTGACAGCACAGAGACTGCTTGAGATTCTTTCTCTCTCTGCCTCTTTCTGTGCCCCACCCCTGCTCATGCTCTCTCTCTCTCTCCCTCTTTTTCTCTCTCTTTCAAAATTAATAAATTAAAAAAAAAAAGAATAAACAAGTCACAGTAATGAAAAGTACAGGGTAGGGAATGTAACCAATAATATTGTAATAACATCATTTGGTGACAGACAGTGACTATAGTTATTGTGGTGAGCATTTCATAATGTACATAATTCTCAGATCACTAGTTGTATACCTGAAATTAATATAAAATGTCAACTATACTTCAATTAAATTGTTTAAAATTTGACAAATCTTCAAATATTCAGAAGTTAAGCTTCTAAATAACTTTTGATTGAAGAAGAAATAACAAGAGAAATTAGATTATATTTTTAACTGAATATAAATAAAAACAGAATGTATCTAAGCTAGTGGGATGCAAATAAAACAGTCATTACTCTAGAGGGAAATATATAGTTTTAATGTCTGTATTAGAAAAGAAGAAAAACCTAAAATCATAAGTTTCCAACTTAAGATACTAGAAAAAGAAGAGCCAACTTAAAAAACAGAAAAAAAAATAATGGAGATAAGAGCATAAATCAATGAAATAGAAAATGGACAAATAATAGGAAAAATCAATAGAACCAAAAAACCAGATTTTTTGAAAAGTTCAATAAATTGATAAACTTCCAGCCAAACTGATCAGGAAAAACACAGAGAAGATATAATTTGTCAACATCAAGAATGAGGGATGTAACATCTCAATGGATCCTACAGAAGTTTAAAGAGCATATTACAAATAATTTATTGACAATAATCTTAACAATGTAAACGAAATAAATTTTTTGAAAGATGCAAACTATCAAAGCTCATTAAAGAAAAAATAGTTTACCAATATATCCACTAAAGAAATTGAGTTTGCTTTAAAAATTAGATGCTTTCTTCCTAGGATTGAGAGCTAGACACAGAAATAGGATTCCCACTCCTGCCACTTCTATTCAATATTATACAGTAAAACAAGAGAAAGAAAAGGCATACAAATTAGAAAGGAAGAAGGAAACTATCTTTAATTGCCAATGACATGACTGTGTTTGTAGAATGTCCTATGAAATTTAGAAAAAATACTTCCAGAATTTAGAGAAGAGTTTGACATGACAGTAAGATAAAAAGACAATATATAAAAATGTTACAAGATTAAACATGCATCTACCATCTGCTCCAATAATCCTCCCTTAGATATTTTCCAAGAGAAAAAAAAACACATTTCCATACGCATTTCCATAAGAATGATATGTGAATGTTCATAATAATGTATAGTTAGAAAGTGAAATTTTTAACATTATAAAAACGGTAAGTACTTATTTATACATTTAACAAAATATGTGAAGACGTATACACTGAAACATTGCTGAAAGAATTTTTAAAAGAACTAAATACATAAGGAGATATATCACACAAATAGATCAGAAGCCTCAATATTGTTAAAATGTGTATTTCTCCTTATTAGTCCACAGATTTTATGCAATCCCAATCAAAATCCCACCTATTTTTGTAGAAATCAATAAATTGAATCTGAAATTTATATGAGAATGCAAATGCCAATGCCTAGAAGACCCAAAACAAATATGAAAATATAGGAAAAAATTTGAAGTACTCACATTACATGATTTCAAGATTTTTTATAAAGATACCTCGCTCAAGAGAATATGATATTGCCATAAGAATAGACATAAAGGTAAAAAAAAAAAGACCTACATACATATGGCAAATGATATTTGACAACAGTATCAAGGTAATTTGGTGAGAAGAAAGTCTTTTCAACAAATAGTTCCAGAACACCTGAATATTCACATGCTAAAAAAATGAACCTCGATCATTACCTCATGTTGTATACAAACTTTAACTTAACGTGATCATAAACCAGATATAATGGCTAAAACTAGGAAAGTTCTAGGACAAAACTTAGGAGGAAATCTATATGAATTTGGGTTTGGTAAAATTTCCTTAGATTAGACATCAAAGAAAAACATAAATTGTAAAAAAAAATTTTTATAAATTGGATTTATAAAAATTTAAAACATCTGCTTTTTGAAGAGTACTGTTAATAAAATTACAATACAAGCCACAATCTGAGAGAAAATATTTACAAAACATATCTGTTGTAAGACTTGAATCTAAATATATAAAGAGCTCTTACAGGGGTACCTGGGTGGCTCAGTCGGTTAAGCACCCGACTTCGGCTCAGGTCATGATCTCACGGTTTGTGAGTTCGAGCTTCACATCGGGCTCTGTGCCGACTGACAGCTTGGAGCCTGGAGCCTGCTTTTGATTCCGTGTCTCTGTCTCTCTCTGCTCCTCCCCTGCTCATGCTCGTGCTCTGTCTCTCGCTCAAGAATAAACATTTTAAAAATAAATAAATAAAATAAGGAGCTCTTACAATTCAACAAGAAGACAAATACCCTCCCCCCAATAAAAAGGGGTGGCAAAATATTTGGACAGATAGTTCACAAAAACAAACATACAAATTATGATGAAAAGATGCTCAGCATTATTAGTCATCAGAAAAACAATTTTTTTAATGAGATTTCCTATACATATTCTAGAATAGCTAAAATTGGAAAGAACAACAATGCCAGAGTTGTGAGGGTGAGGAGAAACTGGATTTTCCATGCTGATGGGAATGCAAAATGATATAGACACTTTGGAAAATGGTTTAGTAGACAAATATATCCTTACCATCTGACCCACCATTTCCACTCTTTGGAATTTACTCAAAAGAAATGAAAACACATCTTTGAAAAGTTGGTATGTGGGACACCTGGGTGGCTCAGTTGGTTAAGCATTTGACTCTTGATTTTGGATGGGGTCATGATCTCCCAGTTCATGAATTCAAGCCCCACATCGGGCTCCACACTGACAGTGCAGAGCTTGCTTGGGATTCTCTCTCTCCCTCTCTCTCTGTCTCTCTCTCTCTCTCTCTCTCACTCTCTCTCTCTCTCTCTCTCTCTCTCTCAAAATAAATAAATAACTTTAAAAAGTAAAATTAAAAATATCATTTGATTAAAAAAAATGTCACTATACTAACGTTGACACTAGCTAAAAATGGGAATAACTGAAATATCTATCAGCTGATAAAATGTGGTATATCTACACAATGGAATACCACCACTTAGCAATAAAAAAGAATGAACTACTGAGGGGCACCTGGGTGACTCAGTCAGTTAAGTGTCCAACTTCAGCTCAGGTCATGATCTCACAGTTCGCCCACGTTGGGCTCTGTGCGGACAGCTCAGAGCCTGGAACCTGCTTCCGATTCCATGTCTCCCTCTCTCTCTCTGCCCCTTTCTTGCTCATGCTCTGTCCCTTTCTGTTTCTCAAAAGTAGTAACTAATTGTTCAAAAAATAAAGAAAAATAAATGAACTACTGATATATGTGTTATGGTATGTGAAAAAAAGACAGATACAAAACAACTCTATCTTACATTAGGTGGTGGTTGCCTATTGTATACATCTGTCAAAATTTCTTCTAACTCTATGTACTTTAAAAGGGTGAATTCTATGAACTCTATATGCAAATTATACTCAAAAATATACAACTTGAGGTATGTCAGTGCAAAGAAGGAGAGAAGAAGTATCAAGTTTAAGACATGGATCCAGAAGTCCAATAACTGAGCAATATGAGTTTCAGAAAGAACAGAGAAAGTCAAGAAAGGTAAATGCTCAAAGAAATAAATCGAGCAATTTCCCAGAATTGTGGGGTATTAGATTCTCAAGTCAAAGAGACCATTGCATACTCAGTAAATGGATAAAAAATAGACTTGCATTGAAGTACTTTTAGAATACCAATCATGAAGGGAATATCTTAAAAGTTTCCATGCTGGGGGTTAGGGCAGGGGGATGGGTCAGGTCACATACAAAGTATCAGAAATCAGACAGACTCAACATTTTTCCAAACAAGGCAGGAAGCAAAAAGTCAAAGGAGCAATGTTTCAAAAGTATGCAAGAAATCATTCTATATACTGCCAAACTGGACACTTTAATTGTGAGGTACAGGAAAAGGGCATTTTCGGATGCACAGTATTTCAGACTTCTTTTCATGCTTTTCTCAGGAAGGTGCTAGGTAAAGAAACTACACAGGATGCTGCCGAGGCTCCCCCACAATGACAGCACAATGACAGGAATAAGAAAGAAGATAAGAAATCCAGGATATGGGGGGGTCAGACTTAAGAAACGGTGACAGTCAATCTCCAGATGACATGAAGGATATCCCTGTAGGAGAATTGTACGGGAATAGGCCAACACGCTCTGGCTACAGCAGGTCACAAAAAGGAAGCCTCTGGAATTGTAATGTTGGAACACATTTAGAGAAGATTTAGAAAACTGGGAAGAATTTGACAGTGAATTAATAAGAAGAATACGGAAAACAAAGCAAATAGAAAAACCATGACATTTACTAACTCCAGGATAAAAAGGTTTTCAAGGAAAAGGAAAAGGAGGGAGGAGGAGGAGAAAGAGAAGTGGAAGTAGTCACAGAATATACCCTTGCTCAGCTCTGAAAATATTTACATGGTTATAATCATGCAAACACATAAAATTGATCGAAACCAAAGCATAACTCTATCTGAAGGACAGGAAGATGTGGTGGTTGTGGCGAGGAGAAGAGAGGGCTTAAAAAAAAAAAAAAAACAAGCGCTAAATCCTCATTTTCCATAGTGGCAACACTTCCAATTGAAACTTCAAGAACTAGCAATACAAGCGTGTTATTTAACAAAGGAGTTGAAAGGGGTTGCCACTAGGGAGTGGAAAAATGAGGAGGCAGAGTGGGCAGAATATTGTGGGGTTTTTTTACTATTATGAAATGTAGAACGTGTAGAACAACAGGATTATTTAAACCATGTGCAAGTATAGATTTAATAAAAATTAAAATCGGTTTTTACAGTCTGAAATACAACTAATAAAACAATCATGCAAACCAGGTGCACTGCCTGGGGCTTCTGTGGGAATGCAGGTGAGCTCTCCCTGCCCCTCAGTTCACCCTGACTCTGGTGGACCATGTAGACTTCTCACCATGTTGCGCTACATTTATTTTTTAGTGTAGCACTTACTCAGCACTTAACTCTGTGTCAGGCAGTTCATTATTTGACCCAGTTAAGCCTCAGACCGACTCCATAAGGAAGAAGCTGGCATTGCCTCCAGTTTGTGGAGCCCTTAAGTGGAGTTGCTGACTTTCATTCTCGTGGATGGCTCCAGAGTCTGCTTCTTGGCACCGGAGGGGGGTGGGGCAAGGATTTTACCTCCCACCAAGATTCACAAAAGGAAGGATCCTCCTAACCGGGAGGAATGTTAGATACTGAGCAGCCAAAACCCACACGCCCATCACAATCGATAAGCTGGAAGGTATATGGAAATTGTTGCATTTGGTGTTCCGTAAACCCCTGTCAAAAGCTGATAACCTATCAATGAACACTGGAGAAAATCTTGTCTAGACTTCTCAATTATTTTTCAAGTGAAATAAATTAAAGAAAAGCAGTAATCATGACCAGAAACCTGCTCCATCCTCAGGTAAAATGCTAGTTTTAGAGACCTGCTACGCTAATGCTTCAGGAAGGTGTGTTCTAACATCTTGAGTCTCCTCTAAGGAACTACTTGAACAATTAGGTAATTGGACAAGAATTAGGACCAACACCTCAGGATAAGTTCTAAATATTTGTAATGGCACGGGACTTTTTTTTTTTTTAATTTCTATTTCTTTTTTTCACTCTAGGTGATTAAAAACTAGAATTCAGTAATGAAATTATTTGGAAAGATCATAAGGTCTCTTTAAATTTGAGTGATATTTCTCTTTCAGCCAACTTTGTGTCATTATTTATAAATATGCATTATCCAGAGATAGCCATGATAATTCAATGTGAACTTTCCCCCATTTTTCTAAATTTGTTCAATGATGCAAGTATATATTTCTCTAACAAAATACAATTATGCTACATACATTGGGCTGCAACTTACTTTTCTCTTTCTTCTGTAATACATAATTAAAACCTTTCCAGATTGGGTACTGGGGTAGAGTCTTTGTTATTTTAAATAATTACACAGTAGTCCATGATACGGATATGTGGTAATTCATTTACCATTATTGATAAACAGATTATTTTCTTTTCTTTTTCTTTTCCTTAAAAAAATTTTTTTTTTGCTATTGCTTACCATGTTATAATGATCTTCCTTGGGCAAATAGATTTATAGATTCGTATTTTTAATTCTGTAAGACAGGCTCCAGAAAGGGTCTTTTTAAACACAAATTAGATCATATTTCTTTGCTTCAAACTTTCTAATGTATTCCCAGTCACTTAGGATAAAATCCAAACTCCTTTCCATGACCTTGACAACCATCCAACCCCGCCCCGTGCTTCACAAGAGGGGTAGTGGCATTCTTACTTTCACTTCTTGACCCCATATACAACTTCTCTTGCCCCCTCACCCCCACCCTTTCCATCCTGTGCTGCCTCTCATGAAGAGACATCACACCCCTAGGCTTTTTTGTAATGAGCAAAGCTCACCCTAAATGTTCAGTTTATGAATCTTAAGGCCTGAGCTTAACTTTAAATTGTTATTATTATTTTAAATGTTTATTTATTTCTGAGAGAGAGAGAGAGAGAATAAGAGAGCATGCACAGGGGAGGAGCAGAGAGAGAGAAGGAGAGAGAATCCCAAGTAGTCTCTGCACAGTCAGCACAGAGCCCCACTCAGGGCTGGAACTCATGAACTGTGAGATCATGACCTGAGCCTGAAGCAGGAGTTAGACACTTATCTGACTGAGACACCCAGGTGGCCCAGCCTGAGCTTTGCTTTGAGGCAAGAAGCCACATGCTTTTGCTGGGCCACACCAGCCACCTGCAAGAAGTACTATACAGTCAGTTCCAGTGCATCAACAACAAAAGCCTTTCCCATTTCTCTAGATAATGTGACATCTTAGTTTTCTGGCCAAGATACTTCAGAGGGACACCCTCAAATGTCTAAGAGTGAATTTTCTTCTGATCTTTGGAAGGATCAATTTGACTTACAAATTTTCAGATTCAATTTGACTTAGAAAAAAATTTTTTAAATGTGTTCTTTCCTCTATAAATATAATAGAGCTAATAATTCCCAAACAGAACTGAAGGAGAGCATAATAAATATTTTGTAGAGCCATGAAGTAGAGCCATTGAGGGGAAGCCAGCACCACACCTTTTTATCCCTCTAATTTTAATGTATTAGTTGTATATATGTTAAGATTCATGGGCAACAATGTTGAAGGTCTAAAATTTGTCAAAAATTAGTATATCAAAGTTGAAGATGAAAAGGCTTATTATGGCGTGCCTGGGTGGCTCAGTCAGTTAAGCATCTAACTCTGGATTTCGTCTCAGGTCACGATCTCAGTTCATGAGATCGAGCCCCACATCGGGCTCTGTGCTGACAGCGTGGAGCTTAGTTGAGATTCTCTCTCTCCCTCTCTCTCTCTCTGCCCTTTCCTTGCTCATTCTCTCTCTCTCTGTCTCTGTCTCTCTCTCTCTCAAAATAATAAACTTTAAAAAAAAGAAAAGAAAGTCTCATTATACAGGAATAATGCTGCATTCGTGATCATTATTAACAGTGAAATGGCCCATATAGTTAACCTAAACACAGATACTAACAATTATAGATTATAGTAATAAGTGATAGGTATAGACATTTTCCTTTCTGTTTGAGAAATAAGTCAGAAGAAAGCATCTGCCTAGAATTCTCTGTCTAGAATTCTATGAATGAGGCTATGGCAGAACCATTAACAATGTTTGACTTTCAAGACCCATAACATAAGTCGGTCAAAGTAAATAACATGTAGAAGGTTGTCAGATTGCTCTAGACACCTGGACATGACAGCCGAGTCAGGATTCTGAGTCAGGGAAACTACATTTTCATTATAGATGTCACATAATTTCTGATATTAACTAAATAAGAAAGGACCTAACATGGTGAATATGGAGAAATTTGCTTCCTAAAACCAAGGTAATGTTTACTTTGGTAAACTGATGATAACAATGCCAGGGAAAAAAGGTAATAAGCTATAATTTTTTAAATTTTTATTTATTTATTTTGAGAGACAGAGAGTGGGGGGGAGGGGCAGAAGGAGAGGGAGAGAGAGAGAGAGAGAGAGAGGGAGAATCCCAAGCAGGTTCCCTGCTGTCAGTGCAGAGCCTGACCCAGGGCTCCATCTCATGAACCAGGAGATCATGACCTCATACAAGATCAAGAGTTGGATGCTTTTTTTTTTAACGTTTATTTTATCTTTGAGAGAGAGAGAGACATAGCATAAGTGGGGGAAGGGCAGAGAGAGAGGGAGACACAGAATCTGAAACAGGCTCCAGGCTCTGAGCTATCAGCACAGAGCCTGATGCGGGGCTCGAACTAGGGAATGGTGAGATCATGACCTGAGCCGAAGTTGAACACTTAACCAACTGAGCCACCCATGTGCTTAACAGACTGAGACACCCAGGCACCCCAGGCTATAATTTTTTTAGTATTTCCCCCACTGAGTTCCACTTAGCTATTTTTGTAAATGGAAGGTATATTGCAAAACATATGAAGAGTAGGAAAACAATGAAAATTTTCACTTTGAGATTTTGAGTTATATGATTCTATAATTGCTGACTTATAGGTACCATAGGATTAGGTCCATCTAACTCATTGAGACTAAGAGGCAGTCACACTGACTGTTTTTAGTAAGTAAGTAGTAGTAAGTAAGAGGTATGGTACAAGTTATCATTCAATCCACCTTGAGTGAAAAAGTGTCTGACAGACAGGTAGCAAAAAAAAAAAAAAAAGCTATAGACAAAGTGGAAAATATATTTGCAATATTTTGTGCTTTAAGCAGCTTAAAATTCTTAATATAGGAAGGACTCCTTTGCATCAAAAAGAAAAAATGGGCAACCCAATAGAAAAAAAGGACTAAAGACAAGGACATTGGATTCACACCAAAAAATAAGAGTAAGTTGACAATAAATATGTAAAAAAAAAAAAAAAACCATGCAACCCTAGTATATGGAAGTAATGAATTATTTTTCTTCTACTTCTCTAATATGAGCAAGTTTTTGGTGGTTTTTGTTTGTTTGGTTGGTTGGTTTTTATCTTGCTTTGTTTTAAGTAATGCTCAGTTTTATTGCCATTCTTGATTATGTTGCCAGAAAGCAGTTTGGCAATTCATAGCAAATGCTGGAAAATTCTTCATTCATTTCAAGCTGTTCAGTGTCAGACACTCTGCTAGGCACTGGGTTAAAAAACATCAAAAAATACCCAGCACAGACCCAGTGCACCACATAGATTCACTGGCCACAGGAGCACACACACTGTTATGACGAGAAGGGGACTGCTAGAGTAGCTCGGACTGATAGTTTGTATTGGGTAAGAGTGAGCAAGTTGATTGGAGGTAGTAAGGGCCAGGGAAGATTTCTAAGAAGTTCATCACTAAAAGCTACCAAGGCCCTTTAGCGGAAGGAATTTGACTTAAACCACTAACCATCTCCCAGGGCAACTGTGGTAATGGCAATACATTTCTTTTAGGGTGCTGGGATCCCCAAAGGATCTTATAAACATGGGGTCTGGGCCCACGCAGCAAACTAGAAGGGCACCTTCTCCAGACCCTCCCATTAAGGGTGATATGTGTAAAACCAGAAGCAAATAATGCCCCTGCTCTCCCTGGGCCAACATTCCAGTTCCTTTGCACATTACCCCCTTTCCTGTGTGATTTACAGTGCATGCTTTTAAAATGCAGATTTTTTTTCAAGGTCTTATTGTTAGCACTTAAGGCATTAGAATCTTGGCCTCAGTATAGTTACAGAAATTGACTACATATTCCAAGTGTCTGTGTGCACGGTAATCAATCGTAGATTCTAATCTTTAGTTTTTTGTTCATATAGCATTAATTGAGAGAAATTGTGTTTTAAGACCAATGTACAACCAGTCTCTCTTTAGATTTAGTATCCATTTTCAAGAATTTTTTTTTTCTTCCTATCTTCTTTCTGTATGTGGAGACTATGTGAACACTATTGGCTGTAATTGTGAGATGTGTGTGTTTCATGCACATAGAAATGTTTTAAGTCAATGAACTATAAAGAAGTATGAGTGTATACAATTCTTTTTTTCTTAGAACATGGCTCTGATGGATGCTAAGAAAGATTTTTACTTAATGAAAGAAAAATACAACAAATTAGATTGGCTCCTGTGATTGGCAGGTGTTGGGTTTTCAATGGAGACCAAAGACTACAATTTAGAGCCACTCTTTTCCTTGGGTCTAATTGAAAATTTGTTTCATTGTAAAAATCCACATGGTGGGGGAGCATCTCTCCAAGGTATTCTTTTAACTTTCAAAACAGAGTTTCCATCAGTCCTTGCCTAAGGGAGCTATGACCTGGATGGAAAATGCCACAAAGTATTAAAGCAAACTTTAGTTTTTTGACTGCCCCAGTATCTTCCCCTTTTCCTCCCACCAAGGAGTTGGTTCACTGTGGTCTTGTTTGGAATATTCCATGAAGCACATGGACAATGCATCAGATTGGTCATGGTATGAACAATTTTCATGGATGGAAATACAAAGGCCAGTGTTAAATGAAAGCTTCTATTGCCGCTTTGAACAGCAATAAATTGTGATGAAAAGTCTCCTGCCCTACAGACCATCTTAATCTTTTTCAGGCACACACTGGATAGCTTATAGGAGAAGCAGAGTCTTCTGTAGGGCAGAAGGAAAGAACAAAACCAGTGGCCTTTCATTTAAGCTGAGAGATAAAATTCACCCAAATTTCATGGAACAGTCATCGGACATAAACCAAATGAAAAATTCTTTTCATAGTGGGCCCAATGGTGTGCCACCTAAAATGAGTAAGTTTTCTCTTCATGCTCTCCATGTGTGCATAAGGGCAAGCTACTGCTGGAGGTCATGATTTATTTTTGTACTGTAACCCAGTGCAAAATGCCCTCTGGTGCATGGTTGAAGATGATATGGCTTCTTTGAGTCAGAGAGGAAAAAAGGGGAATGGAATAAGTACTGGTGGCATTAAAATAAAGAGCAAATAACTTATCACCATAAGGGTTTCCAAGTATTGCAGCCCACGAAAGCCTGAACTCTGCTTGGAATGTGATAAGGTGGCCAGACCAGTTGTGAAATACTTCTCTTGTAGGAGCTCTGAGCTGACGAGCCATATAAAGAAGTGTTGCAGATTAGAAGCTGATTTCTTGTCAACATATCAAGGGTGGTCCTTTCAAGGCTTAACAATGTGAGGGACACTGAGCCTTGACAGAAGAAGAAACAGAAAAGGCTGGCTTCTAAATAAGAGGGGGAAAGTGGACTTCAATAATCTAATCCGGATTTTAACTTGAATTTAGCACAGCCTCCTAAAGTTGATAAGCAGGGAATAGGGAGTGAGGCAAGGAAGTTCACAGAATGAGCTAGAGCTTTAAAGTCAGACAGAACAGGGGCGCCTGGGTGGCTCAGTCGGTTAAGCATCTGACATCGGCTCAGGTCATGATCTCGCGGTTCGTGGGTTCAAGCCCCGCGTCGGGCTCTGTGCTGACAGCTCAGAGCCTGGAGCCTGTTTCAGATTCTGTGTCTCCCTCTCTCTCTCTGACCCTCCCCTGTTCATGCTCTGTCTCTCTCTGTCTCAAAAATAAATAAATAATAAATAAATAAATAAATAAAGTCAGACAGAACAACGGTTGACTACTTTCTTCATTACCTACTAACTGTAGGACTCTGGGTAAATCTCTCAGCCTCCCTGGGTCTCAGTCTCCTCTACGTTGAACAGATATAATAATACATACCTCTCATCATTGTTGTAAGAATGAAATGGGATAATAAGGAGGCAGCTCAGCAGTGTCTGGCTCACCCTGGTTCCTTCTTCGCCCACTCCCTTAAAATAAGAACATTATAAAATCAGTGCGCTCTACCATTTTTAATTGTACCTATAATACAGAGCACTTTTATCTTACTGGGCACCAGTCTTCTACAATTTCTGGCTTAAGTTTTGAACAACCGGATAGCATACTTAAAAGTTCTCCCCTGGATTCTACATCATTGTCTGATGTGGGAATGGGTCTTGTTATTTTTTTTTTTTAACTCTAGTTGACAAGTACTCCTCTGGGAAAGTCACAATGACTCTATGTTAATTTCTACTTATACTGCCCATCCCGAATCAGTGCACATTGGTCAAGGCATGACACAAGAATAATCTGAAGGAGAATGAACTTTTTGTACACTAGTTACAGCTACAGTGCATGCCTACAGTTTAAGGAACCATTTCCTAATAGGAAGCTTAGTCATGCAGACCTAAGTTCCTCTCATCAGGAAAGAACAGCAAATGTCCCTCTAAATTAACATTATAATATTGACACAAGCAAGTTTTGTTACTTATGTCCAGGCTAAGAGGACTTCAGCGTGTCTAGAATTGATCAGTAGTGATCCAATCAAAGAAAGCAAAGAATTTATAACAGTGAAACCAGAGACTTCATAGACTAACCCCTACATAACAGAAGAAGAAACTGAAGCTCTCTGACAGGCATGCGATCCACACAGCGACCGAGTGTCTGAGCCAGAACACAAACCTGGGTCTCTTCTCAGAGCCCTGGGCTCTTTTTGAGCTGCTGTTTCGGATCTCCCCAAACAGACTCTCCTGCTGCTATAATTAACAAGCTGGAAATAACCTAAACATTTCCCGAAGTTTTGAAAATGTCACATACTAAAGTGCTTTCTGACATGGCTTTCACAGAGATGTTTAGTGACACTGGGAAAAAATGCTTTTTGCAAAAGTGAAGCCAGCAGATGGTTATTGTGGAATGGCCATCCCAATTTTCAATCCCACGAGGTATAAATAAGTACTGAGAGATATCCACTCTTTTGAATGATCATCCAGCCCTCTTGAGGTTTTTCATCATCACCAGCCATAAATATCACTTAGCTCTTCCATTCACTTGTGGCCTGGTAATATACCCCACCGGGAACTAGGCATTTCTCATTCCCAAAGCTGGTTTGGCCACCCACTGACTGTGTGGCCTTGGACAAGTCATTTAGTGAAGTTCTCAATCTTAATCATACAGTAAAAATCTTGACTTGCCTTATGACAATGACCTTATTCGCACTTACTGCGGATTCCCATTTTCAAAACTGATTTTAAAAAACAGTAGCACTGTGGTATCACATACATAGAAGCCTAGCTATGTGGTTGTATCATCCAAACACAGCAAGATTGGAACGCAGGAAAAAAGTGGGACAAACTCTTCAGCACACTGCAGCTGAGAAAGAAGCTTAGTAATGAGCATTCTTACAAATTATGTTGTTAAAAGCAAGGCTCTAATGAGGACTAAATGTCCATAAAAATTTGCCACTTGTCTATTAAAACACAGCTCTTGCATGAAGCTTCTTTAGAAAGTTCCAGAGACATAGCCTTCACTCTTAGGCTGGGTTAAGAACGATTTCTCCATGATCTCATAACCCCTTGATTACGCTGATGTCATTTCACTTATTACCTTGTATTATGGTTGTTTATTCATGTATCTGTGGCCCCAGTAGACTTTAACTCTCAGAGACAGGAACCATGTCTTATTCATCTGTTTCTACTCACAGTGTGACACACAGTAGGTATTAACTACACGGCTTCTTGATTTCTACCGTAATGGGGCAGTTGGTTGTATATGGGAGAAGCTGTCCATTCTGTTCTCACAGTGAGTGAGGAAATGAAGTGTTGTTTTTCTGGTACAGTTTTTATTTCTTCAACTTATAAAAAGATACTAATAAAGACTTAAATATATTTTTATTATTTTTTTTTATTTGAGACAGAGAGAGAGAGAACAGAAGGGGAGACGGGTAGAGAAAGAGAGAAAGAGAATCTTAAGCAGGCCGCATTCTCAGTGTGAAGCCTGATGTGGGGCTCAATCCCACCACCCTAGGATCTGACCTGAGCCAAAATCAAGAGTCAGATGCTCAACAAATTGAGCCATTCATGTGCCCCAAGACTTAAGCTTTTATGAATAGTATTTCAGTCTCTTTCATCTATCTTTGTCTTAGGGCCTTGAAACAGTAGTCTAAGTACGACTACATTCTGTTGATTCTGGCTGATACACACATACACACACACTCATAGTCTCTTACATACACATACATTGACACACACTCACACACTTATACACACACTTGCATGCTCATCACATTTTCACACATGCACACACATATACACTCTTTTTCTCTCCCTCTCTTACGTACACACACATACACACATGCTCAAGCCAGAACACATGCAAAAGGAATAAAATATTCAGAATTTGCATAAGGATCAAGGTATGTGGTAATCATGGGAAGGCCAATAATTTACTCTCTTCAATAAGAATAATAGACTTCAGGGAATATACTTTTGAGAAAATAGTGCATCACAAGTTGATATACCTATGGATACAGGTCTCTTGACCCTCGGAAAATCCTGACAGCTGGGAGAATCTATCACTGTAGATTGTAGCAAAGCTGAAAGGCCTATGTTCCACCTTGAAATATTGCTATTTTTCCTGTGCATTATTTTCTAAGTGTACTGAAACTTCTTGCCACAGAGATTTGGGTATAGATAACCTAAGGGCCCCAAGGAATACCAGCATTCATCAACAACTCTTCATTACAAATATTTATCTTTGATTGATACATAAGTCCAAGATAATCCCACAAATTCACTTTTTCTGAGAAAAAAAAATCCAGAGTGAGAAAATTAAGAAATAAATATAAGAGGTATACTGCTTCTTTTTATCTGACTGATGCTGTATTATTTTGACAATTTTAGTATGTCCTCTATTGTAGTCTCATCTGATAATGCAAGATGACGCTAGTTTATTACTAATATTTTGCCCTCAATTCTTTTATCAAAACAGGGAAGAAAATTCTATCCTAAATCTATGATTCCTAAGGTAAATTGACATGAATCAGTGTCACTATGGTACAGTGGAAAGCAGTCAGTATGAAGTAGAGGGGAAGGCTGTAGGCTCTAGAGCCAATCGTTGCTAGCCATGTGACCTTAGCAGAGTTACTAAGCTTCTCTGGGTCTCATTTCTGCACCTGCCAATGGAAACATTCCTTAGACAAAGAACCGGAAGGGCCACAGCTCACTCTGATAGAACCATAAAAGAGGAAATAAATCAGAGGAAACTGGCCCCTCATCAGAGGGGCTCCTGGACCCTGGTCCAGAAACTGATCCTTACCTCTGTAGCCAGCAAGACTGAGTCACAATAAGCATCACTGTCCCCGTTTACCAACCACTACTGAAGTCTACGATGTGACCTGAGACTGCCTAGCTCCGACCCAGGAGCTTTTCCCATGAAAAGGGTGGTGTTTTACACAGAGGAGACTAGGGATTTTGGAATGGAGAAAATAAAGAAAGCGATGGAGGTATGGGGAAGGTGCCAGAATCCAAGGCCAAGTTAGCAATGGGTGAGTGGGAATATTATCCACAAGATCCCATTCTTGGGGGTCTCAATCTTTAGGAACTTGTCTTTTTTGAAATTAAAGAGAAAATCCAAAGGGACTATAACTTTAACCTCTTTCTTCCTTTATTGTAACTCCTTTAGGAAATCACCCAATTTAGGGTAAACTGTAATTGCACATCTCTAAATACTCTGCTATGCTAGTCTTTGGGAGATGGAATGGGCAGAACAGCAGGAAGTTTGGCTCCTTCCCACCCTTTCTGAACACCAGCAAAGTGGGACCCTCAGCGCGCTGAGTACATGACAATGTAAAGTTCCTATAGGCCTTAGAACCTCTCCTAGCCAGGAGGGGTTGAGAAGAAACCCCAAGGACTAGAGGAGCATTCTAAAGTGGAAAGGCTGGAGAAATAGTTAAGACCAACCCTTCCTATTAGCCCTGCATATTAGGTAATGTGGACTAAAGAAATAAGGCAAAAAAATCATCCATCAAATGGTGTGGGGGAGGAACATGGAGCACAAACAGAAGCAAAACCATAAGACCACAAACAACGACACAAATGCAGTCAACAGCCAGAAACCGCAAAGGAGTCTTCACATGTGAACAGTCCCTAAGTCCAAATCATCACTCATTAATCATTCAAATCCAGCCAGTACCTATGGAGGGCAGAAGTGGTAACCTGGGACATTGGGGATCTCTCACCATGTGATCTATTTAATGCAGACTTTAGCATATCACATAGATTTACTTATGATCCCCAAATTTTATTTATTTTTTTGTCTTTTGAGGGAGGATATTGCTCTTATTCTTCAATGTAATCAACTAATTACCAACATTTCTAAGCTCAGAAATTCTCCAAATACAGTTTGATTTGCAAATATAATGAGTCCAAAAGTAAAAACGAATATGAAATTTGTAAATACTAAAATCTCTAATGGTTTTTGTCCTTATACTAAATTCTTTGTAAACGTCAAACAAATAAGTAAGAAAAACCTTTAGCCCCGCACACCTGCCTCCAGGCTGGCACTGAGTGATAAGAAGTGGCAATCAGGCTGTATAATAGTAATAATAATAATAATAATAATCACAGTCAAGCTACCTATAAAAACTTTAGCTGTTAGAAGACCTGAAACAAATTCCCCTCATTCAAGAGTCTGTATTTTATTTTATTTTATTTTACATTTATTTATTTCTGAGAGACAGAGAGTGAGCAGGGGAGGGGCAGAGAGAGAGGGAGACACAGAATCTGAAACAGGCTCCAGGCTTTGAGCTGTCAGCACAGAGCCCAGTGCGGGGCTCGAACTCACAAACCATGAGATCATGACCTGAGCTGAAGTCAGATGCTTGACTGACTGAGCCACCCAAGCACCCCTAAGAGTCTATAATTTTAAAGTTCATTTCTCAATATCTGGAATTTATTACAGCTCATTAGGTATAACTTTTCCCATCCTACTAAGGATGGCTCGAGGGAATTTTTCATATTTCTTCCCCCATCGCTACTGAGGAAACACCACGGTTAAAGGGTTCCAAGTTCCTCGGGCAGTTTTCCCATTGACTTGGGGGGAGGCACCTGTAAGAACTCACCCCGGTTTTCTCCATCCTGTTCCCTCCCTTGCCAGATGAAGAGCCCGTTTCTTGCCAGTTACCATGTTATTCCTCAAAGCTACACTGCATGGCACATTTCAGATCTCTAGTCAGAATTTACTAACAGGCCTACGTTGTTTTTAAGTCTGATTTTGCTCCCCAGTTGCTTAGCATAATACCAAATAAGAGAGGAAACTGGGTCAAACTAAAACTGACAATGAATTTGCCAGTGTTATTAGACTTACTGTCCTAAACTTCTAGTATTCTTTTTAACTATAATAGGAAGCCTACACATAAGGGAAGAGATAGTATTCAAGATTTTAAAATGTTTCTCATTTATACAATATTTATTCATTAATTTTTGAGCAGTCTAAAGTTACTTATTGAAATATGTTAGCTACTTATTTTTAACTGCTAGATTTAGACCCTTGTATTTTTGTAGCCTCATACATTATTAAGACAACATTTTGCATTTGTTTTGTTTCCAATCAAAACATCAAAACAAAATTGAAAAAACATTAGCTAAGTGATTAACTTTTATTAGGAAGTAGCTGAAAACTTAAGGTAAAATTGGAAGTATAGGCACAAATAAGACATGCTTCCATTAATAATGGAGAACTTGAGTTCTTCTCTGTTACACTTACTCTTAGTAAAATGGACCTTACTTTGGTGGGGGGAGAATCTCAGATTTCTAGATTTTCCCAGCTCCCCCAACCTAGGAAAACCATTGGATTACACAGCCATCAGAGCCAAACATCCCTTGGCCTCAACAGAGCATCTGCCTTTTTTTTTCCACTGCTCTTCTGTCTGCTGCCAAAGTTCTCTGCTTATGCTGAGGCAAACCGAACTACCTACGTGTGGTGCCTTCTTCCACTCTTTCCTCTTTCCAAGTTCACATAACTGGGTCTAGGTGATCTCACAGATTTCATTCAAGTATGTCAAAATGCCAGCTTTTATTTAGCACATCGGTTGCATTTTTCCTTGTTCTGCATCTTCTGTCTAGAGCAGAGGTCAGCCAACTAAAGCCTTCAGGCCATATGGACCTGGCTTTTTTTTGTACAAGCCATAAGGTAAGAATTTTTTTTTTATAGCTTTAAAGGGTTGTAGGAAGAAGAAAAAGGAAAAGGAAAAGGAGAATAAAGAAGAAGAAGGACAAGAAGGAGGAGAAGGGGAAGAGAGAGGTCATGAGGAGGACATGGAGAGGAAGAAGGGAAGGCAGCAACAGCCCCAGTGGCAGGGACTGGATATGGCTGATAAAGCTCGAAATACTGGTCTAGAGACATGGTTGGCCTTACTCGAAGAATGTGACTCCATTTTAGATCATTTAGGATGAAGGCATAAAAAAAGTGCAAGAAGGAAAATGTAGCCAATCTGACATGACACAAAGGAAATTTTGATTAAAGCCTTTTCTAAACAGTTTCCCTTGTGCAGCAAACAGTGTTGGTGTTTCCCCAGCAGACATTCTCTCTCAATCTTGATGGCGTATCAGGCAGCCATGTGTTTCAGGGGAGCTTGGGGCTCTCCTCATCCTCAGGGAGGTAAGTTTCCATAAGTCCAGTCAAGGTAATTCCATCCCCCTTGCTGGTGATTGGTTTGGAACTTGGCAAAAGTTGTCAATCTGGCCAATAAAACATAAGGGTAAGTCAGCTGTGGGATGCATGAAAACACTTTACTTTCTCTTAAAGGGGAATCCAAAGGGGCAAAAAACACAGCTCCTTCTTCCTCTGGCGTCTTTGGACATTGCTGGGTAAAGACATAATGCCCAGAACTGCTGTAACCCACTGGCCAAGGGGATAGGCAGAGTGGAAAGTTGACCAAAAAAAAAAAAAGAATAAATAAAAGATAAAAATTTAAAAAATCAACTTTCAAGCCACCTACCTGGGAATTTGGTATGTAAGATGATGAAATTTCTCTATTATCAAATCTACTTCTAGTTGTTTCTTTCCCTGCCCATCCTCTTCAAACCAGAAGCACGCTGATAGACCCTGTATAGATGACAGCTTATAGGAAACAAGCTTGGCTCCCTCTAGCAAAAAAATGAAATGCTGGCCTTGTTTTAATGGGATAAGTAATGTATTTATTAATCTATCCCTTCTGACATACAACTTTTGAATCTGGGATAAATACATCTCTGGGTGCAGCTGTTATGACTAATTCTTAATTTAGAAGAACTGTCATCAAAAGTAGAGTGAATCTTCCTAACCATTGGTAAGTAGACGGCTTTACCTTTGTTCAGATGTCAGCATAGTTTACCGAAGTTTCTAAGTATTCTCAGTGCTATACGCATCCTTTCACTCATAGATATTTTTTAATATTGCAATGAGCAGATCACAATAAATTAATTTTAAGAGTCAGAAGCAAAATTCCCAAAAGGGCAGAGCAAATCTTCAAACCCAGGAAGCTCACTTCTCCACCCCCATGGCCTCTCCCTCTTCCCCACCCATGTTGACATATTCCACACTCCCCCCACATCCAGCATGCTGTTGGCCATGTGTGTTACCACACTTGTGAGAAGTTACAATAGTTTATTCTAAATGTCTTGGCTTTTACAGCCTAAATTGAGGCCTTTAGTGGCACTTGGAAATTATTTTTGTGGTTTACTTTTATAGATAACACATTTCCCACCCCTACCCCTTTCTGCTGGCTCCTTCAGAAACTTGGTTGAGGGAAACCACACAGAATTCTGAAATCTGTAGGCCAGGTGCCCACATCACAGTAACTGGGATCACCATACTGGTGGCTTTTGGCAAGACATCAAAGTCGGTTCTTTCTCCTATTATCATTCCTAACAGGAAATTTGACTCCAGTGAATATATATAATATTTTCAGTAGCTTTAACTCATAACCCATTAATTACTTTTGGTTTTATTTATTGTGCTTCTGGTATTTCTCTTAAATTTAAAACTCTCCGAGAGTCTTTTAATTTTAATATTATACTATTATTTATGGGAAATTGTAGCAGGGATACTGGTAGTAGTAAGAAGGAAGAAATTGATGAAAACTTCTTGTATCTATGCTCTTCCCAGATGACTGAATTTACCAACTTGTTTTGCATCATATGCTGTTGTCTTGATTTCCTCCCAGGATATTTTCTTGCCTCTGTCTCAGCATACCAATAGGCCAGCTACTTATTCACTTTCTCTCGTTCATGAGTCCACAAATATTTATTCCTAAGGTGCTATGAGCCAGACATTTACAGAGGCTCTGGGGGCTTCAGTGATGAACACAACCGACCCAATCCCTGTCATCATGGAGCTCACATGGAGCTCATAAAAACACAGACCCAAAACAAGAAAAGAGGCTATTACAAGTTGTGGTAAGTATCATAAAAGAAACAAATGAGGAGCTGAGAGAAATCATAGGATATTTTTTCCTCTGGGAAGGTTGTTTGGGGAAAGCATCTTTGAGTAGATGAGTAGTGAAGGCATAAGAGGGAGACAGCCATACAAACACTGGAGTTGAGATTGTACCTAAAAATGTTGAGTCTATTCTTTTGTTTTACTAAAGTTCATATCATTGTGCATTACCTATACGAATAGACTCTGTCCTACTTCCCAGCAGTTTTCAGCTGGAAGAGTCTTTATTATCTTTATGGTTCTCCTATGTCAATTGACCAGAACCACAGGGCAGAAAGCTCATTCTTTAGGAACACTAAGACAAGTACAATTGGCTTCTGACCTAAAATTCTGTCAAGTGACTTCTCTCTTGGAACAGAATATGGCAGAAAATTCCAGAAGTGAAGGATCTTTCTTGTTAACGAAGAATGTGGAAGCAGAAATCTTCTAGAGCAATACATACTTGAGCATGGTGGTCTTTCCTTGCCTCCCCCTTTCCCTATTTCCTTCACATCATCATCATCATCCTTATCTACTCATACTCTAAGAGTGTAAGATTATTTTCCTTAAGAGGAATTCTTTCACTTAAGACATCAATGCAATCTAAACTGCATAATCTACATCTATTATCTACGTCTAGCTATACTGACTCAAAACTTTTCATTCTCACACCATATTAATACAAAGCATTTTTTCTGACTTAGCCATAGTAGTTTGAGTGGTACACTCCAAAATAATATGTCTATGTCCATGTCCTAACCCACAGAAACTATAGAGGACACATTATTTGGAAAAGGGGCTTTTGTAAATGAATTAAATTAAGGATCTTGAGATGAGATCGTACTGAATTAGGGTAGGCTCTAAATTCAAGGACAAGTCCTTACAGAAGAGAGGAGGACATAGACACAGGCACACAAGGAAGAAGGCCATATGATAACAAAGGCAGAGATGGGAGTCATGCTCCATGAGCTAAACAATGTCAGAGTCTCCAGAAGCTTGAAGAGGCAGGAAGCATTCTCCCCCAGAGACATCAGAGGAAGCACAGCCCTGCTGACACCTTCATTTTGGACTTCTGGCTTTCAGAACCGTAACAGAAAAAAAATTCTATTATTTTAAGCCATCAAGTCCTTATTTGTGGGAATAAAAAGCAATTCACAAGCGTTGAAACAGTGTAAAAAGAACATGTTGCCCATTGCACAAAGGTATCCCTGGCAAGTTCCACCATGGCTCTTTCAAAGATCGTGCTCTCAGAACATTAATCTGTCTCAGACCTGGCCATTCCCCATGCTCCATTCCAGGGATGGCAATACAAGATGATGGAAGGAATGCTGGACTGAGAATCAGAAGCTGAGGTAATTTTGGTCCCTGATTGTAGACTCTGGGTCTTAATATTTCTATCTTGCCTTAATTCATGGTGGAGTAATAGAAGTGGTAAAAATGGAAGAATAAAAAAATAGCTGTGAAAATGAACTGTAGGTAATAGTGCTCCCTGAAAAGAAACTCATAGTATCACAGAAGAGAGAGAGAAAAAAGAAAATTCATATGAATTCTTGTCCCATAGATATCACTGGACCCAAATCCTGAACAGGAACCTTCATTCCAAATGAGTCTGGGTGACCTCCGTAGCTCACAATCTCCAATGCTGCCAAGTTACTCTGATGAGTTTCCAAGGGTCACAAATCCACCACAATTTCTCACAGAAAATTGACATGAAAAGTACATGTCATGCTTGGCTACGTTTGGGGGATTTAATATTCAGAGAGGTGATAGCCTCATCATAAGTGCCAAACTCAGAATTAAACACCATTTCTGGCTATCAGCCCCATAAGCTGGTATTTTCTGGGAGTCTTTGGGAGACATCTGAACATCCTGGTACCACTCAGTCCTACATTCTGGGCCAAGCCTGTGGATGTTTCAAAAGAAAGCCAGAGTAGCCGAAGCAGTGGTTTTCATGAAGGTCCCAGAGGCTGCCTGCCAAAGCGAAACCAGCTGAGTAAACTTGGTGGCCAGACCCACAGCTCAGTAAGTTAGTCCCACTGAGACGTCAGCCTTGACACGAGAGGGTCCCAGCCCCATCAAAGTGGGTTAAACACAGACCTTGTCTAACAGTTTGGTGAGAGATGTTACAATTCTCAGGCTACCTCCAAGGAGTTAGGAAAGCAGAACATAGGCTGGGATGGACCCAGATTTAGAAATAAATGTTTTCACATTAGCCTAAAAATGTGTTAGGAAAGGAATTGATTCTCCTTCTTCTTCTTCTTGCTTCCTATCAAAATCAAATTACTTTAAAATGAAAATATCTTGGGGTACCTGGGTGGCTCAGTTAGTTAAGCCTCTGACTTCAGCTCAGGTCATGATCTCATGCTCGTGGGCTCAAGCCCTGCATTGGGCTCTGTGCTGACAGCTCAGAGCCTGGAGCCTGCTTCGGATTCTGTGTCTCCCTCTCTCTCTGCCCCTCCCCTGCTCACATTCTGTCTCTCTCTCTGTCTCTCTCTCTCTCAGTAAATTAATGAAGACTAAAAATAATAAAATAAAATAAAATAAAATAAAATAAAATAAAATAAAATAAAATAAAATGTGTTTTCTGCATTCAAGACTTACCTGACCCATCAGGCTAGCTGCATGATTTAATATGGCCACATATGGTCAAATGGAAATGTTAGGACTTAGACTTGAGTAGTGGAAGGGCCACCTGGAGGTAGAGTCCCAAGTTCTTTAAGGGTAATAAATAAAGACATGAGCCAGAGGTAAGGGCAGTGATAAATAAACTACACATTAAAAACCAGGAGGCACAACATCCTGACTTTGTGGCTTCCAAGACCTTGAGGCTGATAGATCAAGAGTCCTAGGTACAGAGCTTGCACTCTTCTCTTCACTGCCCCAGGGTAACCCCTAGACTCATTATAAATCATTTGCATTGCAGTTACTGTCCCCCTCCATAGAGAAAGGCTGCAAACCTTATAGAGTCAAAAACTCCCCCTCCCAACCTGTGCGAGGGGTCCCCCAAATGATTGGAAGCAGCCTCCATTAGACACCACCCCTCTGTACATCCCAGCTCCTCCCCACCCAGAGAGACCCAGTAAAACCTAGGTCCAAACAACCTAGGGAGTGGTTCCACCACAGGGAACCTACCTGCACTCTCCAACCTTGAGAGTGTACTCTCACCTTAATAGACTGCTCTGTGCCTGCTGCTTTCCTTCTGGCAGTCTTACTGGAGTGCAGGTCCCCTGATAAATCTCTCGGGCAATCCGTGGACAGGGACCTCGGTTCACACAACGCAGACTCTCTCTCACCTGTAACAGAAAGAATACTGAACTTACCCAGGGCTGGGTCCTAATGCTAGACATAGTCATCTGAATGAGCTGGTCAAGAGGCACATTAACGTAAGACTTAGTTTCTTCTTTTGTTAAAGAACACGGTTAAAGAGCATATGGGGCCCTTCTTAAAAACGTATTTGGAGAAAACCCAAAATATCAAAGGAATAATGATTATTTAAATATACTAATAAGTTGTCAGGTTTTAACAACTTTCAAATCCATCACAAGCCAGTAATACAAACTCCCATAGAAATCAATCCTACAGAAGCTTATGTATATAACTGGGTCTCTCATATACACTGGAAATGTGTCCCTTCCTGTGGAAGAGTTTCGCATTGTAGCAACTTAAGGTCGAACTTCCTTAATTTTAAAATTATAAAGACGCAGTGGAAATAAGTGAAAATGACTCAGCAAAACAAATAACAGCACAAAGGATGGGAGTCCAAAAGACTAAAAAAAAAATTATTCTTATTAGGCCAATATGAAAATTTTAGGTTGTAAAATAAATAGGAAAGAATAAAATCGAAATAACATTATATACTGGTAATTCTGAGTAAAAACTAAAGTGTAAAAATCAAGAAATGAATTCATATATATAAACACTGGGCTTTGTGGCTTTTTATTATTATACAGAAGTCTTAATGGCCTTTGCTCTTAATGTTAGGATAGATCATTTTCCCATCCTTTAATTTTCACTTTTTGCATATTGACAAGCATCACCTTTACAAACACGTTGTCAGAGTGAAAGGGAACTACGTTTTTCAAAGGGTCCTGAGATCATGAAAGAAGTGGTCAATGTCCTTAGCAGCAGAACACTCCAATGAGGACGCCTTCCTTATCCAGGGAGCTGTGAGCTATTTTGTGTTATATAAAGATTCTGCAGTGAAAGAAAGAAAGAAAGAAAGAAAGAAAGAAAGAAAGAAAGAAAGAAAGAAAGAATCAAGGGCCCAGGGCAGACCAGATCAATGTTAGCAAAGCAAACTGGACAACCTGAGGCTTCTTGTAAAGCAACTCTCTTGCTTAAGGAGAAATTTTCCTGGGCCCCCGGTTGGGGGTGGGGGGCACTGGAGCAGCTCCCTCCCATCACCTGCTTCCCTGTCTGTGGTCATTTTCACAAGTCAGCAGGGGGTAGAGGCAGGAGGCAAATCCAGCACATCGTCAAAATAACCAAGTGTTCTGTGCCAAAAGGAAATGTGGGCTAAGAACTATAATGAGAGGGTAAGCAAGGAGCCACTGGTTCCAAGCAGCAAGATGTGTCAGCGAGAGAGAACAGCAGCCCTGCTGGCCTCGGTACAGGCCAGAGCCTTAATCTGTAAATCACTGTGAAGCCCAATACGTCAAAAAAATGTGGCCACCCCTGGAGTAAAGGCGTAAGGCAACAAAATAACCTCCTGCTCTAACCTCCTGCGGATAACCCATGTGAAAATACAAAAAAGCGCCAGCGTCCAAGAGAGGGGAAGGGTAGCTTGCCAGAACCTAATTATATTTAATCAAGATGGCGAAAAATGATGAGCACGTGTCCCATAATCCCAAATGAAAAACACACGCATATGCACACACACGGACACACACACACCCCACTCTTAAGAATGCTTGACTGTACATTCTCTCATCTCCCTTTATAAGCCTACTCTAAAATTTCTGGCACGGGCCTGAAAGTCATTAGTAATTTAGCTGAAACGTAAAATTTTACTGCAGCGCATTGGTAGCTATTATAAGGTATAAATCTGTGTGGCTCTGGCAGGTTGAATTCCCTCCTACTCCCCTTCATCATGCTACAAAAAGCATTTAACTATGCTGGGGGTACAGGACTCACATTTTGGAATTAAATTAGAGACATGAGAATACTAAAATACCCTTTCTTTTCTTGATCCACGCCAACCATTTTGAACTGCTTTCTTGGGCCACGTCCCACTAAAGAAAATGTGATCTTCATCAGTAAATTTGGATTCAGCAAACTGCCTCACAAAAAAACATAGTGTGCAAAATCATCAGGGCCAACAAAATCTGTGTTTGCTTTGCCCGCATTTATCCTATCTGCCCAGGCCCATCATTTTCAGAGGTTGTTGGAGAGCACAAGGCTCTTACTCATAAATCCCAAGTTTCCCTATAAAATTAAGCAAAAAGAAAAACCATGTATACTGTTGTTTTGTTTTGTTTTGTTTTGTTTTGTTTCAGGGAATTTTTTCTTACTTTCTTGCAGTTTGTTTCATGATTTTTTTCAAACTCCTTCCTGGAATCTTTAGGTCTTGGATGCAAATATATTTTCATAGCCAAAGGGTTATGTATTTGAGCATAGTACCATTAGCACATGAGATCTGAACACTTATTATTGGAGCGACTCAGTAGAAGGCATACGGGCCTTGGAATTGACACCTAAATTCTATCCCCTTGGCCAGGGATAGCAATTATAAGAACTTGTTTCACACGCTTTCTATTCTTGTGCCCATAGCAGATATTATTAATGGTTACAGAAATAGTAGGGGCCCAGGTGAACCTAAATTCAATAGTCCTTTCTGACTGAATCAAAACACAAGCTGAGTCTTTTTCTCGGCACAAATCTGCAGGTAACCATGATCAATTTATCAAAGTTAGCACATGAGACAACAAAACTCATTTGCCTTCTCAAGGATAAACTGTAAGCACTAAGAGTTCAGGAACCACAGTTATTCATTGTTTATCTCTGGCACATATCCCAGTACCCAGTACATAGCTGGCCTCAGAAAACATTTATTGAATGCTACAGAACTGTCTGATCCCACCATTAATTCCAAGAGCTTCCTTCACTAAGTAACTTCTTTTCCTTATTTTGTTTTCCTAGAAACTCGGTAGTGTGTTAATTACTAGTCACCTTATTATTGTTACCAAAAAAAATTAAATGTTAATTAAATATTACCAACACCATTAACTTTTTTTAAAGCAAATAATACTATGTTCAGTATGACTTAGAGAAAAATAAGTGGGCATGTTGTCTACTCCCTAGTTGCTTGGTGTCTGAAATGGAATAGCCTGAAATACAAATGAAAATGGTTTATGGATTTCCCTCCAGTTTGGTGTCTTCTAGTGGGAAGACTCAGTCACTTTCATCAATTTTGTCAAGTCTCCTGATGTCATGGAAATTTTCCTTGTCTGTTTAAGGAAATAAGACACTTTTACACAGTGTTATTGGAGTTACTGATATAAAGGCACTTCACACCTTTACTTTCAGGAATAACTAGCAGAGACATGTTTAAACCATAAGGAAAGATTCACTGGCCTATGTAATTAAAAATACTACAGAGAGTGTAAGCTAAAGGTAAACCTTGATCAAGCCACTCAGTTATGAATCCAAATTTTTTTTTTCATTTCTTTCTATGTAGGATTCATCCTAAAACTGGCTTACCTCATGGTCCCCAAATGGCTGCAACTGCGCAAAGTAACACACTTTCTCATTAGTTTATTCAACAATAGCACCAATGTTCCAACATTTCCAGGAAAAGAAATGAGATTGAATCTATACAGATGGCGTAAAATTTATGCCACAACCTTAACTAATTATTTTAACTTGTGAATGGGATGCACTGATTAGATTAGCCTAGGTCATGTGTTCCATCTTGGACCCAGAAGTGGAACCATTTCTCTCAGAATCACACAGATCCCCAAACAGAAATCAGTACTATTAGAAAAGGATTTTAAAAATAGTGCAAAAAACTCAGCCAATAACATCTACCATAACAGTATCTCTTTCTAATCAACTGAGGCAGAAACTCCTATGTGATCTATAAACCAAGAATAACTGTCAATCTCCTAAGCTTCTGTTATTTTTTTACTACACAAGCATTGTAAACAGTATGTAACTCCAATATTTTCTAATCCAACAGCCTATCAGTACTAATAGGGTTCAGAAGGAATGCACAATTCTTACTGCCGCTGTAGCCTCTACCTATATGCCTTCAAGGATCATTCTCCCAGAATATTCTCCCACACTCAAATGTTTTCAAGAGGCCCCATAGATGTCTCAGATATATTGACAAGGGAGCACACAGTCTCTGGATATTTTGCTTCCAATCACGTCATATCAGAAATCTACTTGTCCATAGGGCAGCAACCATGGCCACAGCACATCCGCCATCTTTGCCATGATCTCGCCCATCACCACTCTATCGGTTCTGCTGGAGAATTCTATCCTGGCTATAGCATGGCTATACCATGCATCCAACTATAAAATAACACTGTGCTCCTTTTTCTTTTTCTTTTTTTTAAAGTTTATTTATTTGAGAGAGATTGGTAGGGAGGGGCAGAGAGAGAGGGGGGGACATTGGGTCCAAAGACAGCAGAGAGATAGACCAGGAGCTCAGACTCACAAACAATGAGATCATGGCTTGAGCCGAAGTTGAATGCTTAACCAACTGAGCCACCCAGGTGCCCCAACACAGTGTTCCTTTCAATCCTCACAAACTCCCTCATGTAAAGCACTTCTTCATTTAATTGTCCTGATTCCCAGTCACCAAAACAAGGGCCAGTTAAGCTAAATATGGTCATGTCCCAGTTACTATCTCTGTAACACCCTCTTCTCACTCCACTGCCCATCAAAATCCTCTTCCCTCTGCCCACCTCTGTTTTTTTTTAAGTGACTTATGTTAGACTCCTGAGAGAAAAATAAGGCTGTACATCTCACTTTTAATTCATTTAAGACATCCAGATAATTGTCAAGGTTCCTTTTTACATTGGTTCTAGAGAGCTTAGAATTAAATGTATTTTACCTTGCTTCAGGAATACGTATGTGCATTTTAAGCTTTATTCCCACGTGCACATTCTCTCTGTCCTTGATTCCTTCCCTTCTTATCCAGTGATTCTCATTTCCATTTTCCTGATGATTTTTTACCCTGTTGCTGCACCTCACCCATTGCACCATTGTGGTACATTTCCTACATCTTACTCCATGTTTGCAAGGTCCTCCCAGGTCTATGGCTGAAGGTATATGTGATAGTCACAACCAGTGGAAACTTTTGCTAGTAGGGTGAGTTGGCCTAGCTTTCTCCCTACCAGCCCTGACCTACCATTGTATCTCCTTCTTGATGGCTACATCAGAAATCCCTGGTAAACTGAATAACTCATATACCTATAGCAGGGAGAATTTTTCAATGAGGGCAGTTGCCATCACAAAGATGATCGAGGCCTTGGTCTAGGAGATGGCTTCTTCCCTCTCTTAACTGGGATGAGGATATCACTGTTAATTCCAAATAGTGTAAATAATATCTCACCACAAGGGTGGATAGTTCCACCCCTAACTGGCATCTCAAAACCTGGGTTTAACCAAGTCACCTGATTCAGCCTAAGTTTTCTTTCATGTGGCAATGAGGAACATTGCAAAAATTAAGGAAAACAGTTATAAGTTATACTTCAAGCAAATATTTGGTTTAAATGTAAAAGGTATCTATTTACAAGTAATGAAAGCAAAGTACTTCAAGTCATTGGATTTTCCCTTCTTGGAGAGAGAAGACCTCAGATGTTCTCATGCCAGGGAAGAGAGAGCATAAGTAATTGAAATGCAAAGTGAACCCTGGAGAAGGTTCAAGGTAATGGTGGAAGGAAAGCGTAGACACATCTTGTCTTGTCTTAAAGGTGTGGCACATTGAGAAGTTTGAACACACATGAACATGAAAAGCATGGGGCTCTGTGCAAAGGAAACAGAAGATCCTTTCTTGCTCATAATGAGTAGTATCTTCCTGAGGGAAGCAGGTGGACCAGTGGGAAAAAAACATTTGGGAACATTGGGAATGTTTGGAGGCGGTTGATATCAAATGCCCCAGCAGCTTTAGGCAAAAAGCAGTGAAGAGTATTCGAAGATAGTTAGAAGGTAATTATTTTTTTGGAACTGTTACTCAATGTCAACAGAATGAGGTTTCACTATTAAATGGGTTCTGCTCGTCCCACAGTGACTTAAATGAGAAATGTGCTGTCGTTACAAGAATTAATGCCTTCCTCGGAGTTTCCACTATTAACCCTTGACGTGCTCTTTTTAAGGCAGCTGATAATGGTTTTGAGTAGAGACAACAGGGGAGGAAAAATACAGAAGACAAGCACTGATTATACTTTTCAAGAAAGGGAATTAACTTAAAAATAACATTAAATTTCTTTTAAGCATAAAAAAACATACAATAAAAATGAAAAACAACATGAAACTATATGTCTTGGAAAATAAAAACTTATGCTCATAAGCTAATTGCATCTTGCAGATAACTAAATTGAATCGCAAACTATCAGAGAGAAGGAGGAGAGACAGGCATTACAGAAGTAAAGAGAAGTTTTTAAAAAATCAGCAGTCTCATAAGGCCATTTAGGTACTCACTGATGCATAAAATTTGTTTCTCTGTCAACTGAAATAACCTGATTTATTTCACTATCGGACTAGCTTCTTCCCATTATTTTACATTTGTTGTCTTTCAGGCCTGGATGGCTGAATGTTCAACTTATTCCCGAAGAACTGGCACGTGTGCTTTGTAAAGTGCATAGCAACAACCCAACTGGGGGACAGCAAGAAGCTGGAGGACCCGCTGCAAGCTAAAACCTAAAATAAACACAACAGAGGCACTAGTGGATACTTTAAAAAGGAATTTATGGCCCATTTCCTCATTTCCCCTAGGATTTTGCTTGTGAAAATAAATTTGATATTTTCAGCATTAAAAAAATATATTTTTCAAAAAGAAAACAGGCCAAAGTTTCACATGTGTAACCCACCATTCCAATAAGACACAAGTGTAACAGCGTTAGTGGGACCCTCCATAGGGACACTGGCTCTGAAGTCACCAGTCTGCAGTGCCACCCACACCTGAATATACTGTGACTATGCCCTGGACATGCCAGGCCCACTCACAGGTATCCGATTACTTGTTTCAGGACACCTGATCCATTGAGAAGTTGAGAAATGACAATTTACATTAGGCTAATCGTCTTTCCCTTATTGTTAAGAGTTTATTTCTCCACAACAGTCTTTCCTTCTAGGGAATAGAAATGGTGACCTTAAGCAAGATAAATCATGGTGTCATAAAATATATCCCATTTATTTAATAGCTTTCTACCCTAGAAAATGTTTCAGGCTTTGAAATTCTGTGTAAGTCATATACTTAGTATTTCTAATACGCTTTAAAAGCCCACTCAACTCCCCCCCAGCTGTTGAGGACAGGAAGTAAAGAAAATGAGCCTTTTTCCTGCTAGTCCTCCTAAGAAGAGTTGAGGGCACCAGCAGAGCCATTTTGGAATTTTGCTGGGAAGCAAGGATTAGCATCTGAGGGACACTGCCAGATTGTTTGATTAGAACAGTGTTGCTAAGTTATTTTAGTTGGGATCCAAATAAGTAACACTAGCTTGAAGTTACACTGTGCACCTCAAAACTGGCCTCCAAGAAGCTATGCAATGCTGTTGACCATCCATTTCTCTTCTATTTCTAAAGCCATTGGAGAAGAACTAGGGGATTGGAGCCCCATTAACCTATCAAAGGCATTTAATCTCAGTCTTTCAAGCTTTTAAAGCAGATTCTTTAATTTTCTGGGACTCATTAAACTAGAAAATGTAAAATCCCTCAGACATTGGAGAAATTCTGTGTAGAGAAATATACTAGTTCAAGGTATAATGTTTCTTGAGGACAGTGGACCAACTTCTTGAGGACAGGGACAACCGTCTATTCAACTTTGTGTTTCCTGCAGCTAGCATGGTATGTGGTACCCAGTAGATGTCCAAGAAGGGTTGAATAAACAAATGAGTGCATTAGCGGCAGTTTTCCCGAAGCCTCCATTCTTTAAAACATTTCTTTTGTTGGGGCATCTGGGTGGCTCAGTTGGTTAAGCAGCCGACTTTGGCTCAGGTCATGATTTCACAGTCCATGGGTTCGAGCCCCGCATGGGTCAGGTGCTGACAGCTCAGAGCCTGGAGTCTGCTTCAGATTCTGTGTCTCCCTCTCTCTCTGTCCCTCCCCTGCTCACGCTCTGTCTCTCTCAAAAATAAATAAACATTTTTTTAAATTAAAAAGTCTCTTTCTATAATATACTTTCTATATATTTTGAACCCATTAGTTATCAGAAAACTGCTATGATTCATCTTCTCTTCTTAAGAGCACCTGAAACTTTTCTACTGTCAGATGGAAAACTATGAGAAAAATACCTTCTTAACTCATGGTATAACCCAACCCTTGAAGTAGATTTTTTTTAATGTACTTTAGGCTTTGGGGATTACAGTTCTTACTGACAACACTGGGATTGCAAATTAAATTTGTGTAATATAACAGAGCTAAGAAACCCACCAACACATTTAAAACACAAAGAATCTACAAGAGCACCTTAGATCTTTAAAGAGCCCTCTTATTTTACCCCATCCCAACTGACCTTTAGATATTCAAAAATGTGTTTCCTGTCAGTGTTTTTCCATCCCACTTCCATTTTGTGGTACTGTCACTTGGCATTTTTCCTTGGATAAAGGAGGGGTGCAGGGAAAAGTCTGGGTATTAATTGGTGGCATTTTTCAATAGGAAGAGAGCCCACTGAGGATTTCAATTCCCGGGTAAAAAATGCCTTTTTCTCCAGTTTTTTCTTTTTTCATGAAGTACTTAGATAATTGCATCAGCTCTTTATTTTACTTGTGTTGACAGCCTGAAAGTGCAATGTGATCATCCCAGCTGGAAGTCTCTGGTACTTTCCTCAGCCATCTTGTGACAGTAAAAATGGGTGGTCTTCCTTCTGGATCAAGAACTCTGGTGGATAATTCATCACCCCGAGCCATGAGGTGCAGCCATACCAATTACTTCACAAGCTTTCCAAGAAATCTAGCAAACCAAACAGAGCTCACTTCCAATTGGTTCCTACTCTCTCTTCAGCAAAATTTCAGGAGGCGGAATATTTTCCACTATGAAATAGGTATTTTGGAAAGTTCTACACACGCTTGTTTGCACAGGATTGACATTTACACAATCGTGAACAACACTTTATGTGGTACTTAGGATTTCTTTAGAGGACCTTTATCCAAGTGCTGACCTGGCTTAACCCTACTTAACTTGTAAAAAATGAAGGGATTATAGAAGAAGGTATATGGCCGTGGGCCACTGATGGATTAG
Source organism: Panthera tigris (assembly GCF_018350195.1). Lineage (NCBI taxonomy): Eukaryota > Metazoa > Chordata > Mammalia > Carnivora > Felidae > Panthera > Panthera tigris. The sequence continues at coordinate 82,047,284 of NC_056663.1, read as the reverse complement.
ACTTTCTTTTGGTTGTGTTTTCTTAGAGCCTTTGAAGTGGGGCTTGAGTACAATCTTCCCTAATGTTCCCTCTTATGGATCTTGTTTTGTTACAGTAGCTGATCTTCTGGGGTTAAGAAAGTGGCAAAAGAATGTGTTGTGCTTATGTGCTTACTTTGTTTATAAATGGTATACCTTTGCAAGGACAAAAAGAGTTTCCTTCACAATGTTCTGGAGCCTATTCCTGTGCAACTATATAAAATACCCGGAGTCCTATTTTTAATTTGAAAACTCAGCGCTGGTGGAGGGTGGAGAAATGGGCCCTCTCATACATTGCTTTCTGGTGGAGACTGTAAACATATACCTACTCATTGACCTGGCAATTCTAATTCTAGAAACTAATCCCAAGGAAATAATAAGGATGTGTGCAAAAATTCAATCACTAGTGTAGCCATTTCAGCATTGTTTATGGTATAGCAGATTTGAAAACACATAAGGGTAAAAACAGACTATGTTCCTATACCTATGGAATGGAAAGGTAGGCAGCTGTGAAACGGCATATTGCAAAAGTGTCTATAATATTGACTTCGACAGATTTTCTCAGTCTGCAGGTGAATAAAAAATATAGTTCCATTCTATACCAAATGATCTCATTTTTGTTGGAAAAAAAAGTTATAAGCCTGCTTAAACATATGTATGCATTTAGACAATCAAAGCAACAGGGTAGTCCCTAAAATATAGACAGTTATTATGTGGTGGGATTATGGAGGAATATTATTGTCTTCTTTTTTCCTTATTTATATTTTCCAACGTTTTTTACTTTACATATTACTTGTGTAGTAATAAAAAATATTTACAGTTTGCAGGGGTGTTTGGGGGGTGGGGGGATTTTTCCTCAAGTAAATGAAGTCAACTGAAGTTTAGATTTCAGTGGACTGGTAAAGCCTGCATATATAGGGGAGATGGGTCATAGACGGAATTTGGGGCTTGGCTTCAGGCCTGAAATCCCAGCTTGGCTCTGCCTGCACAACTTCACTCAGTGCAAATCAGAGAATTCTTTTACTTCCCTGGGTCTGTTTCCCCACCTTTATTTTTCTTAACGTTTGTTTGTTTGTTTGTTTGTTTGTTTGTTTGTAGAGAGAGCACACACACACATGCACACAAACAGAGGAGGGGCAGAAAGATAGAGAGCAGACAGAGAATCCCAAGCAGGCTCCACACTGTCAGCACAGAGCCCCATGTGGGGCTCGATCCCACAAACCATGGGATCATGACCTGAGCTGAAATCAAGAGTCAGACCCTCCACTGACTGAGCCACCCAGGCACCCCAGTGTCCCCACCTTTAAATAAGGACACCACTGCTACCCTATGTGTCTCATAGTATTATAACAGGCATCAGGGGAGATAATAAAAGCAAAAAGCCTTGGATAAGTTAAGAGTGTTAAGTGAAAAGAATAAACAGGAATCAGCAGACAATTCAAACAGCATAGCACGGGCTAATCCAACCAGCGGAGGCACTATCTTAATCTATCCACCCTTTCCCTGCTTCAGCCCCTCTTGTGTACTAAGAAGGAATTCAGCTCACCACTTTCAGAATGCAGCTTGCTTCTGTTTCCATCCATGAATTCAGCACAAGCAGATGTGCAAAGAGTCAGAAGGCCAGTTCTGTGTTTTCCTACATTCATGTCCAGTGGCCCCATTAGCCCACTGCTAGTCACACACATGCAGGCTGTATTGCCTCACACAATCCCTGCACTCAGAAGCCCTTACTTGGCCATGTTAAGTTTGCCATGCTATACACAGTGTGCTCTGTTTTCATTTTTCCACAAGAATGTCACAATGGCCACAAGAAGGAGAGGTCCTACTTCACAAATCCACAATACCTTGAGTCGTCACTCTAGAAAATTCCTTCCCACTGCCTCTACTTGACAGAGTTTCTTCATCTTTAAATTTCTTACTGCTTATCTAGCTTCTGTCCCCAGATTGATCTGAAACAAATGAAAGTCTAGTACAGAGTTTGTTATGTCTGAAGACTTAGTTGCCCAAGCTGTGAGGCCCAGACTATTAGTTTTTGAGTCACGTTTCTTGGCTCTCAAGCCTGCAGAAAATACCTCAGACTTACATGAGAGAAACAAGTTTTCTCAGGTAGCTGGAAAGGAGGAGGATACCATTGTCTGCTGAAAAAGAATCTTTCACTCTCGTCGGAAAACGACAAACCAAGTTACCAAGTGGGGTATCTGTCTTGTTGGCACCTTCCAGGCTCCCTGACCTCTGAGTTAAGAATGATAATGACATTCTAATATTTTCACTTTATGTTGAATATTTTCAAAAGTATTAAAAGCACCTTAATAAAGTGCTTGGGATCTAGTCTTTACCCATTTGGGGAACAATACTTCAATCAAACAGGTCTTTTTAATGCCAAATGCCCGGTATTTATCAGGTTAAGTAAGAATATGGGATCCTGCTGGCAAGAGGAATAAAAGTGCTTTTAGGACAATAAATATATGTCCTCAACCCTTCTGCTGAGCATTAGGTGGAGACTTTGGCTGACGTCAGTTCTGATAACCAGAGAGCTCCCTGTTCCCAGCTGCCCATCCCGGTGCCCCACTGCATAACATTTTAAATCATCTCAGCCATGGTAAATGACGGCCAAAAGAACAGCTTCAGCTCAGAAGAGACAAAGGGACAGTGTTAGAGAAAGAAAAGCAGTGGTATTCTCGCTTCATTTTAAAATTAATAGAGTTGGTTATAGTTTCTAAGTACACTTGGAAATCCAGCTGCCAGAGAATGGGCTTGAACACTGAAAGCCCTCTTTAATCCGTGGACCCCGGACAGGTAGCAGTACTCTCCAGCAAGCAGGGCACAGGTAGTGGCACTGTAAAGCCAGCAAAGAGAGCCTGCCAGGAAGCTCCCACACTGTCCTCAGGGAACTGCCTCCACGCAACGGGCAGCTTTGATCTCTGCTGAGCCTGCTAGGGGGTGCCAACGGTGCGGTGGGTGTCCGCGGGGTCATTTTACAGAGACCATCAAAGCCGCTTTCACATGGTAAAGACTAACAACCTGGCCTCTATTTGAACAGCTAGCAGCTCTTCAAACTGTCTAATTCCCAGAGCCTGTTAAACAGAAAGACAGCTAAGAAACAGAGTAATGTTGAGTCCTGGACAGAAGGGAAGGGAGAAAAAGTGAGCCGGCCTGGGGGTGCCACCGCCACGGGCCGGCATCACCCAAACATCAGTATTCCTATCTTTAAAATAAATGATTTCTCAGGGTTACATCACAGGAGTACACAACTGGAAGGAATCATGATTTGGCCAATGATGCGTATTAAAACGTTACAAGAATCACCAAAATAGCAAGTAGAGATTTGTCAGAAGACAGGGAGAAAGAACAGCCCTGAAGAAGAATTTAAATGAAATAAAACAAGTAAATGGGCTTTTAAATCAAATTTAAATCCACTGGAAAGGAGCTTAAAGAAAGATAATTTAGTAAATGGCCAGTCATAATCCTTATAATCTTGCTCTTCTGATTTAAGAAATCCATGATGTATTTTTTAAATACTATTTTTCACTAGAAATACAAAAAACATTGGAAGATAACTATTATAACTATTGGAAGATAACTAAAAATGTTTTTCAATGTCCCTTTCACTCCCTCCCCACCTAAATTTCTTTCTATAGGAGAATCATAATGTCTTTCATTAAGACATTAAAACAAGACTAACTAGGTGGGAAGTGCTTTTAAAAAAAGACTGATTCTCTAACAGACCAATAGTTATCTTTGAATTTTTTTTAATGTTTACTTATTTTTTAGAGAAAGAGAGAGACAGAGCGTGAGCAGGGGTGGGCAGAGAGAGAGGGAGACACAGAATCAGAAACAGGCTCCAGGCTTTGACTGGTCAGCACAATGCCCAATGCGGGGCTCGAACTCACGAACCATGAGCTCATGACCTGAGACAAAGTCAGATGCTCAACTGACTGAGCCACCCTGCAATAGTTATCTTTGGAGAGCATGATATATTCTCCTTTGGATTGAGGGGTAATGTTGAAAGACTAAACATCACTTAAGTGTCATTAGCTAGTCTTAAGCTTCAGTAGTTAGTCTTTTAAGTAGAAGATAAAATGCATCATCAAAAATACAAAAGAATAAGATGAACTACATTAGCACTTCACATAAAAACAAATATAAATAATCAACTAATATGAAAAGATGCTCACCAATGTCTAGGAAGACACAAATTAAAACAACAATAAGATAGCATTTTTTCTCCTATTACATCAACAACAACAAAAAATTCAAAAGAGTGATAGCATCTAGTGTTGGTAAGGATATAGGAATAAATAGGTACTCTTTTACATTATTGGTGGGACCATAAAGTGGAATAACCATTTCTGAGGAGAAGGAAAAAACAAAACAAAACAAACAAAACGTAGTGGCTATAAAACTTTTTAAATGCACAAATCCTATAGAATAGATAAGAATCTCAGTAGCCAATCACAGAATCACAGAAACTCAACTGCAACCAATTAAAGATCCCCCTCTTTCCCTGTGAATAGTTCTAAATTCTGATGTCATGTCAAGATGTTCAGAAGGAGGAAGAGAGGTATATGATCTTCCAAATCATTAGCCCACACGAAATTCTCCAAGAAGTCATTGGCTCACCCAGTCTTCAGCTGGTATCCCAGACAGATCACTGATGAGATGTCCCTTGTTCCTGGTGGCATGATCCTTTTATGTCCAGTAAATTTCTCTGCTCCTTTCATATCATGCTCGAGGGACTGGGAATAATTCTGCTGTTCCCCTGCTAAGCTGGAGGCTTGGGATCTTGGCACGGTTGTTTGTGGGCAGATTTGCCTCTATGCAACACACAGTATTTCTTCTCTGGGGCCCCACTTCCCTAAATCCCTGTGGTCAGCTTCCTCACTGAGATTATAACCTGGAAAACATAGGCCCTGGCCTGCCTCTAGGACCTGCAAACGCTCCCACTATCCTCACTTCCCCTCTACCCTCCCTCCCTTTCCACCATGCTGGAAAAACTTTCTCTAACCTAAAACAGAAGTTCTGTGGTCTTTTACGATGTGTCTCCCACACATTTTGTCTTTGCCAGTTTCCTTCATTCCCCTACGGATTTGGAGTTTTGGAAACCAAAGTCCTGAAGATGCTCTCCCCTCCCTGATTTCAGAGCTGGAGCATCTTTCCTCAGTGACAATGAACACAGAAGACCTTAGCTGCTTGAATATGGCAGGGGCAGGAGGGAGAAAGAAAAATAAACATTGGTAATATTTCCAAATTATTCAATTGACAACCTAGCAGGCCACTATCCTGTACTATAGCTATCCTACAAAAATATAATCCCAGAAATGTGTAAAGAGGTAGAGACACACATGATTATTGTAGCCCTGTTTGTAATAGTGGAAAATTAGAGATAATTTAAATGTCCACCAAGAGGGGAGGTGGCAAAATAAATCACAGTAAACTGAGACCATGGAATTCTGTGCAAACACTAAAAAGAATGTGTACATCTGTATGTGCTGACTTGGAAAGATCCTATGAGCATTGTGAAGTGAAAAGGGCCAAGTGTAGGATGATATGCATGATGTGATCTCATTTGTTTAAGAAAAGAAACACCCTGTTTCTGTGCATGTGTGTATGTGTTACTATGAGCAGAGGAAAGGATGGCAAATGTTAATAGTAATAATTTTTGAGAAGTGAAATTAGAATGAGGAAGGACTCTTTTTTTTTTTTACTTTGCAACCCTTTTTAATATTTGGTTTGACTTGGCAAGCACCTTCTACCTTTAAAGATTCTTTTTAAAGGATAAAAAATACGTTGTAGCACATATTAATTTACCTCTAGATGGGACCTTATTCATTCTCAAAGCATATAGAATTTCTTGGAGAATCAGGAGCTAAGACAAAAAAAACGCAGACCTTCCATTCATTGAGGTTTATGGTTCAGTTACAAAGATTAATCATTTAAGACTCGACGATGATTGTAAGAATCATTTTGTAAAACCCTGACTGGAAAGTTAATTCCTGCCATGAAATATAAGGAAACCAAAATTTAAACATAATTGAGGAAATTTAAACACCTTATCACTCTCTGCCGGGCTCTATTAGTCAAATAAATGCAGGAGATCTTGTTTTAAACAAATGATGACAGTTGATAATAAAGTATAAACATGATCCAAGCTAATATATGTGCTAATTGTTCTTTGTTTTAATCCCCAATACACATCCTTCATTATCTGAGGGATCAACTGCTTTGCCTTGAGTCAAACCTAGGAATAGTTTTTTTCTGCCATGGATACCACTGCAATATAAAAGGAATCTGAAGAGTCTGAAATCCAGGCCCAAAACGAACACAAGAGCTAACTAGAGATGCTAACAATAAGGTAGCAGAGGACAGAATTATAAACTCAATGGATATGTTTGGTACAGCATTATAGTGTGGCTACTTAATTAACAATGCTGATACTATAGATCCCAAACAGGGTCTAGTATCTTTATCGAGGATGCTAAAAGAAGAACGAATTTGACCACATAAGAGTAATTTTGCTTAGTATATAAGACAGTGACTCACACTAGCATATAAGAAAATAACCAGAGTTTCAAAACATCTTCAAGTGAACCTTCTCAGCCTCGTTAAGTGCTGATCAATGTAAAAAGGTTGGATCACCTCAACAGTAAGAGACGCTCTTTCAAATATTTCTAATAATTTTCCATCCAGTCATTCAACATTTGTTGAATTAGTGCCATGTACCAGTAACATTTAATATTTATCTAGCACTTACTACGTCCTGAGCCATGTTGTAATTTCATAAATTAACTCACTTAATCCTTATAACAATCCTACGACTCAGGCATATTGTCTTTCAAATTTAAAGAATTGGGCATTGACTCACAGAAATGAAGTAACTCACCCAAGCTCACCCAGACGGTTGTCACTGAACAAGTTGAGATTTGAACCCAGGTGATCTTGTGGTCTGGCCATAGACTCCTGTTCTTCACTCTATAAACTAAGCTTAACAAATAAGGGATTTTTTTTATTGTATCTAAATGGGATGATAGATGCTAGCTAAACTTATTGTGGTACTATTTCATAGTATATGTAAACCAAACTATCATGCTGTACACCTTAAACCTATGCAGTAATAGATATCAATTATTTCTTAATAAAATTGGAATTTTTATTTATTTATTTTTTTGCCCAGAGAAAATAAATAAAGGATGCATTCTAGTAGGGGAAACAGAAATGTAAAAACGAATTACAATGCAATGTAATGCTTTGGGAGCATAAATGTAGGGATGAATAGAGAAAAACCACAAGTATCAGAGTTGAGTTAATAAATATTATGGAAATGGGTGCAGGAGGGGCAGGAGCTGGGTAGCAATTATTCCTCTTTTTGGAACTCCAGATTAGCATATATATGACTAAATGAAATACTTCATGAATCCACCCAGATTAAAGTATGTAAACTAATCTCTCACGTGTACTAAACTGGGTGTTCTGAAAGTCACTGAATTTCAGGAGACTGTGATAACCATCTAATGCCTTACTTCTATAAGAAACACTTTGTGATCTCGAGAAAATATTGCAGGATTTTATTTGATGGGATGAAGCTTTAGGCTGAGCAAGATCTTTACCTTTAACGCCTAACATATGTAGTCCTGGAAGATTAACCAAGTGACCTTTAAAACTTTGCCCTTCACTTCTTAGAAATCCTGTCAATAAATGGAATGTCCATTTTCACTTTCCTTTAACTGCTCTAGACACAAATACTCATTTTGCAAAGATGTTGGCGTGTCATTGGCAAAATTCACTTGTGCTATTTCTATTCATTATCCTTATACCAGACTTCATCCCAAAATAGTCCTGCATAAGATGCCACATGTGTCCTCTAGCACTCCAGGAGTTAAGAGCATATGCTCCATAAAAATGGAATCCCAATGACTCCAGACTAAGTTACCCAGCAAAGATGTCCATCCAATGCACTTATGAGCTCTTTCTCAGTGTCGCTTTTGTTCTAAGCTCAGTTAGCTGTATCAAGATGAAACTCAGCTGTACAACTCAGTACTTTTAAAAGTTCAGTACATTAATGTTGTCTCGGGCTGTTTGGGCTGCTCTAACAAACTACCACAGATTTGGTGGCCTATAAGTAACAGAAATTTATTTCTCACAGTTCTGTCTGGGAAGTCCAAGGCATCAGCAGATTCAGTGTCTAGTGAGTGCCCGCTTCTGGGTTCCTAGGTGACCATCTTCTCCCCATGTTTTCACATGGCAAAAGGGGCAAGGGATCTCTTTTATGAAGGCACCGATCCCATTCATGAGGGCACCACCCTCGTGACCTAATGACCCCCTAAAAACTCCACCTCTTAATACCATCACCTTAGGGGTTAGGATTTCAACATAACAGTTTGTGGGGGATACAAATATTCAGTCTATAGAAATCCATTTCACAGTATGTAAATAATGGACTCTCCAAAAAGTCAACAGTCACAGACCCAGATGAAAAGTATATGTATTCCTATGTACATTCTTATTATGGGCCAGACAATGGCAACACAGAAATAACTGACACAGGTTCTGCTCATATTATCCCAAAACCAAAGTTTGCAGTGGATCAATAGCCCTGCTTCATGTTTGTCACTTTGTAGAGTGTATTTTTGAAGTACTTCCTTAATTCAAAAGTAAAATCTTTATCAAATAAAGACATCAATAGCATCCTCTCCAAGACTGAGGGCCAAATTCCTTCCCTTAGAATCCCCACAGGACTTTTTCATACTACTAGAGTAAACATATGTAGCCAATACATGGATTTCAGCCAAGGTAGGATAAAAAGAAGAATCTATTAAATATAACATCAAATCAGTCACTTTTAAGGTACTAGCATAATCATCTGCCAGACAATGACACTTTTAGGGAACAACCATCTGCTGGAAAAAAAAAAAGAAAGAAAAAGAAAGAAAATCTAAAGGTCATCTCATTTCAACTGAAAAGCTGAATTGTGAAAATTATGGTTGGCAAAGTGATATCTCTTCAATCAAAATAAAACATAAAATGATCCTTACTAGGCCAACAGCAGCTGTCCAATTATAATAAACAAAATTCCTCAGTTGATGTCTTTTTCTAGACCCATGTTTTCTTCGCCTTTTATTTTTTCCTCAAAAAATTACATGGAAAGACCCAAGGATGGGGTGAAGAAAGAAAGACATTTGGGGCTAGTTCTTGTGTGTGTGTTGGATTATCTGAAATACACAGATAAAAACTGGGTGTAAGCCTTAAAATAGAGCAAAGTGTCAATTTCAAAATAAATAATGATAATGGCATTTTCAAGATCAGCTCTCTATTCATGTTCTGTGCCAAAGCATTTAAATACCCTGTGCTACTCATAACATAATGTGGGTGGTAAAAGAAAAAAAGCCATCCCTACTTCAACATGTTATTCCTAAAGAGTCTATTCATGTCAAAGATACAATTAATTTATATAACCCCAATATCCTGACGCTGAAACACAAAGTACACAAAGCAAAACATTCTCTTATTTTGAAAAGAGAAGAATGAACATAAACGCTGCTTTATGCAATTGCCCAAAGCTATTTAAGATAAATAATAAAATAATTTAAATTAACAAATTATTCTAGTAAACCATTTTTATCAGACACTTAATTTTGTTTTCAAGTCCAAAGTTTGAGCCCACACATACTTTTTCCCCACGGGAGTTAACAATTGCTGTGCTGGCAGTTTTGTAGAATTTGAGACGATCTGGACCTGGCACTCCTTCATTCAGTCTAGATGATGACATTTTCCCATTATATAGTGAAACGACTGATTTCAGACACATTGTTAGGTCACCTGTCTCACCTATTTGGCTGTACTCTGTTTTGGGGGTACCTTTTCATTTAAAATTAACCTTTGGGCCATCAAATCTAGTCAGCCAGAAACATCAACCACATACATTTTTTGTCTAATTGGATTAATAGACAGGTTTCACATATTTCTCTTGAAGAACTCTTAATAATACTAAATCAAATTACTATTTTCAATAGGACCTTTTCTAAGTGAAGAAGAAACAAACAAAACTTTGTAAAAAAAATCTTTTCAAATAACCCAAAATTCAACTCTTCAGACAAATAGCAAATTTAAAGTCAAGTCAGGAACATTTTTCAAATGAAGTTAGATTTTAATTACACCTGTAAGTCACTAGAAATTTATTTTAGAGTTGCCTTAAAAATTTGAGTATACTGAGTAAAATCTGAACCTTATCAACAATTTGTGAAAGATGCCTTAAGAAAATATGTGAGGCTTTACCCAGAAAACAGATATTCTTTTCTGTGTCTCTTTTGAAAGAAATCTTGTGAATTTAAGGAGAGGTGTGTGTGTGTGTGTGTGTGTGCGTGCGTGTGTGTGTGTGTGTGTGTGTGTGTATGTCTATACTTGACAGAGGGAGAGAGAACACCCATGAGTGTCCAAAACATATATTTAAATATCACCAATTACAGAGGCATCCCTACACTTAGCACTCATGTATAACCTTTATGCACATATTCAGGTGGGGTAAAGCAGGGTATTTATGGAATACAGGGCAGGACTGCTGGGAACCACTTCTCCCTGTGACAGGGCGGTAATGCTATGGGTGGACCATATCCAAAAGAAATACGATAGAGACTATACATGCAACAGCATCCTAAAGAGGTCAGAACTATAATTTCCTAAAGTCTCCAACCCCTGGGAGGTAGGGAGGAGAAAGATAGCTTTAGTTCTATAAGCTAGTACATGAGTGAAGAGGTTTTATTGCTTGTAAATGTTTAGTTTATTGTGAAATCAATCCTTCTGTCTTGTTTCTGATAAAGTGTATCTTGCCACTGACCCCAACTCAAGCCAGAAACACTTAAGGAACACGGTGTATACAAAGGAGATGCTGGTGTTCATAACAGCGTAAGGGGTTGTTTCGATTCCACCTGTCTTGATGATTAAAATAGAAAGAATGGGCAAGCTTCTAGTGGAAGCTCCTAGCAGCAAGATTATTTTACTTTTGTGTATCCCACTCATTAACCCATTATGGGTGTGTGCAGTGGGGTGGGTAGGGCAAGTAACACACACACTGAAATCTGGCTGGCTCGAGAGAGCTCAGTACCCATATTAAAGAGATAACAGAGGATTAAAATCCTAAAGATCAAGATTTGGTCAAAGGAGGCAGCACACTGTAGTGGAAAAGGCAAGCATATTCAGGTTTGACTTTTGCCACTTAATAGATGTGCAGACCTGAGCGAGTTGCACTTAGCAACAAATTCCCTCATCCTTAATATAGAGTTTAGGGGGTCTTTGTAGGAAGTGAGTGGGGCAATGACACTTGGTAGGCATTCAGTTAATATTTGTCTCCCGTTGCACTTACTAAACAAAACTTATTAAGAAATCTAAAATTGATCACCTCCCGGCATGTGACCACTTTGCCCAAGAATCTTCCCACATACCTTCCATAGTACATTTATCACTTCCATGAACTGATGTTCTAACGCCAAAAAAACTTGGTTTATTCTAACTATATGAAGTTTATTGGCTCCATATGGCACGTTTGGTCGTCTACAAGTTTGTTCCATAATGGCAGGAACTATGATCCTCCTGTACAAACTTGCATCCCAACTCCCAGCTCAGAGCATGGCACACGCATATTAGAATGAGCAAAATAAATGAAATGAATGCATAACCCACATGCACCCCAACATGGTGAAAGAACAAGAGTAAAGCTTTTGAAAACTCTATTTATTCTTATTTCTTACTTATTTCAAAAATAAAATACTGAGGCAAACTTAAGCCACCATAAAGAAGGGAAAACTTACCTCTGCCAAATTTCTGGAAAGCACCATTCCTAGCTACTCTCTTGCAGGCACTTACCTGTAGAGCCACAAATGTTCTGCTTTTCAACTTTATCCTAAAAGTGGAAAGAGCATTCAAGTTAGAAATTTGAAAACCCAGGGGCACCTAGGTGGCTCAGTTGGTCCAACTTCAGCTCAGGTCATGATCTCAAGGTCCATGAGTTGGATCCCGGCATGGGGCTCTATGCTGACAGCTCAGAAGCTGGAGCCTACTTCGGATTCTGTGCCTCCCTCTCTTTCTGCCCCTCCCCTACTCATGCTCTGTGTCCCTCTGTCTCTCAAAAATGAATAAACGTTAACAAAATTTTTTAAAGAAATTTGAAGACCCATATTTTGGTTATATCCACATGTGAACACTTAGGTAAATCACATTACCTTTGTAGTCTCATTTTTTTCTCATTTGTGAAATGGAGATAAATCGTCCCTGCACTAAATGCACGTCACACCAGTTCACTGTGAGAAAGGCTCAGAGAAGATAGTCAAGACAGCTGGAATACTGTAAACTTCTATACAAAAGTAATGAACTGTTGTTCTATTTTATTTATGTAATTTATATCAATTCACATGTTGTTAGAATGAGTATGTTCTTAGAAGGAGGGCAAGAGCAGCTGCTATGAGAGCAAGCATAAGTATGCCTAGTCTGGGTTGTAATCCCAATAGAACTGTTTGAAGAAGATATGAGTCAGGGCACCTAGGTGGCTCAGTTGGTTAAGCTTCCAGTCTTGACTTCGGCTCGGGTCCTGATCTCACAGTTCATGAGTTCGAGCCCTGCATTCGGTTCTGTGCTGACAGCTCAGAGCCTGGAGCCTGCTTCAGATTCTGTGTCTCCCTCTCTCTCTGCCCCTCCCCAACTTGTGCTCTGTCTCTTGGTCTCTCAAAAACAAACAAACAAACAAAAACATTAAAAAGGAGAAGAAGAAGATATGAGTCAAGTGGGGAGAAGAAGCTGTGTGTGTGTGTGTGTGTGTGTGTGTGTGTGTGCATGTGTGTATTGAAGGAATGGAAAGGAGAGGCACCATCATTTATTGAGCACTTATTATATGCTACAATTGGCCAACATGAACATACTGTCCAACCATTAATCCAAGTCCTTTGCTGAATCCCAATATATTTGCCCCAAATAATCTTGTTTAAATTATTGTTGTACACTTTCTATGAAGAAGGGGTGTGCTAAGGGAAATTTGAAACCTAAAACCTGTCTCAAGAGATAATAAATTCTAAATCTGCAGTGTGAAATTAGCAGCCTTAGTCCATTGACTTCATTCTTTAATAGCATGATTCAGTGTTGTGCTTGAGCTAGCTAACCCTGACTTACAGGAGTCAATGTTATGCAGTATCTTCTCAATTCCATTTTCATCAACATTGGTCATTTGAAATCAGCCTTGGTGGGAGTATTTACACTGTAGAAATGGGTAAGGGAACAAATCAGGGTTTTTTTTTTTTCCCTGAGAGTCAGTTGTTAAACATTTACCAGCATACCACTGCTTTATGATTTTCCTCATATCAAGCTGTTTAATTCCTCTGTGGCTGGAATCCCATCTTTTGCAAACATTTCCAAGTCTTCTTTTTCTCACTAAAATAACTTGGAGAGTTCTGTTTCATAAATTAATTGAGCTCAAAGATTGGTCTGGAAACAAACTGACTCATTTTTGCTTTCCATGACTCTTCTGTATTTCTTCTTACTTCTCTTTCATTTTCCATTTTTCCTCAACCATCACAATACCCACCTTTCCCCATTCTAGAAATTATTCTCCATCCAGGCTCTCCTACTTTCCCCTAAAACTAGCACAGCAAAATTAGGTACCCAAGTGAAAACATATGCCAAGTCCTTTTCGTTTTCATGCATGTAGCCAGTGCCTATATTTGGGGGATTTATAAGTAAATAAAAGGATGTACTTCTGTCTGCTTTATATTTTATATGCATCCACATTTATATGTATCCACATTTCATCTCGGAAATTTCCTGCAGGGACAAGCTATAATATAATGGATTGGCTATAAAACAGTAACAAACCATACTAGCCATTTACACGCAAGCTGATCAGCAATGATGATGAACCTATTTGTGAAATAGGTGTCAGTTACTGTCTCCTCACCCTAAGTACAAACAGCCATCTCCATGAAGTAGCAAATTAAATTCAGAATCACAGCCTGTTAGCTGTAACTTGGACAAGTCATATAGACCCTGTGAGCCTCAGTTTTCTGTAAAATGGAAAGAATAATAAGAGTTATATTCATTTTGAAGAACTATTGTGAAGGTTAGTGATAATATTAATAGAGTACCTGACACAGTGCTACATATTATTATTATTTGTTTATCTGGGAAATGTTGTTACATTTACACTATATCCTCTTCTGGACCACTGAAGAACTCACACACTTTCTTGAAAAATGTCTCTTCTTCTCTGTCTATTACTACAATTTTGTCTATCACTATAACATACTTTGAAATAATAAAAAATTGACTTTAGTTTATGAAATTATTATATATGTGTATTAAAGACATTTCTTAAATAGTGATAAGAGAAAAGGGAAAACAAAATCTGTTCCTCAAAGATATTCCAATGATACAGTGTTATATAAACTTCCAGGCTTTCTAATATGTGTATACAGTTATAAAATAGAATCAAAATATGTATGTATTTTTGTAATCTATATTTTCCACTTAACATATCATGAACCTCTATTATGTCAATATATATACAGTAAAACTTTAACATCTCTAATGAGTTCTGATTTATGGATGTCACACCATCCGTCAAAGAGAAAGTCCAAACATTGCTATGATAACCTATTGCAACTTTTAGGCCAGTGTCAGGAAACTCTTTGTCTGATGGTCTGAGAAAGGTGTTGGCCAGTTAGTGTAACCACTTCAGAAAAGTCATGCACACAGTGATGGATGTTGGATACCAGATCTTAATAAGGCAAAGAAGAAGCAAGTGGGATGAGCCAACACATTATAGTTAGCTGGCTCCACAGGAGAGAAATTTCCTACAAATGTCCTGGAGAAGAGGATCAAATAGGAGGCTTATTTCCACCCTCCTCCCTTGTACCCCTAATGGGGAAGACAGTGTTGAATAGCTCTTTCCTAAGACTAAGACCATTGGCCAACTCCAGCAGACCAACAGTATAAAGGCCATGGCTCTTTGGCCAATTTGTCATCTCTTCTTTTTTTTCCCCCTGGGTTTCTGAAAGAAATGAGGAAACCTGCAGGCAATTAGATGTTTAGTGTAAACCTCTGGGCTAGTGCTGTCTCAGGGCAGGAGCTAAATAGTATAAGTTGGCAGGAAATATAGTTTAGCCCTATCCACCCAATTCGCTAAACCATATTTTCTTACAGATTATCTCAAAACAGAGAAGAAATCAGTTGAGAAACCAGTCCAATGTGGTTAAGAAGTAGGTAAAAGTATTCATAACTTATTAACATTAAAATGACCAAAAGCTTCAAAACTGTTTTTGAGACTGTGTGTGTACGTTTGAACGGATCTGGTCTTTCATGCAATCAATTGCTGCTAACAGCAAAACACGAGTTACAAAAAGGGTTTAAAAAAAAATCAATGCATCAAAAGATAGAAGGCTATTATTACTCAGAAAAAGAAAGGAAATGGGGCAACTGGCTTATTTTGCAGTTGTTTTTCACATTCTTTTGGATGCAAGCACAGAATTGCCAGTGATGTCTCTTAGCAAAATTGAGTTGAGGCAGTTAGTCGGAAAAACCAGCCATAATATTACCCTTTCTAAAATTCCCCAAGTCACTCGTTGGCACCATCTTGGAAAACTGCCTTGACTCCTACCCCCTTCTCTGCTCGCTCATTCCCCTCTGCTATTTGGCTCAAGAGCACCCACACAATAAAGCAGAAAAAAATACTTGTTACTCTGAGCATGATTCACTTCCACAGAGAGTCCCATTTTGAATTGCTTGTCTTCCTCCTGTGTGGTCATCCCTCCTGGCCTTGGGATCTACAGCAGAATAATTGCTTTAGGCCAAAGGGGTTTCTATTCTTTCTTAAGAGTTACCATTTCCTCCCATCAAGAGTGGTTAATAAAAAGCCCTCAGATCAGTTGTATTTGCTGTGCTTCAATGTCAAGCTGCCATTTAAAGGGTTTAAAATTAGGTTGGGCACTGTTGCTGCCTTTCCTGTAGCCAGTTAATCACAGGATTCTTTGCCACATTGAGGCCAGAATGGGCATGGCACATGCAACAAGTAAGGAAACCATGGATTACAGGCCAAGCAGCTCATGTGCTTACACAACAGGAATTGTTTAAAACACTTTGAACATTATTTTATTTGTTTTTAACCGTCCTTTACTTAAGAATTGTTTCTCTAGGACCCAGCACTAAGCTTGGCACATTTGTTAATGAGCAAATGGGTTTCTGGCTTTTCCCTTGAAAGGCTGGCCAAAGTAATAATAGTCCTTTGCTTGGGCAATTCAAAACTGGCATTTGAGTTGGAGAGGTGCTACACTCATCATTGAACTTGAAATTGTGAGGGCCCCCTGTTCTCCTTCCTGGTTGGGCTACGGTGACCTACTGATGACAATGTTAAAATTCAGAAGAAGCTCAAGGCACATTTGAAAAATCAACAAGGGGCGCCTGGGTGGCTCAGTCAGTTAAGCATTAACCTCTTGATTTCAACTCAGGTCATGGACTCACCACGGTTTGTGGGACTGAGCCCAATGCCCAGCTCTGAGCTGACAGCATGGAGCCTGCTTGGGATTCTCTCTCACCCCCTCTGTCTGCCCCTCTCCTGCTCTCTCTCTCTCTCTCTCTCTTTCTCTCAAAATAAATAAACATTTGAAAAAAAAAAACAAAAAAATCAATGAACTCTCTCAAACTCATATTTAAAAAAAAAAAAACCTCCAGATTGCATTTGCCTGAAAATGCAGTCAGATTTAAAATCAAGTACAAATATAATGCCACCACCTCTCAACTTTCTGGTATTGTTCTGGCATTGCACTTGTAAGAAATTCCTTTTATTTCAGGATCTTAAAATAAAATCAAGACCCATGAGTTCTGACTTGCTTCTCTATTCTGGCATGTTCTATAGCTTCAGGCATGTCTCTAAATCTCTGAGTGTCTCAGTCTGCATGTCTATAGAGTGGAGACAATTCCACTGGCCTATTTCATGGGGGTGTTGTGTTGAATAGTTAAGTAGTGATTATACAGTGCCTTGAAAGTACAGTGTACCAGAGAAATGCTCATAAACGATAATGACATGGTACAGAGTAGGAAGGCCATATTAAGCCACTTTTATGTAGAAGGAACTTAAAATGAAGTGAGAGTTTCATATCATATCCAATGTTAAAGATAGAAAGCAAAGCTTTGCTTATTTCCATAAGGTTATTATTCTACCTTACTGACAAATAAAGAGGTAAAGAAGCCTAACATAACACTAAGTAATTTGAAAGAATCATCTTAGATAGATATCTTCTATCTTAGATAGAAGGTGCCTGCAACTTCATATGTTACCAAAACCTGCTTGAAAATGTAGCCACAAGGCCACCTGCGAGCAGAAAAGTAATATAGTCATCAGACTCCTGGCTTTCGTTTATTTGTTTGTTTGTTTTTAATGGTTAAGAGGGACAGACTTATTAAAGATATTGGGCCAATCAAAAACTTTCTCTAACTATGGCAAATTAGTCACAGAACCAGAAGGTAAGTAGTATACAGGATACACCAAGAATGCTTTAATCCTGTGGTAATACTGATACTAGATTCTATTGTCCTTGACTTCTAAGTTTCACCATGCCTAAGTCAAGAACTTGACCCCACTTCTCTTCTCTCAAACTGTATCCAGTGCTACAGAGACTTCAATATTTCTAAAGTGTGTTTACTCCTAAAAAAAAATCAATATAAATACATACAAAATCCTTTCATTTACTAACTTTCCTGAAGATCTCCAGGTAGAAAACATTGCCATAATCACTAAGACACATGACCCACCACCTCATGTTGTGGCCACATCATGGCAGATATGATCTTAACTCTATGGCAAGATGCAAAGAGAAAAGAAAAGAAAAAAAAAAAACCACTTAAGGAAGTGAAACATTTGTAAATTATGCAAAGGTTAAGCAAGGATACAAACTTACTCTGACACATAAAAACATGAGATATAAGCAGTGTTAGATGTTCTTCTAGGCCTAAGGAGAAAAATGTACTTAAAATGAAAATTAGGACAATAGACTAGAAAGCTGAAGACGATGAGCCAATTATAACAATAACTAACATAAATGTAGTGTATCAATAAAGTCTAGTGTGCTGCATAATTTTACATGTATAATAGCATTGCATTCTCATCACAACCTTTTGAGAAGTTCGTCCATTCATTCAAATATATTTATTTAGTCTTCTAGTTCCAGGCAGGAAAATAGTAGGTGATAAGGACCATTATTTCTACTTCGATAGCCTTTAAAAACCAGTTACACTGAAAAAAACAAAATTAAAGACCTTGGAGGGGCATCAGGGCAGCTCAGTTGGTTAAGTGTCTGATTTTGGCCCAAGTCATGATCTCTCAGTTTGTGGATTTGAGCCCCGCCTTGGGCTCTGTGCTGACAGCTCAGACCCTGGAATTTTCTTTAAATTTTGTATCTTCCTCTCTCTCTTTCCCCTTGCCCCACTCATGCTCTGTCTCACTCTCTCTCAAAAATATATAAAATTAAAAAAAAATTTTTAAATACCTTGGAAAGTTGAGGAATCAAGGAGAAGTAAATGATCCCTAGAAGAGAAAGCTCATAGAAGAGATGAGCAGCCTTTCACTGACTATTTTCTATGGAGGATTTGCCTATTCATACATGGGCTGATGACTGGGCTTGGCCTTCACATAGGGGCTTCACTGGAAGAATAAGAAATCAGCAAAGCTTATAGTGGTCATGTGGGGTTGGTGGAACAATTGGAAACTTCAGACATCCTAACACATGGTTAGTTTTCTGACAGTACTATTTGCTGAATTCTGAGACTGGGAAGCTTTTAAAAAGCAAAGTAAATCTCCTGTGCTACCATGGTATTTAAGAGACAAAGTCCCACTTGAGGATGAGACCTACCTCAAACACATGGCTGGACTCCTCAGTATGTTTGCCAAAGTTGGAAGCAATGGGAAGCAGGAAGTCAAAAAAAAAAAAGTGAAACCTCTGAAGAACAGACCAACTCTGCCACAGTCTTTCAAGGCTAAGGTGATAGAGACCCGCCAGCTTTTAATAAAAAGACATGGAAGAACATGCTTGAGAAACAGAGGTGAACTGGTTTAACTGAGTTATATATGTCTGCAACCCAGTCCTAACTCAGCATAATGAGGGTTAGAATGAGACAATGTCTAACACTATCTTCCTAATGTGGAAAGTTCACCATTAGAAGATGTCATCTAGACCTTCAAAAGGTCCATACACAAAATGTTTGTCAGATAATTAAAAATTACTAGATTTGTGAAAAGCCTAGTAAATGTGGCTGATAATCAAAGGAATAAAACTTAATGGTATCCAGAGATCTTTAAACGATTCAAATATTGAGGTTAACAGACGAAGGCTTTGAAATAACCAGTTCCGATAGATCAAAGAAATTAAAGGTAAGAGGGGCAAAATTAATGAAAAGATAATGAATTTCATCAGAAAATTGGATTTATTACAAAGAATCAGGTTGATGCACTAGAACAGCAAAATATAACATCTGAAAAAGTCCTTGAATAACAGCAGATTGACCTGCAGAAGATAGGATGTTTGCATTAAAAGATAGATCAATATAAAATATCCAAACTGAAACACACAAAGAAAAATGTTTAGAAAAAAAATAGAGCTGAGTATAAAAGAAATGGAATATCTGGTAAAAATATCAAATTTACCTGCAATTGGAATCCCAGGACACAAAAATGGAAAAGGAGAAAATGGAGCAGAAGCAATCCTTGAAAACATAACATCTAAGCATTTTTCAAAGTTACTGAAGACTATCAATCCACAGATACAAGAGTTTTATTAAATCCCAAGTAGGATAAATACAAAAAGCCAAAAATACACACCTAGGTATATCATGGTCAAACTGCTGAAAACCAAGAGCAAAAAGAAAATTTTTTAAATAGTCAGAGGAAAAAACACACACAACATTTAAAGGAACAACCATAAGACTGACAGTTAACTTTTCAATAGAAACCAGGGAATTTGAAGAAAAGAAAAGGACATCTTGAAGATGCTGGGGGGATGGGGTGGGGTGGGGAATGAAGCTACCAACTAGATTTTATACCCAATGAAAATATCCTTCAAAAATGAAGGTGGAATAAAGATGTTTTTAGGCAAACTAAAGCTGAGATCATTCTAGCAAACTTTCACTACATGAAATACTAAAGGAAGTTTTCCAGACTAGAGGAAAATGATTCCATTGGAAGCAAAGAACTGCATGCAGGAATACAGAATACTAGAAAGAGTATATAAATATTTCTTTCAAAAAAAATGCATGTATAGCAGCACCTGGGTGGATCAGTTGGTTAAGTATCTGACTCTTGATTTCAGCTCTGGTCATGATCTCACAGTTCATGAGATCAAGCCCTGTATTGGGCTCTGCACTGACAACACAAAGCCTGCATAGGATTCTCTCCCTCCCTCTCTCTCTGGCCCTCCCCCACTCACTCTCTCTCTCTCAAAATTAAAAAAAAAAAATAAACATTTAAAAAATGTATATATATATGATGACCATTTAAAAGAATAGCAATACTAATGTTGTGTACAGGGCCTAATGTGACAGAAGTGAAATGTATGAAAACACAATGAGCAAGAAGGGAGTAAATAGAATCAAAGTATGGAAATGACCTTCATTTTTCAGGAAGTGATAAAGTTATTCATTTAATGCATATTGTAACAAGTGAAGAATGTGTATTTTAATATTTAGGATAACCAATGAGAAATTTTAAAAATCTATAACTAAACAACAAATAAAGAAATAAAATGGAATAATACAAAATCTTATTAATGCAAAACTAGGGAAGAAAGGAAGAATGAAGGAATGAAGAAGGGATGGGACAAACAAAACAAATAGTAAAGGAGAAACTTGTACTCCTCTTTATTAATAATCACATGAACCAGACAATGAACTAAACAATCTAGACAGAGACTGTATAAAAAGCATAAGGCCCAATCATATGCTACTAAAAAAAGGCGCACTTTTACTCTAAGGATACAGAAAGTTTGCAGGTAAAAGGATGGAAAAAGATAGGCCATATGAAATCCAGCACAAAGAAAGCTGATGTGACTGTGCTATTATATGACACAGTTGACTTTAAGGCAAGTGTATTACTAGAGAATAAGGGGGACATTTCATAATGATTAAGTGGTTAACTGAATATGAAATATAACACCCTTAAATCTGTGTATATCTAATAACATAGTTTCAAGATATATAAAGCAAAAATTTTACAGAGTTAAAAGAGGGAACAAACACATTGTGTTTAGCAACTTGGGAAGTGCTGAGTATATAATGCAGAACAGAGAGACATGGCCTTAGCCTTTAAGAAACTTATGGCTTAACACAAGAATGTTTCAAGAAGTAAATAACACTACTTCCTGCTTTTGAACTAAAGTGCTATTCTAAATATTATTATCATACTCATTTTAAAACAAAAGTTGAGGGATTTGAGACACAATGTCACTTAACTGGTAAAGGGCAGAGTCAGGACAAGAAGCAAAGTCTTTCTGACTCAAGACTCCAAGCTTCTAACCACTATGTTGGCAGTTCAGTGTTCATTTTTTTGAAATTTATTTATTTATTTTGAGAGAAACAGCTCAAGCAGGTAAGGGCAGAGAAAGAGGGAGAGAGGAGAGAATCCCAAGCAAGCTCCACATTGTCAGCACAGAGCCTGACACACGCTCAAACCCATGAACCACAAGATCATGACCTTAGCTGAGATCAAGTCAGATGCTTAACCTACTGAGTTACCCAGGTGCCCCTCTCCTGTTCAATGTTTTAAATAAACTTATTTTTCTAATCAGTGCTACTTATGTATTAAAGTAAATCTTATGTAGAATCACAATATACAAAAGAAATAAAAGAAGTCAACTATACTTAAAAAATAATAATAATGAAGTCTTTCACACACACAGAAAAAATAAAAAATAAAAGAGAAGCTGTTTACTTAAACAAAGATAAACCAGCCCCCCCCCCCCCCGTTTGCTCTTGTGGTGATCCCAGTGCTCCTAGGACTCAAAGAAACATAGTATGAAATATTATGCTTCATTAAAATATATATTGGAAACTGTTTAAGAAGAATTGAGAACAGAACTTGAGCATAATAATTTCCAAACTTTTTTGATTCTTCACTTCTATAATAATGTACCCTTAATATATATATATATGCACAAAAAATCAGAACAATTTTTAAGATATTATTCTTAAAAAATAAATACAGTTGGATGTTCTTATGCTTTCTTCCCACATCCACTGGACCACCTTCCATATTCACTGGAGGACAAGAACCCCCAACTTGCAGGTCACTGTTTCAGCAAATTCACCATCCACAATAGGAGTAGGTGACTTCCTCTATCCCCATGCCTCTTCTCACTCTTGCATTGCTGGGCCCACTGATTCCTCCCAACTGCAGCAAAGTCAAATCAGGAGCTGGTCCAATGGGGTCTTGGGTACAAAGAAATAAAAGTGTAGATTCCTTCATTGTTGGAGTATAGAACTGAACTTTTCTTTGAGATGGGCTTCTATATTGTGTCCTGGCATATTCCTATTCTCTGGCTGATTGGTGCTAACCACTACTCCTTTGTTCATGAAATGTTATTCAGTTCCTCACTATGCCCAATTCTGTTAACAGGAAACTTGGGGAGGAATTCCTAAACATAATTCTAATAGGACGAAAGGAGAAAGTAATAGGGACGGTGAATGGGAATAGGATTTCTCCATGGTACCCAGTTAATACCTACCTACCTAGTTAGGTAGGTTTTATATAAGAAACAACTGTTTAAAAAAATCTTTAATGTTTATTTATTTTGAGAGACAGAGCACTAGTGGGGGAAGGGCAGAGAGAGGGGAAGACACAGAATTCGAAGCAGGCTCCAGGCTCTGAGCTATCAGCACAGAGCCCAATGTAGGGCTCAAACTCACGAAACGTGAGATCATGACCTGAGCTGAAGTCAGATGCTTACCTGACTGAGCCACCCAGGGATCCCGAAACAACTATTTTTAAGTGTGCTACAGGAGCCTAAAAGTACTGGTATTAGAATTTTGCATCTGCCCAGTTAATCACTGCTTGTTTTATCTTGGAAAAAGCCATGTTTAAAGTAAGCTAGGAAGCCCAACAGGAGTTAGAGCTGCTTTACAGGTCAATTAGGCCAGTCCCACAGAAAAAATGTACCCAAGTTATGGCCGAACCACTGACTAGAGTACTGTGCTAAATTATCAGAAATTATAGACTAAATAATAGCTACTGTGATTGGTAAAACAGTAAAATATAAAGTCACTATGGTTAAAAGGAATGTTTGTTGGAGATGGAGTTTAATGGTTTTTAGGAAATGGGAAGGGCTTTTCAAGTGAGTCTCAGCCTATAGATCCTCTTTTCCTCCAGAAGATGAAGAAAAATATCATCATTTACACCACCACAACACTAGGAAAATCAGAGGCAGTATATATTAGAAGTCAGAACTTCCATGTACAGTTATGCACATTGTGCACTGGACAACTCTAAGGAGAATAATTCCCATGATAATATGACTAGGTAGTGTGTGTGTGTGTGTGTGTGTGTGTGTGTGTGGATATAGATATAGATATAGATATAGATATAATGTCAAACTATTATACACACACACACACACACACACACATGTCATAGTATGGCTAGGTAGTAGTTCATATGTATACTATTGACCCAAACAAACTATTTTGGAATCCTGACTTGCCCCCTCTACTAGTTTTACAATCTTGGACAAGTTATTTAACCTCTGGGGCCTCTATTTTATCATCTATCAAATCAGAACAATAATAATTTCTATTATAAGATGGTTAGGAATATTAAATGGGATAATAGTAAAAGCTTATAATCCAGGGTGGTAGAGGGAATAATTGTCCCCAAAGATTTCCACTTCCTAATTCCCAGAGCCTGTGAATATATTATGTTATATGACAGAAGGAAATTAAAATTGTCAGTGGAATCAAGGTGACGAAAGAGCTGACCTTAGGGTAAGAATGTTGTCCTAAATTATCTGGATAGGCCCAATGTAATCACATGGGCCTTTAACAGCAGAAGAGGAAGGCAGAAGCATAGGTCAGAGAGAGAGATAATGACCCCACCCCCAAAAAGAGAGAGAGAGAGACAGAGAGAGATTTGAAGCATGACATAGACTCAAACTACCAATGATAGCTGAAGATGGAGGGAGGGGCCATGAGCCAAAAAATGCATATTGACTCTAGAAGTGGAGAACTTCCCTCAGCTGAAAGCCTGCAAGGAAATGGGAACCTTAGTCCTATAAATGCAAGGAACAGGATTCTGCCAACAATTTGACTGAGCAAGGAAACAGATCCTTTTCCAGAGCTTCCAGATGAGAAATGCAGTCTGCCAGCCCCTTGACGTTAGCCTAGGGAGATGCTTTTTGGACTTCTGATCTAAGGAATTGTGAGATATCAAATTTATACTGTTTAAGACACCACGTTTGTGGTATTGATTATAACAGCAATAGAAAACTAAAACTAATATCCATTGATGTGATTACTATTATTATAATTACAATCATTTATCCAATCTTTACAGTAGAAGTATTTACTGAGGGTCTACTGGGTGCCAGATTCTGTTCTAAGTACTAGGATCCCACAAGAAACAAACTAGGAAGGGCCCGCCTTCATGTAGCCTACCTCTTTGTAGAACATAAACAGAGCTAGAACAAGGGGCAGGAAAGTGCGGAAAACTAGCTGTAGGCAGTTTGTGGAGTGTATTATCCAAAAAAGTAAACCTCTTTAGAAATACAGGTGAGAAATGTTCAACAACTGTCGACAAAGAAGTTGGGAAGCCTTTATATTTTTTTAAGGCTTAATACAATTTAAGAAAATGTTACGATAACAACAACAACAAAAATAGGCTACGCGAAGAGGATTATTTCACCTACTGGATAAATCAAGAAGGTGATGTGGTTCATACAGAGATTTCATTTAGTTTATACCTGAATAAGAGTGATAGTAAGGAGAAACCACATTTACATCATAGTAATTGTAGTTTATTGCATGTATAATTAAACTTTAATGAATTGTTTAATAAAGGGTAAACAGTTTTCGTTCCATTTTATGATTTTTTTCATTCTACATCATTTTGCCTTAATAAAGTACAAATTTTAAAAACCTTTCAGAACCATTATAGACCTCCATTCTCTGAGTTAACGCATACAATTTTAATGTTTCATCAGTTCTAAGCATTTGCACATGTGTTGTGTCCTTTGGTTTTTCACATTCTATGAAGTATTCTTTAAATTATTTATTTATTTTAAGTGATCTCTACACCCAACGAGGGGCTCAAAACTCACAACCCCGAGATCAAGAGTCACACACTCCTCCAACTGAGCCAGCTAGGCACTCCCACATACTATGAAGTATTTTATACTCATTTTATAGATCAGAAACTAGACACAGAAAGAAATGAATCATTCAAATACGAAGATGTCATGTAGCAATCTACATTAAAATTAAAACCTTGCTAAAGAGAGGAAAGGGGCTTCATAGAGACCAAGCACATCAGCTCCCTTCCTCTGGAACTAAATGTCTAAGGTAAAAAAGCAGGAAAATGCAGCACAGATGATCACCTTCATCTCTACCAAATGCTGTGGAGCTGCCTGCCAAAATAAAGAAATCCACCCCATTCAATGCTGCAAATCTTTCAGTTCAAACCTCTGGTCGCAAAGGAAACAGCACCAATTTGCAACATTCCAGTGCTCTGAGTTGGTTTCTGGAGTCTTCTACATCTGTTCTGTGAGGAAAATGAACTAATGCCATGGTTCTTTGTTACTTTCAATAAACTGCCTCTGGAATTAATAAAGGATCTTGAGGAATGAACTAATGGTGAGAGTTTAGGAGGAAGTCGTCAACCTGGAAGTTATAATAAGTAATCACAGACTTGCTGTTGTCTTCTATTGATGGAATACCTACTACTAGCACGGGGAGGAAACACAAGAAGAATGTTTTTGTCAAATGTGTATACTTTTCTTCTTTTTAAACAAGAAATCATTTTCTTTGGATGACTTGGCAAAGATGGATCGTCTGTCAATGATACTATAATGAGTGGTTTTGAGCCATGTTTTTAAGGCTAGGCTTCTTGAATAAAGTGACACTTGAAGACAATTTTAAGCAAACAAGGGAGGATTACTTGATGGATAGAACATGATAGATTTATCTTATGCCTATAAAAAAGCATAGGGCTTATAAAGGCAGACAGAAGCAAGATGAAGGCCATTTTGAACAAGCAAATTATATAAAATTGTAGACAGAGATTGAGGAAATTGATGACACAAATATTTGAAAGCTTATGAATCCATCTAAACATTAAACAGTAGGAACTGTTTCAATAAAAAATGGCACATCCATTGTGTGCAATATTATATACCCTTAAAGTCAGGCTTTTGAGAATTATTTAATGGTACAAGAAATTGTTGATGATATAATATTACTTGAAAGAGAAAGCAGGATATAAATTTCATATTCAGGATAACAGCAGTTTTGTTATACATACCCACACAAACATAGTATACAAATGTGTATACTATGTTACAAATATAAAAATGAAAAATTAAAGCAATCTGTCTTAAGCAGGATAGGGAATGGTTGATAATGTAACTAAACAATTCAGAGATGGAATTGGCTTCAGGGAGGCTTGACCCAAGGTTCAAATCTAGTTTTTCACACAAGATTTCTCCACTGTATCTCTGTGGAATTGTTTCCATTCTCAAATAGGTCCTACCCTGGAGATCTTCCTGGGACCACATGTACCCTCACTTCAAGTTATGTGGGAAGAAAAGTCTTAACAAAAACCAGTTTGCAATCCTGGTTTGTTTGACTTGTTTCTTGTTTACCAGCCCCTCCTGTAGCCAGAAAGATGTGATACCTTTTATCCTTCCTCAACCCCCTCACAACTAGAGATGAGGTGAATCCCAACCATGTTATCAAAAATGGCAGGATTTCCTCCTTTTGTAAAACTGACCAATATTCCACTTTATAGAGACACCATTATTTCTTTATCCATTCATCCATGGATGAACACTTAGGCTGTTTCTATATCTTTGTTATGGTGAATAATGCTGCAATGAACATGAAAGTGTAGATATCTCTTTCAAATACTGGTTTCATTTCCTTTGGATGTATGATTCTGACACCAACTTCAGGGTGTGAGCTTTTTCTCCACACCAAGCAATTCTCCAACACCAGCTGGGTGTTCTACAATTCAAGTCAATTCTGACATTATCTACCTGGAGATGGCATCAGATGCAATTGGTTAAGAGCTCAATCCCACAAGACTGCCCCCCACTTCAGATGCCAGTCACAAATCCGGTTGATATCTGTGCTTTCTGACTGACTGGCTCACAACCTCCTTGGATTCAATTAATTTGCTAGAGCAGCTCATTGAACTCAGGAAACCAGTTTACTCACTAAGCTACTGGTTTAATACAAAAGAAATTAAAGGATGCAAATCAACAGCCAGATGAAAAGATACACAGGGTGAGGTCTCAAACGTGTTAGTTTCTGTCTCCATGAAGTTTGAAACCTAGCACAGCAGCACATGGATATGTTCTGGTTTACCAACCTAGAAGCTTTCTGAACCCTTTTAGGTTTTTATGGAGGCTTCGTTACTTTGACATGGTTGGTTAGATCAGCCACTGGTGACTGATTCAACCTCCAACCTCTCTCCCCTCCCAGAGGTCAGAGGGTAGAACTAAAAGTTCCAACCGTCTAATCACATGGCTGGCTCCACTGGCAACCAGCCCCCATCCTTAGATGCACTCCAAAGTCACATCATTAACATAAACAAAAGACATCATTATAGCTCTCATCACAGAAAATTCCAAAGGTTTTAGGAGCTTGGTGTCAGAAAGGGATATGAGGACCAAATATATATTTATTATTATAAATCACAATAGTACAAGATACCCAGAGTGGGATTGTTGGATCATATGATAGTTCTAGTTTAATTCTGGGGAAAATCTCCATGCTATTTTCCATAATGGCTGTACCAATTTGCATTCCCATCAGCAGTGCACAAGGGTTTCCTTTTCTCTACTTCCTCACCAACACTGGTTATTTCTGTCTTTTTGATAATTGCCATTCTAACAGGTGTGAGATATTTCACTGCGGTTTTGATTCACATTTCCCTGATGATTAGCGATGTTGATTATCTTTTCATGTACCTCTTGCCCATTTGTATGTCTTCTTTGGAAAAATGTCTATTCAGGACTTCTGCTCATTTTTTAAGGTATTTGGGGTTTTGCTATTGAATTGTATGAAGTCCTTATATGTTTTGGATTTTAATTCATCAGATATATGGTTTGCAAATATTTTCTCCCCTTCTGTAGGTTTCCCTTTCATTGTGTTGATTTTTCTTTTCTTTTCTTTTTTTTTCTTTCTTTCTTTTTAATTTTTTTTTTTTTTTTTGCTTTGTAGAAGCTTTTTAGTTTGATGTAGTTCCACTTCCACTTATTCATTCTCGCTTTTGTTGCTTGTGCTTTTGGTGTCATATTCAATACATCATCACCAAGAGCAATAATGTCAAGGAGTTTCCCTATGTTTTCTGGTAGGGGTTTTATCATTTCAGGACTTACACTTAAGTTTTTGACCCATTTTGAGTCAATTTTTGTGTATGGTATAAGGTAAGGGTCCAATTTCATTTTTTGCATGTGTATATCTAGTTTTCCCAATAGTATTTATTGAAGAGATCATCCTTTCCCCATGCTTGGTGCCCTACTGAAGATTAGTTGACTGATTATGTGTAAGTTTATTTCTGTGCTATCCATTATGTCTCAGTAGTCTATGTATCTGTTTTTTGCTGGTACCATATTGTTTTGACAACTAGCTTTTAACATCATTTGAAATCAGAAAGTAGGATGTCTTCAACTTTGCTCTTTTTTCTCAAGACTGCTTTGACTATTCAGGGTCTTTTTTGGTACCATACAAATTTTTACATTGTTTTTTTCTGTTTCTGTGAAAAATGCTATTTAAATTTTTCAATGAATCTTTAGATCACTTGGGGTACTATGGACATTTTAACAATATTTATTATTCCAGTCCATGAACACAGGATATCCTTCAATTTATTTATGTTTTCCTCAATTTATTTTCATCAATATTTTATAGTTTTCAGTGTACTAATCTTTTACTTCCTTGGTTAAATTTGTTCCTAAGTATTTTATTCTCCTAAATGCTACTATAAATGGTATTGCTTTCTTGATTTCTTTTTTAATAGCTTATTACTATTGTGCAGAAACACAGCCTATTTTTGTATATTGGGATTGTTTTCTGAAACTTTACTGAATCCATTTTTTCTTTTTTGTTTAATTTTTATTTTTTAGAGAGAGTGAGAGAGACAGAGACAGAGACAGAGACAGAGACAGAGTGGGAGCAGGAGGGGAGCAGAAAGAGGGAGACACAGAATCCAAAGCAGACTCCAGGCTCTGAGCTGTCAGCACAGAGCCCAATGAAGGGCTCAAACTCATGAACTGTGAGATCATGAGATCATGACCTGAGCCAAAGTCAGATACTTAACCGATTGAGCCACCCAGGTGCCCTCCATTTGTTAGTTCTAACTAACAGTTTTTTATACATAATTTTACCTCTTATTTTCCAATTTGGAATCCTTTTGTTTATTTTCTTGTCTAAATGTTCTGGCTAGGACTTCCAGTACTATGTCAAATAAAAGTGGCAAGAGTGGGCCACCTTGCCTTGTACTCGATCGTAGAAAGAAAGCTTTTAATTTTTTTCCATTAATTATGATGTTAGCTGAAGATACCCAAATGTTAATACTTATTAACTCTGGACATGGATTATAGATTATTCTAAATGACTTTACATTATTACTTATTTTTTAAGAATTCTTCAATAACTATATATAATCTAAGAAAGAAGTTACAAAGCTCATGAAGATGAAATATATCCAATATATCACTAAAGGCAGGTTATTACTAGATTGATAGTTTTATATAGTTATATATTGTTTTCTACATATAATTTTATAACCATATACTTTTGTAGTTATATGTAGATAAGTTGTATAGTTTATTTATTTAATAATAAGTTAATGCACATTTAAAAGTATGCGACTGAGGGAAAATGGTTCTAGAAAGTATTTAAAACCATGAGAAAGTTAGTGAAAAGAGAGCGACTTCATCAAGCAATAATTGAGAACTATTATTTTTGCAATAATATTTTTGACTGATTAAAGTTGATGGGTGTCATCAATTATAATTACTTTTCTACTACCAAATGCTTAGACAGGTATCATTATAAACTTCAAAAACCTATTTCTTAGAAAAAAATCATTCAGAAATGTCATGTAACTGGCCTGTGCCTGGGCTTTCCTGAGTCATTTCTCTAGTCCTACCTGTCTGTATGAATGTCAGTCTTAGCCCATTGCCAGTGATTCTACACACACACACACACACACACACACACACACACACCAGTAAGGTAGTTTAATTGACATTCTTGTGAACAGATGGAGAATGGGGTAGTCATATAGCACAACTTTATAAACAACACATTTACTTTCCTTCATTCCCACAACACCCTTTCCCTTGGGAGCTGTCTCATATCTCCTAGCTTACTCTGCATCTCTTTTATCTATTTTTGTTTTCCTTCTCCTCCCTCCCACATTGCCTCTAGTCCTCACCACCTTACATTGCTTCTTCTAGGTCAAGAATCAAAATGCAAATGTCCACAGGAGATGTAGGCAACATAAAGGAAAGAGTAAAAGTCCAGATATAAAGGACTGGTGGGGGTCATGACAAACTAGACAGAAAATGCCCTTCAAGTACTTGGTACCTTATAGGAATGAGGACCCAGTATTTCTGAGTCTCCAATTGTCAAGGAATCCACAAAATATAGTATTTTTCACATCTTGGCACTAATTCACATTTTTAAAAAATACTATGCAGGTAAGGACACGTTGGTGGCTCAGTCAGTTGAGCGTCTGACTCTTTATTTCGGCTCAGGTCATGATCTCAGGGTCATGGGATTGAGCCTTGCTCAGGATTCTCTCTCTCTCCCTCTCTCTCTCTCCCCCACTCGCTCTCTCTCTTTTTCTAAATAAATAAATAAATAAACTGAAACAATACTTTGCAGGTAAAATAGTATTTGCCAGCCAGATGTAACCCATGAGCTTCTAGTTTGTGACTTCTCTAGATCTCTGTGTTCCTCTTCCTAAGTGGACCAAGTTAGCTCTCTCTTGGTGTTCTCAATTTGTGTAACCAAACATTAGCCATTAGCCACTGCTCAGGTGAATGTAAATGACTCACCACTTAATTTGTCTGTGTGCATGTGCATGTGCATACGTACACTTGTGATAAGCATAAGATTATAGACACAAAAAGTTTCCAATACAGTATTGCAGTTTGCAGCTAGGGTAACCTGTGTCAGGAAAGCTGGCGCTAGTTCCTGTTTAGCTCCTTTCTAGCTAAAAAATCATTTAATTTTTTTTAATTAGTTCAAATGTTATATTTCACACTTACAATACCAAGACAAATGCTGAGATGCCTTAAACTCTAAAATTAATGAGCTATGTTGTATATATTTTCTTTTATGCCTTTTTTTTCCCTTTTGGAAAAAAACAAAAGGAGCCAAACATTGCACTATCATTGATGATTCGTGGTGTTTAGTAGATACAAATGTGCCCGAGCTGCTGTGATGGACACTGCATGAACAAGGTAAGACTAAAGAGTTGATGCCCAGGAGCAATGGCTTTCAAACTGTTTCTTTCTCTTTTTTTTCTTACCATGTATAATTCAGAGTCTAGTCGGGAAAATGAAAATCTCATTAGATATTTCAAACAGAGGGATTTAAAACAAGTAATTGGTTACCTAAGTGTTGAAAGACTGAAAGAGCGGAAAGGGAATACTAAACTAATATCTAGAGAAATAACTGCAGAAATGAGCTACCACGGCATGTGAAGGGGACAGGGAATAAGAATAAAACACAGTGGGGATACTAGAAGCAGAAGCTTGAGGAAAGTTTCCAAGGAGCTGACACTCAAACCTTTGAGGAGGGGACACTTTGGCTGGTACCTCTGCCACTGGAGACCTGAAAGAGGCTGAAAGAAACTGGAGGCTGGCGCCATGCTGAGGGAAACAGAACAACACACAAGAAGACTCTTCTCCCCTCCTCCCGCCTTCTCATTTCCCTCTAGGGCCCCCTACTTGCAGAACCTAACAGAGAAGCAGCTGGCACAGAAGAATCCCAATGCCAAACACAGAACAATATATAGAGAGAGGTAGATTTGGAATTGAGAGACAAAGCGTAAATTACAACCACAAACACAATGCCAGTAAGAAATGTATTTCACATCAGAACTCAGCACACAACATTTGGGCACATGTCCACCTGGAACAAGTCTCATGCACCAATGGGATGCACTCTATTTTCTTTTCTAATATAATCAATTCCATCTTATTTTTTAATGCTAATTACATCCCCCCCCCCAAGTAATTTCATGACCCACTAATGTCCTAGAAGAATCTCAGATCTAAAAAAGGAGTGGGTGATTCCTTTTACTCCATGGAAGTAAAGTATGCATAGTTGAGAAAAAAAAAAAAAAAAAAAGAAAACTCCTATCAGATTCAATCAAAAGTTTATAAGTAATGTGGAAAATGTGGGGAAAGCATAGGAACACTTGTTTTTCTAACTTTGGAGCAGTCTTTGCAAAACAAAACAAAACAAAACAAAACAAAACAAAAATGAAAACACCCAGAGAATATTATTGTGGTGGAGTCAGCAAGATTCACATTTTAATTCTGACCCCGCCTTCTCCGTCAACATTACAGATGTAAGTTTCGAAGTAACATATGACATAGGTGTTTACACGGTGGGTGGCACTGAAATACTTAATGCCCTTTTTAGAGTCAACATTTATCAACATGGTGGCACATGGAGATTAAGTTTGTTTTCTTTAGTTTATAAGTGTTAGGAAAATTACAGTGTTGTCCATTGGATGGCATAAAAGTTACTAGTAACAGATTCTTCTTTTGATTTCTGGGGTAATGAATCTTAAAAAGTATATTTTTGTTACTCAAAAGACAAAATAGAACTGCACTATTTGTTTTTGGTTATTGGCTATCATCCAGTATTTAGTCAAGTTTTTATATATATTTAATAAGTTCATTAATAATTCAAGTACTGAATTTGGTCCTTATAAAACCATTTAGATATCTGTACTACTAAAAGCACAGCCCCCTCCCTCCAAAAAATAGACCAGAAACTTGGAGAGAAAACCAACTAAAATATGCTGTTTCAGGGCACCTGGGTGGCTTTGTCAGGTAAGCGTATGACTCTGGCTCAGGTCATGATCTCACTGTTCATGAGTTCCAGCCCCGCAGTGGGCTCTGTGCTGATAGCTCAAGACCTAGAGCCTGCTTCAGATTCTGTGTCTCCCTTTCTCTGCCCCTCCCCTGCTCATGCTCAGTCTCTCTCTCTCAAAAATAAATAAACATTTAAAAAATTAATTAATTAAAAATATGCTGTGCAAATGCAAATTAAAATCAATATAGATGGTTTTGACTCATAGAGTTAATAGATTCATTCATGTGTAGAACCTGGAGGAACTTTTGACTTGGATTATATAGAATTTTATCCTTTGTCTTTTTTTTTTTTACTTTGTACTCAAGTTCTTCTCTGTGCATTAGATTCTTTTTTTTTTTTTCTTAACATTTATTTGTATTTGAGAAAGAGAGAGAGGCAGAGCATGGGCAGGGGAAGGGCAGAGAGAGAGGGAGACATAGAACCCGAAGCAGGTTTCAGGCTCTGAGCTGTCAGCACAGAGCCCGACACAGGGCTCGAACCCACGAACCATGAGATCATGACCTGAGCCAAAGTCAGATGCTCAACCAACTGAGTCACCCAGGTGCCCCTCTGTGCAGGAAATCTCAGGGTTTGAATCTAGGCTCAGATCCTGCTTCTGCCATTAACACACCATTTGAATTTTGGCACTCAGTTAACTTCTTCGTCCTAAATTTTCTCCTTAGTTAACATTCGTGAAGATCAAATGAGATGATAGACGGAAAAGAATTTGTAAGTTTACAGGTTCTGTTCAAGGGCAAAATCTTGTTAAACTCTTCACCTTACATGTACCATAATGTCTAACAATAGCTCAGGACACACATTCAATAAATAGTTTATAACTGATGGAGCACCTTTCTAAGATAAGGATATCTATCAAGAAATCATAGTTTCTCTAATCTACTTCTACTATAAAATAGAAATAAACACCAGAGAGAAAAGAGGCAGGCTTCAAGCTACACCAGCATAGGGTAGTATAAGGATCTAAAGTTTGGGTTCAGAGTCTGTCCACCTCAGTTCAAATCCAGGCTTCATGACTTCCTGTGTAACCTGGATGAGTTGCTCACCCTCTCTATGTCTCATTCTTCCCACCTGCCAAAATTAAGGAATAACACCATCCGAGTCCCAGAAATGTTATGAGATTTAAAAGAATAGGTACCCATAAAGTGCTTTAGAATATTGCCTGGCCAACAGTAGCATATAATAATTATCAGCTATTTCTATCACTTTCATTCTTATTCCCAGAGTTTGAGGAAGCCATTGCAGAGGTGAAAGTTGGATGGAGTGAAAGAAACAATAGAGGAGGCATGAATTTGAGAGATGCTTCAAAATTGTGTTGCTGTGTTACAGCAACACCACAGTATAAAAGCCCCCACAGACTAGCAGATAAGACCACTGGATCTCTTCCTTTCCAAAATTTTTCGGCTCTTTATTCAGAGCAGTTGTCCATGGGAACACATTTCTGATTTTTATAATTTAAAAACTCCCAGGTTTCATAAAGAAAACCACAATGGGAGACTACCACATATCCTTGAGAATGGCTAAAGTGGAAAAAACAGACAGTGCCAAGCATTGGGGAGGGTATGGAGCAATGGACTCCAATACCCACATGGTGGTCATGTAAACTGCTAAAAACCACTCTGGAATACTGCTTGGCAGTATCTATGAGAGCTGAGCATATATGCATTCTTTATGATCCAGAAATTCCACTTCTAGGTATATACCCAACAGAAATGAATACATATGTTCACCAAAAGGCATGCACAGAAATGTTCATAAGGACAATATTTATAACAGCCCAAACAGGAAACAACCCAAATTCCATCACAGAAGCATGGGTAAATAAATTGTGGTATATTCACAAAATAGAAGGCTATATAACATAGAGAACAAACAAACCATTGTTACACAACATGGATGAATCTTACAAACAATATTGAGAAAAGTAGCCATTATATAAAAGAGGAGTGCTTTATGAATCCATTTATATAAAGTTTAAAAACAGGCAAAACTAAACTATGGTGTTAGAAGTCAGAATAGTCATTGTCCTTTAGGAGAGCTGGTAATGGGAAAGGGAACCAGGGTACTTCCAGAGTGATCTGTGTTCTATATGTTGATCTGGGAGCAGAATACATTAGTGTGTTCACTTAGTGAAAATATGCTAATATGTGCACATATGTGTATACACACATGTATACACACAATGTATGTGTGCTAAATTTCAAAACTACATACACACATATGTGTATGTGTGTGTATGTTAAACTTCAAAAAAAATTTAAATGCAAATAGGCATGTTGGGCGTTCTGACTATTATAACAGAAACAGGACCTTTGAAGGGCTAACCTCCTCAGGCACCGCTTTTTTCCCCCCTCTTTCTTTTTAAAATTTGTTTGAAATTTATTTATTTATTTATTTATTTATTTATTTATTTATTTGAGAGAGAGGGCACACGAGTGGGGAGAGGGTCAGAGAGAGAGGTAGAGAGAGAATCCCAAGCAGGCTCTGCACTGTCAGCATAATCTGGACATGGGGCTCAACTTTATGAACTGCAAGATCATGACCTGAGCCAAAATCAAGAGTTAGACAATTAACCTTCTGAGCCACCCAAGAACTCCCTCATTTGTGTCACCAATTAACCCTGTACCTTGGCACCTAATATAATGCATTGAAATTGCTTGTTTATATGTCTGTCTCCCCTAATCTGCTTAAGGTCAGAGACTGTGTCTTATTCATCATTGTATCTTCAGTGTTCAGTGCAGAGCCTGGAACATAGTAGGGTTCTTATAAATGTCTCTTGAATGAATGCAAAATAAAACTAATGAGAAATGAGGGGCACCTAGGTAGCTCAGTCGGTAGAACATCTGACTTTGGCTCAGATCATGATCTCGTGGCTTGTGAGTTCGAGACCCTCGTTAGGCTCTGTGCTGACAGCTCAGAGCCTGGAGCCTGCTTTGGATTCTGTGTCTGTGTCTCTCTGTCTGCCCCTCGCTTGTGCTTGCTCATGTTCTCTCTCTTTCTTAAAAATAAACAAACATTAAAGCAAACCCACTCATATAATCTTAAAAAAAAAAAAACAACTAATAAGAAATGAGGGCGCCTGGATGGCTCAGTCAGTTGACTGTTCTACTCTTGACTGTGCATCTGGTCATGATCTCACCGTTCATGTGTTCAAGCCCCTGCTTGGGATCCTCTTTCTCTCCCTCTCTCTCCGCCCCTCCCCCACACCCTCTCTTTCTCTCAAAGTAAATAAACATTAAAATAAACTCATGAGAGGGGCGCCTGGGTGGCTCAGTCGGTTAAGCGGCCGACTTAGGCTCAGGTCATGATCTTGCAGTCCGTGAGTTCAAGCCCCGCGTCGGGCTCTGTGCTGACAGCTCGGAGCCTGGAGCCTGTTTCGGATTCTGTGTCTCCCTCTCTCTGACCCTCCCCCGTTCATGCTCTGTCTCTCTCTGTCTCAAAAATAAATAAACGTTAAAAAAAAAATTAAAAAAAAAATAAACTCATGAGAAATGAGATACATTTTACTTTATATTTCACAGAAATGTATTTAGATGCCAAGTTTGCTGAAACATCATCAGTTTTTGTCCAGGGAGCCACCCAGGAGTTTTTGTCAACGGTCTTCTGAGTTCTCTCACAAATTTCACCCAAACCACTGATTGCCTGTCCATAGCTTTGGAATATCATTAACTAAGCTATTCTGATCAGAGGAAGCAGATGAACATCACCTCCCTTTTTAAAGTTTCATAATAGATTCTGCGATTAAAAGATGAAAAAAGCTTTTGTACATCACCTAGCTAACTCTGCAATATATCAGAGAAATATTATAACCTAACAAAGGCATGGTTATTTTACCTGTGTGAGCTGCTGAAGTTCGCAGAGACAAAGTAAGCCTGGAAGAAACTTTCTAGCTTTGCTACACCTTAAACAATTTTCTGAGAGTCACGGTTTATTGCCTTAATAGTATATCAAGAAAAATGAAGTAATCATCTGCGACACAAGATGCTGTTGCTCTGAGCATGGACCTTTGTGCTTCCCACCCTGAAGGGCAAGTTCTTATTATTCTCATGAGTCAAATCTGTTTAATTCCCGTCATGTCTCTTTCTTTGTAAAAGCGTACTTACAGACAACAGTAAAGAGCTCAGCACCTCGGCTTTTATCACATGCTGGTCATAGCTCTTTGCATTTGAGACTTAACAATACAAAGCAGAATTAGAAAAGTCAATTTCTTGAAGTTCGGAAATTAGTTTCATACTTGCTGTCTTGACAGCAGCCTAAAAGGATAAATTAATACAACATTATGTACAGTACTAAAAGGGGGGGTGGGGTGGAGAGGGGAGATTTACGTTATCCATTAATCAGTGACCTAACCGGAAAAACATTAGTAAATGATTAAAGAAAGATGACCCTAAGGGGAATGCAGGGGGATTCAGACAGACTTTGGTCAAAGCCCCCAAATCTAATGTAATTTCAAGCTGGCCTCAAAATTCAATTTGCGTGGAGCCTCTAAGTCATCTATTCCGCAACGGCATACAGCATAATTGCATCTGAACGGCTTCCAGCACAGCACTGAGAAAATGTCGTGTTCCAGGCCCTCAGTGCCCATGAGGGAGGCGGCCCAGATGACCACACAGGAGGACAGGCTCAGCAAAGCACGCAGTCTGCCGATCCCACCTGCTGACCGTTGCCCTCCACAGGAAGCACATGTTGCTGCTCAATTCTTGCCAGCTTTTGGCTGTCAGGTAGGGCATCTGCAGCGGGCAGCTCCCGAGGGTGCCACCTGGTGCTGTCAGTCGGCCTCAGACCAACAAGAAGAGGGGAGGCATTCATCTATGTGCTTATTTTTCTGTGTTTAGGGTATTTCTTGGGACTTAGCGTTTTCACTTGGCAAGTTAACTGGTCTCTTTTAGTTAGGAGGGGGAAAAAAAAGAAAAAGGAATTCTGCTTGCTTTCCTTTAACTCAGAGCTCCCTTCTTGGGAAAGGCTGTTTAGTAATACCTGGTTCACCCTCATTAAATCTGTGCAGCTTCTTCACAGTATTGCAAACTTACTTGAAAATACATTTTAAGAGTATATCCTAATCACCAGAATTTGAGACATAGTCATTAGGTCCCATTATTTTTTAGTGTGTAGTTACGAACAATTACAAATAGATTAAATACAAAGCTAATGTGTTAATCCCATTAAAAAAGAAAAGACAAAAGTAAAACAGCAATAAATGTCCCAGGAGAAAGATGGAAGATTCTTTAGAAAAGAACATTTTTGGCTCCTGTCTCAATAGTTTACAGCATGCAAAGGAATAAAAGATTCTCAGCAATGTCAACAGATAATATTTCAACCTTAAAAAGACTGCTTGTTTTGATCCAAAATCAACTTATATTTAATTTTAACTCCTAGCTTGCATTTTGCATCTACAAATGCAGTACAACTTACCATAAAGCCAGTTAGAGATAATGAAACTGACTAATGAGGAAGCATGATTTGCTTTTACCAGACTGGTCTAAGTAGTAGGATAATTTTGAACAGAAATTAGCACCGGAGTAGGAAGAAAGACGTTACCCTAATAACACAGATAGTTTGGTTAGTGGCTTTTTGCTTGGTTTATGTTTCTGATGAGTGACAAAGTAATAATGATGATAAAATGTGTGAAGATACTAGGTGAAGGTTAGTGTTGATGGCAATAGGAAAAGGAAAATAATAATAGGAAAATAATCAGATGCCGGGTTTGCTCAACAAACTTTAGATTGTATATCTAAGCACCTATTGGTTTATTTTTTAAAGCATGCACCCAAACAATTATATACAGCACCACTAGAAAAATTAACTATATCTCTCTAGCTCTGAACCCTATCTTTCCATCGGAGCAATCCTTTCTATCATGTGATTTTTTTTTTTTTTGATACCAGGGAATTTTTGAGGAACACAACCATCATGTTATGGCGGAACAAACTGTTCTGAACTTCAAAAACATATTACTATGGAAATAGATGTTCAGAAAGCCATGCGGAAATTGCCATGAGTTTATTTATATCTTGAATGGCATTTTGAACACTGGAAAGAATCACGGTGAAGACAGAATCAGAGAATCCTACAGCAGCATATTTATGCACGTTTTCTAGTAAACATAAACACTCCATCACCTTTATTTACATGGCCATATTTTCATTCTACCTGTGTATTTTTAGGAAGTTCAATAAAATATTTGCTCAGAAAGTATTCCGGACATGTGAAAGTCTGAGGTGCCAAGTCATACAAAGAACTGGATGCAAGGGAGGAACAGGAAGTTGAATGGGTGAAAAGTGGTTGGGCAGAGAAGCACAAAAGGGATTAAAAAACGCAGAATGACCCTTAATTTAAGAATCAGAGGAATCAGACCATAACATTAAAAGCAGACACTGTTTTCATAACTTCTCGTTTCCACAAATGGTGTCTTGATTATCTTAAACCTCTGGTAAGCTGCCTGTGCTCACTCACACTTACAGGAAAGCCCAGACAGGGAATGAAGGGGATTTTAGCCTCTCGGGAGGTTTTGGAAATGTCTAAATATCTCTGTGCACTTGCTGATTTCCCATCTGTCACTTACCATCAGCCCCCGTGAGACAACCACATTGTACTGTGAGCTCTTTCAGGTGTGTCTGAACCATCAATTTAGCCTCCCTGCAGGGGTGCTAGTGGAGACAAAGTGGCATAGTGGCATCAGGAAGAAGATACACACTCCAGGTACCTAAGGAAGGGGCTCTAACAACAACTCTGTGTATGCCCTGAGAATACTCAGGGAACTCCAAGAGAATTGCAGCCAAACATGCTTGTTAAACTGAAGTGATTTTTCTGAACAGTGAGAGCGTCTGCCTGGTTTATAGATAAGGGAGAATTTCAACCTGCCCCTTGACATTCTCTCCTCAGTTCTTACACAGAGCTGCCCTTGAACACGCAGGAGAGCTGCTGCATTTTAGAAGGGTATGCCTACAAAGAGCTCCTAAGCGTCAAGGCGTATTCTACACTCATGTTCGCAGAAACAATATTCCACATTACTTGTCTCCCATTCAGCTGGCTCTGAAGTGGAAACACCCATCCCCCTGCGTGCACTGTGAGAAATTCCTAGGTTTTGTTTCATGAATTTTTCATGGAAAGCAAAACAGTATTTTTTTTTTTTTCTAACAGAAGAGCTTTTGAAATGTCTTGAACTTGCTTTGGGTATTTAATCGGATCAGTTTTCTGTAATGTTGCTTCCCACCCTCCTGTTCTCTCATCCAAACCCCAAATCCTTCAGCCACTAGCCTGCTCAGTGCCCTGGTTTGATAACCCTGCAATTGAAGGGTGGAGTGGGAGAAAAGGCCTCATACCTTTGTTTTTCTGGTTCTCCTCAACACCCTGGTGGCCTACTTGGGTGTCCCACAAGCTCTCTGTGGAAAATAGTGTGTCCCATTTAGCAACAACTCCACCTAGCAAGAGTTCCTGAGCTATACTTAAACAAGGGTAAGAGAGAGTTGGAATGATTTGGGCCTGCATTACACTGTGCGAGGAGAACCATTTTCTCTCCATGCTGGTGGGCCACAAAGTAATTTCTGCTTCTACTTTGGCAACCCCCGGGGTAGAAGGATCGAAATCATGTTATTTTCCAGTGTGACAAAAATGCGATCGGTGTTCAAGGGCATATTTTCAGGGGGAAATTTTCAACGAGGTTGAAAAGGTTTTTTTTTTAAGCTAATAGCAAAATATCCAAAAGGAAAATTTTCTACTTCCCAGGGCTTCTCATATGTTGGATTATTTTTTTTTTAATGTGAGGGAAGAGAAATATATTCGATGCAGCTCAGAGTATACATATCTACACATAGCTACACAAAATGATCACAGTCTTTCCTATTTCTTCTTCAGAACAGCCACTGTCTTTTGTGTTTTGTGATATTTACAGGAAACTATAGATTAATTTCATAGTCCAGCTTTTTAAGAATCTCAACTATGTAGAGTGTTTCCCCTAAGCCCTAAAAACATGCTAAGGAAGGAGGAGGCATGAATCTGTCAACATCTGCACCTAGAGTGCTGTGAGCTGAATAT
This sequence comes from Panthera tigris, assembly GCF_018350195.1. NCBI lineage: Eukaryota > Metazoa > Chordata > Mammalia > Carnivora > Felidae > Panthera > Panthera tigris. Next base: position 82,005,893 of record NC_056663.1, on the reverse strand, counting down.
ACTTTCCTCTTCAATAATCAGTCTGAAAAACATTCAGGCAATTTTTTTCTAAATATGGAGACACTAAAATTTAACAATCATGCCCATCCATAAAAGTACCGTGATGCGAAAAAACTACTTCTGACGTCTGGACTCTCTCACGACATTTCAAAACCACTCTCTGCTTCCATTTCAATATTATTTGCTGTCTTTCCTTTGGGTCTCATGGTACCCAATATCTGCCTATCATTTAATTATATTTCTTATCATATTTTACTATGTAGATCATTACATTGATTTGTTGTATGCTTGTATTCAATTAAAAAATACAAAGCCTTTATTTTTAAAAATTTTTTCATGTTTATTTATTTTTGAGAGAAAGAGCACAAGCTGGGGAAGAGCAGAGAGAGAGGGAGACAGAGAATCTGAAGCAGGCTCCAGGCTCTAAGATGTCAGCACAGAACCCAACGTGGGCTCAAACCCACGTACCGTGAGATCATGACCTGAACCAAAGTTGGATGCTTAACAGTCTAAGCAACCCAGGCACCCCCAAAATACAAAGCCTTTAAGTTCTGCAATGATGTCTCCATCATTAAGGAACTTCTAGGGCCAACGATACATCTAGAATTTATAGATGACTAATAAATGTTTGTTGAAGGAAAGAATGAATGAATAACAGAAAACCAGACTGATATAAAGACACCAAAACATTTCTATTTAAAATATACATATGCTTTAAAAGATACCAGAAGAATAAATGAAGGCACTTTCTGTACAGAATTTTGAAAAGAGAAAAATAATTTCTTGGCCTTATCTGTATACTTTCTAAATAAACTCCCTTTTTGGAGAGTAAACAAAACTCATGCTCTTAATAAGATGGTGACATGAGGTATGGTGGTGGTAATGGAGGGAAGATGGCTAAGTCTTGGCAAGGGTACAGTCCATGCTCAGGGTAAGAAGGGGGCTCCTCTCCAGCATCTTCCTTCTGTACTTTAGACCTTCTACCCGGCACTGCAGTTTCCCCCTATTTTATCATCCTTGGGTTTGGTTTGTTTGTTTTTTGGGTTTTTTTTTTTGTAAGGGGCTAAAAACTTGAGTGCACCAAATTTGCCTAGTTTGGATTCTACTGGTTGGGAAGAAAACTTCACCTCCCCTGCTTTTCGTACACTTAAGAGGAATGGGCACAGAGATGAAATGGATAATGGGTTGGACTCATAGACATTACAGTGAAAGCTTTAATAGCGTAAAAGACTTCTCTGGCATCCAATTGACAGACATATGAGAGCAAATTTCTTTTGAACAAAGCTAAAGTAAAAATAAAAATATATTTACTTATGTATATATTGTATATCACTATAAATTTAAGTATTCCTGGGGCACCTGGGTGGCTCAGTCGGTTAAGTGTCCGACTTCAGCTCAGGTCATGATCTCGGTGGCCTGTGAGTTCGAGCCCCATGTTGGGCTCTGTGCTAACAGGTAGGAGCCTGGAGCCTGCTTCAGATTCTGCGTCTCCCTCTCTCTCTGCCCCTCCCCTGCTCATGTTCTGTTTCTCTCTGTCTAAAAAATAAATAAAAATATATTTTTTTAATTTAAGTATTCCTTTAAGGGAATAGCCATGTTTGTAATTAAAAATTTGTAATATTCAAAATTAGGCATTCCAATCTAGAAGAGGTCTATGAATTGCTAAACGCACTCTGCTATCCCAAAGAGAGATTTTATAAATAGAAGATTTTGTATATAAGCCTATTTATCTGTAGCCTTGTAAAGAGTTGAGCACTGTCTAGAGAATGTGATCTAAGTAGGCAAACAATTCAGATAATGTAAATTGCAGTTTGAGGTCTAAGAAATGGAGAAAACATGTTTAGTCTAAAAAAATATAGAGACCTAAAATGGCATGCAAATGCTGAGAAAAGTTTTTCTGGCATGGGATAATATGAGAACACTAAAATATAAATTAAAATCAAAGACACTTTGTAGTTTAAAATGGTGTGTCAAGGAAGCTGCTCCTAAAAATTTGTCCCAAGTTCCCATTCAATTCCCACAGAGACATGCAAAATAAAAACAAAGGCCAATTATCTATTGCTAGAGATAGGGATGTATTTTCATAAATGGGACTAACTCTAAAAAAAAAAAATTAGAGCCTACCCATGCTTTACCTCTTGAAACAGAGCAGCCTTTTTTACTTAGAAGGGAAGAAGACCTTTCTACTGACATGTAGGTCAGTGACCCAGAGCCCTTTACCAATAAGAAATTGGGGCCATTACTCTTTTGTGGGGCAGATGGTGTTTTCTGAGACTGGCAGAGTACTACATTCCCAGCCACATTTTTCATATCCATTCTGAGACTCTATATCACAGAAAATAAAGGAGCAATAATTTGAAGAGATACTGATGATTGCACTTTGCTTCCTAGGGGAACAGAAATAGGGAGAAGCTGATGGCAGTATGGTTTCGTTGGCTTAGTGTATGGAAGAACAGGCTGTCAGTGGAGGAACCTGGCAGTTTTCACTTGCTCTGCTGCCCTTCAAGGCCTTATGTTGATTGAGACAAAATTAATGAAAGAAGATCCACATAGAGACATGTGCTAATTTATTAGTGTTGAAATAGAAGGACAACAGGAAAACATCCTATTAAATATCTAGACAGAAATGAAGGTTAGCTACAAGGGGGCCAAAATCAGGTTGGCTGTCTTTTAAACAAGAAAAGTCATAAGACAATAGAACCATAGCTACACACAGTTTTGCAGGAAAAAAAAAATTGTGAACTAAAAGTTTGATACACCAGCTAAGATGTTTTCTTTCAGTGGGAGAAAGCAACAGAATGATGATATTTCTTGGTATGTCAGGCCTAAAAACAAACAAACAAAAAGTCAAATGTTCTTCTGGAAAAAAATTATAAGACACAGTGGTCAAGACTTATTTCAAAAATAAAAGCCTAACAGTTGGAAAATATTTTATGACAGCATGGTGGCAGCACACCCTGAATTCTATTAAATATACTTGTCTAAGTAATAATATGAAAAAGCAAAAAACTGGAATGCAAATCTCCCAAGCAAATTTGAAATATCAAACATATAAGGTAACTATAACAATAATAGCTTATATTGATTATTAAAACTTTCCAGCCACTGTTTTACTATGCAAATTTATTGACTCTCAACAGGAAATTTACAAGATGATTGCCATTATTATCCCTATTTTCCAGGTGAGAAAATTGAGGTACAGAGAAATTCAGTAAGTTGCCCTGTGTTATGTAACTAGAAATATAATAACCTGAATATAACAGCCTGAATTTACAAATCTGAGATTTTTGTTTAACTTAGAAATTGAGGGAAGTGGGTGGTAAAATCCTTTAGAGGAATTATACACAGCTCAAATAAATGTGGCTAAAATCTCCCTCTTGTTCTTTCCCCAAAAATAATTGTTTTCCCATCTTTCATAATTTCCCTAAATAGTCTCACCTTTCATCCATTACTTAGGGCCAAAAATCTAGGGATTATTTTTCATTATTTCCTTTCCTACAAAATCTATACTAAATCCAACAGAAATGTCCCTTCTTTATCCAATTTGCTCATTTCTACTGTCACATCCTTAGCCCAAGTAACTATCATTCTTCCTACTTCTGACTGCTTCTAAAACTTCCTAATTGATCTCCCTAACTCTTATGTTAGCCCTCTTTAATCATCTCTTCACCCAGCAACCATAAAACATTGCACCATCTTTCAAATTCTCCAATAGCTTCCCACTGCTTTTGGAATAGAATGCTGACTCCTTCATGTGTCCTAAGAAGCCCTGCATGTTCTGGACCCAGCCTGCTGCTTCCACCATTTCCTGAATTTAGCATGCCCCTCGCAGCTTTTGACATCTTAAATTTCCAAAAAACATATTTCATAGAATATCAGAACCATGGATTGAATTCATTTGAATCAATATTTGTATCTCTTTGCCTTTCACTCAGTACACCCCAGCCACACTGCTGGATGGTCTCAAATAAATGTTGGGTCTAATTGGTAGAAAATTATAGAACAGTTAAAATATTATTAAAGCAAGGGCAAAATTTATTGACTGTCACCAAAACTCTATGTAGAGATAAGATCATAGCTATAAAAGCCTTTATTAAAAAATAAGGACTAATAATAAAATTTAAAAACATTGCACACAAACTACTGGAAAAATATGCTATTTTTAAAAGAAAAAAGAAAAGATTTTTAGATTTATAAATTATATTGTTTTCCATTTCTGATTATTTAAAAATAGGAAAAAAAACTATAAAACCTTTGCCAAGGAAAAATTCATTCAAATAAATTTAATATGAGAAAGGACAAATAGGAACATACAGGGATGATTTTTAATTTTAAAATTATAGAAAATATTATCTTAATAAAAATTTGGATCTTAATATTCAGTGCTGATTCTATAGCATCTAGAATACTGCCTGAGACAGAGAGAATTTCAGGAATTATTTGATGAATATGTAAATTTTATAGGAAAATATCACCTGTCTCATGAAATAAAAAGCCTTAAAAGAGGATCAACCCTGGCTAGGAGAATACTTTTTTGTTATCAAAGAATTATCTCAGATTCCCAAACCCTCTCATTCAATAAACACTTACTGAGCACTTACTATATGCCAGGAACTACATTAGATATTAGAATATCCATCCACCACCACCCAAAAAACCTGCCTTCATAAAGTTTTATTCATTTCCTATTATCAACAAGACAACACACACACACACACACACACACACACACACAACCAAACAGGTGTGATATGTGCTATAAATAAAGCTACAACAGAGTGTGGGGAACGGAGCAGGAGGCCCATGGATGGTTAACCCTCAGAAAGTCAGGGAAGGTCCCTTTGGTGTTATCGAAGCAACACCCCTGAAGAAAATGAGGAGTAATCCATGCACTTAATGAGCAAAACTAGTTCTAGAGAAGACAGTGAAGGACCCTGAGGTAAAAGTGTGTGCCTATGTCTGGAGCTGAATGAGCCAGCCAAGAGTAGTAAGAGCCAGGTCATGTGGGCCTCAGAGGCACTGCACTCTGAATAAGAAGGAAGCCACTGTGTGGCCTTGATCTAACATGATTTAGCCTCACTTGAAATCTATACCATGGTTAAGGTATGGAGAATAGACGCCTGCATACAAGGAGAAGGCTGGAAGAACAACCAAGTCATTGCTATAATTTCAGCACGAGGTGATGGTGGCTGAAACCAGAGTAGTCACAAGTAGAAGTAGTAAACCTTGGGTATATTAGTGGTCAGATTCTGGATTCATCCTGAAGATGGAGCTGACAGGATTTGCTGATGAGTGAGAAGAACTGAAACTGTAAGACAGTAATACATCTTATAAGCTGCAAAAACAAACAAGCCAAAGCCAACAGGAGAGCACTGGTTCAATGCAGGGATCAGTTAGACCTATGTAGAGATAACCCATTGACAGATGCTAGAATATATTTTTAAATTGAGTATATGATAAGCTTGGCTTTATATATCAAGTATGTGGAGAAGAAAGAATTATTCAGTAAATGGTGCTAAGTTAATTCATTACATATTTTAAAGTCATATTCTTAGCTATTACATATACCAAAGAAATGGTAAATGGAGTGATGAATTTAATGTGATCAATTTTTAAAGACAATTATTAATATCTAGAAGAAAATTTTGATGATTTTTTATCTGAACTCAGTCCCCATAGAACTTCTAAATTTAAGAGCAAAAAAGAAAGAAAGAAATCACAAACAGGGGGAATATACTACAGCATTAACTAGACAAACACATAAAGGTTCTATAGGTCAAAAATACATAAACAAAATTAAAACCAAACTAGAAAATTTTGCCATAGATGACAATAGATAATGTTTTAATCATATACAAATTTATTTGTTTTAAACCAAACCAAAAACAAACCCTAACCACCATGATAGGGAACTGGTTTAAAGACTAAAGCCAGAAAAGGGACCTCATGGAGTCATGCTAACAATGTTTCTTCCTGGAACAAGTACCAGTGCTGATCATGATCAAAATTTTCTTAAAATCTACAGCATTGGAACTGCCATTCAATGTTTCCAGACAGAAGAAACACTTGAAATATAAAACTGAAGTGGTTAGCTAAATAATCGTATCACAGAACATTCAAGTAGTGAGGTGAGCTATAATTCAGACATGTAATTCAGAATTGCATTTGGGAAGAAACACCCAAATATAATACTTACAAGTAAAGCTATCAATTAGAAGTAAGAGTTCTAAGAATCACTAGATGCTGTTCCCTGAATATAAGATACAAATATACTGCTGTGGACAAAAGGGGAAATAAAATACCAGGTATCAAATGTGAAATGATGTTCAAAACAATAGTGGAAAGTCCCTGAAATGTTATATGCAGTACTGATGGTTGGTCAGTGATCTTCTAGAGAGAAAGGAAAATAGAACATCTCAGGGATTGAGAGGCTTACGAAAATAAACTTAGAAAGCAGGATTCTTCCTCACAGGTGCAAAATTAAAATAGTGATAATAAATGTACTATATGTTTGCTTTAAACCAGGCAGTATGTTAAATCTTTGAATGTGTTATCCCATTCGGTCCTCCCAACCATTCTAGGAGGGAGGTGTTCTCATCCCTGCCTTACAAGTGAGGAAATGGGTCTAAGGGTTTGAGATCACACAGCTGGTAGAGCAGAGCAGGGACTCCAAGGAAGACTGACTCCAAAGCAGGTGCTCTTAGTTGTTAGCATCTTAATCTGTGAAAAGACAATGTGGACTTGTCTACCGTGTAGTAGACCTACAAGGCACTCCTTGACATTTCAAGATTACTCGAGGCCCAATAATCTGATCCATGACAGGCACCAGTGGAATTCCCTTCCCCAGGAGACAGGACAGGATGAAGCACCACATGCTCAGACACATGTCATCTCTCCATCAGGTGTTTATCGAGGCCCCACTATGCACCAGGCACTGTGCTAAGCACTACACCTTAAATTCAGAATCAATTTCTAAGGATAGAAAAGGAACGCTTAGGGTAGACATTCTTGGCTCTTTTAGATTGAATTCGTGAAGGACAAGCGTGGTTTAAAAAGAGAAGGCTTTTCTTATACTGGCATAGTGAGCATGACAAACCACAAATCTGATCCATGTCCTTCTGTCTAATTTAAACCACGTACATTTTGAGAGGTGGAACGTTTGGACTATCAGTACGGTTTTCTGAACACTTGAAGGAAATAGTACGAGGTCATAATTTTGGAATGGTAAGATGCTGCCTACTTTTTAAATGTGAGATCTGCCGAGATTTTTTGTACATTTATTCCTATATTTCCAGTAACTAACAAAACAACTTTAGAGCTGGTTTATTTTCTATAATGATTTATCTAATATTGCCAGTGCTTCCTAAACTTTATCTTCAAGTTTCCCCAACATCTCTCTCATGATATCGATCTTGGGGTTATTATAATATGCCTTCTATAGACACTGGGAAAAGAGCATGGGTTTTCCTTAAGAATATACAAAGGAGAAGGTTTTTATGGGGTAGAGATGTTCTTAAAAGCTTTGTATTCTATACTAGCAAATGAAAATTTCAGGATATTTTCCATAATTATTCTTTTATAAATTATAAAGAAGTTAATTCCATCTACTGAATTTGAGCCTAGGTGACAGTTTTCCAACCTGGAAATTTCATGTTTATATAACCAGCTTACTTTCAAAACAATGGCTTTATGTTTATCAACCGCCAAAAGCCTATGTGTAGGACAACAGATTTCCTGAGGGACGCTCTGGCTCAGTCATTAGGAAGGTGAGGCTGGAGCCCAGGCGGGAGGAAATAGATTGCATTGCACATGAGCATGACCTAGTGGCTGGTTCATTGAGTGGCATTTATGGCAGTAATAGAAAAGGCTACTTGTCTGTTTTCCAAGTGTCAAGATAAGTGATGTGTATGCAGCTGCTGTTCATGGAGAGGAGAAGAGCTGGAAAGAATAGCATTCAACAGAGAAGGTGCAGGTAAGAGAAGACATTCACAACCTCTTAATATTAAAGAGTTGGGGCTCCCCACTGCCTCCAGGAACCTAGCCCATCAAAAGCACTTCTTTGCATACGTAAATAGAATGTTCTTACTGATTTGTCACAAGGAACCAGAAAATAATACTTTGCCTTATAGTGGCTCCCAAATCATTGTGGGGGATTTGTTTACACTGTGAGATATTTAGCAGAGCTTACCATGGTAAGTAGGATTTGCCATACAGATTTCATCAGGGATAACTGGCCAGTATGCAGTTATATTGTTAAATAATGTAATGTAAGTGGAATGCATCAACCCCACAGAGAATATAAAAATATATTACATTGTGCTTTGTAGCCAAACATGTATTATATATACACATATGCCTAAGCACTTCTTCAGTCCATTGGTAACATGGCTTTGTATGCCTGTCAACACTTTGATTAGGGTTGACTACATGAAAAATTATCTGAAGGATTTTTTATAATCTCTCAGTTATAACTGTGTTTCATCTTAAATGACTATTGATACAACCGTTAATATTTTATTCCAATCAGATTTTATAAACCTAGATATTTCCTACCCAGAATTGTGAACACATTTGAGGGGCGCCTGGGTGGCTCAATTGGTTAAGCATCTGGCTCTTGATTTAGGCTCTGGTCATGATCTCATGCTTTGAGATCAAGTGAGATCTTGATCAGGTGAGATCAAGCCTGTTTGGGATTCTCTCTCGCCCTCTCTCTCTGCGTTTTCCCTGCTTGTGCTCACATGTGTGCACTCTCCCTCTCTCTCTCAAAATAAATTAAAAAAAAAATTTTTAAAGCTGAGTCCCAAATGCCTCATTTGAAAATTATGTTGCATAAATTTGCGTATCATTTTCATGAGGCTCATCTATACAAATTTAAGTAATTGCTAAGCCATATTGCCAATATACTCAAATTCATTACTAAGCAGTAATCCAAGAATTGCTAAGAGATTTTTTAAATTATTACATCTCTGATGAGAAATGAAAGTAGTAGCATTGAAAGTATGGTATAAAGTATGATTTAACAGAAAGAGGTCTAGAGTAGGAGTATAGAGACTGGATTCTATTCTCCACTTAGTCACAAATATACCACATAATCCAGGCCATCAGTTTCCTGTTTTTAAAACATTGTAGGAGGGAGAGATTCGTAATATTTTGTATTCAAGTGACTTATGTTGCATGGACAGAAAAAACAGCACAATTATCTTAAAGATAAGGGATTTTCTGATTTAGGGAGTGTGGTAACTCAGAGGCGGGGAGGGCTTTAGGGTTGGACTCACACTCAGTGATATTACTAAGGACTTAATTCTCCCCATCTCTCTACCCTTGGTGTTGGCTTCATTCTCAGCCTATCCACCCCCATGGTCAGGAGAAGACTGCCAACACCTGAGGATACACATTCAGAGACAACTCTTCTGCCTCACATTTTAAGGAAACTACTTGCATTTTTCTTCTGATTAATGAGGGTCACTACCTCAGAAGTGTCTTAGCTGTGTGAGAGAAGTGTCCCTGCCCCTAAAAATCTAACATTGTTAGAGGGAAGTAGGAAAGAATGGATATTAAGCAGACCCACCAACAAATATCTAATACACGTTTTTGTTTGTTTGTTTTTGTTTTGTTTTGGTTTGTTTTGGTTTTGGTTTTGTTTTTACCAGTTTGATCTCCTACTATTCTAATTTCCTTGGGTCTCACTAAGTTTATGCATTTATTCAACAAGCATTTATTTAGAATCTAAATCATCATTTATGACCCACCCCCAAGGAGATGATAGCCTGGTTACAGAGAGAGAGAGAGAAAGAGAGAGAGAGAGGGAAGAAACAATTATTTCAATAGCCAAAGGAGAGATTTTTAAAAACAAATAAATCAGAAATAAATGGGTGTGGGAAAACTATGATACAAGAAAAGAGGGAGAGGCATTAGGCACCAATCTGAGGAATCTGAAGAAAGAAAGTGGCTAGAGAACAGGCTGAATGGAAAAAGAGGGCAAAGGGGGCACACAGAAGATTGTTAGGGCCAGATTGTGAAGAACCATGTGCACTAGTCTGGGGAGCTTGGACTTGGTCTGTGGAAATCATGTATAAGTACATTCAGATTTGGAAGTGGAACATGAGTGCAGTTTTCAAACACATAAAAGCATAATTTAGGTACATTTATTAAGGTTGTCCACTTACTTCGCTGATTGTTTCCTTTGCTATGCAGAAGCTTTTTAGTTTGATGTCACCCCACTTGTCTATTTTTGCTTTTGTTGCCTGTGCTTTTGGTGTCATAACCAAGAAATCTTTGTCAAAATCAATGTCAAGGATTTTTCCTTGTTTAAGGAAAGGACTTTTAAGGTTTCAGGTTAAGGAGTTTTAAGGTTTCAGGTCTTTTCATCACTTTTTATTTGATTCTTATGTATGGTATAAAATAAAGGTCCAATTTCATTCTTTTGCATGTGGCTATCAACTTTTCCTGATACCATTTACTGAAGAGACTATCTATCCTTTTTCCATAGGGCATTCTTGTCAACCTTGTCAAAGATCAGTTGATTGTATATATGTGGGATTATTTCTGAGCTCTCTATTCTGTTCCATTGATCTGTATATCTGTTTTTATGTCAGTACCATACTGCTTCAATTACTGAAGCTTTGTAATACATTTTGAAATCAGGAAGTATGATGCCTCCAGCTTTGTTGCTCAGAATTGTTTTAGCTATCTGTAATCTTTTGTGGTCTCTCAGGAATTTTAGGATTGTTTTTTCTATTTCTATAAAAAAAATGCCTTTGGAGTTTTGATAAAGATTGCATTGAATCTTCAGATCACTTTGCAGAAAATATTTATAAACAATGTATTTGATAAAGGATTCATATCCAAAATATATAAGGAACTCCTACAAATCAATAGCAAAACAAAACAAATAACCTGATTAAAAGAGCAAAGAACTAAATACACTTTTCTCCAAAGGAGACATATAAATGGCCAACAGATATATGAAAAGGTGCTCCACATCACTAATCATCAGGAAAATATAAAGCAAAACCACAGTGAGGTATTGTCTCACATCTGTTAGTGGCTATTATAAAGAAAAAAAGGTAAGTGTTGGCAAGGAGGTGGAGAAGGAAAGGAGTCCTAGTACACTGTTGATATGACTAGGAATTGGTGCAGCCACTATGGAAAACAAGACAGCGTTTCTCAAAAAACTAAGAACTACTATATGATCCAGTAATCTGGTATATATCCAAAGGAGTTAAATCAGTGTCTCAAATAAATATCTGCACTTCCATATTCATTGTAGCATCATTCACGATAGCTAAGATTGGAAACAACCTAGATATCTGTTGATGGATGAATGAGTAAATAAAGTGTGATAAACATATAAATACAATGGAATATTATTCAGCCTTCAAAAAGAGGAAAATCCTGCCATGTGTGACAACATAGATGAAACTACAGGACATTATGCTAGATGAAATAAACCAGACAAGAACAGATATTATAAGTTACCACTTCTATGAAGAATCTAAAACAGTCAAACTCATAAAAGCAGAGTAGAATGGTGTTTATCAGTGGCTGGGGGAGGGAGTATTAGTCAAAAGGTATAAAGTCTCATTCTGTCTCATGAATAAGTCCTAGAGAACTACTGTATGGTATGTGCCTATAATTAACAATACTGTATTGTATACTTTAAAATTTGCTAGGAGAGTAGATCTCATGTTAAGTATTCTTACCACACACACAAAAAAATGATAATAATAAATAAAGAGGTCAGGAGAAAACCTTTAGGGGTGGCAATATGTTTATGGCATAGATTATGATGATGGTTTCATGGGTATATACTTAGTTCCAAATATCATCAAATTGTATACATTAAATGTATACAGCTTTTTGTATGGCAATCATTCCCCAATAAAGTGGTTTTATTTCCAAATTACAATGGTCCTGAGCCCCTACTTCCCTGTAAAATCTTAGCCCTTTCTGTCCTCTCAATATATACCCTGCAATGCCTCCCCAGCTTTTTCTGGAGTCTCAACATTGCAAACCAGACTGTCTGTAGCAGTCATCAAATGGCATCAACCATGTTCTCCTCCTCTGCTCTGGCTTCTACCTGTTTATGTCCTTTGCCCAAGAGGCTACTTATAGAAACCTCATTAACAATAGTGCTAATCCACTTTTGGAGAAAAGGAGCCACTGGTCTGCAGAGCTCTAGAGTGGTGCTAGATTTCAGAGAGAAGGGCTCTCACAACTAGCCCTTGTTTCCTGGATTCTAAAACAATTGTTTATGTCCAATAATGCACAAAGTGAGACTTTTATAAAAATAATTCCTTAAGTCCCTTCCCATCTAACCACGGGGATTCAAATTTATTTTAAGAGACATTGGGGCATCCAAACACTATGACATTTCATGACCCCTACCCTTCTCAAAGTCCTTATATACAAAATATGCCCTCCTCCCTCCAGCAACAAAGCCTTCATCCATATCAAGATGTAGATGAAGACACAGGGAAAGGAAGTTTCGCTTTTTGCATTACCAGCAAATGGGCCCCAGCCTTTGGTGCTTCCACAGACTAACTTACCACTTATCTTCAGTCCAGTGCTTGACACATCAAAGGCCTTAAGTGTTACTCATTGAATAAAAGTGTAAGTAAACAATGCAGGGGATGGACTGGAGACTGGAAAGGATAGACTAATAGACTGTTGGAACAGTCTAGGAGCACTAACCTCAGACACCAGCAAGTGAGGCCAATTTTGAGAAATATTTCTCAGATGGAATCACCAGGTATTTACAAATGTATTCTCCTCTCGCATCTTTCAGGGGGGTAGGAAAAAAAAATGCCAAATAGACAACAAATGTCTGGAATAGGTTTTTAGCAATTCTGACTTTTTACAATCGTAAACTCGTTGGTCTTTATCAAATATATGCAAAACCAAGGTCATGATCATTGGGACCCTTCCCCAGGACAACTGGAGCCCTAGGAGACTCTGGAGACTCCAGAAAGCCTTTAGGAAAACAAAGCTCCAAATACCTGAGGAAGAAATAAGGTTCAAGGAGATTTTCTATGTGGAAGCATTGCACATGGGAAATCTAGGAAGCTGTGTTACAGAACCAGAGTTCACAATCCAGAAAATAAGAATGTATGAGAAGAAACACCTAGAAAAAGTTAGTGTGGAATTCTTAAATAGATACCTAGATTTAGATCATAATGCCAGTAAAAATAGTAAAAACATTCTCTCTCTTTTGTTGCATTCTAATATGTGCCAGGCAGTGTGCCACCTATGCTAGATTTATTTCTCACAACTAGAATGTGAGGAAATATCTCTATCTATAGTAGAGGTAAGAACTGAGGCTCAGAAAGATGAAGAATCTTGTTCAAAGATCATTTCAAATACAGGACTGGTTTATTTCAAAATATGATCCTATCTGCGAAATTTTTACCTTCATTCTTTAGATGCTGAGAAAATTTAAATTTCTATTACTGTAAAAAAAATAATTACTAAATGCTACAATTGCTATATTATCTCTTGCCCACAATCATCTCAAAGTAATTTACTAGGTGTAATCCATATCTGATCCCGATAAAAATGAAAATATCACTTTGATACATACTTTTCTTCCTTCTCATGTGTTCTTCCTTCATAAATTTTTTTTAATACTGTTTGGGATATCATAAGTGGTTCCATCACACTTATCCCTAATTCAGAAAGATATGACTTGCCTCCTGTTGACCCTGAGTTTTCAAACTCACTAGCAAAAGAATAGGTACATGAATCTGACTATGAGTTTCTTCTGTTTTCACAAGCAAATCATATACAATTTTTCAAATACCTATACTATTCAAATATTCTTTGGGAATATAAAAAGCTATTTAATACAGAAATTCAAAATGACATGTTAGAGAAATGTAATATTAATAGTCTTGACATTTAATGTGAATCAAAGAAATAAGAGTTTCTCATGTTAGATTTCAGATCTCACTTCAGATGTCAGATCTATGTCATGATTCTTAATTGAGTGACGTTTCAGGTTATTATCAAGGGAAATATAAAGCAGCACAGATCCATAAACACAGGATTTGATTTGGCTGCTAGGGCGAAACTAATAATCCACTGAGCTGTGCTACCTTCTGGGAGAATAAAAAGTGAGGGTTTATTATTTTCAGGGAAAGTTACTTGGGTGATATACCCCTTTTCTTTTCAAATATAAATCACCTTTAGCTTTCTGCATCACTGGTGCCTCCAAATTAGGATTCTAGAGCAGGTGGAGAGACTTAAAGATACGTAGGACTCTTGAATATGGGCCAAAAGTCAGATGTCGATGGGGATAAGCCAGTAAGTACTCAGTTTCTTTATACTCAAGTGACCTGAGGTTATGAGAATTTGGGGATCTCTGGAGGATACAACCTCAGATTAGAGAAGTTTCCAGAAACTCATTCTGAGTTGCAACTACTGCAGAAGGAGCAATTCCTAAAGACACTGGAACCCCCATGAGCAAGGTGAGCACTTTCAGAATTGCACAAAACTACATTTTCATTAGTGTCCTACGGGACTCTCTGAATAACTGTAATCCTCTGACCCCTGTATTTTCTCCTGTACATTTCAGAATACCTGGAGTAGATGTTCTTTTGGAAGAAGAAAAAGCCAAGGTCAAAACAGGGCCCCCAAAGCAGCTGTGCATCCCTGGAATTCCCAAGGATCCAGCATGATCCTGGTATATTCCAGAGATTCCTTGAGTGTCTTGGAGCTGGGCAATTTGGACTGATTACAAAGAGAATCCAGTGGTCCAACCTCTGACCCTCGGACCCTAGGGCAGGCCCACTGATCAGCTCAAGGCCAAAATGTCCTTTCTGTGTTACAGGTGTCATTTTCATGCCTCAGCTTGATGTAGAACTAAAGTCATTGAGTTATGGCTCCATTCCAGTAAAGAGGCCTTATTAACTCACTGTCTAATTCCCAGTTAGAAATGCACAAATCTATTTCTGAATGAGAGGTGGCGTGTAACCTTGGAATAGAGAGCAGCTTCGACGGTCACGTAGTTGAGGGCCAACTGACATTTTCACTTCATCTTCTGGAAAACTATTCAACCATGTACATCAACTGGAGTTGGAAAGCAAAACAAGTAGTAAAGAAGAACGGAAGAATTTTAAGGGAGAATGAAACAACCACAACAGGACAAATAATCCTGAATCACAAATTAGAACGCTCCCATTGGCACAGACACAAAGGTAATATTTTCACTAGAATGAATAGTCCTAGAAAAATTTGTTCTCCAGTATCAGACACAACCAGGCCTTTCCTTCCATATGAGACATGAATGTCTCCTTTTTCCACTTCATCTTTTTCAGTAATCCAAACAAAATTTTAGCAGCAGAAAAAATAATGAATTTAGTCCATTTAGGTCCAGTATTTCCTCGTTAATGTATTAACTCCCTGGCAGTAGTCAGACAGGGCACTCTGACTCCAGAATATTTCCTTTTCTTTTATCACCTTTGGAATTCCAATGTCACTGAATAACTAATTATAGTCTACTTAATTTTGTACCAGTGCAAGAAACAGACACCTCAAGAGCACATTAATTTCATTCTCCTGAACCTTTGGGAGGCCTTGTACAGCGCAGAGGCAGACGGCTGTTTGAAATGTTCTTTTTTCAATGTGTGTCAGAACACTTTAACTTCAACCGCTCTGCTAAGAGGCTGTTGTTTTAGTTCAAAGTGTACACAAAGGAGAGGATCACCACGTATGAACTAATATTTGCTTAACTGTCTTCATTTCCCCAGTGCCTTGCAATTCAAGTGTTCTGTATTCTTTTCTTTAGCAGTCATGACGGTAAGTAAAGAAAAATTGTGTTGTTCCTGAGAACAACATTTGCCAAAGAGTCTACTATGTGGCCTAGTGTTTCTCACAACTGTGTGTTAAACAATGCTTGTACTTTCGTCAAGACTAAGGAGCAAGCAGCAAAGGACAGAGTGTGGCTCAGGGGGTTAGCTCAGGTAAATTCTCTGCCTCAGAGTGGCTGTTCCTTATTCCAGAAGCCAGGGTGCCCATTTCCCAGCCCTTATGTAACAATTTCAAAAACAAAGGATTGACCCCGGGTGGCAGGATTAAAGTAAACTTAAATGAAAAATCAACATCAACAAAAGAAAGAGATGGATATGGAGATAGGAAGAAAAGGAAGAGGAAGAGAAGAGAAAAAAAGAGAAAAATTGTCCCTGGAAGATGTGGGAAGGTACCTAGGGCAGCTATTGAAGTAGTTCCCTGCTCTCTGCCGAAGACAGTACTTGGGTACAATCCAGTGTTGTCAATCATTCACTCTCAAAGTTGTCAGAGGACTGGAGGTTGCAACACAGAACAGAAATATCAAAGCTTGAAGTGGGGTAAAGAGAGGAAGAATAACATCGCAGTTCCTTGAATGTTACTACATCTCTGCATTTGAAAAGATTTCAAAGTGCCCTTCATCACCCTTATCTTTCCTCCACCTGACCTTCTTTTTTCCCTTCCTTTGTCTCCTCTTCACACCCTCTTCAGAGCCTCCTACCTATTGGATCTAAACCTTAGGGGCAGTCTAAATTGTGGAGGGTGGGGAAGGGAAGAATGACTATCAGTCCGCTTCTTCACACCTCCTGCCCTGCCCACAGGCACCACTGTCCTTCCCACCAAACCTTCCAGACACTTTTGCTCGCAGCCAGTGGCTCCCTTACTACTAGCTCCAATGGTAACCCCCATTGTTTCAAAACCAAGATTCTCAACATCACCCTGCCTTTTTGCCAAATTCAGAAATGGTTTTTAGGCTGCCCAGAGTTCCCAAAGATACAAATGCCATATCGTTTTTACCCATATTTTTATTGCCATTGGTGCTCTGATCCATCCAAGTAACCATGCTTAGAGCAAAGCTGTTTAACCTAGGGTGTTTAATAACACCATTGCTAACAGTCCTATCAAAATAATGTCTATGTATGCTTGATCCCCCAAGGCTCTCATTTGTTTTTCAGTGTTATTATACAATAAAGTTCCTTTTATAGGATTGTTTTTCAATTCAGTATTTGAAATAGACAGGGGTAAGGCAAGTTGTATTTGCTTGCACAGTTTCACACCCATTCATCTTTAGTGAGAGCGTGTGTCTCTTTTGGACCACTGGGCATTGCAGAGCACAGCCAGGAAGTACAAAGCGGTGTTCTCCCTCTGCCCATCCATAAACCATGTTCTGCATCCAGAGCCAAGGAAAGGAGCAGAGGGACCACTCTCCATAGCAGCTAAGCATGTGGTCTCTCCTCCAGACCTCCCCAGGGAACAGAGACTAGAACTATAGTTGATCCACCTCTGAACATAAGTGTTTTACTGTCCTTCTAAGGCCAACACCCCCGCCCCCAAGTTTTTTGGATTTCTTCCCTTTACAGGCCCCACTGAGACGTCTCCCCACTCAGTCAACATTGCAGTTGTCTCTGGCTGGGCCCTCTGGGCAGTAAATAGGTCAATTGCAATGAAAAGGTTCCAGTATTGCTATTGCTTTTTGCTGCAGGTGGAAAGCAGGTTCCTGTGTGTGGTTCACATCGGGTTCTGCTTATTATCACAGTATATTGTACCTGGGGTTTTTTTCCCCCTGCTTCTTTCCTCTGGCCTCTGGCCCATTTCTGCAAAAGTAAGAGCGTCATTTCTTCAACAAACAAAGGATTTCCTCTGCACTCTCATAGGTTTGGTAAAACTCCATTGCTTTAATATTTCTTTTCCCCACTTAGGAGTTCTTTCCAAAAAGCACTACACCACAAGTGCTATTGGATGGCAGGCAATGTCAGGTTATTTTTTTTATTTCATTTTGAGTACAAGCACTTGCAAAACCTCAGGCACATAAGTCCCATCATTGCCTATGCCTGAGTTCTTGCCGGGCTGAGGACCCAGTTATTCAGAGATTGTCTATCCAAGTCCTTTTATCTACTCTTTCATTAGGAAAGGAATGGAGACACAACCAAAATTACAGCATCCTATTTTGCTACTGGCTGGTTAATTCTCTTTTGGGGGGAAAGGATACTACAGAAATAGACTGAAAGGCCAGCTTTTTAAAAGTTTTGAAATAATCTGGATTAACCATGTATTGAGTGTTCACTTCAGGCACTGGCTATAGGCTTAAGTGCACTGCCTTTTTTAATCAATGCAGTAATCTTATGAGGGTACTGTTAGCATCTCCATTTCACAGATGTATAAATAAACTCAGACTAAGTAATCTGCGTAAGATCCAAATGAGAAAATATCAAAGCAGAAATATGAGTATAGATTTTCCTAAACCCAAAGCCTGTGTTACTAGGTTCCTTGCCAAAGAGCTTCCCTGACTGATAAACTTATATTCTGTAAGTTGTTCAAGCTCTCTTAATGATCATTTGAAATTTAAGGTGCTATAGCAGCCACCTTTTTTTTTTTTTTTTTTTTTTTTTTTTTTTTGGCTAGGTCCTCTCTTTACATTTTTTTCGAAAAAATCTGGACTGCTAGTATTTTTAACAGAGTAATATAAAGGCCCAGGGTAATTGAACATGCTCCTGCCCCTCTGTAACCATGTAAGGTCTACGTGCTGAATTCAGATCATCTGTTGACTCCTGTGGCCTGTCATGTCTCAGTGTCATGACCTCTCCCATTACAAGAGACTGACAGCCTGACAGTTGCAAAACTCTCAAATACATCACTCAACTATTTCAAACATGCTACCTGACATGCTAAATGTTCAACATGGTATTGCTCTAGGGTTCTTTCCTAAGACACCTTAGCATTTCCTCAAATTCCTCATTAATTCAACTGTACTTCTTATGGCACAACTTTCATAAAACTATACAAATGAGAGTTAGAAACCATTCCAGAGAAGCCATTTAGTCAATCTCCACATGTAAACAATCCAAACAAATTTGAATGTACCCTGATGTTTAAAAGACCCTTAGAATTTTCCTACTCCCCATTAAGATCAACTATTAATAGGAGACATTTGCACCATTGTTCCAAAGCACCTTTCATAAATATAATCTCATTTAATTCCCACGATATTCCTGTGGGGTAGATATTATTGTCTCATTTTATAGGTGGGAAAACTGAGGGTCAGAGAAGTTAGAAAACCTTCCAAGAGCTTGGAGCTAGAAGTAATAAAGTTGGCAATCAATCTTAGACCTTCTGACTCCAAAACCAAAGCCACTACTCTTACACCACATTCCTGATACCAAATTGGCAGGAGTTCCTTTCTAGATCTTTATAAGGACCTATAGCACAAGTCAAAATACACCTTTTCTTGTTTGCCTGAAGGAAGGGCTTCCAGAATGAGCAAAAAGAGGCAAAAAAAAAACCCCAAAAAACAAAAACAACCCTTAAGTTCACACCAAGTGTCTTAGAAAACATCACTGAGATGAGCCATTACCAACTTGTGGAGTTTTTCTTTCTTTTTCTGAAGTGGGGAGGGGGGCGTTCTTCTGACCCAATCACTTAGAAAGTTCAAGTCTAGATCTTCGTTGGAGCTAGCAGTGCATGAAATATGCTACTCATGGAATCTGATTTGAAAAATGTAAGTTGCTAGCAAAAATAAACATAGTAAACTATGACAAATACATATGCCTGAGCCATTTTGCATTTTGGAATAACATATTTCCATACTCGCTTTGGTTGGTTTCAAACAACATGCAGTTCTACAGGACAGATTCTTAAAGCTTGAGGGGCAAAAAGTAAAGGCCAGTAGATTCTGGCAGAGAAGATGAAGGAATACAGGGGTCTGGATATGATTTTTAAACTTTTTTAACAGTGTTCATTTCTTATTTATTTCCTAGTAAACTACCACTTCTGGGAGTGACCAACAAGTGCCCCATACCTTTCATTATACCTAACCATAGGACTTAATATGTGCTATCTATCCACGTTGTCACAAATGGCAAGATCTCATTCTTTTTTGTGGCTGAGTAATATTCCAAGGTGTGGGTGTCACACCTTCTTCATCCATTTGTTTATAGATGGACACTCAAGTTGCTGCCATATCTTGGCTACTATGAATATGGTACAATAAACATAGGAGTGCATATAGCTTCTCAAACTAGTGTTTTTAATTTCTGTGGGTAAATACCCACTAGTGGAATTACTGAATCACATGGTATTGTCTATTTTTAATTTTTTGAGAAACCTCCATACTGTTTGCCTGCACTAGTTTGTGTTCCCACCAGCAATGCACAAGGTCTCCTTTATCTCCACATCCCCACCAACACTTATTGTTCCTTGTCTTTTTTATTCTAGCCATTCTGACAGGTGTGAGGTGATATCTCCTTGTGGTTTTGATTTGCATTTCCCTGATGATTAGCGATGTTGAGCATCTTTTCATGTGTCTGTTGACTATCTGTATGTCTTCTTTGGAAAAATATCTATTCAGGTCTTCTGCCCATTTATTTTTTCTACATGTATTTATTTATTTTGAAAGAGACAGAGACAGCATGAGTGGGGGAGGGGCAGAGGGAGAGGGAGACAGAGAATCCCAAGCAGACTGCACTGTCAGCACGGAGCCCAATGAGGGACTTGAACTCATGGAACGGTGAAATCATGACCTGAGCTGAAATCAAGAATCGGATGCTTAGCTGACTGAGCCACCCAGGCACCCCTGCCTATTTTTAAATCAAATTATTTGTTTTGTTTATGTTGACTTGTGTAAGATCTTTGTATATTTTGTATATTAGCCCCTATTGGATATGCCATTTGCTAATATCTTCTCCCATTTAGTAGGTTGCCTTTTTGTTTTGCTGATGGTTTCCTTTGTTTTACAAAAGCTTTTTATTTTGGTGTAGTCCCAATAGTTTATTTTTGCTTCTTTTGTTATAGTTTCTCTTGCCTGAAGAGACCTATCCATAATAATGTTGCTAAAGCCAATGTCCAAGAGATTACTGCCTATGTTTTCTTTCAGAAGTTTTGTTGTTTCAGGTCTCACAGTTAGGTCTTTAACCCATTTTGAATTTATTTTTGTGTATGATGTAAGAAAGTGGTCCAGTGTCATTCTTTCACATGTAGCTGTCCAGTTTTACCAACACTATTTGTTAAAGAGACTGTCTTTACCCCATTGCATATTCTTGCCTCCTTTGTCATAGATTAACTGACCATATAAGCATGGGTTTATTTCTGGGCTTTCTATCCTGTTTCATTAATCTATGTGTCTATTTTTTTGTGCCAGTAGAACACTATTTTGATTACTATAGCTTTGTAGCATAGTTTGACATTTGGGATCTAGCTACCTCCAACTTCATTATTCTTCTGAAGATTGTTTTGGCTATTCAGGGTCTTTTGTGGTTCCATACAAATTTTAAGATTATTTGTTTCTGAGTCTTAAATTTGACATCAATTTTTCCAATATGCTTTCTCTGACATCCTCTCTCCCCTCCCCCAGCCAAATCTACACTAGAATATGAGATACTTTACATAAAAGCATTCAGTCACTCACTTAACACCTTTTTATTAAATATCCAGTTACTGCTCTGGATTCTGGATAGAGTGAACAGAAGAACAGGATGTCTGCTATCATTCTAGTTGGAGACACAAGAAAATAAATAAATAAGTACTAATTGGTGCACAGGAGAAATTTAGGTAGGACAGGCCCACAATCCTTTATCCAAATCCATGGGGACTATATGTATTTTAAATTCAGGACTTTTGAACTTAGAAAGGCAGTATATAGTACTTATACAATTTTTCAGACCAATAGGGTCTGAGGCAGTACCCCATAATCAAACACATTAATGGGACTGCAGTAAAATATATAAATAGTCATAAATATTTTTTATGTAAATAGATAAATATTAATAAAGAGTATAGCACTAATTAATTCCACTCAAATTAAAAAGAAAATTTTTTTTACTTTCCAGAGATGTTTGGATTCAGGAACTGTAGATAAGGATGATGGAGGGATGTTGGAAGGGCTTGTAAGGAGGGCTTTGAGGTTGGGTGGGACAAGAAAGACTCTTTTAGGAGGCAACGTTGAAGCAGAGATGGGAAAGGTATGTGAAGAAACATGACATGAAAAAGTCAGGGAAGAACACTTCAACCTGGAAGAGCTCCTCAAATACTGAAACCACATTTTCATTCATTCTTTAATTTTCTGCCTCCTACTTTAAATCACAAATTCACAAGCTATGGAGATCATGTTGTTCTAGTCCACTGTGGCTTTGTGTCCCCAGTGTGGTCAAAGGTGCCTGGCACAGAGTAGGCACTCAAAAAAACATTTATTAAAGCAATGGAAAGAATTAACAAAATAAAATGAGGTAGCTAATTATTAAAGTGTTAGGTCAGGGGAGACCAACATGTAACATCAAGATCAAGATCTTAAAAACCACAGAGGAAGTTAGTAAAAGTGACACACAGTGATCGCCAACTTCTATCATTTTGTTTGTCCACTAAATTTGAAAGCCATCAGTTACTCACATGGACCACCAGCAGTTGCCTCTGTACCAGCAGACAGTGGGGAAAGAAAGCCCTCACTCTGGGATGCTTGCCAGTAGGGCAATAAGAAGTATTTGCTAAAGAGCAAAGCAGCTGCTGAGATGCAGTCATAACTAATAGTCATGCCCAGTTATAAATGCACCCTCCCCCTAGCTCAGGCCCACACCCTTCTCTCTGTCCCAGCCTGATGGGCTTTCCCTTGGGCCAACTAAACTACCCAGCCTGCCCGGTGTGGGGAGATACTGCATTGTTCCTTCATAGCATAATTTCATGTGCCAAACCTTACATCAGACAAATAGTCCGCAGAAGTAAACCCCCCTCCCTAGAGCCACCTCAGAGCTCCCTACTTCCTCCTATGTGTTCCACTTTGAGATTTCCTCACATTCGAATTCCTTCAGTCTCTTCTGGAACCCTGTAGTATGACAGACGTATCAATCATAACATCAGAGGCTGAAAGAGACGTTGAGAGGTAATTTGAGCCACATCTTTCCCATTTTCAGACACAGATACATTTAAACAAATTTTAGAAGAGGAGAATCTACCACCTTTATTATTTTAAACCCTGGAGACAGAAACTCCAAGATCTTTCATCATAACTCAAGTTATTGACAGTGTTGGGTGGGTTACTTCTCATCCCAGAAGACCATCACGTGGTCTTCAATTAGGTCTAATAACATTAAAAGCTTAAGAAGTTATCAGAGGCTTATATTAAGGAATTAATGCTAAATGGAAATAAAGTCAAAATCTGTAAACATGTTTTGTGTTCCTAGATGTGAATGTCAAGATGATCAGTACTTGGAGACTAAAAACAAAATAAGGTGATGGCTCAAACAGAAGAATACATAGAGTTTACTAACTATTTTGGTTTCACAAAAACAAAAACAAAACCAAAAAAAACTTCTGTGAATTTTCTATCCTTTCTCCCTGAAAATACATTTACAAAAGGACGACCATTCACCTTTATCACAAATAAAGTCATTGACACATCTGTAAAACATTAATGCCCATGGGTCTGCTCAGTGTTAATAGGCTGGCATTGTTGATAAGCTCCATTAAGCAGAGTACCTACATTTCATCTCCCATTCTCCACTAAAATTTTAACCTCTTAAGTTCTCTTCTCTCAGAGGGCCACTGGTTGTTGTATATTGGGGCTCCCCTCTAACAAACTGATCTGTAAAAAATACTCTTATATATGAAAATTTGGAAGGGAATCTGCACATCTATATCCCAAGATCACTATCTTTTTTTAAAAAAATCACTGACTTACATCCACACTATAAGAATCACTATAGAAAAGCACAAGTAACAAATGGTCTATTTGAACAAGTGTTATTGAGCAAATTGCCATGGCATATGCAAGGCATCATGGTGCACCCTGCAGAGGATGTAAAGGGGTCAAAATGCAGTGACTGCCTTCAGTGAAACACCTCTCCTGTGAGACAAGAATACCTGTAGACATGGCTACGCTCCATGGTGGCATGTAATAGTTGTAAGGAGATACCTAACAATGTGCAATGGCATACAGAGAAGAGAGGACACATTAACCTCTGCCAGAGAAACTGAGGACAGTTTTACAAAAAGGTGGCATTGGAACTTAGTCTTGAAGGATAGTGAATACCTTAGTATCTTTTTGACTGCAAAAACAAGGCTACAACTCAGACTGGCTTCAATACGTAAAAATTTTTGTTTCACATGACAAGAAAACCAGAGGTAGAGAGGGCAGCAGGCTCAGCATCAGTAAGTTCATGATATCTGTCAGGTTTTCTCCATCTCCTCTTCCCCCCTTCATCCTCCCTCTTCACTTTCACCTTTGCTTGGGTGGCAGTAGTTCAGGCATCACATCCAGACACAGCCATGTCCTAATAAAGATGAGGGACAGTCTCCACACTGGAAAGATAAAACCTTTCCCAGCAGATTCCTTTTTCATCTCATTGGCCATGACTGGGCCATAGAAAGTTTCCTAAACCGATCTCTGCAAAAAGAAAGGGTGTTCCTAGGATTAGATTAGACCACCCATCCTTGGTAGTGGGAAGGATTTTGGGGAGTCATCACAATGGATAGTCTGCAATTACACTGGCAGAAATAGAGCGTTGGCCATTTCCAGTGGAGTGTGTCATATTTCAGGAAACGCAGGAATCTAATTCAGCTAAAGAATAGGGTACATGTCAAAGAGCTGTACATGTACAGAAAAATAAGACTAGAAAATAACTGGGTCTGTACTGTGGAAAAATTTAATACCAAAATAAAGAGTTTGGATTTTATTCTGTGGAACAAAGGATATACTGAACATTTTTTGAGTAAAAGAATAAATGGTCAAGATTAGGACTATATTTTAGAAGGACTATCCTGTCAGTGATTTGTACAATGGATTATGATAGAAAATCAGACAACTGAATGACCTAAGAAGCTATGACAATAATCTGGCAAATCATAAAAAGGACTCAAATTAAGTTAATGGCAGTGGGCTGGGGGGAAAAAAAGAGTTTTGTAGGAATTTGGCAACTAATTGTAGGATATGAGGGATTAGAGAGAGGGAGGAGTGGAAGATGACTCAGAGCTTTGAAGTCTTGGAAGCTGGACCAATGGTGGCATTATCCACATTAGAAGGGACATCAAGAGGAGTTGTTGGTTAACTGGTGGGAAGAAGGGCAAGCCTTTACTACTAACTTCTTAAAACTGTCCTTGACCAAGCCTTTACTACTAACTTCTTAAAACTGTCCTTGACCAAAATCTGGATATTTAGTACAATGAGACGTGAAACAAGAGTGATCAGCAGTAGAGTCTATAGGAGGAGACACTACTAGTTATGTTTTCCACCTTTCCAAGTCTGTCTTTGATTTCCTTTCCTTGGTCCCTTCATTGTTGGGCAGTTAGTCTTTTAGAGGATAAAACAAAACATAGAGAAGATATAATTCAAATGAGCCCATTTGCTACTTGACAAATCCAATTAAAGAAAATAGAAATTCACAAAAATAAAGTGGTGAAGGTCATATGATATGCAAAAAGATTTTCTTCCTTTCAAAGCAGTCAGCCCAAAAGCCCTTTTGCATATTTTCCCCAACATGGCTTGAACAACACAGGTTTGAACTGCATGGATCCATTTATACACAGATTTTTTTTTCAGTAAATATAGTATAGAACTATAAATGTGTTTTCTCTTCCTTATGATTTTTTTAAATAACATCTTTTTTCTTTAGCTTACTTTACTGTAAGAATACAGTATATGATACATATAACATATAAAATATGTATTAATCCACTATTTATGTTACCAGCAAGGCTTCCAGTCAACAATAGGCAATTACTCGGTAAGTTTGAACGGAGTCAAAAGTTACACATATATTTTTGACTTCATGGTAAGGAGGGGCTTGGTGCCCCTAACCTCTGGATTATTCAAGGGTCAACAATACATACCCAAAAATGGTATCTGAGTATGTATGGTAATGCAATTCTTCCTTTGTATATTAAAACTATATCAAATAATATCGTAATTGGGTTTGTGTTAAGGTTTCATTTATCTTTGTTTTCCTTGACTGTCATGGTCAATGTCATGAAACCCACAATTTTACTACTATGATTATAAACTTTAATCCAGCCATATCCCCAGAAGCCAATCAATAAGAATTTTAGCTGACTGAGCAATGCTGTAATATAGTTATTTCTATTTTGTATTATCATGTATGCTATATTGGTCTTCTACTGCTGAGTGACAAATTGCCACAAGTTTAGAAGTTTAAAAAAATGCCCATTGATTGGTTCACAGTTCTGTAAATCATAAATCCATCACGGCAT
This sequence comes from Panthera tigris, assembly GCF_018350195.1. Lineage (NCBI taxonomy): Eukaryota > Metazoa > Chordata > Mammalia > Carnivora > Felidae > Panthera > Panthera tigris. Next base: position 81,979,703 of record NC_056663.1, on the reverse strand, counting down.
GACTGGGTTCTCTGCTCAATATATCACAAGCCTGGAATAAAGTTGTCAGCCTTCTGAGATTGGAAGTTCCAGGAAAAATCCACTTCCAAGCTCATATTTCTTGTTGATAGAATTCAGTTCCTTGCAATTGTAGAACCAAAGTCCCCATTTCCTTGCTGGCTACTGGTTACCTCAAGAGGATACTCTCTGGTGCCTTTCATGTAGCTCCCATAGGCAGTTCACAACATGATATTTGCTTTATTCCAGGCCAGCCAGAGAGTATCTCTAGGACTCTTTCTTTTACTACCTGTCAGAGAAAACCCTTTGCTTTTAAAGAACCTGTGTGATTAGGTTAGGCCCACCAGGATAATCTCTATTTTATCCTCAACTGATCAGTAACCTTAATCACATCTCCAAAATCCTTTTGTCATGTAAGATAACATTATCACAGGAATTACACCAGAAGACAGAGACTATGGGTCCATCTTAGAACTCTGCCTGCTGCACATGCTATTATATTTTACTTATTATTTGTATTATTGTTGCTAATAGCTACTATAGATACGATAAATTCCTAATAAATTCTGAATACCTTATCCCTTTAGTTATTGTCCAAAGATACTAAGTTCATCTCTTTTCTTCTACTTGACTTCTTAAAATTGTTTTTGTTTTGCCTTACTTCATTCTGTTACACTTCTTTGTTTTGTTTTCCCTTTATTTCTCCTTCCTTACTCATTATTTCACTTTCCATCTCCACATTCCTCTTTCTCTTTCTCTAGGTTAGCATTTTGCCAGTTTTAAGTAAAGATGCTCTGTAATTATTTCTAATTATATTTATACTCCTGTAGTATCTCTCATCAAAGCCTCAAAGCTTATGAGTCTTAATTATGCCTCACAATATATTTGTGAGGATGAGGAGGGTGATTATTCCATTTTACAGATGGGAAAGCTGAGACTCAAAGAAGTCAAGAATCTTCTCTAAATCATACAGTTGATAAAGAGAAGAGAGGGGTTAAATCCTGGTCGTTTGTTTTCTCCTTCATCTGATAATTTTTAGGGAATTTTTGTAGTCCCTACCAATGATTCTCACTTCAAAGCACACCCCCTTTCATTGATGGTGTCTTTGCTGCCTACTAGAATCCTTGCAGGAATGATATGCTCAGGAAGAAGCCACTGGTGACTTCAAGTCCTGACAGAGTGTGTGGAAGGAAATTGTGTAGGTTAAAGAGAACCAGAGTCTAAGAGTGTTCCTAACAGTGGCCAGAGTTAATTGGGGAGTGGTGGATCAGTCATACAGTCACCAAAGCCCTGAATTAAAAGGGAACATGGAAGCCATCTAGTTTTCCCTTGATAAGTGATAAAATCAGTCTCTGAAAAGTGAAGTGGCTTAAACTTCATTCTAGAATGAGTTCAGAGCTGAGCTGGTATCAGAATCCAGGTGTTGGGACATGCATAGCAATGGCCTTACCACTCACTACCTCTTTCCACTCTACTCCCCATCACCCCATACTATAAGAGTACGAAGTGGACACTTGGAGCCAGGATGTTAGCACAGGCTAGAAATTTGAGGTGGGGGGAAAAAAACAGCCTTAAAATGTGTTTCAAGTTTATACATACCTAATACATTTCCAAGTGGTATATGAGGAAATTCTATCTTTTAGCCATCAATGCTTCAGAGGAAAGCAAGCCCTTTGTCCATCTTTTGTGGCTGAATTCTGGTCCCTCTCCCAAGAAAGACATGGTCTTACTTATCTATTTTCTACTTTGTTTATCTTAAAATATTTCTCTAATTTCCAAATTCTCTCTCCTATGAAGAGAGTCCCTTGTCCCAAAACTGAATTTTTGGGGTGACAGAAAATAGTCACATTTGAGGATAGCACAGTTAGAATTACTCTAAACTCATTGTCTTTCCCAATGTCTTCAGTCTATTATTTTGTAAAAGAAATGGGCATTGACTACAAGAAAATACAACTTATAAAGTTGTCATTCTTAAATAAAGAAGTATTTCTTGAAGTACTTTTGAAAATAATTCTCAGAGGGGGCAAAAAAAAACTTTCTGTGGAGGAGTGGCAGTTGAAGAAACATTTCATATGTGCAGGTGGAAGCAAAAATGTTTATCCGGTCAAAGGTTCACAGGTACCCAATACTCAAACCAGAAAATTGCAAAGCAGCATGAAAATGACAGAATTTGCCATTTTACTGTGCCTGAAATCTTAAATTTAACCTGCCTGTGACCTTTTCTTGATTATGGTCTTATTTCCCATAGAGCTGAAACATGAAGTCTGTGAAAATCCAGAAAATTCTTGGATCTGTCTGCTTTAATTTTTTTTCAAAAATAGTTTTAGAACATATTTTAGAACATTCATCATTTTGTCTAGCTGGATTTAGCCTGATATGGTGGCCAGAGGCTTCCTGAAATATTTTTAAATTAATTTTGAAGAGTTAGTGTAGACAAATGTCCTCTATAAATGAATTTTTTTCATTGAATTGAATTGTCAAAATTTGATAGCAAAAACTTTTCAGATTAAAGCCTTATGAAGGCCGACTTCCACTCTCCCTCTAAATATAATTTTTATAGTAACTTAACATCATAAAACACATACAATTCTTAAGTTTGAGATGTTGTTTTTGTGATAATAATTATGGCCATTATTGGTATTTTTTCAATTATGATGAAGGCAAGATTGTTAGGTACATTTACTAAAATGTTCTAAATTATACTATAATGTCACTAATAATGCTTTTCAATACAGAAGAACATTTAGAATTATCAAACAGAGGAGATGAGTATATAGTCTAGTTTTTGTTTGATACCTTGCATAAGTAAGTGTTAAAAATCATACATCTGCAGACTATTGAAAGACATGGGGAAGCTAATGGCATAATGTTCAGTGAAAAGATTAGGACAACTTCTTGGTGCTTCTGGTTCTTCAGTTTCTTCCTACTGCCCTCCATCACTCATCTTTAACAAAGTGGTAAGAATTGGAGTTAGTTAGGGTTAAGGAATTAACAAGTTTTGACACATTTCAAGATAGTTCATTGTGTTTTCCTTTGATGCCACAAAACTAATAGTAGAAGATCTTTAACTTGGTAAACATTACATACAGCAAACATTATACATGATGGGGAAACTTCAGCTTCTTAGGATTTACGATGATGCCCACCATCATTGCTATAAGTAAAGATGAGGAGGTAGTGCTATAAACATTGGAAAGGAAAAGATGTCATGGATTATTTTCAGACAATATGATTATCTGTATAGAAAACCTGAAGAGTAAACTATTTAAACTAATAAGAGAGCAATGATGTTGGATCTAGAATCCACCTACAACCTGCAAAACTGATCAGCATTTCTCTACATTGTAAGTAATTATTTTTAAATATTTTTAAAAGACCATTTAGAGTAGTGTTTTTAAAAAATCCTTAAGGTATCTAGGAATTAACAAAGAGTTAATAAAACTGTATTAAAAAAACATAAACAAAGATCTGATATTATGGAGACAGCAGTCCATGCACTTGGAAATGATTTAATATTATAAAGATGTCATTTTTCCCCCAGCCCCAGATAAATCTCCAAATTCATTTATAAATATGGCCTAATCAAAATTTCATCTCACTTTTCTTTTAGGAATTCAGTAAGTTTATTTTGATATTTATATGGAAGGAAAAATGTTCATGAATATCTAATTCAGCTTTGAAACAGAGATGAACAAAGGAGGGTGAATTGCCCTACCAAAATAAAAACTAGCACAAAGCCATAATTAAAACAATATAATAACATGGACACAAAGCCCAGTAAAGCAAAGTAGAGTTAACAGAGTAGAAGTAAAGTCATGTTTAAAAGGAGCTTACATCATTAATTATCAGGGAAATGCAAATCAAAACCACAATAAAATATCATATCCTACCTGTTAGAATGGCTATTATCAAGAAGACAAGAAATAACAAGCTTTGGTGAGGATGTACAGAAAAGGAAACCCTTGTGCACTATTGATGCTAATGTAAATTGGCACAGTCACTATGGAAAATTATACGTAGATTCCTCAAAAAATTAAAAATAAAACTACCATATGTCTGAAGGGGAAAAACAAACCACTGTCTTGGAGATTTATCTGCAGTGTTATTCACACTTACTGCAGTGTTATTCACAATAGTCAAGACATAGAAACAACCTAGGTGGCCATCGATAGAAGAGTAGATAAAGAAAATTATACACACATGCACACATACGTGCACGCGCACACACACATACACATATACTAGAATATCATTCAGCCACAAAAAAGAAGGAAATTCTGCCTTTTGTGACATGGGTAGGCAGTATACTAAGTGAAATAAGCAAGAGAGAGAAAGACAAATACTTTATGATATCACTTATTTGTGGTATCTAAAAAAAGCCAAACTCATAGAAACAGAGAGTAGAATGGTGGTTGCTAGAGGGAATGAGGTGTTGGTTAAATGGTACAAACTTTCAGCTAAAGATAGTAAGTTTTGGGGATCTAATGTACAGTATGGTGGCTATAATTAACAATACCATGTCATATACTTTAAAGTAGTTAAGACAGTAAATCTTAAGTGTTACCACTACACACACACACACACACACACACACACAATAGTAATTACGTAAGGCACTGGAGGTGTTATCTAACTTTATGGTGGTAACCATTTAAAAATATATGTGTACCAAATCATCATGTTGTATACTTTAAATTTAAATAATTATATGTCAATAATATATCTATAAAGCTTAAAAAAGTTAATAAAAGGAAGCTTAATATACAATGAAGTTGACACCCACAAATCATTGGAGAAAGTATAAACTGGCAAATGCTGTTGGGAAAACTGGCACTGCATGGGGGGTGGGGAATAAAACTAAACTCCTTGGATTACAGACCTAAATGTGAAACATTATGCTATAAAATTAATCTATTTAACATTGATTCAAGATGTATTTAGAGTACCTACTCTGTGCCAAGTACTGTTCTAGGTACTAAGTTTATGTTGCAGTTTACAAAACAGACCAAGATCTTTTGCTTTGAGGAGATTACATTCTAGAAAAGGAGATAGACAACAAAGAATCAACAAATAAATAATATTAATCATATATATATAAGTGAAAAGGGGGGGAAGAAATAAGGGTGGGTAGGAAGTGCAAATGTATGAAGTCACAATTTTTAAAAGGAGTGCTTAGGGTGGGATTCAATGAGAAAATGATATTAAAACACAGGTTTGGGGCACTTGTCTGACTCAGTTGGTAGAGTATGCAACTCTTGATCTTGGGGCTGTAAATTCAAGCCCCGTGTTGGGTGTAGAAATTACTTAAAAATAAAACCTGGAATGCCTGGGTTGCTCAGTAGATTGAGCATCCTACTCTTGATTTTGGCTCAGATCATGATTCCATGGTCATGGGATGGAGCCCCACACTCAGCGTGGAGCCTGCTTGGAATTCTTTCTCTCCCCCTCTCACTGCCTCTCACCCTCTTGTAGGCACGTGCACTGCCTCCCTCTCTCTAAAATAAAATAAAATAAAATAAAATAAAATAAAATAAAATCTTTAAAAAACAAACAAATAAACAACGTAGAACAGACACTCGAAGAAAGTGAGGGAGTTAGTCATGCAGGTATCTGGGATAAGAATATACAGGAAGAGGTAGCAGTCAGTGCAAAGACCTTAAAGGCAGATGTGCCCATCATATACTAAGAACAAGAAAAACGTTAGCATGGTGGGAACAGAATAAGTTTGGGGCTTCAAGTGGGAAGTCATTGGAAGGTTTTGAGCAGCGAAGTAACATCATCTGATTTATACTTTAAAGTAATCCTCTGGCTGCTGTGTTACAAAATAGAGTAAGGAGACAGGGGTGGTTGGAGGGTAACAATAGAGGTGGAAGAAGGCAATCATATGCTAAATACATTTTGAGGCTAAATTCACCCAAATTCCGGATACTTGATAGATCAGTATCAGAGAAGAAGAATGAGTCTAATATGACCTGAGTTGTTGTTCTTAGCAACTGGAAGGATGGAACTGCCATCAGTTGAGTAAATAAAGTACCATGTAGAAATATATATTTTGAACTAATGGTAGGGAAGTACTTCTTAAATAAAACATCAAAGTACAAAACAGAAAACCAAACACTGATGACTTTAATTAAATCAATATTAAGGATTTCAGTTAAATAAATAACATCATGGAAAAACTAATGAATAGATAAGACTTTTAAAGAAATTATTTGAAATTTCTAAAATTTTCAAGTGACTAATATCTAAAATATGTCAGGAAGTCTTACAAGTCAACAAATAACAACAACAAAAAAGCCAGAGAAGTCCCCCCCCTGCCAAAATGGTCCAAAGAAAATTCACAGTAGAGATATCTCAAAGGACAATCATAGGAAGAAATGGTCAAAATGTAACAAAAAATTAAAGAAATTAAAAAGAAATTGATGATGAAATATCACTTTGCACCTACCATAGTGGCAAAAATCACAAAGCAGAATAATACCTGGTGATGTTGGAGACATGGGGATATGGAAACGTGTGCTGCTCCATGGGTGGGTAGAACAGTGTGCACAATGTCTGAATTTTGCCAAATTTAGTATACCCATCCCTCTAACCCAGCAATTTTATTTCTGAGTATGAGGCTTGTGAAAGACACACATTATAAAACATTATGTTAAAGTCAAAAATGGAAAGATTAGGGGCACCTGGGTAGCTCAATCAGTTAAGCCTTCGACTCTTGATTTTGCCTCAGGGCATGATGTCACAGTTTGTGGTATCTGGCCCATGTTTGGCACCATGCTGGGCTTCACACTGATAGTGTGGAGCCTGCTTGGGATTCTCTCCTTCTGCCTCTGCCCCTCCTCCCCTTTCAAAATAAATAAATAAAATTTAAAAAAATGAAAAGATTAGAAGAATGCACAGCAACCTGCAAGGGTCTTAAAAATATAATGTTGAGGGGGAAAAATCATTGAGAGAATGATTTCTATACAAAAAAATACCATTATGTAAATGTAAAATACACAAACCTGTGGTATATCCATACCGGTAATAAAAAGGAATAAACTACTGATTCATGCAACAACTTAGATGGATCTCAGGGGAATTATGTTGAGTGAAAAAAGCCAACCTGGAATGTTACATGTCATATCAATTTATTTACATAACACTCTCTAAAATTATAGAAATGGGAAGAGTTAGTGGTTATCAGAGCTTGGGGATGGGTAGGGCAGGGTGTGGAGTCACTATAAAGAGGTAGCAGGAGGAAACCCTTATGGTGATGGTGACAGAATAATTCAGGACCTGGAATGCAGAAGTGGTTATGTCAAGCTACACAGCTGATAAAATGGATAGAGCTTTAAGCACACATACATGCAAACATGTGCTTATAAAACTTGGGAAATCTGAATAAACTCTGTCAATTTCCTGGTTTAGATAGTGTGCTATGGGTATAGTGTACTATGGCTATAGTGTATAATGGCATTGTAGAGGCTGGGTAAAGGATTCATCTACAATTTTTTGCAACTTACTGTCAATATATAATTATTTCAGAGTAAAAGTTAAATGTACACATATACACAAAATGCACATTTTTCAAAGAACACATACAAAAGATAGTGTATGTCACATATGTTAGAATGGCTGTCTGTGCTAGGAAGAGAATAGTAAGGAATTAAGGAGAAGATGATGGACTACATGAATGGATGTGTAGACAGGTAGGTAGAAGTGTAGGTAGGTAGATAGATAGATACATAGATAGATACATAGATAGATAGATAGATAGATAGATAGATAGATAGATAGATAGATGATAGATGATAGTTATAGATAAGAAACATAAGGAACACTTTCACAGGTCAATGTTCACAGTAAGCCATATACTAAGACATAAAATAATTCAACTCTGCACCTCTGATCAAAACAAAAATCGGGATATAAGAAGTTTGGAGCACAGTGATCTTAACTTTGAAATAAAAAAATCTATTTACTTAGCAAAAGAATTAGGTAAAAAAATACGTCAAAAAAATATGTTAAAAAAATATGTTAGAATGTAAAGATTATTGCATGGAGTACCTGGGTGGCTCAGTCAGTTAAGCGTCTGACTTGATTTCGGCTCAGGTCAAGATGTCAATGTTCATGAGTTCAAGCCCTGCATATCAAGCTCCATGCTGACAGCACAGAGCTTGCTTGGGATTCTCTCTCTCTCCTTCTCTCTCACTACCCCTCCCGGTGCATGCATGAGCTCTCCCCCTCTCTCTCAAATAAATATTTTAAAAATATATAAATAAACATGTAAAGATTATTGCAGACTATAAGTACATATATACAAGTTCTATTCAAAGTGACAAATACATAGATATTGTCCAACCTCTTCTCTTTTATATTCTTACTCTGATAAGGTCACCCATCCCTATAATTTTAAACGTGTCCAAATACAAAATTAGCATCCTTGAATTCAGCATCTCACCTATACTCCCTCTTTACAACTGCCTATTATACATCTCTGCCTAGATGCCCTTTCAGAATTTCAAACCCAACACAGCTGAAATTGAAGCAGATCTTCCTGACTTTTATATTTTTGTAAATGGCTCAACCAGTGTTCTAGATCATGTAAGCTTCCAGGATATAATAATACAATAACTTTCATTCATCAATGGAAAAAATGTACAAAGAATAAAATGCTGGAGTTTTCAGGTGTGTCTGGAAATGCTTCACTGATTGGCATTAAGACTTTAAGGTGAATAGGCATTGGTCAGGTATGGCAAAGTAGAAGTGCATGATGTATTTGGAGAATTTCAATTCCTGGTTTAACTAGAAAACCTATTGCATGTAGGATGGACAATGAGTACACTAGATAATCTGGAGCATAGATCTAAGCAGTCTTATAAATCATATAAGAAGTATAAACTTGACTTTTTAATGATAAAGAGCTACTGAAGAAATTTAAGCAGAGAAATGGGATAATTTGATTTGTATTTTAGAAAAACAAGACCAGTTAGTAGTGCTGACGATGGTTTGAAAGAAGAGGTAGAGAGGGGACCAGCGAGGATGCCATTGAAGTAGTCTAGACAAAGATAATGAGGAAGGAAGGAGAAGTGTAGGGATTCAAGAGCTCTTTAGCATGTAGAACTGACAGGATATGATGACTGATTAGATGTAACAGGTAAGAAAAATGGAAGTATCCAGGAACTCCATATTCAGACCTGTGCAACTGGTATCATTAATCAAGTAGTTTCTGTTGTTCCTGTGAAATATACCTTAACACTCACTCCTATTTCTCCTATAATCAACCTAGTTCAGGATCTTACTGTTCGCTCCTGACTACTTTAAGAAATTCTAACTTGTATTCAAGACTAGAGTTTCCTCTTCCGTATTTCAACCCATTGTATATATCACTACCAGTATAATCTTTAAAATCTTTGAAAGTTTGCTATTGCTTATGGCTATGTCAAGGAATTGCTTAGTATGGTGTTCCAAACCCTCATCAATTAGATCACAACTCTACCTCTCTTACTCTTACCCAGTAAGATTTTTTTATCCATCTTGATCGTAAAAGAAAATATTGAGACATTGGATCTCATTAAAATTAAGAACTCTTCTTCATCAAAAGACATCATTAATACAAGGAAAAGATATTCCACATAATGGGAGAAGTAATTTACAATATACAAACAGCTTATACCTAGAATATATAAAGAAGTCCAAATCAGTTTGAAAAAGATAGATAATTCAACAGAAATATGAAACATAGTTTTGAACAGCAAGTTCACACAAAAATATCTAAATGCCCAATAATCATGAAAGGGACTTATAAGTCATTGGGAGCAAATTACAACCTCATAACAGAACCAAAAATTGGTAATGATGAAAAACAAACTCTCACACACTGAATAGTATAAATTGGTATAATCACCTTAGAAAACAGTTCAGCAATATTTACTAAAGCTGAATGAACATACCCATACCCTATAACCCAGGGATTCAATTATATACCAAATAGAAGTCACATATATGGATGCAAAAAGATATGTACAAGAATTTCCATAGCAGCATCATTTAGAATAACTAAAACTGGAAAGAATCTAAATGTCCACCAAGAGTAGAGTCAATCAATAAATAATATTAAGTTCATATATTGGAATGCTATGTAGCAATGGAGGTGAGCAAACCACTACTGTAAGAAACAGCTTGGATGAATCTGACAAGCTTAATATTGTGTAAAAAATATATATGTGTGTATATATATATATATATTTTTTTTTTTTTTTACATTTTATACTATATATTTATATACATTTAGAATTATATTTTCCAAGAAGTGTGTATGCATGTGTATAACATTTGACAAATAAGAATATATTTAATATGGGATAGACAAATGAGGCTTTATTATTTATCCTCATTTGATAAATGAATAAGACTCCAAATAATGATAAAAATATGTAATACATGGGGGACTCATTAGAATAAGCACTGTTCTAAATATTTTACATACATTCACTCCCGACAACAATATGAGGAAAGGACTATTTTATCTTCATTTTACAGAAAACTGAGGCATAAAGAGTTTACATAACTTATTCTAACTAGAAGCTAAGTGACTTTCCCAAGGCTAAGTGACACCAAAGGCAGAGGTGACTCCATCCTATATCTTCTGATTCTAGGGCTATGCTCATCCACTGTATCACACACAGTTAGATTTTCCTTGTAAGATGAATTACATGGAACTTATATACCATGGATTCTCCCATTGCCTATCCTAGAACTCTGCAGAGAGACAGTGAATACAATGGGGAAAGCATTCTGAAACATTAATTCTCAGAATTTCTACACATTGGCCCTTCCACCATTCAGGAAAAGTAGTTTTAACTATACTACCTAAAGGAAGGGATGAGACAGCACAAACAGGAAAATGGAGCTACCTCTACCTTTTTCATTCCAAAGCCTAGACAACAGACAAGGTTCTGGTGGAGTGAGTGGCATTATTGACCCGAATTCTCCCCACTCACCATATCCATGTAATTTGTCATGACTTTGAAGTACCTCCTATCTATTTCCCCATCACTTGACTTTGGGCTCAAACATTTCACTTTCTTTGACCAATAGAATGAGGCAGAATCACAAGTATGTTGTTTACAAGTCTAAAGCCTTAGGCGGCTTTGTGTGTTTCTTCTTGACCTCTTCTGTTCCTGCTATCACCATAACAAGTACACATCTGGCCATCCCACAGGTCTAAGGAAGAGAATTAGAGAAACATGGCACAAAGCCATCTTGCTGAGCAATCCCAGCTGAGCCCAGTTTATATCAGCCAATCCTCAGACATTAGAGTGATAAGAAACAGTTATCGCTTTAAGCCATTGAATTCTGAGGTGGTATTCAACACAGCAAATGTTAACTGCTAGTGTATAGAGAGAGATTTGGAATATGTGAGAAAGTATAGCAAACCTTCCCACCCCCCAAATCAAGATACTATTTCCTAGACTGGACGAAAAAACAGAAACGAAAGAATTCCCTTGCACTGTACTCTATTTTCCATCCTAAATTAACTGTTGGACAAGAGAGTGGAGTAGTAAGACAAGAAAATGCCAGAAACCCCAGTTAGGGTAGGGGAATCAATAAAACAGAGGTCTGTCCCTTGTCCCAGAATTGTGGTTGCTGAGTCATGTGTTGACACAGAAGGGTCTAAGAGAGCCTCACAGTGTTCTGATCCTAAACACCTGAGAACAGCACAGAGGTGACACTGAGTCTCCATGGTTCAACAAAACACTAGAGTAACACAATGTTTTCACTTCCCCCCAAGATGGACACTGATGTATGAATGTGACACAGCAGTCTTCATGGACAGATGGATCAGCTGAAAATGCCACCATGAACTGGATATACTCACTGCTTTGACATCTTAGCAATCCTAAATTTACTGAGACTGTATTCAGTCCTACAGAATGAGAGTCCAAAATAAACATTAAGTTATGGAAAATAAAGGTTATATTTTTGCATACATTTGATGCATTTGTTTGTAGGTTGAAATTTGTATCCTATACAAGTATGCTGATCTTAGTACTAGATATATCATTATAAAAGAAGTCTCAAAGATGAATAGAATCTCTTTAAACTTATATTTTATGATTTCTAAAACTATAGTTAGTTCTTCCAAATGATAACCTCAAAAACTAGCACTGCAAAATAAGAACAAACATGCAAAGGAAAGAAAATATGTATGAAGCAAAAGAGTCTTTTTTATCTTTGATTTACACATAAATTTCAGACTACTGATGAATTTTTCCAAGGCTTTTACACAGAAAAATATCTTACAATTATAGTCTAAGGAAACTTGACAACATTTATAAAAACCAAAATTTACTTTCTCTAATTCTATATTCATAATGTAAAATGTATAATAATTTCAATACGATGTGAAACCTTTCCAAAACCTATCCTAGGTTATAAGTTTAAATTTTTAAATAAAATTCAAATTTTTAACCACTTATTCCTGTGATTTCTTACTTTTGGAAATATGTCACTTATGTAATTATGGATTGAAAATATGCTAAAGAGCTAAGGATCATCTTTAGAAAATGTATACTCTTGTAATTACAAAAGCCTGAAAGAAAAGTTTCTAAAAGAAAAAATTATGTGTGGCTACCTTTGTTTGTATTTTTACGATCTCATCTGAAGACCCCAATATATAACAATTAGCAGGAATATAGTTAGGTTCCTAAATTATATTTAATTCTTTAAAATATTACTCTCTTAGAAGATTCTGCTTCTAGTTGTGAGATGATTACATAGCCCAAACTTCTTCCACCAAAAACAGCTAGAAAAATGAGCAATATATATGAAACAACAGTTTTAGGTATTGTAATATAGGCAACATAAGACTCTGATCACAAAGAGAAGAAAAAACAGTGAAGTGACCTCTTTGATTATAACAGCTTTCCAACCGAAGACAATTTTCGGACCATGGCACAGGGAGGATAAGCCAAACTGGCAGTATTGCTGAGTTGAGGGGGCAGACATAGGAGCTCAGGACAGCAGAATCAACTACAACTGGAAAAACAGTTCTAGTTGAGACTCCATAGAGAAAAAGCTCCACAAATCTGTACAGGGATATCTTGAGTCTTTGGTTAGATATGTGCATGTGGAGGATGAAACTCCACAACGCCAGTTAAAAATAAGCTCTAGGTAAAAAACAAATTACTGGAGAATTGTAAGCCAAAATATTTCCAGAATTCACACATGGCTTGGAATTGCTTAGTTAAAGCATATCAGATTATAGCTCAGTATAAATCAAAACTAGAAATAACAGCTGTTCAAATATGTGGATGGCTATAAAATAAACAAACAAACAAATACTTGGTTTCTAGTCACTTAAGGTGTTAAGCAAAGTACAGCAAGACATTTGGTGAGAAATCCAAACATCAAATGTGTAACATGACCAGTGCATCTTCCTGGGAAATCTACTTACTGGTCAATCCCACATCATCTTGGCTTTTCCAAGACTATTTTGCTCCCAGTTTTGTACAAGTTATTTAAAATGAGGATGGGTTCACATCTTTTAAGCCTTCCTAACAGGAGTAAAATGAAGTGGTATTTTAGTAAGTATCCTTTTCTGACCTGTCACCGCTCTCCTACCCACCTCCTACCTGAGCCTGCAAGATGCTCCCTCACCACTGTCATATATTGCTGTATTAAGTAAGGAACAGTGATTATATCCTCAAATTACACATTGATTTCTTAAAATGACTGAGTTCATTGGATACTTGTTCTACTCATTTCACTTTGCTTGGGTAACTTTAATGAAGAGCAATTATTTCCAGGTGTGGGCCATAAAATGTTGAACAACTGGCTCTCTGAAGAAATAAATTGCTATTTTGTAGTATTTGCCAATTTTGGCAATGTAATGATTCCCATTATGGCTATTTTCAATATACCAGCATGATGTCACTGAATGTAGAGTGGGGAGATGCGACAGTTTTCTACCACAGCCGTTAAAACATTAGCACAAACATAGTAGCTTAAAACAACACAAGTTTATTATCTTACAGTTCTGTAGCTTGAGTCTGACCCAGGCCTCACCAGGTTAAAATCAGTGTCACCAGGGCTGCATTATTTTCTGGGATCTCTAGGACAGAATCTATTCCCTTGACTTTTCTAGCTTTTAGAAACCAGCCACATCCTTGGCTCATGGCCCCCTTCCTTTGTCTTCAAAACCAGCAATGGACGGTCAAGTATTTTCCACATTGCATCCCTATGACCTTCCTTCCATCACCATATCCCTCTCTAACACTCAACCAGGAAAGATTCTCCACTTTTAAGGATTCATATGATTATATTGGATTTACCTGGATAATCCATGATAATCTCCCCAAATCAAGGTCCTTTACCTTAATTGTATCTGCAAAGTCCTTTGCTTATTAACATATAAGGTAACATATTCATGGATTCCAGGAATTAGGACATGCACATCTTTGAAGGTCTATTATTCTGCCTACCACCACGGAAGGAGATGCTAATGATTGGTTCACAAGTCAGTAAGCACTGGCTCCAGAACACCACTGAAGCCTTCTCTGTGTTCCCATATTTTCAGGATATATCACAAAGTCACTTGACCAATTTTCCCCTTTTGTCTCTACAATGAAGTCCGCAGCCATTGAGATTTAAGTATTTACACAAAGCCAGATTGGAAGAAAAAAAGCCAAGTCAAATATACAGCTGAAAATAAAAAACATGCTATAGCAATTGGAATTGTCTTACATGTTAATCCTCACACTAATATGGTAAGTAACATGGGAAGATTAATTTACAGCACTTCAGCCATCACTAGCATGCATTAATGCAAATGTATTACAGGATGATAACGACAAAACTTCTATAAAACCAAGTACAAAATTCAAAAGCTCATCATCAGTCTCACATAGTTAAATGGATTTTCTAGTCATCTACCTTGCATGAAAATGACATATGAAATAATTGAATTCTTGTTTTTATTATGTTCACCATATACTACTAATGCTGCAAATGATAATAATAATAATAAATTACTATCCCAGGAAAGAAAAGGCACTATATGGTTTTCTGAGACTATGTTCTTAAGCTTCAGCATTTTAAAGCCAAAGATTTCTGGCCTAATTGAACAAGGACAGCATCACAAACTAGCAATTATGGATATTCATCCTGTTTTTCTCTGGCTTTCTGTGTGGTCTTTTTATGGGTCGCTAAATTCTTTATAATTCAGATAATTTATCCATAAAATAAAATAGACATAAGAGTATTTATCTGCTGCCCTTAGGAAGTTGTCAAAAATTAGACACTACACTTTGAAAGCTAAAATAAAAAACCTTGCATAGTAAATGACTATGTTAATGCTATGGATGACATCTCAACGCCTTGAGGTCTTTTATCATTCTCAAATGACTTGCAATTGCTAGCATACAAGGCTCTTAGGTTCTACGCAGACATTTCTACAAAGTTCAACTGCATCTAACTCACAGAAAGTAAACCCACTCTTGCAGTGAGCACACACTATTTTGTCTGCTCAGCATCTCTTCCTTCAGTGAGTTACAGCTCTAGTGTTTCACATATTTCTAATGGCCTGGCCTGGCTCCAGGAATGCACATTACAACATGTCCAGAGATCAATGTGAACAAATACTCTTTTTACTCAGGTCTCTAAGCTAATGCTACCATTGAATATGTTCCTCCTGCCATAGAAAGGAGGAGAGCATTGCATCAACAAAGAAAGATAACCAGAGTTAAACTAAGGAGAGACACAGAAAATTCTGGCATGCTACATGCTCAGTTACCACACGCTCAGTTCTAGTCCTTCAACTGTTGATTCCTACAGGACCGATCCCAATATCTTTCCTAGACATATCTTTCTTTGATATATAAATAAATAATTTTTTCTCTGATTTAGTTTCTAACACCTGCAACCAAGAGGTGCAACTAATACACCTATCATGAGGGAGGAGTTGGTCTAAAAGAGACATTGCCAACCGGGGCACCTGGGTCTCTCAGTCAGTTAAGTGTCTGACTCTTGGTTTCTGCTCAGGTCATGATCATAGGGTCATGAGATCCAGCTCTGCATCAGGCTAAGCATGGAGCCTGCTTAAGATTCCATCTCTCCCTCTGCCTCTCTCCCCCGCTTGCTTTCTCTCTTTCTGTCTCTCTAAAATAAATAAAAAATGGAAAGAAACTGCTTACTTTCATTACGTAGACATTTTTACCTCCTTTCACACAGTAAATGAAGCATATGTATGATGCTTCTGAAATGAGTTAAGGTTTTTTCATATTGTAATTTTCATGAAAAATCAATGTCAGGAAGTGTGAAGGCTCTGATGGGACGCCTGGGTGGCTCAGTCGGTTAAGCATCCGACTCTTGATTTTGGCTCAGGTCATGATCTCACAGTTTGTAAGTCTGAGCCCTACATCAGGCTCTGTGCTATTAGCACAGATAGCACAGAGCCTGCTTAGGATTTTCTCTCTCCCTCTCTCTCTGCCCCTCTCCCATTGTTCTCTCTAAGAAGTGTGAAGGCTCTGACATTTTACCCTACTTGCAAGCTAACAAGTTGTCCTGCCATGATTGCTAGCAGAGACAAGACACTCCTGGATCAGATATTATCCTTCTAGGACAATCACTCCTGCAGCAGAGCTACTAGTAATAAAGGATGGGATTTAAAAAAAAAAAAAAAAAGAAGAGTACATCTCAGCTACATATTGAAAAGGGGACCAATCTTATTATGTAAGTGATTCACAAAAAGACATCAAAACTGATAGTGAGTGCCAAGATGGTACATTTCAAGATGATTTATAAGCCCAAATAAGCTTCTAATTGTTGAAACAAGAGGAAAAAAATGTTTCTAAGGTGGAGACATAGGGTAGGTGAAGATGGGAAGGAGGATTTCCATTGTTCTGTGTCACACTCTTTCTTTCAACCTGGTTTTCTCTCTCTGTTTGCATCACCACAATATTAGAAAAGAATATTTGAAGCAGAAAAGCAGAATTGTAAGGCTTTGCAGCGACCTCTCCATTTTACTGAAAGTATAACCAAAAAGCCTTATAATAGCTTTCAGGAAATGCCATGACCTGCACCTACTCAACCCCTAGCTCTCTGACTTCATTCCAGCCCAGCCCCACCTACATCTTTGTTTTTCCTTGAACAAACAAGGTACATTTTTTGCCTTGGAGCCTTGGCACTGTTTTCACTCATGCCTGACTTGCTATTCCCCCAGACATCTACCTGGGCAACTCCCACTTTAAATCTTTGAGTAAATGTTACTTTTGGTCAAGACCTACTCTGACCACCCAATCTAAGAATGGCTACTCACATTCCCACCACCTTCACTCTCTTGCTCCTCCTTACCTGCTCTATGTTTTTTTTTTCTTTTTCCATAGCACTTATATCTCCCAATATGCCATATAATTTATAATGTATCTATTATTTGTTTTCTGTCTCTTTTCATTAAAATATAAGCTACATGAGGACAGAGATTTTTTTTCATTTTGTTCATTAATGTATTCAAGTATCAAGTACAGACTATATCTATTATATAGTGGGCACTCAAATTTACTAAATGATGAACAAGTTGAATATAGTATCCTTTACTTGGCTTTAAGTCTTTGTGTCTCTTAACACATACAGACCATGAAAGCTCACACAAGTTAACTACTCTTTCATTTTTGATTTTTTTTAATGTTTATTTTTGAGAGAGGGAGAGAGAAATGGCATGTGCACGCAAGCAGGGGCAGGGGGCAGCGAGAGGGGGACAGAGAATCCGAGGCAGGCACCGCACTGCCAGCAGAGAGCCCAATGTGGGGCTTGAACCCATGAACCATGAGTCAAAGTCAGACACTGATTATGACCTGAGTCAAAGTCAGACACTCAACCGACTGAGCCACCCAGGCACCCCTGATTAACCTTTCTGAATAAAATAGGGACAGTTGCACCTGATTCACTGGATAGTTTCATGAATTAAATGAGATTATGTATTGAAGGCATTTAGTACACAGCCTGGCATAGAATAAGAATGAACTATTTAGCTTCTAACATAAAAAACATAGGCAAATTTGAGCACCAGTTTAGGAGAGTGCCAAATTCCATTCAGGACCAAACATTTCTAGATCCTTCCTGAGTGGTAACTGAGAGCTCAGAGCCTCAGAATTGAGAAAGCTATGTATTCCCAAATATATTACCACACTATAACCTACAGACCTGAAGTCTGCAGTGTTCCAATTTGCCACTTCTTGTCTAAATGAATTTTGTGTCATCTAAAAAGTTGGAGGTCTCCTCATGTACTCTAATTTTCTTCCACATCATTAAAAGGAAGAAAATTAAATAATTCATCCCAACACTAATTCATGGGATCTGATTTGCACTTATCCTTACAAAGAAGTAATCATTTACCACTGCCTCTAGCTCAGTTCATAGACAGACAAACAGGATTCAGTCCTGCCAAGCATTGTCTCCAACTAGAACTTCTGGGGAAAGGAGCAGGTTTGGGACGGGATTCTAAACTCATCTCTGCTTCAGCATTCTTATAAACCTGAGCTTCTTACACATAACAGGAGACCTCACTGCAGTAGCAGCAGTAGACTCCGGCCCCCTGGGGTAACTAATGAGCTTTAAATAAACTCTCAGGACTTGAATTGTGTACTCGACATGCAATATTCTAGAAGATACCAATGTAATAGACAGTGGCTTGAAAAGTTATGGAAACAACAAATGCAAAAATGGCAGGCTATGAATTGACTTTATGAATCCTAAATCAATGTAGAATAGAGAACTGAAAGAAAACAAAAACCATAAGGAAGGATTAGCTAGCAGTCCTTCAGTTCTGCAGAGGTTATATAGGGGCCCTGAATGCTTTACCTTTTCTTAGTCCAAACACCAGCTTAAAATAGCAGAATCCAAAAAGACACTTTACTGAAATGAGACAGGCATATCTTTCAGAACCCATGAGTAGTGGGGCTTCTTAAAGGGCTGAAACCAGGAAACAGAAAGTGTTCCGAATCCAAGGAAGTGTTTGTTCTCTCAGTCTCTCAACTCTCTTCACATACTCATATTGTGCTCCATGCCTACATGCGGTCTCTGCCTGTCAGTATGCAGAAGATGGCTGCCCCAGACACCTCCCTAGTTTACATCACCCCACTTCCAGCCCCTTCAGAGACTAACACTGCTGCCCCTGAATCCAAATGCCAGACTCCTGTGATAGAGAAATGAATTGGTCCAGCTTAGGTTAGATATATTCCTCTTCCTTCCCTTCTCCTCACCTGCCTCCTCCAATTAACCAAACTTGGCTGACTTAAAGAAGCACTGCAGCACACTTCTGTGGGTGTGAGATCACGTTGAATTCTGAGGGAATAGGGTTATTGTAATCCGTGCAAGTATACCAAAGTTGTTTACTTCTCCATCCTCACCCCAAACCTGTGAAAGTCTGTGGTCTTTTGAACTCCTTCCCCATGAGTTCTCTGAGTAATTCATCATGGGGTGGAAGGAGTACAGTCTTCAAGTCCTGAGTTAGGTTTTCCACGGTTCCTTCTTCCAAATTCTTGATTATAATCTACACGTATTATAGCAAGTTCTTAACCAAACCCTGAACCTCCTGCCTCAAGTCCAGGCATTGAAGGAGGCTGGCATTTTCTTTCCCTCTAACTTGTTACAGGTAGTTTCAGGTGAAAAATGACAGGAACTCTACCAGCCATTGCTTATAGAAGAAGCATAAAATATGACCACTCCCCCGTAGAGTGATGAAATGGTGACAAAAAGAACAAAAAAATTGTAAAACACTGTAAGAAACACAATCATGTAGGAAAAATGACAGCACAAAAGGAGAAAATCAGCAACTCACCTTAATACACTTTTTTTTAAACCATTATCCTTAGAAAGTAGCAAAGGGAGAGTAGCAGTTCTTGGCATTTTGTGGCTAAATACTAAAAAGTTCAAGCAAACAAAATTAAACATAATTAAATAAAATGGCTTCTCTAGAATGTTACTTGTGACTGCAAGACTGAATTTTCTCTTTGTATATTAAAGAACCTTATGGAAAAGAAAACAATTAAGACTTAGCCTTGGTAAAGCACATGATAGCTAGTATTCTCTCCAAGTTTAAATTGATAGATAATTTTTGGTACATTTAATTTAAAAATGTAATGATACATCTTTTGAATGAGTTATGTGTAAGTTAACCAGAAATACTTGCACTTGGCAATAATTTCGTTCATAAAGTAATTTAGTTTTGTCAGGGTGTTGCTAATTTAAACAAGATGACCCGCCCCAAACATGACATTCTTGCATTAGTAGGAGATTCTTGGCAAATAGCATCATAATTTCCAAAGGACACTCCAAAATACACACACGTAGCAGTGACATTATCATCATGACAGGCTCCACAGCCATCACTCACCAAAAGTATCCTGGTACCTCCACCTTTTCATTCAGGAAACAGCTTCTGCAAGGAAAAAAAGGTATGAGTGATAGGGCTGAGAGAATGTTTTGGATACATTGCGAAGAACTTAACATCTATGTGTCTCAGAAACACCACTTTTCCTTTGTTGTTTTAGCAGAAGTCTTAATTTATTATATTATCTTTGCTTTTATGTTGTCTTGAGTGGAACTCATTTCCATGTCTCCCTTTGAGTCATGTAGAATGGATACTAATGGGAATGATGACAGCACAGGATTGAGTCATACAGTAAAGGGGGAATGAAAAGCTACTGCAGCAGATTATCATTTCTCCAGATGCCCCAGCACAGTTTGAGTAGCAGTAATTATAAATTATAAATGCAGGTCCTTTCCTAACGGTAATGGCAAAGTTAATCAGGGAAAAGCAATGGACAACGATGTGCCAAGTATTTATCATGTGTGGCACCAAATGCAGGGTTATAAAATATCTTTCTGTCTTCCAGAAACCGGTAAACCAGTTCCAAAGACAAGCCATAGCCATAAAAATTTGCAAAACAAAACCTTGGGTAAGCTTACCAACAGTAGTAAGGAAAGCATTTCTTTACAGGATGATAAAGATATACATAAACAGGATACATTAGCATACAGAATTTTTTGCTGGCATAGTCTCATTTAATCCTGACAGTCAATCTGAGAAGTTGGTGTTGTTGTTATCTCTCTTTTACAGACGAGGATCCAATGGCTCAGCAAGTTCAAGTGTCACAGTCCCAATAATAAGGCAGCTTTCCTGATATTTTCCCTCTTACAAAGTCATTGGGTTATTGTGCTGTTTAGATAGAGCTAAGATACCGAAGGCCAGATAAGACCATGGGTTGTCGTGATCTCCCTTGATGGGCATGGCCTTGCCAGAGTCAAACTGGAAAAGAAACAAGTCCCTAAACAAGAACCAGAACTTTTGCTTTCAGCCTGCAGGAGAAGGAACTCTTGTTCTTTGGGGCTTCACTGTCTTGATCCTATTCTTCAAAGAGGATGGAGACTCCTGATGATTGATGTAGAGCATGCCCACCACAAACTGGCTGACCAGGAGCTCAGATGGGATGGGGTCAACCAGCCCTAGAGGAGAAAAAACATTTTGTAATCATTACCATCTCAATTCATGGTATTTTCTGGGTTTGTTTGTTTTCCCTTTTGTCCTCACTCAACCCCAGCCTTCAACATCTTAGCTAAATATGTTGTTCCTTTCTCAGTGCTGAGTTGCAGAGAGCAAAGAGGAATCATGTGTCCATCTCTGTACCCCCGAGACATTTGTGGTGGTAAAGGTGACCGTCCCTTAGGTGAAAGTGAGTCTCAATCAGGTCTACCTACTATTCTCAAAGTGAAAATTTTTCTGTTAATAACTGTGGAGTGGTTGAGGTAGTAGGCAAGGCAGCAGTTTCCTGGTTAGCAAGTAAAGTGGTAGTTCTCATCTCCAGTCTTCTGTCCTTTAACATCACTGTTCTTCCTATAGCCACACCCACCAAACACAGAAGAAAAACAACATGGCACAGTGCTTTTTATGAGGTAAAGACATGACTAAGTAGTTAACACTCCTCAGGAAAACCAGTAGAAAATTCTTGATCCGCGGAATAAAATCTATTTGTATGTAATCAGAGAAATAAGAAAAGAATTTGAATGTGATGACCCACAAAACACCCAAAAAGGTGACTTTCAGGACAGCAGTCATCAAAAGTTTGCAATGCTGAATTTACTCATGGTTTCTTTTTCCAGAGTGCTCTTGTCTCTTTTGTATCTCCTAGCCCTATCTCCTCCATTAGAAGAAAACTCTGGAGTTTGAAACTCCCCGCCACCCAACCACCATATCCGTTGGTCACTTGGTACATAGTGGGATTATAAATAGATACCTCCTACAATTCAACCATACATATCAGGTCTTTATACTTCACAGCCACAGCTAGATGCCATCATGGTTGTTGGCTGAGACATACTAATGCAGTCTCTTGTGTCCTCAGTCTTTTCCAGAGGTCTTGCAACTTCTATGTTTGAAACGACTAAGCTCTAAAGGAGTTTGAGTTTGCCTCCATCTGTATATCACTGAAAACTAAACTTTAAACTTGTCAGTGTTGAAACTGCTGAACTGCTCTTCAGCAAATGTGATAGGAACAGATACATTGCACAGTTTGAAACCAATGACTAATATGAGATTTATACAAGATGTCACTTCACATTAGCAGAAATATCTGAGGTTGAACCTACCTTAAATACACTTATAAAAGCTATAATAATTTAATCAAAACCATTTGCTTCCCACAAATGATTTACAAGCAACTCTGCTTTGTTTCCCCAGATAAAGATGACTTAAAAAATAAAACAGGCAAAAAAAATGAAAAAGAACGGCTTTTAAAGAAGCACTTAGTTTATAAAATTACAAGGTTATTTTGCCTTATGGTTCATAAACTGATTCTGAAAACAACTCCAAGAAAGAGATGTTAAAATGCTGGAGCTAAGGAAACATAAGTAGATTTACGTGTCTAGTTTCCCAAGATGACAATTTTCAAGGGTACAGTGCTATCTTCTCTTTATGCTGCCTTCTTTTTTTGAGTTATCTGTTGAAAAAAGTTGATTCTGTTATTTTACGGTTATACAGATACCCATCATTCAGATAAAATATACTCACATGTTTCAATAATAATAGGTGCCAACTTTATTAGCTTTAAAGAAATACGATATTTAAAAATATACCAAAAGGTATCCATTTTTATCTCAGGCTAGGGAATAGAGTAGGATTATCATGATTTTTGTTTCCTTTGTGGTTCTCTGTATTTTCCACATTTTCTACATTGAGAATGTATTTCTTTTACAATCAGAAAACAATTACGAATTATTTACAAGTAAGCTTATTCACACTGTACTCAGGGGGCAGGGGGTGTTGAGCAGGACCATTATTCTTTCTGAGAAAAACCAAAATTTCCTTTTATAAGAAAAAATAAGGTTTATATAAGAATTATATAACCAGACTCTGGTTGGCACCCTATTGAAAGAATTTTCTTTGAGTGGGTTTTATGATCCAAAATATTAATTCAGCACATTTCAATGTTCTCTGCTCTGGGTGGCACATTAATTTCCTCTCATTGACTTCCAGGGAGTTCTGTATGTGAAAAAGCTATCTAGGGAATGGAACTAAAACCTGGCTCAGCAGGCACTCAGCATCTTCTGTCATGGTTTCTTCATTGTTTGCATAGCACAGAATTCTTTCAGGCCAGGAAAGCATTTGTTTATTACATTTTCCTTAAAATGCCAGTAGGTTTAAATTAAGGAAGATTTCATTTAGAGAAAAAGCATGCAGGGGGTTTTCATAACACAAAGCATTTGAGAAAATAGAAAGGTTTTACCCATTCATTTGCTCTTCTCATTTAGGATAATGTTACTTGTCCAACTTGCACATGGGCAAGCCTCTCCTGTCTTTTGTTTTGTTTTTTTGTTTTTAGTTTTTGTAAGGTTCTCTTTAAGTTAAAAATTATTTTACATGTTTGTAGTGTAATTAAAATCCCAACTTTTTGGAGGACTAATAATAGAATACAATAAGAAGACTTTCCTCTTTATTTCTGTTGACATTACTCTGCTGGTTCAAGTAACAATAAAGACCTGATTTAACTGTCATATATTGATGAAGGAAAGTTAACAGAGTCTTTTGATTTCTATAGTTTTTATCTCAGTTCTATAAGGAACTGTTATTAAGAAATCAATGAGCACTATTTCTTTAAAGATAGAATTTATATCTTGCCCTCTGATACATGTTGTTACTATCAGCACGACACTAAACTAGATATGAAAATCCGATTTTGCCAGTGGATATTAATTCAGTAATGAACATCTTTCCATTTGGCTTTGGATCAGACAATAGCTGTGAGCTTTACCTGACTGTATGCTTTAAGGCAACTCACATCAATTTCATTTTCTTAGGTACATGGACATTAACCTCCATTTAAACAGCAAGTATGAAATGGCATCAGTTAAGAAAATATTAGCAGCCAGGGGTATCTTTTATTTTGCAAAAATTTCAAAGTTGTCTCACTTCACTACATTTCTATTCATGGATATTGTTATCTAGAGGTAAATATCCATATGCAAAACATGAAGGTAAGGTAAAATACAGCCACTGGGGTACCATTTCTTTATGAAAGAGTTAATACAAGTTAAGAAGACAGAGTTCTGGGGAACCTGTGTGAGTCAATCTGTTAAGCATTTGACTCTTGATTCTGGCTTGGGCCTTGATCTCACATTTTGTGAGTTTGAACGCCTTATATGGCTCTGTGCTGATGGTATAGAGCCTGCTTAGGAAATTAGGATTTTTCTCTCTCCCTCTCTCTATACCCCTCCTCTGTTCCTGTGCATGCATGCTCTCCCTCTCTCTCTCTCTCTCTCTCTCTCTCTCTCTCTCAAAATAAATAAATAAACAACAACAACTAAAATACAGAATTCCTCAAAATCATTCCTTTGGTTTAGTTGGAGTGCTCAAGGTTCTAAAGGGATTTTGTTGTCTTTATTAATCCATAGCATCACTGATTTTAGAAACAATTTCCTAGTCACCAAAAGAAAAAGGAGCCAAAAGACTTCCCTCAGCCATTAGAAGCCTTGTGCTTCTCTGAGTGAGCTGTATGCACAATGACAGCAGAACCTCGTTGTGGTAGTCTATGAGAAGGGTCTTGCCTTGTCCTCCAGGCCAACACAGAAACATAGGAAATGCTCCACTTGGTCCTGAAGAGGCTGTCCAGTTCCTAGTAAGTTCAGACCAATCTATTCACAAAGGGATTACCAAAAAGCATGTTTACATTCTAAGGGTTTGTAACCTACCTCCCATACCCCAATCTACCTCTCTGCCTTACAGGAAATCTTGTCCCTGGAGTTATAGCGGATTTCTGCCAGCAAATAACATTACCCACAAGCACACCAGAGATCATTTAACAGAAAGTTATCAGGGAATATGAAACTATTGCCAGTTCACAACATATATTAAGACAGTATTGTTATGTTCACTTTTCTCTGGATCCTTATCAGGGGACCCAAAATATGTCTTTCTTTCAGTTCATATATTTTAAAAATAATTTCTAATTATTATGATACTACTTTGTAGGTATAAAAAAAAAGAAGACCTGTACACAGGCTCACAAATCTCTTGGTTCTTCAAAGAAAAGTACATTGAAAAAATTTTTTAATGTTTAATTTTGAAAGAGAGAGAGAGACAGAACGTGAGTGGGGTGGTGGGGGGCAGGGGTAGAAAGAGAGGGAGACACAGAATCCAAAGCAGGCTCCAGGGTCTGAATTGTCTGCACAGTGCCCGATGCAGGGCTGAAACCCACCAACCATGAGATCATGACCTGAGCCGAAGTCAGATGCTTAACTGACTGAGCCACGCAAGTGACTAAAAGTACATTTAAAAAAAAAAAGGAAAGATAACTTCCAAAAGCATTTAAAATTTTTTAATTTAAATTCCAGTGTAGTTAACATACAGTGTTATAATAGTTTCAGGTATACAATATAGTGATTCAACAGTTCCAAATATTACTCAGTGTTCATCAAGATAAATGTACTCTTAATTCCCTTCACCTATTTCGCCCAGTTCTCTAACTACCCCCTCTCTGGTAACCATCACTTTGTTCTCTATCGTTAAGAATCTGTTTTTTGGTATGTCTTTCTCTTTTTTTCCTTTGTTCATTTGTTTTGTTTCTTAAATTCCATATATGAGTAAAATCATATGGTATCTGACTGGCTTATTTCACTTAGCATTATACTTTTTAGATTCATCCATGTTGTTGCAAATTGCAAGATTTCATTCTTTCTTTATGGCTGAATAATATTTTATTGTATATATACAATACATATGCATATATATGTATATACATATATACATATGCATATATACATATATACATATACATATATATATATTGCACCTTCCTTATCCATTCATCTATCAGTGGACACTTGGGCTGCTTCCACAGTTTGGCTATTGTAAACAATGCTGCAATAAACATAAGGGTGCATATATCCCTTTGAATTAGTGTTTTTGTAATTATTGTGTAAATACCCAATAGCGCAATTGCTGGATTATAGGGTAGATTTTAATTTTTTGAAATTAAATCCATATGGTCTTCCACAGTGGCTGCACCAGTTTTCATTTCCACTAACAACACACAAGGGTTCCTTATTCTCCACATCCTCACCAACACTTGTTTCTTGAGTTTTTGAATTTAGCCATTCTAACAGGTGCAAGGTGGTATCTCATGGTTTTGATTTGCATTTCCCTGATAATGTGTGATGTTGAGCATCTTTTCATGTGTCTGTTGGCCATCTGTATGTTTTCTTTGGATACATGTCTGTTCATGTCTTCTATCCATTTTTTAGTTGGATTATTTGTTTTGTTTATGTTGACTTGTATGAGTTCTTTATATATTTTGTATATTAACCCCTATCAGATATGCCATTTGCAAGTATCTTCTCCATTCAATAGGTTGCTTTTTTGTTTTGTTGATGGTTTCCTTTGCTATGCAAAAGCTTTTCATTTTGATATAGTCCCAATAGTTGATTTTTGCTTTTGTTTCTCTTGCCTAAGGAGACATATCCAGAAAAAAAATGTTCCAAGAGATTATGCCTATGTCTTCTTTTAGGAGTGTTGTGATTTCAAGTCTCACATTTAGGCCTTTAATCCACTTTTAGTATATTTTTGAGTATGATGTAAGAAAGTGGTCCAGTTTTACTCTTTTGCATATAGCTTTCCAGTTTTCCCAACGCCATTTGTTAAAGAAACTGTCTTTGCCCCTTTGTATATTCTTGCCTCCTTTGTCATAGATTAATTGACCATATAAGTGTGGGTTTATTTCTGGGCTCTCTATCTTATTTCATTAATCTATGTGTCTGTATTTTGTGCCAGTAGCATTCTGTTTTGATTACTATAGCTTTGTAATATAATGTGAAGTCTATAAAACCTCCAGTTTTGTTTTTCCTTCTTCTTCAAGATTGCTTTAGCTATTTGAAGCCTTTTGTGGTTCTATACAAATTTTAGGATTATTTGTCCTAGTTCTGTGAAAATTGCTGTTGGTATTTTGATAGGGAGTGCATTAAATCTGCAGGTTGCTTTGGGTAGTGCAGACATTTTAACTATATTTGTCCTTCCAATCCATGAGCATGGAATGTCTTTCCATTTCTTTTTGTCATCCTGTTTCTTTCATCAATGTTTTATAGTTTTTGGAATGCAGGTGTTCACCTCTTTGGTTAAGTTTATTCCCAGGTATGTTACTATTTTTGGTGCAATTGTAAATTAGATTTTTTTCTTAATTTCTCTTTCTGCTGCTACATTATTAGTGTATAGAAATGCAACAGACTTCTGTACATAGGTTTTGAATCCTGTGACTTTACAAAATTCATTTTTCATTTCTGGTCATTTTTTCATGGAATCTTTAGGGGTTTCTATACATGGTATCATATCATCTGCAAATAGTAAAGTCTTACTTCTTCCTTACCAGTTTGGATGCCTTTTATTTCTTTTTGTTGTCTGATTGCTGTAGCTAAGACTTCCAGTACTTTGTTGAATAAAAATGGTAAGAGTGGACGTCCTTTTCTTGCTCCTGACCTTAGGGGAAAAGCTCTTAGTTTTTCCCCATTGAGCATGATGTTCGCTGAGGGTTCTCTATATAAGACTTTTATTATGTTGAGGTATGTTCCTTCTTAACCTACTTCATTGAGGCTTTTATCATGAATGGATTATTGTACTTTGTATCACGGTAGTGCTGGCCCCATAAATGAATTTGGAAGTTTTCCTTTCTCTTTTATTTTTTTGGAATAGTTTGAGA
Source organism: Panthera tigris (assembly GCF_018350195.1). Lineage (NCBI taxonomy): Eukaryota > Metazoa > Chordata > Mammalia > Carnivora > Felidae > Panthera > Panthera tigris. The sequence goes on along the minus strand of NC_056663.1, from coordinate 81,951,483 downwards.
AGAATAGGTATTAACTCATCTTTAAATGTTTGATAAAATTCCCCTGTGAAGCCATCTGGTCCTGAACTTTTGTTTGCTGGGAGGTTTTTTGTTTTTTGTTTTTTTACTGATTCCATTTCATTGCCAGTAACTTATCTGTTCAAATTTTCTATTTCTTCCTGCTTTCATAGGTTATATGTTTTGGTATTTTAAAACATTGTAGAAATTTACAATTGAATGAATGGTACAATAATCACTTTATTGAGAATGTCTACAATGCTAAAAATTTGCTTTTAATTTCTATGGATAAAAAGATCTATTTCATTATGAAATTGCTTCCAAAAGATGTGGGAATTGAATTTATACAGACTTACTCTGTAGTTTAGAGGTGATCTCTACTTCAGACATTCTATGAAAATTGTTTAAAATGTTTTGCTTTGTTTTGTTTTGTATGCCAAACATGTGGTCAAAGCCATTCTATTATGTCCCATCAAGTCACGTCTCTAAGAATTACTTTTAATTACAGCTAATTACTATGGTATACTATTTCTTTGCAACAACTTCTTATTTTCTGTTAACCAAATTTTTATTTTTAATTCAAGTTTTAATGTTAGTTTCTGTTCATTTAAATTTCAGAAAATTAATATGGACAATAAAATTATAAAAGCAACCAGCTTTCCTTTCTCCTGAACCTGTTGGGAATTGTTTTGGTTCTGGCCACAATTATTCATTCTACAACCAATATTCATCAATTGCCTACAACGTGTCAAACACTATACTCTATACTAAGCAAATATTGGTATGGCTAAGAAGAATATTATCTCTTGCCCACTTCTAATATAAGAGGAATGCCTGCTACTTGACCAATAACAACCAAAAATAACAGGTTCAATGAAGAAGTGCCTGATAATATGAAATCTCATAAGGGAGAATTCACATTGACTGGGGTTTTAGAAAAGGTTCTCTGGAGGAAATTACATTTAAGCTGAGAGCTAATGGTAGTTGTCTTCCAATATTTGTTTTCTCTTTATTCCACCGTTATAGGACTTTACCTGGATACCTAGAGATTCGGAATAAAAACTCATTACTTTCTATGCGGCTAAATGAAGTCAAATTACCAATTTCTGGCAAAGAAAATATGAGTAGAAACAATGTATGGAACTTCTGTTTTGCACCCTTAATGGGAAAAGTATATGATCTTACTTTTATTTCCCTCATGTTCTGCTGTCTGGAATATGACAATGGGGACAAGACATCCTGGAGAATGTGAGTAAGGAAAATTCTATGGGGATAGTAAAATCACAAGAAAAGAGGAAATATGAGTAGGATCTCTGATGATATTCAGAGTGTAGCAGCCATATCAACTTAGAAATAAAATTCAGTCTTATCTAAACCACTGTTATTTTTGTTCTCTATTACACACAGTTGGACATATATATTAATGCTATCTTGAAACAGGCAAAGTAAACCAGAAGAGGACAGCATTCTAAGCAAATGGACAATAATGCAGAACCCATTCAAGAAACTAAAATTGTTCAATATGATTGGTATAGAAGAAATAGAAAGGGGTAGATTTGTCAAGATGAGGTTACAAAAGTGTCACAGCAGATTGTTGTAGAAATGACCACAAATTTGTTTATGCCTATGGGTATTCATCTAAGCCTAACTATGTGATTTGTCTTGGCTCACTGGACAGCACCAAAAAATGTTAGCAAAGCCTTAAAAAGTGCTTATGCATTAAGTTTTCTCTCTTATGTTTCTCTTTGAACCCTGAGACCACTACCTATGAACAAGTATGGGGGTAACCTGCTGGAGTATGAGACCATGTGGAGCAGAAATGTATGGTCCCAGCTGAGCCCCCTTAGTTATACCAACCCACCAGTAATGGCCAGACATGTATGTGAGGCTGTATCTAACCCCCAGTAAAGCTGCAACATGACCTCAAAGATGTGCCAAAATATCCCAGAATAGAAATGTCTAACTGACCTACAGAATTATGAGCAAATAAAATATTTTAAGCTGCTATGTTTTGGGATGGTTTATTACACAGCAAAAACTAACTGATACAAGTATACAGAGTAGAGAATATATGGGCTCTTTTGTTTATTATTTATTCATCCAAAATTTATTAAGCACTACCTATGTATCAGGTAGTGTGCTAAATAGGCACTGGAAATGTACCAGTGTCCAAGACACAAGGTCTCTGCCCTCATGGAGCTTATTGACCATGGTAAGGAATTTGACTTATTATAAGGACAATAAAAAAAAAAACTATTAAAAGTCTTTAAAGCCAGGGCTAATTGATTCGATTTGAATTTTTAAAAGATTGCTCTAGGGCACCTGGGTGCCTCAGTCGGTTGAGCATCTGACTTCAGCTAGGTCATGATCTTGTGGTTGGTGAGTTTGAGCCCCACATAAGGCTTACTGCTGTCAGCACAGAGCCCACTTCAGATCCTCTGTCCCCCTCTCTCTGCCCCTCCCCCACTTGCACACACACTCTCTCTACCTCTCTCTCTCTCAAAAATAAATAAGCATTAAAAAATACACACACACAAAAAGATTGCTCTAGTTACAATGTGGAGAATGGATTCAAAAGAGTAACTACATACACTGAAAGATTACTTAGGATGCCAATGCAATAGCCGGGCAAGGAACAACTAATTGTGACCTAGACTAAGATAATACCAGTAGACGTAGAGAAGAGAGATTAGTTACTTAAGACATAGAAAGGACAGGATTTGGTAACTGATTAAAAATATGGAGTGAGGAAAAAGGATAGGGTAGCTAGGATAAAACAGGTTTCCAGCTGAGCAAGTCATCAGGAAATATAGTGCCATTTACTGGGGTACAGAATGTGACAAGTAGGGAAGGTCTATGTAATAAAGATTGTGAATTTGGATTTGAAATGCTCGTGAAATATTAAATTAGAAATGTAAAAAAAGGCACATATGTAATTCTGGAGTGACATGAGACACCCAATATACACATATAAATTTGGGATTATTTGGCATAGTAATGGAAATTAACTCACAGGAATAGATGAGATTGTGTACAGAGTGGACAGTGAAAATGAGAAGAATGGAGGACTTTGGACAGAATTTGGAGGAATGACAACACTTAATGGTTTAATAGAGAAAGAGAATTTAGCTTAAAAAAGTGCAAAGAAATAGCCAGAATGGGAAGCTGGAATGTGTCCTCATGTGACAAAAAGAAAGATTTTGTTTTTAAGAAAAGAATGGTCAACTCTAATGAGTATTGTTGAGTGGTTAAATTAACTGAGGACTGAAACATTATTTAGATTTAATAACTGGAAGGCCATGGATAAGATTGGCAGAAACCACTTCAAAGGCAGACTGGAGTTGGAAGCCAGAATGGAATGGAGCAGGAAGCTAGTGGAAAATAAGGTAAAGGTGACAGTGCACACAACTCTGTCAAGAAGTCATGCTGTGAGGAGGAGAAGAAAGATAAGAATGTGGCTGCAAAGGGAAACACGGGTCAAGGAATAGCTTAAATATTTACATATTTAAGTATTGATGAGAAGAAGCCAATAAAGATGAAGAGGTTGAAGCTATATGTTAAAGTAGGAATGAGATTCAGGTGGAGGATATGATTTTTTATAGAACATAAAACACTTGGTCCAGTGAGAATGGGGAAAAAGGAAGAGATGGCAGCAGATACAGGAAGATTTGTAAATTTGGTGGCAGGAAGTCAAGAGAAATCCCATATAATGGTTTCTCGTTTTAAGGGGCAGAATATAAGAGACAAATTCTTATGCTGATAATAAAGAGGCTGGGAAGTTGGGGCTTGGAGATCTGAGGAGGGTGAAGAATGTTTGAAATAGTTATTGTGGAAAGTGGGAAAGCAAACTGAGTTGGAAAACCTGATAAAATCACTGAGTGTTGTTGAGAGCCAAGTTGAATTTGTGAGCATGAATTTATAGTAGTTCCATTTGAGTTTAGACTCAGGGGAGAAGGATTATTGGGACTACCTAGGGTTAAAGTCTCTTCTGGTAACTGCAGCCAATAGGCAAAGGGTCAAGGGAATCATTAGCAAGACAGTAGTTGAACTATGGGAGCAAGGAATCTAATCTAAGTAGGACAATGAGAGAAAATAGGAGGAAACTGATACATCAAGAGAAAGAAGAGAGACCAATGGCTTAGAAAGCCAAATGAGGTAAAACAGGCAATGCAGAAATATGTAAGCAGGAAGCCTTGAGGATAGAAGGACAGGCAGACATTAGGGTGACCCCCACGATGCCCACCTTCCAGTTACTCACATTTTTTGTGTGATTCTCTTCCCTTGAGAGTGAGTAGGACCTATGTCTTCCTTCTAACCCAATAGAAAACAGCAAAGGTGACAAAATGTACATGATTAAATGTACATGATTACATTACACAGGACTGCAATGGCTATCTTAAGAGGACACCCTCTCTCCCTTGCTGGCTTTGAAGAAGAAAGCTGCCATGTTGTGAGCTGAACCATGTACCCACATCAAGGGCCATGTAGTAAGTAACTGAAAGTGTCCTCTGGCCATCAGTTAACAAGAAACTGAGGCTTTTAGTCCAACAACCTATAAGAAACTGAAATCTGGATGAGTGGCCAAGAGGGTGGAACAGCATGGAAGGTTCTTTTTTCTTTTTTTTTTTTTTGCATCTCTTGTCCATGAAATACACCCAGATCAACACTAACAGCCAGATCAACCATCCTGCACACCTAGAGAACTGACTTGACGATTAACACAACAATCTTCACAACCTGAGCCACAGAACTCAGCAGGTACTTGGCACAGAGAGGTGAACTGGGGGAGAGAGAAGCCGTGGAGGGCAGGGAGCTGTTTTTGCTTGCAGAGAGAGGATGGCGGGGGAGACTACGGGAAAAGCACCCCTCTCCAAAGCAGCTGGAGAGAAAAGGGGAAAAGTGGAAACAGCATCAAGGACTGAACAAAACAAGGAGAAAGGAGGAAGGAGAGGGTTTAAATTCCATTAAGACTCTATAAACAGGGGCAGTGCAGAGTCTGAAACTCTGAAGCTGATACCTGGTGGTGCTCTGGTAGGAAGGGCGAGTCCCCCAGGACCAGAGAACAAGGTCCTCGGGGTCCTTGGGTCACAGGCAGAGGCAGTTCCCCTGCTGGGAGTATATTTGGTAGAGGCTGTGCACACACCCCACAGGCAAAGGTCCTAGCAGACCCTGGAAAACAACTACATTCACTGGTGCTGGAACAAGGATGTTAAGGGTGAAGCCTAGCACCAGATGTGTGTTGTGATTTTCCCAAATCCCTGAAATGCTGCTGCTACACAATCACATGAAATTTGTCTGGGGCGGGCTGGCACCCAGCTGCAGTCTCTGGGCATCAGCGGCAGCACAGTCCCATAAAAGTTCCTGGGCGTGGCCAGCACCTGGCCATTGCTCGGTGAGACCCTCCCCCAGAAAGTCTGAGTGGGTCAAAGCCACAGTCCCTCAGAAGTGAGGGGTTAGGAAACACAGCCACATCTGAGATAAAACTCAGGTGGGAGGTGCCGCCTGGCAACCTGACGTCTTGGTCACAGACAATGTAAAAGCAGGGAGTGAACAGAAGCTGGAGACAAAGGACGGGTGTGTGATTGCTAATCGGGAAGAACAGAATTCTGATACTAGAGACTCGGTAGCTGGGTGACGGCATTTTCACCCCTCCCGTGCATGCACATACGCACCTACAAGCACCATAACAATTCATCCCGGTAAGCTAAGCAGCTCTATCTAGTGAGAATGGCGCTGTTACACTAAGTTCCGCCCAACTGAGCCAACCTCGCTCCACAGGAACACCACAAGTCTCTCCACCTGCTTAGTTTATAGACTATAAAGTGCTTCACAGTTTGACTTCTAGGGGAAACTGATGTAATTTCAATCATATTTCAGTCTATTCGCTGGCCCATCTATTCAATTTTTTTCTTTTTATTTTCTTTTCTTTCTCGTGAATACAGAAAGAAAAAAAATTATTTTTATTTTCAGTTTTTATTAAAAATATTTTTCTTTAATCTTTTTCTACTGTGTTTTTTAATTTTTGTAAAATTTCCAAATTATATTTTATTTCCATCATTTCACTTTATTCTATTTCATTGTATTCATTTTTTCAAATTTCCAAACGTTTTCCATTTTTTCCTTTTTTTTTCTTCTTTTTTTATCTTTTCTTTTTTTCTCTAATCTATCAAGCTCCTTTCAACAACCAGACCAAAAAACACCTAGGATCTAGCATCAATTATTTGACTTTTTTGTGTGTGTTGTTTTTAATGTTTTAATTTAAAAATTTTTTTTTACTTTATTAATTCCTTTTCTTCCTTCAAAATGATGAAATGAAGGAATTCACGCCAAAAGAAAGAGCGGGAAGAAACGACAGCCAGGGACTTAATCAACACAGATAGAAGCAAGATGTCTGAATCAGAATTTAGAATCACAGTAATAAGAATACTAGCTGGGGTTGAAAATAGATTAGAATCCCTTTCTGTGGGGATAGAAGAAGCAAAAGCTTAGTCAGGATGAAATAAAAACTGCTGTAACTGAGCAGCAATCTCGAATGGCTGCCATGGCAGCACAGATGGATGAGGCAGAGCAGTGAATCAGTGATATAGAGGAAAAACTTATGGAGAACAAGGAAGCAGAAAAAAAGAGGGAGACTAAGGCAAAAGAACATGATTTAAGAATTAGAAAAATCAGTGGCTCATTAAAAAGGAACAGCATCAGAAACATATGGGTCCCAGAAGATGAAGACAGAAAAAAAGAGGTAGTAGGGTTATGTAAGTAAATCATAGCTGAAAACTTTCCTAACCTGGGGAAAGATACAGACATCAAAATCCAGGATATACAGAGGACTCCCATTAGATTCAACAAAAACCAACCATCAACAAGGCATATCATAGTCAAATTCACAAAATACTCAGGGAAGAAAACAATCATGAAAGCAGCAAGGGAAAAAAAGTCCTGAACCTACAAGGGAAGACAGATCAGACTGGCAGCAGACCTATCCACAGAAACTTGGCAGGCCAGAAAGGAGTGGCAGGATATATTCAATGTGCTGAATCAGAAAAATATGCAGCCAAGAATTCTTTATCCAGCAAAGCTGTCATTCAAAATAGGAGAGATAAAAAGTTTCCAGACAAACAAAGGAGTTTGTGACCACTAAACTAGCCCTGCAAGAAATTTTAAGGGGGACTCTCTGAGGGGAGAAAAGACAGAAAAAAAAAAGCAACAAAGACTAGAAAGGACCAGAGAACACCACCAGAAACTCCAACTCTACAGGCAACATAAGGACAATAAATTCATATCTTTCAGTACTCACTCTAAATGTCAACGGACTAAATGCTCCAATCAAAAGACATTATGTAACAGAATGGATAAGAAAACAAAATCTATCTATATGCTGTTTACAGGAGACTCACTTTAGACCTAAAGACACCTTCAGATTGAATGTAAGGGGCTAGAGAACCATCTATCATGCTAATGGTCAACAAAAGAAAGCTGGAGGAGCCATACTTATATCAGACAATCTAGATTTTAAAATAAAGACTGTATTAAGAGATGAAGAAGGGCATTATATCATAATTAAGGGTTCTATCCCCCAAGAAGACCTAACAATTGTAAACATTTGTGTTCCAAGTGTGATAGCACCCAAATATATAAATGAATTAATCACAAACATAAAGAAACTAATTGATAATAATACCATAATAGTAGGGGATTTCAACACTCCATTTACAACAATGGACAGATCATCTAAACAGAAAATCAACAGGGAAACAATGGCTTTGAATGACACACTGGACCAGATGAACTTAACAGATATATTCAGAACAATTCATCCTAAAGCAGCAGAATACACATTCTTCTCCAGTGCACATGGAACGTTCTCCAGAATAGATCACATACTGGGACACAAATCAGCCCTCAACAAGTACAAAAAGATTGAGATCATACCATGCATATTTTTAGACCACAACGCTATGAAACTCGAAATCAACCACAAGAAAAAATGTGGAAAGATAACAAATACTTGGAGAGTAAAGGCCATCCTACTAAAGAATGAATGCACTAATCCAGAAGTTAAAGAGGAAATTAAAAAGTACATGGAAGCCAAATGATAACACCACAGCCCAAAACCTCTGGGATGCAGCAAAGGCAGTCATAAGAGGAAAGTATATACCAATCCAGCCCTTCCTAAAGAAGGAAAAAGGTCTCAGATACACAACCTAACCTTACACCTTGAAGAGCTGGAAAAAGAACAGCAAATAAAACCCCAAACCAGCAGAAGACAGGAAATAATAAAAATTAGAGCATAAATCAATGTTATGAAAACCAAAAAACAAACAATAAACAAACAGTAGAACAGATCAATGAAACCATAAGCTGATTCTTTGAAAGAATGAACAAAATTATAAACCCCTAGCCAGTTTGATAAAAAAGAAAAAGGAAAGGACCCAAGTAAATAAAATCAAGAATGAAAGAAGAGAGATCACAACCAACACACCAGAAATACAAACATAATAAGAGAATATTATGAGTGATTATATGCCAATAAAATGCCAAAGCAATCTACATATTCAATGTAATATCTATCAAAATAACACCAACATTCTTCACAGAGCTAGAACAAATAATCATAAAATTTGTATAGAACCAGAAAAGACCCCGAATAGCCAAAGCAATCTTGAAAAAGAAAACCAAAGCAGGAGGCCTCACAATCCCAGACTTCAAGCTATACTACAAAGCTGTAATCATCAAGACAGTATGGTACTGGCACAAGAACAGACACTCAGATCAATGGAACAGAATAGAGAACCCAGAAATGGACTCACAAATGTATGGCCAACTAATCTTTGACAAAGCAGGAAACAATATCCAATGGATTAAAGATAGTCTCTTCAGCAAGTGATGCTGGGAACACTGAACAGCGACATGCAGAAAAATGAACCTGAACCACTTTCTTACATTATACACAAAAATAAACTCAAAGTGGATGAAAGACTTAAATGTAAGGCAGGAAGCCATCAAAATCCTTGAGGAGAAAGCAGGCAAAAACCTCTTTGACCTTGGCTGCAGCAACTTCTTACTCAACATGTCTCCAGAGGCAAGGGAAACAAAAGCAAAAATGAACAATTGGGACCTCATCAAAATAAAAAGCTTCTGCACAGTGAAGGAAACAATCAGCAAAATTAAAAGGGAACCGACAGAATGGGAGAAGATATTTGCAAACGACATATCAGATAAAGGTTAGTATCCAAAATGTATAAAGAACTTCTCAAACTCAACCCCCAAAAAACAAAATTCAGTCAAGAAATGGGCAAAAAACATGAGTCCACTACTCCAAAGAAGACATCCAGATGGCCAACCGACACATGAAAAAATGCTCAACATCACTCATCATCAGGGAAACACAAATCAAAACCACAATGAGATACCACCTTATACCTGTCAGAATGACTAACATTAATAACTCAGGCAACAACAGATGTTGGCAAGGATGCGGAAAAAGAGGATCTCTTTTGCACTGCTGGTGGGAATGCAAACTGGTGCAGCCACTCTGCAAAACAGTATGAAGGTTCCTCAAAAACTTAAAAATAGAGGGGCACCTGGGTGGCTCAGTTGGTTGAGTGTGTGACTTTGGCTCAGGTCATGTTCTCACTCTTTGTGAGTTCATGCCCTGTATTGGGCTCTGTGCTGACAGCTCAGAGCCTGTAGCCTGCTTCGGATTCTGTGTTTCCTTTTCTCTCTACCTCTCTCTCTCTCTCTCTCTCCCCCACCTCAAAAATAAACATTAAAAAAAACTTAAAAATAGAACTACCCCATGACCCAGCAGCGTCCCTGTAAATGGGATAAATCCCTGTATTTATCCAAGAGATACAGGTTTGCTGTTTTGAAAGGGGCACGTGCACCCCAATGTTTATAGCAGCACTACCAACAATGGCCAAAGTATGGAAAGAGCCCAAATGTCCATCAATGGATGAATGGAAAATAAGATGTGGTATATATATACAATGGAGTATTAGTTAGCAATCAAAAAGAATGAAAACTTGCCATTTGCAACTACGTGGATGGAACTAGAGGGTATTATGCCAAGCAAAATTAGTCAGAGAGAGACAAATATCATATGACTTCACTTATAAGAGGAATTTAAGATGCAAAACAGATAATGGGGTGCCTGGGTGGCTCAGTCAGTTGGACGACCGACTTTGGCTCAGGTCATAATCTCACGGTCGGTGAGTTCGAGTCCCATGTCAGGCTCTGTACTGACAGCTCAGGGCCTGTTCAGATTCTGAGTCTCCCTCTCTCTCTCTCCCCTGCTTATGATCTGTCGGTCTATCTCTTTCAAAAAGGAATAAACATTTTTTTAAAAAAGATACAAAACATATGAACATAAGGGAAGGGAAGCAAAAATAATATAAAAACAGGGAGGGGGACAAAACATAAGAGACTCTTAATATGGATAACAAACAGAGGGTTGCTGGAGTAGTTGTGGGAAGAGGAATGGGCTAAATGGGTAAGGGGCATTAAGGAATCTACTCCTGAAATCATTGTTGCACTATATGCTAACTTGGATTTAAATTAAAAACAAAAACAAACAAAAGGAAACAGCTGCATCTTAAACTCACCAAGTTGTGCACATGAAATATGTATAGCTTTTTGTATGTCAATCATTCGTCAATAGAGTGGCTTAAAAAAGAAAGAAAGAATCTGAAATCTGCCAACAACCACCTGAGCTTGAAAACAGATCCTTCCCCAGTCTTGACTTAGTTGAGACTGGAGCTCCAGTCAACACCTTTATAGCAGCACTGAGAGACGCTAAAGCTACGCCGGTACTCTTAACCCATTAAAATGTGAGATAATAAGTGTGTTTTGTTTTAAGCTGCCAAGTTTGTAATGATATTGTTACAGAGCATATATAATTAATAGAGAGGATGTAGTCAAATAGAGAAATATCAAACCAGAGATGATGACAAAGCACAAGGTGTCATCTCAGGAGAAGATAAAGGTGAAGTGAAGGAAGAGGTGAGTGGAAATAAGGAGAATTAGAGAAACAGGTTGTGTTATTTGTTCCACAATGACTAAGAACATATGCAATGGGCTTTAGACTTTAAAGATACATGATATAAGCAAGGACCAAGAACTCTTAGCAGTGCACATACAGAGAGATGCAGTCTCAGATTAATAATGAGAAGATAAGCACCATACTAGGACATCTGTGTTTAGGATAAAATGATCATCCCTGGCCAGCTCTTTTGGAAGGACCATAGTGAACTGACTGAAGATTGTCTTTGGACATGTTTGTGTTTGTACCATAGCTCTGTGATTTAGTAGCTATGCAGCCATGGGAAATTTTTCCCCAGCTGAGTTTTTCTTTTATGTAAAATGTATTTATTTCAGTGCAGGGTTGCTACAATGATTAAATGAGGTGATAATGCAAAACACTTATTGCTGTACCTGGTATAAAGTAAGGACTCAAATACAGCTCTTCCATTCAAGAAACTTTCATTTCACGAAAGTAATTGATCAAATGGACTCAAAGGCTAGAGAGCAATGTCACATAGGTGGTTGAGGAGAGAAAGCTTAGAAAAAAACAATATGAAAAAAATAGCCACTCATCTGTATAAGTAGAATAGCACAAAAGGAATTGAAAAAATCATTAACATCCCAGCAGAGATGAAGAGGAAAATCCTACTTTTTAAAGACATGAGATAAGGCTGGATTAAAAATTCACAGAACGTGGGGAGCCTGGGTGGCTCAGTTGGTTGAGTGTCTGACTTCGGTTTGGGTCATGATCTCATGGTCCTCGAGTTTGATCCCTGTGTCAGGCTCTGTGCTGCCAGCTCAGCACGTGGAGCCTGCTTCAGATTCTGTGTCTCCCCGCTGCCTCTCTCTGCCCTTCCCCCACTCGTGCTCTGTCTCTCTCTCTCTCTCTCAAAAACTACATGCACATAAAAAATTTTTAATTTACAGAATGCAACGCTGAACTTCAGAAATACGATCTAAACTTTTCCTGAAGAGACACTAAATCAATATCCATACTTCACAAGATGAACACATTTTTAAAAGTGTCTTTTCCTAATGTGAGTGATGACTTCATATGAGGACTACTGCCATCTGTAGTGCTGGACTTTGTGTTGGTTCCACCTACAGAGACTCTCACTTTCTCAGGATGAAAATAAAATTATTCTTCCTCAGGTACATATCAGTCACGTTAACCTATCATTTAAACAATAAATAATGTACATTTTGATGATTAAAATAGAATTATTTTTCATAGGAAAACAAGGTCTAGCTCAGTATGTTTTGAATTCATGCTCCCAAGAATAAACCCACAACTCTCCATTCCTTTACCAAAAGAGAAAAAAAAAAAAAAACTCATCTGTTTTAAAGGATATGATATCCTGACATTTGGGTTAATTTACACTTAAACTATCCAAACATATTTCAAAAACTCGTGGATATTTGAGCATATATATATTTCAGATATTTTAAATAGAAAAATCACATTTTATGTAAGGTAAGCAAACCAAAACACCAAAAGATTGAATCTTGTGGAATCTATGGTCTTAAGAAATACAAATAGATTTTAAAGTTGAAAAGCTTTCTTTTTTATCCAACATTTATTCTAAATTTATGCATGTAAAAATATCTGTAATGTCTACAAAATGCCCAGGTGTTTATAATTATTAATACATGAAAATGTTTGCAGAACTTCATGCCCTTGGCCAGGACATAAAATTTAGACATATTTCCAACAAAAGAACTGTAGAATTTCTTTGATGAGTAAACCACTCATTCTGAAAATAAAAGGATATGTGCAATTCATGAGTTTTAGAATAAGGCCAAATTTGTGGTCTCAAACCACCCCACACAAATAATTTTTAACTATATCACATTCTATCAGATTTTGATATATTGTTGCCTTAGATGTAATGATTTTTTGGCCCTAAAATTTAAATGCTAAGTTTTTGGTTTAGTCAGAACATTCTTTTACAGATATATTTGTCCCTGTCCAGACCAATAACCACAAGGCTACTGCAAATCCACACTTTAAACTACACAAGAAAGGGTTCTATAACATAAATTTTCTCCAGGAAAATTATTTATAAGGTAAATAATGTTTTAAATGTTTATTTGAAAATTTTTAAACGATCACATATTTAAGTTTGATTTAATTAGATTCATATTGTACCTATCTTTCATATTTTCAAAGAAATGTTTTTGCCAGATTGTCAAATTGTCAAAATTGTACATAGCCTAGTATCTTTGAGGATTAGTTCTTCATCTTGATTAAAGTAGCCTGTTTTGAATAAATAAATCTTAGTATTTTTACATTACTCTTGAATTAAACACATCTAAAAACAGAGCATGTTTTCATTCAATCACTAGTACATGTTGATTTGCATATGTTGTTTTGGTGGCTTATTTGCCAAACATTTAGTTAAATGATAAATAGATACTCATTGAGGAATTAAACTTTCCTACAGGGTGGTCTTGATATGAGTCAAGCCAGAAAATTAATGCTCAGTTTCCAAAACACCTAATGCACACTAAAATAATTAATTCTATAGCTGTGTGGGCTTTCAATTCTCTGAATTTATAATGTCTTCCATATTTTATTAATTGTTTAGATAGTTAAGGTATTATACTTTGTCACATCATTTCTGTAGGGCTGAGATACAAATGAGTCAATTTACTTGATGTAATCATTAATTACTGATTAATTAATTGCATCTCAGTTGCAATCATTCTGTTTATGAGGTAATTTCATGATGTAGACTGTTTTCCATTATTTTATAATTAAGTACCATTTCTGAACACCCTCTGGTCCCATTAGCTCGCCCTTCCATTTCCATCGAAGGAAAATGTATTAGCAAATTATACCACTGCAGCTGATTCAGGTATTATAAGAAATTGACATTTACTAAAGAAAAACTCTAGCATATACTATAAAAATAACAGTTTAAGTCACTACCATTGAACAAAACTTTTTAAAAAGTAATTTTGAATTGGGGCACCTGGGTGGCTTAGGCAGTTGAGTGTCTGACTTCAGCTCAGGTCATGATCTTGAGGTTAATGAGTTTGAGCCCTGCGTCATGCTCTGTGCTGACAGCTCAGAGCCTGGAGCCTGCTTGGATTCTGAGTCTCTCTCTCTCTATCTCTCTCTCTCTCTCTCTCTCTCTCTCTGCCCCTCCCCTGCTCACACTCTGTCTCTCTGTCTCAAAAATAAACGTTAAAAAAATTTAAGTTTGAATTGACAACACTCAATTCTGAGAGACACAACTTCTAGCCATCATGAGAAATCTACACAAAAGACTCCTGTTGCAGGCACCCAGGGATCTCCATTCTAATTTAGTCCCTCTCACTGAGACCTCCAGTTAATGAGCAGAGACCAAATCATTGAGTCAAGGATTTTCAATGGCACATCAGCAAAGTCTTGGAGCCTCAAAGACACATATTAGATGTGGAGCTGGCTACACAAAAGAGGCTAGATAATAATGGCAGGCCACAGTCCCTGCTGCTGTGGCCAAGTGCAGTGAATGTTGCAGATAGACTCCATCTGATTCCGACATGATTCCATCATTCCATCAATGATTTGGACATGATAACAGACCAGTTGTACATATTTAGAAAAGGCCAACTATCTGTAAAGAAATTCATGTAAATGTCATCTGCTAATTGGTGTTTCTGCCCTTAGGGAATTTATATATAGCAATAAAATTTTATTCAGTTGAGGACCCACAACTATATGGGCAACCACCTTCAACAAAGCAGGAAAGAATATCCAATGGAAAAAAGACAGTCTCTTCAACAAATGGTGTTGGGAAAACCGGATGGCAACATGCCGAAGAATAAAACTGGACCACTTTCTTACATTCTACATTTATTAGAAAAATAAATTCAAAATGGATAAAAGACCTAAATGTGAGACAGAAAACCATCAAAATCATAGAAGAGACACAGGCAGCAACCTCTTTGACCTCAGCTACAGCAACTTCTTACTAGACACATTGCCAAAGGCAAGGGAAACAAAAGCAAACATGAACTATTGGGACTTTACCAAGATAAGTTTCTGCACAGTGAAGGAAACAAGCAACAAAACTAAAAAGCAGCCTACATAATGGGAGAACATATTTGAAAATGACATATCTGATAAAGATTTAGTATCCAAAGTCTATAAAGAACTTATCAAACTCAACACCTAAGAAACAAATAACCCAGTTAAGAAATGTGCAGAAGACATGATTAGACATTTTTTTCAAGGAAGACATACAGATAGCTAATAGACACATGAGATGCTCAACATTGCTCATCATCAGGGAAATACAAATCAAACCATGATGAGATACCACCTCACACCTGTCAGAATGACTAAAATGAACAACACAAGAAATGGCAGGTGTTGACAAGGATATAGAGAAAGGGAAACCCTCTTGCACTGCTGGTGGGAATGCAAACTCGTGCAGCCACTCTGGAGAACAGTATGGAGGTTCCTCAAAAAACTAAAATTAGAACTACCCTACAATCTACCAATCACATGATTGGTATTTACCCAAAGGATACAAAAATACAGATTCAAAGGGGTATATGCATTGGGGACCCCAATGTTTCTAGCAGCATTATCGGCAATAGCCAAAGTATGGGGAGAGTACAAATGTCCATCGATTGATGAATACATAAAGAAGATGTGGTATACATATACAATGGAATATTACTCAGCCATCAAAAAGAATGAAATCTTGTCATTTGCAATGATGTGGATGGAGTTAGAATATATTATGCTAAGTGAAATAAGTCAGAGAAAGAAAAATACCATATGATTTCACTAATATGTGGAATTTAAGAAACAAAACAGATGAACATATGGGAAGATGGGGGAGGGAAGAGAGGGAAACAAACCACAAGAGACTCTTAACAATAGAGAACAAACTAAGGGTTAATGGAAGGAGGTGGATGGGAGATGGGCTAGATAGTGATGGGCATTAAGGAGGGCACTTGCTGTGATGAGCACTGGGTGTTGTATGTAAGCGATGAATCACTGAATTCCACTCCTGAAACCAATATTGCACTGTATTTTAGCTAATTAAAATTTAAATTAAAAAAATTAAAATTGTATTCAGTTGAATTGAATAAATAAATATAATGTGTAATGAGTAAGAAATAAAGCCTAATTAATATGTGGTTTTTAAAAGCTATTTTATGATAAATTATATACAGCAAAATAATTACAATGAATTATGAATAAATTAAATATAAATGGAATATAAAGGGAATAGGAACAGGAGTTAAACATGAGTTTGTATATCTTTACTACAGATTTTATATTTTATTCTGAATTCACTAAAATCCACTGAAGAACTTTATCCAGGGAGTCACATGAAATGATTTGTAGCATACAAACATCCATTTAGTGGCAGTAGGTATAATGGTGTCAACTTGGGGAAAAGAAATTACAAGTGTGAAAACCTTAAGAAATTGTTGCTATAAATCTGTTAAGAAATGATAGGTTCCTAATAAATAATAGACCTAGGCAATACTCATCAATAGCTGTTAAAACCATTAGATGAAAGGTTATTGGGAATTTTTTAATGGATGGATTATTATGATAACACACTAACCCACTGAAAACTGGTATATTATATGTCCCCTGAAATGATGAAATAGGAGCTATCTACAGAGCATTCTTACAAAAATTGTAATCAAGCTTCTAGATCTAAATATGAGTTTATAGAAAATACAGAGATAGAGAAACACCTTAAAGACACCGTGAGGATATAATCAGAAAAATCCATAGTGTGGGAAATTCTATAGGACAAATCACCTGATTCATTCAGCAAACACATGGAAGGAAAAACAAAAGGAAGAAGGAATCTCTAGACTAAATAAGACTGAGTAAAGTAATATCAACCAAATGTAATGTGTGGTTCTTGCTTTAGTTCCAGATTTGAACCAATCTACTGTAAAAACAAGAAATTATGATGCAACCAAGGAAATATAAACACTTACTGGATATATAAGTATATTATAAAAAGTGTTATTATTTTTTAAATAAATAAAACCTGATGATAAAGGTGCTGTGCCTATGTTTAAAAAAAATGTCTTACTGGATATATAAATATATTTAAAGAAATGCTATTATTTTGTGATAATAAATGTGCTATGACTATGTTTAAAAAAATATCTTCCTTTTAAAAATTAATACTCATGGTTTTACCGATGGATGATATAACACCTGGAACTTTGTTTGTTTGTTTGTTTGTTTGTTTGTTTGTTTGTTTGTTTAGAGAAAGAGAGAGTGCAAGCAGGCCAGAGAGAGAGAGAGAGAGAATATCTTAAACAGACTCCATGTTCAGTGCAGAGCCAGAGACAGGACTTGATCCCACAATCCTGGGATTGTGACCTGAGCTGAAATCAAGAGTCAGGCACTCAACTGAGCCACCCAGGTGCCCCACCTGGAACTTGTTTTAAAATAATCCAGTGAAAGGACAAAATAAGAAAGGACTAGAGATGAAACAAGATTAGCCAAATGTTGATAATTGTTGAAACTGAGTGATAGGTACATTTTACTTTGTTTAAAGTTTCCTATAATAAAAAATTAATAATAATAGAAATAAAAGAGGCAGAAGCTGAGAGGATGGGAAAGAAGAGAGTATGTTTGAGCAATACTTAAGAGATGTTACAAGCAGGACACGACAGCCAATTGTATCTAAAAAGTGGGAAGACAGATGGCTTCTAAACTTCTGGCTTGGTGATTAGAGGTATGTTCATCAGGGCAGGAGGTACAGGTGAGAAGCAGATTTCGAAGTGAAATTGACAAGTCTGGTTTGGGGTGTGCTGAGTTTGAAATACCAGGTCTATATCAAAATGAAAGTATTCAAGGAATACTGATGCATAGGGGCACTTGTACCCCAATGTTTATAGCAGCACTCTCAACAATAGCCAAATTATGGAAAGAGCCTAAATGTCCATCAACTGACGAATGGATAAAGAAATTGTGGTTTATATACACAATGGAGTACTACGTGGCAATGAGAAAGAATGAAATATGGCCCCTTGTAGCAACATGGATGGAACTGGAGAGTGTGATGCTAAGTGAAATAAGCCATACAGAGAAAGACAGATACCATATGGTTTCACTCTTATGTGGATCCTGAGAAACTTAACAGAAACCCATGGGGGAGGGGAAGGAAAAAAAAAAAAAAGAGGTTAGAGTGGAAGAGAGCCAAAGCATAAGAGACTCTTAAAAACCAAGAACAAACTGAGGGTTGATGGGGGGTGGGAGGGAGGGGAGGGTGGGTGATGGGTATTGAGGAGAGCACCTTTTGGGATGAGCACTGGGTGTTGTATGGAAACCAATTTGACAATAAACTTCACATATTGAAAAAAAATAAAAAATAAAATTCAAAAAAAATAATTAAAAAAAATGAAAGTATTCATTACGTATATTAAACAGAGAAGAAAGTCAAGAATGTAAGTCTAGGGTATAAAAACATGTAAAGGGATGTAGAAAGGAAGTGAAGACTGAGGACTAGTATCCAGATCAATAAGAAGAAAATCGGCTGAGACCGGACTTGCTGAAATAAGGAAAGACACAGCTTTCGGGAAAGGAATCGGTCAGTAGTGTGAATTAAAGAATTAAGTGTAAGTTACAGAAACAAAATAATCCTTAGCTTTAGTAACTAAATAGCAATCAGTGCCAGTTCAAGATTACAAACTGAGCATATGGGTTAATTTCCCCTCATCCCTCAGCTCCCATTAGAGTAAGAATATACCAGTTTAAAAGAAAAGAAAACACACAGCAGGAAAAAGGACATGAGGGAGTTTATCAATGGATGAACTATTTTAACACAGTTCTGGAAGGTAGAAATTGAGAGGAGAGGTGAAGCAGGCTAGGAAAAGACACAGCCAAGAATAGATATGAAGAGGCTGCAGCCAAGGAGGGAGCCATTCTGCCTTTCAGAACTTAGGGGAAATTATTGACTCAAGATGCCAGGTGTGATGGGCAGCAGAGTACAACACAGGGCTGAAAACAGAAGCATGCATTCAAAGTCTGCTGCTCTTTCCCCATCCTTGTATTCAGAATACACAACAGCCAGGTGTTAACCTCTAAACAAAAAAAAGAAAAAAAAAAGAAGGTTTTGTATGTGTGTTTTCTAAATAAATTTAACACATGGTTTAGCATAAACAAAATAAGTAACTGTTGCTGTTGGAGCATGAGGGAAAAACATTCTGAGAGTCAAGCTTCCCCAGGGTAATAGCAGAGCTGGGGAGAAGGCCTGGCATGGGTCTGAAAACAAAAGGTGGTAGACAGTGTTAAAAGGACTTCATATAAGAAGGAGAAATGTAGTTAGGATCACTACTTACAACGAAGAGCAAAAATGGAAAGAAAGACTGAAACAAACTCTTGACAACTACTTCAAGAGGGTATAGGTTATATGATGCTATAGGTCTAATGAGGCAGAAAGGCATGAACACTGGCTGAAAATAAGAAACTGAAATGAATCCCCCATGTACTTGGTTACCGTTATTTTCTAAATCTTTAAAGAAATCATTTGGTTATCAAAAACTTTCCCACCAAAAAAAAAAAAAAAATGCTGTAAGACATCTGCTCCTAGCTGAAATGGAGTAATGGCGACCAGATTCACCATGCCGCCTGAAACAACTAAGCAGTTAATATTATAATGTTATAACCATGAAAACTAAAACACCGGACAAGATATTCAGGCATCGTATATCATCTCAGTAAGCAGAGAATGTTGATTCCTAAGAGAGAGAAAACAAGCAAGGTGAGCCCCGTGACTGTCCCAGCACACTGCCCAGACAGATTTTCCAGGCTGCGGTGCAGGGAAGGGAATCTAAACAGAACCAGGCAGTAACCTTGAGTTGACAGAAGAGATACATGGAGTCTAGAGAGGCCAAGAGGTGGAGTTCAAAAAGCCAAGTGCTGGAGAGAAGACAGCTACACAGAAAGAGAGCTGTGGAGATCCACAGAGATACTCCTAAAGTTTTCAGCTGAGTTTTTAGTAGCATACGACTATGGAGAAATTGCTCAAGGAAAGGGAAAGAACTACTTGAAAGGAACAGATACATAGAACTCAGACAGGCCCAAGAATAGTTCATGTTCCAAACAGCCACAGAGGAAAACCTCATAATGAAAGGACAATGAGGAAGAGCAGGTACAATGGTATCACTTCAGTAGTGGAGAAAATTACCCTTAGATTAAAAGTAATTCTTGTTTCACCTAACAAGGTTTAATAGCAAGCTTAAAAAGATCAAACTCTTACCAAGTCATTTAACTGCACTTCAGACAAATCTCAAGAATATTTATAGGGATATTAAGCTTTTAACAAGGTAAAGATCACAATGTTTGGAATTAAATTAAAAACTACCAGGCATGCAAAGAAGTAGGATAATATAAACCATAATAGAGAGAAAAATCAATAAATAAACACAGTCCCAGAACTGGCACAGATGATAGAACTGTCCAAACAAGGACATCAAAGCAGTTATTGTGACTATATTCTGCAGGTTCAAGAAAGGTAGAAGAAAGATGGAACAGGTAGAATACAAACTTGAAAGATTTTTTTAAAAGGCCCCAATTAAACGTTTTGAGATGAAAAATGCAATGCTTGAAATAAAATATACCTGGGATGGGATAAACAGCAGTTTAGACATTGAAGAATTAAAGACTATTCAACTTAAATATATCGAAACTATCTAAAATAAAATACAGAGAAAATAAAGACTACAAAATAAAATGAAGAGAGCTTCAGTGAGCTATAGAACACAACTGGCCTAATATACATGTAACTAAAATCCCCAATATCTGAGGGGCAGATATTGAAGACATAATAGACAAAAATATTTCCAAATTTAATGAAATCTATAGACCCACAAATCCAAGAATCTCAACAAACCCCAAACACAAGAACCATGAAGAAAACCACACCAAGGTATATTCGATTTAAATGGCTTAAATCCACTGATAAAAGGAAAATGTGACAAGCAACCAGAGAAAAAAGACACATAATATACAAATAAATAAAAAAATAAAAATAAAAATAAGAATGAGAACAAGTTCTTGTTGGAAAAATGTAATTAAGACAGCAGAGCAACATCTTTAAAGTACTGGTGGTGGGGGATGAAACTGTCAACCTAAAATTTTATACCCAGGAAAAATATATCTCAAAAAACAAGGAAAAAGACTCTTCCAGACATCCTAAAATGAAAAAATCATCACAGTCAAACCCTTATTATAAAAACTATTAACACATGTTTTTCAGGCACAAGGAAAATCATATCAGATAAAAATCTGGATCTATACTAAGGAATGAAGAGCAGCAGAAATGGTATGTGCATGGAAATGGAAGTCTTTTGTTATTTTTTTTCAAATTTCTCTTAAAAAATAGATAACTGTATAAAGAAAAATAATAATATATACTGAAGCTTAGAATATATAGAGAGCATATGTATACAGGTTGAGAAGGGGAAATAAATGTATACTGTTATTTATTTATTTACTTACTTATTTTGAGAGAGAGAGAGAGAGAAATCACGTGCATGAGCACAAGTGAGGGAGGGGCAGAGAGAGAGAGGAGAGAGAGGAGAGAGAGGAGAGAAGAGAGAGAGAATCCTAAGCAGGCCCCACACTGTCAGTGCAGAGCCCAATGTGGGGCTCAAACTCACTAATCATGAGATCAAGACCTGAGCTTAACTCAAGAGTCAGAGCCTTAACCAACTGAGCCACCCAGGCGCCCCTACTGTTAAGTTTCTTAAACTATACATAAAGGGGTATAATATTAACTGAAGATACACTATGATAAGCTAAAGATACTCCGAACACTAGAGTAAACACAAAAGAAAAAAGAAAAAGTTATAGCTAAGAAGCCAATAACAGAGACAAAGTGGAATAAATAAAAATACTCAATCTAAAAAAGGAGGAAAAAAAATAGAAAGCAAATAGAGAATAGACAGAACAAATAAAAAGCATATAATAAGGAAAAGGATTTTAAACCAAACTGGATCAGTACTTACACCAAATATGAAGGGTCTAAATACCTCAATTACAAGTCATAGGTTGTTGGGACACCTGGGTGGCTCAGATGGTTAAGCATCTGACTCTTGATTTAGACTCAGGTCAAGGCTCATGGTTCATCGTTTTTAGCCCTGTATCAGGCTTTGCGCTGACATCACTTGGAGCATCCTCTCCCCCCATTCACACTCACATGTGAGCTTTCTCTCTCTCTCTCTCTCAAAATAAATAAATAAACTTAAAAAATTTTCTTTTCAACTCACAGGTTGTCATATTGGCAAAAATAAACAAAACTCAACTATATGCTGCCTACAATAAATGCACTTTAAATATAAATACAGAAATAAATTAAAAATAATAGGATGCAAAAAAATCTGTTAACACTATTCAAAAGAAAAAAAAAATGCTTGTATTAATAACAAAATAGATATTAGAGCAAAGATCATTCCCAATGATAAAGAAGGACATTTCATAATGACAAAAGAGATAATTTGATAGGAAGATATAGCCATCCTAAATGTTTATACACTCAATTAACAGAGCTTGAAAATATATGAAACAAAGACTGACAGAACTGTAAGAAGAAACAGAAAAATCCTCACCATAGTCAAAGATGTCAATATTTCTCTGTCTCTCAATAATTGACAAGACAAGTAGACAGAAATTTAGTAAGGAAACAGAAGACTGAACAACACTATCTGCCAAATCAACCTGATGAACATTTAGGGAACACTCCACCCAAAATATATACATTCTTTTCAATTTTACACAGAAGGTTTACCAAGATAGACCATTTTTCTATTTATAAAAAAGTCTCAAAAATGTTTTAAAAGAATCTGTTCATACACATTATACTCTTTGACTACAATGAAATTGAATTAGAATCAACAGAAAGGCCTCAAAAATATACCCAAGTATTTGGAAAATAATTAAAACACTTTAAATAACCTATAAGTCAAAGAACTCAAAGGGAAAATTAGAAAGTATTTTGAACTGATTGAAACTGAAAATACAGCATTTTAAAATTTGTAGCATGTGGCTAAACCAGTATGAAGGGGAAAATGTATAGTGCTAAGTGCCTACATTAGAAAAAGAGAGAGGTCTCAAATTAATGACCTCAGGTTCCATCTTAGGCAACTAGTAAAATCATAGCAAATGGAATCCAAAGTAAACAAAAGAGAGTAAACAATAAAGATCAAAGGGGAAATCAATTAAATAAAAAACAAAAACAACATAGGGGCACCTGGGTGGCTCCGTTGGGTGAGTGTCTGACTTTGGCTCAGGTCATGATTTCATGGTCTATGAGTTCGAGCTCTACATTGGGCTCTGCACTGATGGTGTGGAGCCTGCCTGGGATTCTCTCTCTGCCCCTCCCCCACTTCCTCTCTCTCTCTCTCTCCCTCTCTCTCTCTTTCTTAAAATAAATAAATTAAAAAAAACAATAGAAAAAAATCAGTGAAACCAAAATCTTGTTGAGAAAAGCAACAAAACTGATAAATTCTCACTCATATTGATCAAGAAGCAAAACAGAAGACACAATCAATATCCAAAATGACAGAGGTGACATTACTACAGATTCTATAGAATAAAAGGATAACAAGGCAATACAGTTGACCCTTGAACAACCTGGGTTGATATTGTGCAGGTTCACTTATATGTGGATTTTTTTTTCAATAAATATAATATAGTATATTATATTTCTTTTCACTAGCTCAATTTATCATAAGAATACAGCATATAATACATATAACATGCAAAATATGTGCTAATTGAATGTTTTTTGTCTTATTATTTTAGAGAGGGATCAAGGAAGTGGGGGAGAGAGAGGCAGAGGGAGAGAGAATCTCAAGTAGGCTCCATGCTCAGTGCAGAGTCTGACATGGGGGTCTCAATCTCACTACCATAAGATCATGACCTGAGCCAAAATCAAGAGCCAGATGCTCAACCAACTGAGCCACCCAGGCACCCCTGCTAATTGAATATGTTATCGGTAAGGCTTCCAATCAACAATGGGCTATTAGTAGTCAAGTTTGGGGGGAGTCAGACATTACACATGGATATTCAACTGCCAAAGAGGATGGAAGACAAAAGGATGACAGAAGGGACTTGTTCTTCCTCTTACCTTGCTTTTCCTGCCTGCATCACTCTGGCATCAACCCCTTATCTTGTGTTATGGATTAAATTGTGTCTCTGCCCCACAATGATATTATAGTCCTAACCCCTAGTACCTATGAATGTGAACTTATTTGAAAATCAAGTCTTTGTAGATGATCAAGTTAAGAGGAGGTGGACTTTAACCCAAGGACTGGTGTCTTTATACACAAAGAGGAAATATGTACACATAGACAGATATGGACATAGGGATATGATATGAAGATATAAAGGGAAGTCAATTTACAAACCAAGGAAAAGAACCCCTGAGCCTACCAGAACTAGAAGAAAGGCACAGAACAGATTCTCTCATATCCCTCAGAAGGAACCAAGCCTGATGGCGCTTTGATTTCAGACATGCATTCTCTAGAACTGTGAGGGAATAATCTCTCTATTGTTTTAAACTACCTAGTTTGTGGTACTTCATTATGGCCATCTTAGAAACAAATATACCCTATCAGTGGCAGGTGGTTCCAGTCTCTAGCTTCCTTCCAGCACTGCCATAATCTATTTCATTCCACCACCCTGGGGAGTACCTGCAAGTGCTGGGCTGCAGCCCTGTCTCCGTGAGGCCATCAGAGCTCAGTCAGCTTCTGGGTTCTGTTAACCCCCATTCTTCCTTTGTTCCTCAGTCCGTAAGGATGGGAGCAGCTCCTTGCAGTTACTGTTTTACTTTGGTGTTCCTTTTGTGTTTTCAGTTTCCTGACACCCATTTAACACATGCCTTATACTTAATTCACACTGTGGATATAGGAAATAGCTAGCACAGTTTCTTCACTTCTGGTAAGAACCCTGAGTTCATCATTCATTCAGAGTAAAAGCCAAAGTTGGAAACCTAGCTTATAAAATCCTATACAATCTGTGCCCTTCCCCTGGCTACTTCTCGGCCTGCTTTTCTCATCATTTCCTTGGTCACAGCCACACTGATGTCTTTACAAATCCTTAGACCTACTAAGCATGCTTGCTTCATGGCCTTTGACTTGCTGTTCCCTATGCTTGTGGATATCTGCATGCATGTGGCTCCCTACTTCAAGTCTCTGCCCATACCTCTGGAGACATCTTTCTTAACAATGTGTACAAAATTATTTCTCTCAACCCCTGCCTTCTCTTTCCCCATAACCCCCTTCCTCTATAGCAAGCATCCCCTTCTGGCGAATGTCATATCCATGTTATCTACTGCCTTCCCTAGTAGACTGCAAGATCCATGAGAGAATCATTGTTCGCTGCTGTGTCCCCAGTGCCCAGAGCAGAGTCTGGCACACAGCAAGTGCCAACATTTGAAAGGACGACTGAGTAACTGTAGAAAAATACTCATCAGCAGACCTACCGTGTGTCAGTGTGCTTGACCTGTAACGAATCTTTAATTTTTAAAAGATGCGTGATTATTCTTTGGCTTTGTTGGCTGCCCTTCCTCTGTGGAACTGTACTTTATAATAGCATCTCTTGAAATTCTTTAATGATAGTGCACTTTAAGTTGCATGTTCCCTTTTGTTTAACAATTTAGATTTTTTATAATGCAAATATTTTCTCCATTTTCCAACCTTTAAAAGTATTAATTTGAGGCGCACCTGGGTGGCTCTGATGGTTAAGTGTCTGACTCTTGATCTCGGCTCAGGTTATGATCTCACTGTTTGTGAGATCAAGCCCTCCATCGGGCTCTGCGCTGACAGTGCAGAGCCTACTTGGGATTCTCTCTCTTCTTCTCTTGGCCCCTCTACTGCATGCTTTCTCTCTTTCTCAAAATAAGTAAGTAAAATTAAAAAAAAAGTATTAAGTTGAATAAGACTGGTCAGCCAGCAGAATTTCTGAAGAGACTGGCCACTGTATGAGACAGGTGTAGGACATTGTATGAGTAGGATGATTAAAGAGTATGAAATGTATGACACTGTACGATGAGATTCCTCCCTGGGATGGCCCGACAAGAAGGAAATGCAATTCCTACCCTCATAGAGCTCAAAGTCTCATGGATATTTAACTCCCACGAAGAAAAAAAATCTCAACAGTTATCCCCAATGCACAAATGAAAACAAAGAAAACATAACACATAAGTGCTGGTTAGATAAGATGCAACAGGCTGAAGGGTCATTCAAACTACAATAATCCCTCAATGTTGAGTAAAAATCCAGGATTTAAAGAAAGAGACAAAGACAAATGAGGATTAGGTACCTGCAAAAGGAAATGACACATACATGAATATAACTTCATTAGTTTCCTAGAGTTTATAAACTACACTATAAATTTAACCTCTCTCCTTTCTTAGTTACCTCTTCATTCTGTGCCCCTGCTTAAATGTCTCCTATTCTATTCTGAATTCACATGTTTCTAAACTTCAAATGTTTTTAAACTTTAAATGGTAGTTTCTAAACTTTAAATAAACTCTTTCCAACTCACCTCACAGGTCTCAACTGAAATGTCATTTTCACAGAGAGACTTTTCAGTGACTCAGTCTGAACTAAGTGTGCCTTGTTATTCTCCATCATAGCATGTCTCTCACACCCCTTACCACAATTTATAATTGTGGGTTAATTTATGACCTTATCATTTATCCTCCTTGCTAGATAATAAACTACTTAGAAACAGGGTCATTACTGCACATATACTGCACAGCCCAGTGGCTGGTACTCAGTATACACTTGTTGAAATGTAATAGTGCATATGTTTCTGCAAAGGCTAGAAATCCATACGTAAAACTGATTCCAATATCCAAAATAGTTTTATTTTCAACATTTACTAAGTTTAAGTTGTGCTAATTGCTGATACATAGAAACATGTAACCACATAACTATATATACATACACATATAAATACATACAAACATAATTCATATCCACAGTAATATTTTGAACTTTATCCATGAAATTAACTTCAATTTTGGTCAAATATTTCATCTTTTACAATAAACCTAATCTGTTCACAAGAATCTTCAATCCGTCCTTCGTACAGGGTATGACCTGCATGTAGGTGGCAATCTTAGAGGGAGCTGCTCAAGAAAGGTGTGATGGGGCCACCCTAGTGCAGCTTTACTCCTTGCTCACAAAGACTTATTTGATTAGTCTGGCTGAGTTTGGTCAGATAGGGGGTCCCTTCTTCTTCGAACCACTGCTGTTGATTTAGCTGAAGAGGGAGAGCTCCTTGATGAAGATCATTTTCATGTGCAAGTGTGCACAGAGCTGCGTCACATCCAAGTGGACTTTCAAGGCTCAATCTTAAGAAATAACCCAATGTCGATTCTTGACTCCTAAAAATTATGCCGTCAAGTTGGCTACAGGTGAACTATGCAACTTCCCTCTGCGGAAGAAAAAAAAAAAGTATCAGAAGTGACTTTACTTGTACAAAACTGCTTAGTGACTATACCAGTGACACTGAGAATAAATAAGCTGAGTTATATCATCAGTGACCCGATTTATTGACTCGTCATGACTAACAATACATGGGATCAATTCTAGCTCCCATGTAACAAGAAAGAAAATGCGTGTCTCATTTCAGTAATCTTTTATAAACTCTATTTCTTAAAACATAGGGTCACAGATTATAACAGCCACATAACTTTTTTTAACCAAAATTAATTTACCTTTTAAGTGTCCTTAGTCTTGAAGTACAAACCATAAGGAAGGCCTGTTCCAAAACTACTAAGATGAATTCATCACTTGGAGTCAGAGCTCAAACCACTGAAATATAATTTAAAAGATTTTGTTTTGTTTTGTTTTGTAAATAGAACATAAAACTGGTTATTTGGGAATAAAGGATTGGATAGTGGAAACCAACCCAGATCGGGTCCCTAAATCCTGTTTTTTTAAGCTACCTAGTTAGACGAGATTGTAAAATGATGATTTAATCTTGATGGAATGTCTGTTTTCTCCTGTTTATTAAATGAGAGTTTAAAGTCTTAAGTCCTTATAGTTCTACGATTTATTTTATATTAAAAGTCCTTGATGTAGGAAGCATGTCAGATAAAGCAGTCTGTGGGATCAGAAGTAGCATTTGTGATCACACATAGAAAGAACTCATGTACATACAACAGGCCCTGGGAGAAATGTTAAGGATGCCATCCCAGACCGACACTGAGCTCAGTACCGGACCAAATATCGCAGCAGATTTTTTTCAGGTATTTGAAGCGGTCACCTCTCCGGGGAGAAAAACCTACCTCCACTAGTAAATCCAGGTCCAGAAACTGAAAGGGGCAGAAGCCCTATCTGGCCACTGAGGCCACTTTAACAGTAATTAGTTTAATCCCCTGTCCACTTCCACCATCATCGACTTTCACGTTAGTTTGGCGAAGCTTATGTACTAGAAGTGAAGCAAATCCAAATATGGGGAACATTCTTCCATCGCCCAAATGGGAAAACTGCCTTATCTCTTCTTCAAAATCCCATCTACCAGAAAGTCTGCCTCCCTTACTCCAATGGGCACAAGGCACATTTTGTGTGCAACCCTGCCATCGGCTCACCCTCACGCCAAATTGCGGGCATCGCGTAAGCGTCAGGTCACCACTCTTGATAAGGTACAGATCTTTTTCGAAACACTTGTACACAGACTTCGACTAGCTGGGGGAAAGGTTATTATCTAGGTACATCGAGTTCATAGGGCATCCCGCTTCGGGACTCCCGCAAACCTGCTACGAATTCTTCCTCCAGAACTAATGCTTCGGTAGCCTCTGTATTTACAGCACCCCGGAAATCTCCCCAGGATTTTTTTTTTTTTTTTTTTTTTTCCATTTAAAATGAACGCTGATTCTGCGGCCAACTTCCTCTGTCCTCCACCTGAGGGGGGGGTGCGCTCCGGCGTTCCGGGAAGGTGCGGGCGGGGTCCAACTGGGTTCCAGGGCACAGGTCGAACCTCGGAAGGGGCGTCCGGGCCCTGCCCGCAGGACTGGGGGCCCCGACACCCCACCGCCTGCATGCAGACGCGCTTGTGTCACCTCAGCTGGGCGCGGCACCTTAAGCAAGGATGGATACTTCTTCTCGAACAGTCTTCGGACCGCCTTAACCTACTCGGCGGCTCGCAGGATCTGGGTTGTACCCCGGCCTCTAAATCAGACCCCAAGGAAGATCTTTACCGACTTGAGCTTCGCGTTGAAAGTCACCGGCGAGCAGGGGTTGGCCGTGCGGCCAGGAGAGGGAAAGGGACGAAAAGCTCCCTCCCGCCAACTCCAGCCCACTCGGTTCATTCCGCCCCCACTCCCCGGCCTAGTTTGGGGGGGGGGGCTAGAAGACGCCCCTTTTTTACTCACTTGCTCTCGGAGCCTCGGCCGGGCCGCTTTTAGCCGGGGGTAGTGCGGAGGGGCTCTGGGGAAGAGAGAGGAACCAGCGGGCCATCTCCGCGCGCCCGCGGGCCGGGGCCAGGGACGCCCCCAGCCGGGCGCCCTGGCGAGGCGGGCGCGCTCCGTCCCGCGCCTTCGAGGCTGGCTCCGAGGGCTCCGCCAGGCCCTCCCCCTCCGTCCGCCGCCGCGGCCTGTGGCCCCTCCCCGCCGCAGCCGCGAGGCCGTCGGGCCCGGGGGACGCGCTCGCGCCGGGGCCGCCCCCTCCCCTCCACCCCCACCTCGGCCCGGGCGGGGGCGCGCGAGGAGCGGTGACGTCAAGGGGCGCGCGGTGGCAGCACCTCCCCGCGCGCTAGTTAAAAAGAAGAAGAAAAGAGGGAGCGAAACATGAGAGGCTGTGTGAGAAGCTGCAGCCGCCGGCAGAGGAGACCTCAGCATCATCTAGAGCCCAGCGCTGGCCCTGCCTGCGTCTGCCCCGCCGCCGCCGCCGCCGCCTTTTCTGTTCCTGCTACTGTCTCACCTAAACAACTCCCGTTACACGGACAAGTGAACCTCTGTGGCCGTCTTCTCCTCCTCTTCTTCCTCCTCCTCTTCCAACTCTTTCTCCTCCTCCCACTTCCCAGCCGCAGCAGGAAGCCCCTAACCCAACTGACCCTGGCACAACTGCAAACGGTGTCATCTGCACAACCCTGTCTCGGTCCTCGGACTCCCCTAAGGCACTGGACCCATCGCCTTGTCTTTTATTTTTCGCAAAGTTGCATCGCTCTACATATTTCCGCCCCCGGCACCACTCTCTGCCTCTTGAGTGTCCCCCGCAGCCTCCTCCTGGAGCTGCGCCCTAGTGCCCCTGGTGGGCAGTGGCGTTCCCCCCCAGCCTCCCGCGCCGAGCCCCTGCCGCTCGGGGCAGACGATGCTGAAGATGCTCTCCTTTAAGCTGCTGCTCCTGGCCGTGGCTCTGGGCTTCTTTGAAGGAGATGCTAAGTTTGGGGAAAGAATCGAAGGGAGCGGAGCGCGGAGGAGAAGGTGCCTGAATGGGAACCCCCCGAAGCGCCTGAAAAGGAGAGATAGGCGGATGATGTCCCAGCTGGAGCTGCTGAGTGGGGGAGAGATGCTGTGCGGTGGCTTCTACCCTCGGCTGTCCTGCTGTCTGCGGAGTGACAGCCCAGGGTTGGGGCGCCTGGATAACAAGGTAAGCACGCACCCGCCTCACAGATGCGAGAGTGACATGCTGGCTAGGTGGGGGCTCCCTGGGGCTCCAGGAATGCTAGTGGCCGTGAGAAGGGAGAAAACTTGTTTGGAGAGTTCTGTCTGATAACTTTGTCTGAAGTGCTAGCGTGATTCGGTGGTGCGTTCTTCTGGGGTGCGCAGATAGCTCTCCCGCCCCCACGAGTCCGTGGTCGGGATGCTGTGCACAACTGCCTGTGTCAGAAAAGAGAAGCTTCTGTGGTACCCGCATTCTGGGCTGGGTAAATATTTTAAAAGAATCGCGATTAACAGTGTGTTTTGGGTCGAATCGGGCATTGGCTGCGGTGAAACTGTAAATTAAGGTGGCTGTGGTTTCCGGTTTATTTTTCTAGGGTAACAAGATTTGTGCAGTTTTCTCCACGTGCTCGGTGAGGGAGAGGATTGAATCGTAAAGGATGTTGAAGCATGGTTGGTTTATGATCCCCAGCCCCGTCAGAGGGGGTTGTCTTGCATTACAATAGTTAAGCTGCGAAAAGGAACTCCTGGTACTCCAGTTGAGAACCCGAAAAGCTGGCCAGAGATTTTGCTGGGGCGTATTTGTCACCTAAAACCGAGACCGTTCTCCGCCCCAGTTTGTAATGTTTTGAAACATTGTAAATTCAGGCTTTCAAATGGCAGCTAGTTGTCCAGGAAGATCTTCTCTAGAAACTTGTTTTAGGACTAATGGCATTTACACTTCCCTTGTGTTCTTGAGTTTAAACGAATATGAGATAGTGTCGATTGAGTGTGAAGGCAAACTTATTTTTTTTGAGTTTCCAACATCTTTCTTGTCATGGGACGCAGCAACGTGGGCTATCTACTGTACTGCAAAAGGAAAGGGGGGATCCCGTCATTAACAATCACTGCACGTGAAATAAACAATCAGGTGTCTTCGCTCCCCCTCCCGTTCCCCATTTTAGGTTTAATTAAGAATTCCTCTGTTACAACACTGCAGTTGTCAAGGTCTGAGAGACTCTTGGAAAACTTGTGCTTCAGTCTTGCTGGCCCAGGCATTAAAAAAAAAAAAAAAAATACCCAGGCTGAATCTAATTTTTATGCTCAGTTCACGGTAGATTTCACTCTATTCTCATGTAAACAGCTCCTACGAATCAACATATGTGTCTGGGTGGTATCTCTCACTTTGTTTTGTAACAAAAAGCCATATTGCATCATTTAATTTGCTCAAGTCATGCAAATAGGAAAAAATCAATAGGACAAAAAGGGGTCGACTTATCCTCCTCCCCACTAAACTGCTGCCCACACACAGAGTCCTGTTGCTTATGGCAAAAGAATAACAACAACACCATTGTGTTTGTTAGTTGGTTCACTAATGGGTGAAACTAGAGAACATCATTCTCTTTCAGTCCCCAGCTCTGTCCAAATGTTCATGCCTTTTGAGGGAGCATTTGTCCAACTCCCTCTATTCCCAGATGAGTGAGAACCGTCTTGCTGCAGGTTTTCAGCTGCAACTCTCTCTTTATTCTTACCATATGCAGCAGTAGTCTGCGATTCAGGGAACAGATATTCCAGCATTTTATTCAAAACAATGTCATTAAGCTCCTGTGTGGTAATTGAATTAAATCAGAAAAGCTACATTCACATCATCTGCAGGGTTTTACCAGGAGCTTCAGAGAAAGGTTTAGAAATATCTGCCATTAAGTCTCCCTGTGTGCAATGTACACTATGACTACACCAGTGATCTCCAGACCCCTGCAATGCTGAACTCTACCAGGAACATGAGGAATGAAAACTTTAACTGAATAGAGTGGGGAGTTGGAGGGGCCGGGGCGGAACTGAGGGGAGTTATAGCCCTAAGAGGAGTTATATAAAAAAAATTTTTTTTAAGAAATCATTCTTTAGGAAGAAATCTGCCACGTTAGCTATCCACATTCCTTTCCGTTTTACGTGCTTCCAATCTCCAACAAACCCCTACTCATTTGGAAAATGTGTCTGAATTAAATTCGGTACGCTAGACTTTGCTAGTTCCATTACAAGTGCTTTATAAACCAACAATACTCAAATTGTTCAAAACAGAGAAGTGATATAGCTATGCATGTGCATTCTTGACCTATGTTAGCTCTCAAGTTTTAATAGTTTTTAAAACATGTTATTTTATAATAAACTTCAGTGTTTCCTTGTTTTCCCCTAAGCCTTCCTGGCTTATAATATATGTTAGGGTCTTATTTCATAACGTGTGTACAGGAGAGATGATGGCTGTTTGAAAGGGCCCGTTTTTGTTTATGGAAAAAAAAAAATCTCCAGAAAGATTTCTGCAACTTTTCAAGAAACTACAGGCACATCTTTCTCCTATAGGAAGAAACTTCATAGACAGTAGCAAAATAGGTAGGAATATTCGAGCATGCTCAGCTGTGCAGTTAAATCCAGACTCCAAACTAACACGTTTTCTTTAATGTAATGAACTGGCATTGAGTTCAATTCTTTAATGTAATGAACTGGCATTGAGTTCAATTCTTCATAATGGTATTATGCTTTTATGTTTTAATTTTTTGTACATTTTAATAATTTTGTGTATCGTAACAAGATTGTTAACTGCCATTATAAACAAATATTGCCAAAATTTAGGAAGTGCTATTGTCTTGGCAATATTTTTGCAGTTCCTAAATACAACATGCTAAAAGGACCTCATTCCCATTAGCCAAATTGAATCCGCAGCCAACTGAAATACCCCCATTTCTAAAACTTGTAGCCACAGAGGCATAGAAGCTCTCTCTACCTTGGGTGGTTTCACAGCCAAAGCTGTCAAGGAATGGGTGAAAAGTAATTGTTTTCAAGTGTGCCCTTTTACAATCATTTGTTTGCTCTGGCTCTTTCAGGGACAAAGGCTATTGTTGAACACATCCAACTAAACAAATAACTCATCCTGGGGTCCCTTTAACAGCTGCCTGAGTACAATGATCTATTTACATATTAGCCTAAAATTGAAACTGAACTCTTTAATGACATAATCCAGCACTATAGTGCCGAGACGCATGTGTTCCACCCAACAGCTGAACAGCCTTGTAGGCATATGATTTTTAGAAATAACTTTTTGTGTACCCACTGATCTTAAGGCGACATCTTAATATGCTGTCATGTATTTTCTCCTGTTGTCTGCTCATCAAAACCACGTGGGTGCCTTTTTATCCTCTTTGTTTAGTTACTTGATATATAAAGAGAAATACAGAAGGTCTCTGTCACCCATTTTACTATTTGTTGATAAGCTATAGTTCTAGGCCACACTTCACTGTGTACTACGGTGTTCATCTTACCTTTCTTCCGTGGATTTTACTTTCTTGTGGCCAAAGATTAAAGGATGACCTTCCAGATGTTATAAATTAGTCAGCAACAGCCACGGTCATTACTAGGCATTCTGTAATAATGTCTCGAAGTTTTACATGACTTTCAAAGTATATTTAGTTTAAACCACTATAATTTGATGGTTTCATATATGGCTTTTAAAAATCGAAACAGGAAATTAGCTTAAATTTCTTCTTCAGATGGATGACATTGTCAGGCATAAAGTTAAGGACCTATATAGACACAAGCACATAGGCAAAAAAGAAGAAAAAAATACCCTACACACACCAGTACTCATCTGTCTAAAACAGAGTTGCAGCTTGGGCTGAGTCAGTTTAATTGACTTCAGTAAGACTATTGGTTCATTGAAACCAAAGCCAGAATGATGGCTCTATCTATCTTCAAATAGGTATTTACACTGCAGACCTCACACAGAGCAAAATGTTACCATCCTGCTGGGCCGGAACAGCGTGAAACTTTACAAAGAATAATATTATACTGGATTGCAGATAATTTATTGAATCCTATTTCTGAAACTTTTGATGAGAGATCTTGTGGCCAGGACACATTCCAAAAATTGTAAAAGACAAAATTCTTTAGGCACTAAAATCAAGCTCTTCCTGGATAGCAGCTGGGAGAGTACATGGGGATCAGTTTGTTTCAGCTATAAAAAATGGAAGTATGCATATTCTCCATAAAACTAAAGGTAATTACATTCCAGTTTTCCAGCCAGCAAAAAAGGTGGCTTCAGCATCCTGCAGTTGTTTTGTTCTTAGGGGACTGCTGTATGATAAACAAACAGAACAAAGTTGAACAGTATTAATATTGAATAGATCTGGTGAGGTCTGCCAGAGTATGGACAATAAAAGACATTTAAAACATTCTTGGAATGCAAATTCTAAGTGTCTGGCATATGTTTCCTTTTAGAAAATTTAACCATTTAAGCAATTGTCATTTAAATAAATTGATAAAAATCAACGTGTAAATATAATTGTGATTAATAATAACTCTTCTGAATGTTATAGGTAGTGACAACACAGATGTGTGTGTGTATATATATCTATATCTATATATGTACATATATATATATGGTAACTTCTATAGAGCTTTTAATTACTGCATGCTAAAATTTCAGCATGCTTGTATTCAGTGATTTTTTTTTTAGCTGCTTTGTTCTTTCAGGTCCAAATTTTGTTATCACCTAGAATATCTTTATCCTAAAAAATAGAAGCCATGCCATTTACTCAAATTAGAACCTCAACTCATGAATGAAGTATTTGCTTTGAACAATGATTTAGAGTTTCAAATGTTAATTTCAGTTCCTAGTTCTAAATAGTTAAGTATAAATTTAGTTATATAAACTGAGAAAAGGTATAAAATTCATTCCCATTATTGTTTTTTATTATGAAAAATCAATGCATGATTTAGACAGCACTACATTTTACGTCTCAAATATTGTGCTGGTATTGTCTTCTATATTTATTAGAGGAGCTCCTGAAGTCAGTTTTTTAAAGTTAGTACTGGACACCAAGACCTATTTTATCTACAAATTACTAACTTCGGTGAATCAGTAACTCCCAAATTGGTCTTATTGAAAAAAAAGACATAATACTGTATAAATAAAGATAAAAGTATTCTTTTTTTTTTATTAAAACTCACTCAATCCTATACAAAAGCACTTTTATTAAACTCCTGTGTTTATTCACACATATAACATACCTGAGGACCTGGTTAGAAAGTTTTTCCTGGCTAAGATAAAATGAATAATAAAAATTGGTCTGAAACCAGTTTCAGCTTCAGATATTATTTTTCTACAACATGAAAAGGCAATATTCCCCCCACTTTAGGAAACTTTCCCGATGCAACCTGTAGATTGAAAATGAACTGAAACTAGAAAAATGTAATTAAAGTAGTATCTTTGAGAATATCCTATCACGAATTTCAAGAGTGAAATACATTTTTACCTAAGACAGAAATGATCATATCTTAAAAAATTCTACTTTACATACAGTTGGATAAAGGTATTTAGAATTTTAAAGTCAAATATCACTATGCACTATGCAAATATCGCTATGCACTCTGATGCAGAGTAACATGGTAAAGGGTTAAAGGGTCTCAATATAGGTGTCATTTAATTTTTCATACCCAAAAGATAAACAGGCTTTGATCTGCAAGAGTAAGAAGGACTTTTGTGCATCCTTACCCTCCGCTCCCCCAGCCCAGCCCAAGAGACTGTACTTCTAGCCTTATTAAAAGCATCCTGTGTTTCTGATATGATAATTCTTTTCAGACAACTGCACTGGCTAAGTTATACTATTCTACTTATATGATTACAAAAAACACAACTAGACCTAGCTTCACATGAATAAAAGGAAGTTTGTTTCTGATTTATGGCTTTCAGATATTTTCTGTTACCAACAACACAGAATGTGGGAAGTTACTGGAGGAAATCAAGTGTGCACTTTGCTCTCCACATTCTCAGAGCCTGTTCAACTCACCTGAAAGAGAAGCCTTGGAAAGAGACCTTGTACTTCCCCTGCTCTGCAAAGACTATTGCAAAGAATTCTTTTATACTTGCCGAGGCCATATTCCAGGTAAAAAAAAAATTGATAAATTAAATAAACTACTGCAGCATATCCTCACAAGATACCTGATCTTAAATGTTTGCTTCTGAGAGTGTAAAATTTATCTCACCTTCCAAAATACCTACTTTTGCCTCACAATTAACCTTTACAAATTTGTAACCTTTCATTGCTGCTAAAAGGATTACTATCATTTCAGTCTGCACACAGTATGTTGGTTTTGATGGGATGTTTTACAGTTCTTGTTAAATCAACACTACAGTTGGTAATCTACACACATTGGATTATCAGTACAAGTTTCTTGTTGGTGTCTTCTTCATCCATTAGCATCCATATCAAGACAGCCTCCTCTTCTACATAGCTGATATGCAACTGCAGATTGTCCATGGACTTTTAAGGTAGTATTCCCTTAATTAAAGTATCACTAGAAATCCAAAAAAAGTAACACCTTACAAAGCACCTTTACATGTAATGACTAATTTGCTCTTCAAAAACTCTATGCTGCAGGTAGGAAAAGTGAGGTCATCCCCATTTGACAGATGACGATAATTGAGCCTGAGGAGAAGTTAAATGCCTTAACCAAAGTTGTGCAGTGAGGAAGTGATAGAATAGATTAATAAGTTCTTAGGTTGACAGTGTCACGAATATACCTGCTCACTACCATATTTTGGGCCCTAATAAACATATAGATTCTTGGACATGGATTAATTTTACCATCAAAAGTTTATAAACTTTGGTTGTTACTGCTTTAGTTGGAAGAATCAACATAGAGATACAAAAGAATTTAACGACACAGATTCTGTTTAGTTAAGCAAAGTCACACACAAACAAATCTACTGAAGCTAACAGTTTATAAAACTAAATGGCATTGAAGGAAAAGACAAGCTTTAAGAACTGTAGGATGCCCTTGGAGAACTTTTTAACTGCTATGCATATTTTACATTTTTCTCTGACCCAGAAAAGTGTGGATTTTTTTTTATAGAGCTCTCGCAATAACCTAAGAAAACATTTTGCCTAGGATTGCTTGCTTCCTTTGGTGTACCATAACATGTATCTAAACCCATTCATGTGAAAATATTATTATTGTCTTTATAAACCACAACCATGTTTGTAAGGCTTTTCCTAAACCAGCTGTTTCTTCCTCTTTATCACGTTCCCCAAAAGCAAAGTAGAATAGGTCACGGTTGCATAGAAGGCCTGCCGAGAAGCGATAACAGATTAGGTACCATAAGGGTTTGCTGCAAATTTCAAGTCTTGAAGGTTTGCCTTTACCAATGTAAGTTGAAAAGAACACTGACACTTCCCATTTTCCTCTACCTTTATCTACTGGAGATAAATACAACTATGCTGTATTTAAAGACTCACCCAGAAAGTCTCCATCTATGTGAAGTTATTTTAGCTTCCAAAACAAACAACAAAAAGCAATATCCAGCAGAAGAAAGAGTGTAGCAAACAGCTCAGGAGCCAGAACTGCAAGCACCTCGCTCCCCAGATCAACATATGTGGTGACGAATGACAAATTTATTTTTCTACAAAGTTTGTATATATGTAAAACTGCTGAAGTGCATCAAGATGTCAAGTGCTTTTGGTGGCCACCCAGGCTGCCTTGAAAGATAACCAGATGAAGGCTCTACTCCAGTGGTAGAGAGAGCAGCAAGGGTGCTTCCCAGGGACAGGCTACAGGCTTTAGCAACAAGCAGGGGGGGCTTCTCCTGCCTCCGTCAAATGCTAATAATCATCCTGAATACTTGTCGCAAAAGTGAGTTGTAATAACACATTCTTTGTGTTAATTTAGGTTAATCAATTTGTTAGCCAGACTGATCCCTGGCACACAGTTGACCATTTTCTGAAGTATGATAGATAGAGAAGATGGTAATCCTCCCCTCAGCCCTTGCCCCAACACAGAAGGCTCTTTACAATTCTAGAACAATTATCTTTCAGAAATTGCTCTCAAAGCAAATTTTTAATATTTTCACCTTCTCAAGTTTACTTAATGACATGGTGTAACTTTTCTCTGGAGTTCAAAGTTGCAAAAAACAGCTACTTTGTGATTCTTTCTTATAAGAAGTCGATATATTTGACTATTCTCATGAACAGCCTCATCTTTCTGCAAATCAAAACTTAAAAATACAGCACTAAGGCAAATGCTAAAAGGGGTTGAGAGAGGAAAAATAATTTCTGAGATGTCTTCATTTCCCTCCATTGCCCAGAACGTAAAGAAATAAATACATAAATGATCTACCCCTTTGCTTCACCTTCATGACTTTCAGAAAGCACCGCCAGTCACTTGGGAATACAGGTACATCTGAAAGAAACTCTTTAGAAACTTTAATTCAGAAACATTCATGGTGTGCCTATTTTCAAAAAAATGAGAAAAGTTAAAAATTAATATAGTGAGGATATACTAGTGTTTTATTAATCATAATATTCACCAGTTGTGAGTTGACATAGGGAAGTAAATTCTTAAAACTTCTAAAAATAACAAATTGCATTTGGAAAAAAAAAACCCCACACACAGGAGCTTCTTGCTCAGCATCACAGGTCTTTTCTCCTGCTGCACTGTGATGAGCGGAGTAGATGCTTTCCTGTTCACTCAGTGATGGCATGGTGCACTCTGTGGGAAGTGTACAAAAGGACAGACATGGGCCTTGCTTCTTCCTTTACAGTTGTTACCACGAGTATCATGATACACTTTTTATCACTCTCAGACTGTCATCTCTTCAGCTGTAGGTGATTTAGTGTGAAATGTCAGTATACAATTAGTTCGATTGGTTTAATCCTGTTGCTAATGAGGCCAAGGTCAAGGGTTTGATTCCACTGAGTCTCTCTAGTCCATAGCCACTCCTGACCCCAGGGAGATATCTTATACATGTGTCTTCCCCACGAGAGCAAGCCAGACGGAATGGATGGATACATCAAAATCCACTGCCTCTATTAGAAAATGCTGTCAAGTGCAGGCCTTACTCACAATGGGTTTCGTTTCGTTTCTTTCTTTATTTGCTGAACAGCATATATAAGGAGGAAAGGTAACTTTTCTCTGGCATACATTCTGAGAGAAAAGCTAGGGCTTAGAATACTCCACAGAGAATATTTGTTTACATGAGCATGTTATGGGGTGCTTTGTGGTATAGTAGGACTGGATTCATCCCGCTCCAGGACATTTGATAAATTATCAGGAGTTTAAAAAAAATACAGCTGCTGGAATAATCTGTGTACTTCCATCATTAGTAGACTTGATGATACTGTGATGATACAGGCTGAACTAAACACCCACCTTCAGTAAAATGCTCTTCAGGGTATTGTTCCAAATAAAACGGTACTATTTGGTAAATCCTGTCTTCCCTGGCAGTAAATGTAAGCCCAGTGTCCTGAAGCCAGGTCCCTTTTAGCTCTTCACAGCAAAATATATCTTATTCATCACTGTCCACAAAATCAGATCATTGTAAAGTATTAATGAAAATGTTAGATGTGTGTAATTATGAGAAAATACCCATATCTTTATGTAAAAGTCTTTTGAGTTGACTCCCTCGTTCACACTTGTTCAGTATACTGAGATTCTATAAAAAGCTAGGAATAATTCATTGTTAATCCCAGTTTTGTTTTTGTTCTCCTTTTGATTTGGTAAGAGAACATAGTACCTCTGGAGCCACAGAGTTTATGAATCTGTACTTAATTAATCTTTAGATGTTCTATTTGAAAACGATTTCTCACTTCCGCATGTTTGTCCCCAGCTAATAACTCCTTATAAAATGGAATCAGCCATCAGCGTTGTTTGTTAATTTCTCCTTAAGATGGTATTGGTTTGCAGACTATGATGCTGGAATACAGGTTTTTTTTTTAAAGCAAATTTGAAATTTCTTCTCAGTTACACTTTGAATTTTTTTTTTTTTTTTTTTTTTTTGGTGATCCTGCAGGCAACCATCGTGTTGAAACAAATTTTCTCATTTTCACATTCAGTTATAAGTATATACATAGTATGACAGTATTCCTGCGTGCGTAATATTGGCATGGAGATCTTGCTGCCTGATGGGAGCTGTGTGTGTGTGTGTGTTTGTGTGTGTGTGTGTTTGTGTGTGTATGTATCTGTGTGTATGTGTGTAGGTATGTGTGTGTATGTGTGTAGGTATGTGTGTGTGTGTGTATCCAAAAAACGATCTAGCCCAAAACTGCAAAAGGTTTGATTTAACAACTCCATTCTCCTTCTCTTCTTTTCACCTCAGATATGATTGTTCAACACTACTGGGCAGTTTTCATGTATATTCTTAGCCAGAAAAGAATGGAGGAGAAAGTTATCTTTTGTAAACAGTGACTTGCTGAAGAAGAGTAAATGCTGTGCAGCCTTCATTCCTCTCCCCAATTTCTAATCCCTGAATTTTTTCAAAGAAAGATAACCTCCTTGCAGCTGCCTTGCCCCTCGTGTGGAGCACCCCTCCCAGCTACTATGCCTACTTTCAGTCTCACCCCCCATACCCCCATCACACACACACACGTACACACACACACACACACACACACACACGCATACACACACACATATACACACACAACTCCCAAGGACATCTGCTCTCACTTGCCTGGTTTCCAAGGATAAGATGCTTCTTAGTAGCCTAGTCAGATATTGGCCTTGAAGAGTCTGTCTCAGAAATTTAGAGGTGATACATTTTACTCAAAAGTTAGGTCAAAATGTACACCAAGATCCTCAGAATTCTAAGATTAGTTTTAGGTTTGAGAGGACCTAGGTCAAAGGCATAGAAAATAAACTTTTAGTCTTTCATGTTTCATTGGTAAGTCTCACATGGTTAAGAATTGGTCCCCAATTCTTGTTTTTAGAAATCCTTGCAAACCTGGACCCATTAACCACTTCTAAACATCAGCTAAGTTATAAGGTGCCTTTATCACAAAGCTGATAGGTGTACAGTAATCTAATTTGTTAGGTAAAAAATCAAAACCTTATGCATAAAGATATGACACCAGAAGCAAGAAGTTAGGACATCATATGAGGTCGATTCTGGTAGCCATATCATATTCTGAGAGCAGAAATCATCAGGATATGGAAGTGAATCTTATTAGTATGCCCTCCACCACAAAAAAAGCCAATACTTGATGACTCAAATTGTGAGAGTAATGTCAAAATTCTTTTTTGTCATCAAGTCCTCTTCTTTTTTGAGTCAAGTATAGCTGTTTTTATTTGATAAAAAATTCTTAATATGTAAGAAAAGAGAAAACAGCTTTCTTTCAGACTTCCTTAAGTAAGTCTATTTTGCATTTTTGTTTTGGCTTGTTGTCCTTGTTTGTTTGTTTTTTTTTTCAGTGAGGGTTGGTATACCAGCTTTCTGATTGAGAAGATTGAAGGGATATATTAAGTATAGTTTTGTTTTACAAAATAATCATTATTTTATATGAAGTGAGGTGTAGGAAAAAGGCACCTACATATTTGAAAATGAAGACTCTGTTCTTAGCACAATTACTGTGAGCCAGTCACTTATAGCATCTAATTACCTTGTGATATTCATTAGATTTATTATTTAATCATATGTGAGCGATAGTACAAAAAAAAATTTGTAAAATGACCAAAATCAGCACCTAATAGCCTATCTCTTCTTTCATTCTAATTTGTTCTTCTTAATAAGTTATTTTTGCTCTGGGGAAAAATGCTGAATAGTGATCAGATAAACGTACAACATACGTACCATAGAATCTTGCAAGCAGTCAATAACAATAACAAGATTAATGCTGGATTTGTATTATGTGTATTTCAGATGAGTCTTTTAAAATAGCCAATGCAATATTACTCCATTTTAACTGAAATTCTTAAATTTTTTTTGAAAAAAATAGAAATCCCAAGCAAAAAAAAATTAGTTTTCATTCTTTTTATTATTTTCCTAGAATATTCATATACTTTCTAAAAAATCTCTTACTCTATTTTATCTTTCATATAGGATGTTTTTACTGTGACACTAAATATTTCTAATGAGTCTTTTTGCATTTCTTTAAAGGTTTCCTTCAAACTACTGCTGATGAGTTTTGCTTTTACTATGCAAGAAAAGATGGTGGGTTGTGCTTTCCAGATTTTCCAAGAAAACAAATCAGAGGACCAGCATCTAACTACTTGGACCAGATGGAAGAATATGACAAAGTGGAAGAGATCAGCAGGTTCATAAAGATAAATGCTCTTTGATTTTAAAAAAAACAAAAACAAAATACCAATTGACAAATCTCGCGGTTTTATTAGTGAATCAACTGTTTCTGTGCTTGATTCCAGCAGCTATATCCTCCAGATGCTTTTTTCTTTCTTTTGGATAGTTTGCTTCTCTAATATCATGTTCCCTTAAAAGCGTTTAATGCTTAGACTACTAATCTTTTATTATCATGAGTTTGGCTTCTCTATGATTCCTGTGAATTTCATGATTACAGTTTTAAACCTGAACTTTATGCTTATTGTTAGCTTATGGAAATATTCAGCACAATTATCATTAGCAAATCAGAGTTTTATAAATAGATCTTAGAACCTTCTCTCTGAGGGCCTTTCTGTAAGGCTTAATTATTGTGAGTAAAGCTCATTTTAATTATAGTCCCTCAAAGATAAGATAATGAGCTTCTGAAATTTTAAAAGATGTAGCATTTTTATGTTGATTCTCTCTTGGACTTTCTGGTAGAAGGCTGTTTTATGTGTTCCACTGAAAGCAGTTTAAAAGAGTCCTGTTGTGACTTTTGGGGTTAACGGCACCTCCTGATTCTCAAAACCATTGATTCCTAGAGGAAGTACCTTTTAAAAAGGATGTTAAGTGCATCCTTTGCCTCCTTCACCTCAAGAAAAGCTTACTGGTTTTCTTTAACTTGTTTAGGAAGCACAAACACAACTGCTTCTGTATCCAGGAGGTGGTGAATGGGCTGCGCCAGCCTGTCGGTGCCCTGCACAGCGGGGACGGCTCGCACCGGCTCTTCATTCTGGAAAAAGAAGGTTACGTGAAGATACTTACCCCCGAAGGAGAAATTTTCAAGGAGCCTTATTTGGACATTCACAAACTTGTTCAAAGTGGAATAAAGGTTGGCTTTTTAAATTTTATTTATCTTTGCTCTGGCTATGTTAATTTTATTTTAGTGTTATCATTCTCACCGGAGGTATTTGTAATAAAAGAAAGAATATTTAAGGAGAAAATAAGGAGACAACATAAGGGAACAAGAATTATGGCAACTGAATTGGGACAGTGGCATTAAATGTCTAATGTTATTTGGTGACTATTAAGCAGTGCAATGAGATTGATATCTTGACATGCTTTCCCTATGTAATTTACACATTTAAACTAAGTCTTGGTTTTATATAGTATGTGTTTAAATGTTGTTTGACAGGCATAATGCGTAGAATTGTGTATCAGCATTTGCTAGTAGAAACAAAGAGGTCTTTTGGTTATTTGGGCAACAGCAAACCATTCTTTTCCCGCATCTGTTTGTGAGTCTGTGTCATAAAAAAAAATGCTACTTATACTGTGCCTTCCTTGTACAATGTTTTTGCAGGTAAGTCAAACGTTTTAATCTATAATTAGCCATCTTTATATTACATATGCACATATTGCCTTCTTTCTCACTTCTCCGATTGAATTCTCGTGTTAAATAATCTAGCGGCATATAAATAAAATTATTGTCAAGTTTGTTTTACAAGAGTGTGACATGCTATAATATTGGCAGTACTAAGCTGTAAAGCAAATTGTGGCATTTTAAAACTGAGGCACATTCAACAGCTCATGACTAAGTTAGGTTGAAACAAACTAACAGTATGATTTGGGAAGAACTGGTTATCTTTGTCATG
This sequence comes from Panthera tigris, assembly GCF_018350195.1. NCBI lineage: Eukaryota > Metazoa > Chordata > Mammalia > Carnivora > Felidae > Panthera > Panthera tigris. The sequence continues at coordinate 81,907,159 of NC_056663.1, read as the reverse complement.
TCTTACCTGGGGAAAGAAATCAAAGGAGGATTTATACTCTTCTACTCGTAGAGAAATAAACTCCTCCTTGCTTTGTTGAGCTCTATTCAAAGGTAAGAACATCAAAACCAGAAGAAACAGTCGGGGAAAAATATAGGTATATTCCTCACACCAAGTCATTACCTACCATTTAAAATCATTAGAACGATTCCATTAGAATATAGGGATTGCCACATCATTGACACCACCCCACTTCAAGAGTGTGTTGTCAGTGTCACTAAGACATCCTGCATACGAGAAGTACCTTATGGTACTTTTGGTCCTTTAAGGAAAAGTACTTCAGCACCAACACACAGATCATTTGGAAAACCTGTTTAGCTCAGTAGTTTCAACTTTCTTCCAGGAAAAGTTTTCATTAGACTTCACAGCAGATCATCAAAAGTCTCTTAAAATGAAGCATTTGTGTTTTGCACATAAGACTTCAATAAATACTTTTTGGAATGTGTTCTGATAATTCACTGCCAGTGGTACCTAAAAGAACAAAGAATTAAGATACGGCAGCAAATACATTACTCACTAGCAGTGTATTTTTCTTACTGTGAAAGTTATACTCTCTATGAAAGAAAAAATTGGGACTGCATTTTAAAAATCATCACCTATCATCTCATCAGGTAAAGAATATCACTAATTACATTTTGATATACCTCCAACTTTTATGTTAAAATTAGATGAACTTATCCTGGTTACAAAGGTAACACAGGTCCATCCATATTAATAAATGTGGAAACACACAAAAATATGTTTCCTTGCAGGTTTTTCCCTAAGCAGCTTTAAAATAAAATTGAAATCAAACCATATATACATCTTTTTAACCTTCTTTTTTTGACATAACAATATGTCGTGGGTATATTACCAAATTTGAAAACTTTTCTCAAAAACCTAGTTTTAATCTCCTCCGGGTATTCCATTTCCTAATTATGAAGTGTTTCCTTTTTAACATTGTAAATAATGTGCTTTATCATTCTTGTATGTATTATTTAACCTGCTCATGAATGACTTCCTTAACGTCCATTCACAGAGCATGACTGAGATGGGGACATAGATCATTACACATCTTGCCAATGGCTTTAGGATATGTTTTCAAGTATTTGAACGAATAACATATAGGGGCACCTGTCGGTTAAGCGTCCAACTTTGGCTCAGATCATGATCTCAGCTCAAGCCCCGTATTGGCTCTGAGCTGCCAGTGCAGAACCCACTTCAGATCCTCTGTCTCCCTCTCTCTCTCAAAAATAAATAAACATTTTTTTTAAAAAAAGAATAACATACAGCTTTTAAGTATTATTTGAATAACAATGTTGGTATTAAAAAGATAATGAATGGTAAAATGTAGGTGTTAGAAATGAGCTCAATTTTGTTGTAAGAAGTAAAGAACTGATATTCTTGTTTCTACTTTAACTACCTAAAGAATGACTGCCTCTTAATCAGGGTTCCTTCGGAACGCCTCCGTTTCAGTTTGTGCCCATTCGTTGGCGTAATGAATGAAAGTTTATCTACTCTGACTTTGAGACATTTTATCATGCAATAAAATTGTATAAGCCAGGTTATGACAGTGCTATGGTTCTGTGCTGTCTATGTTCCTCAGGCCTCTGGAAATTCTGCAGAAGCCCTTGTGTCTTCTTTCTTATGATAGTTCCAGGGCTTTTAGGGCTTAAATATAAACTTCAAAATCCATTATTCGGCATTTGTAGAATATATGACATGACATGTTTTAAAGTGCAATATTTGAATTCCCTTAAAATTTGGCACTAGTGATGTCAGTAAGATAGGAATCTATCACATGGATTTTTGAGTGTGTACTGTGTAGTGAGTAATGATACCACAGCCTTGTTCCCTCAGGTAGGTGATCTGTCCTTTATCTTAGGCTCCATGAAACTTCCATCTCGAGTCATGAGTTGGAAGTATTAGGAGAGGCTGTCGTTGGTATGATGGGGCAGATGCCAACACGTTCATGAATTGGTCACACCACTGATTTTTGTGATATGCCCCTCAGAGACTTCTGGAGTAAAAACATTTTTAAACTATTTCACAGTAGTTTCTTTAGGCTCCTTGATGTATGAATAGTTAGTGTGTTCATGACAGTATTCTGTGCCAACATTTTGTATAGATGACACAAATAGAATTCTCAAAAATTATTATGTATATCACGTCTCTGTTCTTTCCGTTTTAAAATTCTAAGAGAGGACATAAAGCTGTTTTAACTAAGGTATTGATTGCAATACTCCGTTCACAGAAATTAATAATGTATACTAACCCCAACCTTCGTATGTTTGAAATGAAAACAAGACAAACCACAATGAAGATCCCTCCATGACAGTAATTGATGACCAGTCTGAGTATATTAAATCAAACATAAAGAGGAATTCCTGATTATAAGAGTTTCTAAAAGCTAGGGCTTGCTAGAGGGGAATCTGGAATTCCTTTTCTGCTAATGGTCAAGTAAAAATCGACAGGGGTTTCTATCACCTGGTAATGGACTGACCTTTTTGTGGCAAGGAGTTGGACTTGGTTGATATCCTCAAACCTTTACCAGCTCTGATTCTTAAAACTACTTCACAGAAGTGCCATCCACATAGCCAACCATCTAGGGAACTTAGTCAACTCTTCCCTAAACGGTCCTGTCTGAAGCTAAAAATATGTTGTCTTATTTTTAAAAACCCAAATTGTGCTGCCTATATTGCAGGAGATTTCAGTACACACAATTGTCTGTCTCACCAAACCAAAGTTAGATGCAAAACTGCAAAACACAAGCTAAAGACTTCTTTTTGCTATAGGAAATAAATTGTGGAGTTGGATTAATGGAATAAATTCTATGCCGTATGAATTTAAACTATCATTTTATTTGAGAAAAGACAATTCTATTCACAACTCAAATCCTAGAAGACTGGGGTTTGTGACGTTGCCAAATAAAGAGTGAGTCAGAAAAATGTTTTAATTTTTTTTTAACGTTTATTTATTTTTGAGAGAGAGAGAGACAGACACAGAGCACAAGTGGGGGAGGGGCAGAGAGAGAGGGAGACACAGAACCCGAAGCAGGTTCCAGGTTTTGAGCTGTCAGTACAGAGCTCGACCCGGGGCTCGAACTCACAGACCACAAGATCATGACCTGAGCTGAAGACAGACACTTAACCAACTGAGCCACCCAGGTGCCCCAGAAAAATGTTTTAAAAGTATGTAGTGATTTGATCGAGTTTTGATTATAGTACACTGTAGAAGCTAACTACTAATACTGACACTGAAGAATGACCCAAGTGTTCAGCTGGTGAGCAGTCTTTAAAATCATCATTTGTGGATGTATATATGTGTGCACATGCATTGTTTGTTGTTGTTTTATCCCAAAGGGAGAAATTTAAAAAATTATACTCTCTATCTCCCCAGGTAAAAATTTGTTTAAGATACTGGTAGTGTGAGGGGCACCTGGGTGGCTCAATGGGTTAAACATCTGACTTCGGCTCAGGTCATGATCACCTGGTTCGTGGGTTCCAGCCCCACATTGGGCTCTGTGCTGACAGCTCAGAGTCTGGAGCCTGCTTCAGATTCTGTGTGTCCCTCTCTCTCTGCCCTCCCTTGCTTATGCTCAGTCTCTGTCTCAGTCTCTCTCTCTCTCTCTCTCTCTCTCTCTCTCTCTCTCAAAGATAAACATTTAAAAATAAGAGATACTGGTACTGTGAAATCTTTAAATTGAGCTTCTGTCTGAATTCTGAATCAGATCTTCTGGCAAGTGCCAGAACCAACTTCATCTATCTGAAGTCTTTGGAAATGACAAACCTGTGCTTCTCAAGAATGGATGCACAGTAGGGGCGCCTGGGTGGCTCAGTCGGTTAAGCCTCTGACTTTAGCTCAGGTCATGATGTCACGGTTTGTGAGTTTGAGCCCCGAGTTGGGCTCTGTGCTGACAGCTCCGAGCCTGGAGCCTGCTTCAGATTCTGTGTCTCCTTCTCTCTCTGCCCCTCCCCCACTTGTACTCTGTCTCTGTGTCTCTCTGTCTCTCAAAAATAAATAAATGTAAAAAAAATTAAAAAATAAAAGAATGGATGCACAGTATAATTGCCTGAGAGAGCTTTCAAAATTTCTGCTGCCCAAATTATATCCTCCACTGTCTGGGATTGGGACTGAGGCATGGGGTATGTTTTTAAAGCTTTCCCAAGTGATTTCAATGTGTAGCCAATTTGAGAGCCACTGATCTAGACTGAACCAAACCCCTGGGTCAGTTACATGTTGAATGAGACACATTTTTCTCTGCCCAGATTATGCCCAAGTGCTATTACTAAAACGACCACTAAGAACAAATGGTTGAATACTGGTTGTCATTTGCCCTATACTTCTTATCACTTAATTGGCCTATACATATTACTTGTCCACTTTGAGTGAAGAGAGGAGTTAATTTTCGTGCCGTGTAAGATTCTTGAAGTTTTGAAAAATAGTATTTAAAATCTCAATAATTCTGTGAACAATTGCTTTGCCCATTAAATTTTTCCTGTTTTTGTTCCTTTTGGGCCCTGGTATTCAGCTAATTGTCAAAACATTATCATTCCTGTCCCTCAAATATGCAATTTGCTTTTATATCTCTAAACCCTTGTAAAAATGACACCAAAAGCTAGTCTAGTGCAATTTTACCAAAGTTCTCCTGACTACCAAGGATCTGAAAGTCAGCCTTAGCTTTGTGTGTGTGTGTGTAGTAAGGACAAGCCTGCACCTGTTACCTACAGGGTGGCCCCTCAAGGAAACTAACACACAGCTTTCTCTGCCACTCAGTTCTCATGAGCGGCCAGAAGACGGAGGGGCTCACACCCACAGCAGCCCTTTTGGCTTGCAGAGTGCAGCAGACAAAGCCGAAAGACTTGTCTGTCACTGGAACAAGTGTGACTGGACTCCTGTCCCTCTCTATCTACTTGGATCCTCATTTCAAAAGATGCTTTTCGAAGCAATCCTTTTACCAGGGGAGGAGAGGACATAAGGCTGAAAGCTGCTGATTGTCCGGGTGACTGAGCCCATTGAGGTGGGACTCTTGAGAGACAGTGGCCCGGGCGCCGGGGAGCTACAGGAGCATGTGGAGGAGGACGCAGGGTGTGCCGGGGCAAGCCCCAGTGGGGCAGCCTCTGATTTCACATGCTTGTAAATCACACGCATAATTATGAGCATCGAAAGTTTAATGAAATCCAAGTGCTCGTCAACCCATCAGGGCTGATGTCCTGCTTCTTGAAAGTTTGTCCGAGACTTAACCTTTCATGTTTTTCTCTGCCTTTAACTTGCTGTCTTGATGCAGCCTCTGGAATGTCAGTATATTTTTGCTCGAGTGAAATCTAAGTGAGGGCAGAAGTGAGAAGCAATTTACTTCCCAAAAGTGCAGTGGAACATAGCATGCACACGTATGCATATGGCTGTGATTGGACCATGTGTCACATACTCCCTCAGAAAATCATTAGAAGTCTGCTTTTAAGCATACTTTAGGTTGGAAGAAAGCATGTGTTCCCTTGAAAGAAAGCTGCAAGATATATTTGGTAAATATTACAATAGAAGAATCACCATCCTAAAATGTTTTTGTATATATGACAAAATTTAAAAGTGTTTGATATTTAATATTTAAAGTGTTTGATGAAATTACTGCATTAAAAGAGAATTGCTATTGTGGTGGAAATAACCATTAGGTAACTTCATTCTGAAAGTGGGTAGAGAGTTAACTAAATAGTCCTCCTCCAAACAAAAGCTTTAAAATGCCTTCCCTTTTTTGACGTTTAACATTCTGGTTCCAAACCATTAAGTTAAAATGTAAGCAAAATGTAGATTGCAAGTAAAATTTGGGTCCTCAGTTATTTTTTTTTATATCAAAGTAGTAAGTAATTAACGATATGGTATTAAACCCAACTCTCTTTTTTTTTTATTGAGTGTAGCTGACACTTTACATCAGAATGCCCTGTACTCTGTGAAAAATGTTTTTAATTTTCCTATAAGTTTAATCTCATCTGAAATCTGCAAATGTCCACATAGAAATTATTTTACGGAAAGCAAAAAGTCCCTTGGTAATGTGAAATAATCTCAGTGTAATTTTTTGTTTGGTTAAGTTGGTTTTCATTTCTGGTGTTCTTATTTCTTTATTTTGGCATTTGCATTGTTATTGATAAAACATTTTAATAAATATAAATGAGCGTATATATGGTGCATGCCAGTGTAAGCCAGTTTAATCTATAAATTATTTTCCATCATGTATCATGTTTTTTACTGAAGCAGAAACTGAAGTGGCAGATGTAATGTCCCTCCAGTTGAACAGAGAAAGGTCTGCCTTCTCCTACATTTTAGATCCCATAAGTCACAGCTGAGGTGAGGAAAGTTTTTACATTAATGTCTTTATATTTATCTAAGACTTGAAGGGCAAAGGAAATAGAGCCTATAAATCTCAGAAGTCTGTGGTAATCATTAAAACAAGTGAAAAACTAAGAAATCTGGACCCCAGAGGAGGTCTCTGCCACTCTTAGAAAGCATCTGTGTGAACATGGCTGCCGCCACCTCACGGTATCTGACTAGAAAGGGAAGAAGAGCTATTGTTGCTACCACCTGTCATTGCTTTCTAGTGGCTGCATTATCTAATGAAAAGGAAATAGCAGGCATCCCAAACTATCTGTAAAGAGTAGAAAGTAGCACAGCACTCCCTTTTAGAGACATTCAATAGCGTTCTTTCCCAAAACTACAGTCCTCAAGCAAGCTGCGTTAACAAGTATACTGCAGTCTGCATTCTTACTAATCGTAACCACCATTTCTCCAGCACTTCCTTTGCTAAACCATGACACAGATTACCTCTGTAATCCTGGCATAACTCTGTGAGGCATGTATTAATATCCCATTTCACAGACGAAGAGTCTGAGGCCCAGAGGTTAGGTAAACTGCCCAGCATAGCACAGCTAGCCAGCACCAGGGCCGGATTTCCAAGGCAGCTATCTGATGCGACGCTCTCAACCCCAGCGCTCTCCTGCTCTGTGCCTTTGGTCAGCTGACTGCGTGGGAGGAAGGACGGAGAGGTGCGTTCCAGAAACAGAGATTAGTGACGGGCATTCAGTAGTGCTCCACTGGGCTGGCAGGACAGTGAGGAGGCAGACAGCCTAGATCCAGCGTCAAGCATACAAACTTGGGTTCCAGGCACTGGGTCCCTGCCATGTGCTAATTGTTTGGCCTTAGGCAGATCTCTCTAGTCTTAGTTTCTTCATCTGTAAAACAGAGATAATAAAAGGTTGCACCTAACACTTTATATGCACAATTTCACTTTGTTTCCATGGCAGTCCCGTGGAAACAAAGTGGTATTGATGTATGTGTGTGAGTTTTCTTTAATTCAAAAAGATAAACCTAGACTGTATTTTTATTTATGTGTGTAACTAGGAAAGACCATACCTTCATTTTTACAGCATCGCCTCTTGATAGTAGGTGTATACGGCATTGCTACCTACCTCACGATGCAAAATTCCCCAGTTCTGGAGTTCCTCAGGGCACATGCCTAAGGATGGTTAAGCACAAAGCAGCTGACCCAAGAGGACAGCAGCAACCTTTCACCAGAATTTCCCTGCTTTCATAGTAGTTTTTCTCAACCTGGATATTATAGTAATGAAGGTCTTTTTGTGTGTTTATTTTGGAACATGGTTTGTGTCAATCTGCCATAGAGTTAATAAATTGTAGGATTTGCAAAGGAAATATACTGGGACTGAAAACTAAGAAGGCACATATTTTTGCCCACTAGCAACTATTACTCAAAGTACAGATGTAGAATCTCAGGATTTGGAAAGGAAGCAGTTGGGCAAAGTTGCTATGAAGTTAACATGTAATGTCATGATACAGAGAGTGTATTACTCAACAAAGTTTTGCTTTGCTTTGCTTTGTTTTGTTTTATTTTAGAAAAGTAGATCAGGGGTGCCTAGGTGGCTCAGTTGGTTAAGCATCTGACTCTTGATTTCACCTCAGGTCATGATCTCATGGTCCTGGGACCAAGCCCCAGTGAGGCTCCACGCCAAGTGTAGAGCCTGCTTGGGATTCTCTCTGTCCCTCTCTCTCTCTGCCACTTTCCCATTTGGGCTCTCTCTCTCAAAATAAATAAATAAACATTAAGAAAGAAAGAAAAGTAGATCAGTAAAACTTACCATGAGGTCAGGGAAGAGAGAACTTTAAAGGAGAATTTCAAAGTTAAACAAAAGCAACCACAAACATCAGTGAAATGTACTAGAGATCAGGTACAGGAATATAAAAATGCAATGACCTCAACTATCTCCCTCTTGTTTATGTAGCATTTTGCTTTCAATAGACTTCTTTAATTTTTGTATTTATATGACATATAGATAGATTGATTTATATAATATATGATAATAATTTACAATAAATAGGTTATCAATTACTATAATACATTTTAGTTTATTTCTTGCTAGTATTCATCAATTGACATTAGGTTATTTTTAAGTCTATAAAGTCTGTTTATGTTGAATTTTCATAATGTCAAGGTGGCCAGAACTGAGGACATATATAAAGTGTTTTTAAAAACTGGATCACTGCCTAGATAAAAATCAGCTTTGGACTTTGCAATCAAAATATGCTTTGAAAAATAAAGTCCTGGGGTGCCTGGGTGGATCAGTCAGTTGAGTCTGACTTTAGCTCAGGTCATGATCTCGCGGGTTTGTGAGTTCAAGCTCTGTGTAGGTCTCTGTGCTGACAGCTCAGCCTGTTTCAGATTCTGTATCTCCCTCTCTCTCTGCCCCTTCCTTGATCAGGCTCCCTCTCTCTCTCTCTCTCTCTCTCTCTGTCTCTCTCTCTCTGTCTCTCTCTCAAAAACAAACATTTAAAATTTTTTTTAAAAAAGAAAAAGAAAGTGCTATTTATCAAGGCCATTTTGTAATGTATTATAATGAGAAAAGCTTCAGAAAATCTTTTTCGAAATCATCTAATTTCCTATCCCAGCATGACTTTCTGATACCAGGTGACAACACATTTTGTCACAGTGGCTCTCAGAAATTACCATCGAAAGGGAGGTAAAATTTGAATCCTTTAGCAGGTTAATTTCCATTTCTATCTGGGCATGACATATACAATTTAATTTTAAGTTCATCAATTCACTCATTTTAAAATAATGTGTAGGGGTGCCTGGGTGACTCAGTCAGTTGAGTGTTCAACTCTTAATTTCGGCTCAGGTCATGTTCCCAGGGTTGTGGGATTGAGCCCCGTGTTGGGCTCTGCACTGAGTGTGGAGCCTGCTTAAGATTCTCTCTCTCTCCCTCTGCCCCTTTCTCCCATGCACTCTCTCTCTCCAAAAAAATAAAAATAAATAAAATTTTTAAAATTCAAAGATAAAATCACAAAAATAAATAATGTGTAATTCCACAGGCCTATATTTCAGATCACAGAAATTCTGTAAAAAGTCATCATTAAAGATACAATATGTGCTAATTACTCTATCATACATATATATAGGTAGGAAAAGAGAACATCAATTAATATGATTAATTACATCATTGCTGGCAATTGAAATTATTTAATCTGATGTGAACTGAGCCCAATAAACTGAAGCTAATATAAAAATGAAACATTATGACAAAAGATATTAACTGTATATATTGTTACAAAATTCTTGAGAAAAAGTATGCCTTTCAAATATCCAAATATCCAATATTCCAGCTCTCTTTAAGAGCAGCTAAATTCTTTACTTTGTTTTTTAATTTTAATAAGCTGTTTCTAAACCAGCCTCTTATCCTAAAGCACCTTTGATCCAAATGGATCACAAACTTAAATAAAATTACATCTGTCCTCAGGCTATTTCTAGATAGGGAAAACACATCTGTTCTAAGAATCCTTAGCCAACAGTTTGAAACTGTTCAAAAAAATTCCTAAAAAAAAGAAAAGACAGTGTATGTAGTGTCAATGGAAGACTCTTGAAGTTAGAAAAAAATTAGGAAAGCACTATTCTAAAAAGGATGAAGAGATAACCAAATTTAATTCCCATTAAATCTTAGGTTTTCTATGAAAGAATTGATGATGAGGCTTTCACAATTCAAACATCTTTGTTGGATAAATGTGAACACACCTGTTCAGAAGAAGGTGAAACAAAACTTGAAATGACTTCCATCCACCTACAGGTCACCAAGCATCTGTCATAAGTTATATTTTAGACTGGATTCAAGCCTGTGACCGAGGTTGAAAAAGCTACGTAGCTCATTTGCTGTCTTATGCAGTTGGCTGTGGTTTTTCCTCTTTTAATCACCATTCAAACTTCTGTTTAAATCTCCAGGGGTTTGGAAGGTCAGATTGACCCCATGACATTAATAACGTATTTACACCCAGGGTCTCAGTGCGTGTCACCTGGGGCTGATCTTAGTTAGAATTTTGTGACTTGCAGTAATGCGGCTAGCTCCAAAAAGATTTACCCAATAGCTGCCATAGCTCCTTAATTGCAACATAAAGACAATGAATGGCTCCTTGTCCAAGGAAGCTTGTGTATGAGTGTGTGTGTGTGTGTGTGTGTGTGTGCGCGCGCATGTGCGTGTGTGGGTGTGTGGTGTGTGTGTCTATTTTAAGATTTTAGTTTTGATTAAATGTCAATACATATAAAACTTATGCAGAAAAACAAAACAAAACTTTTGGACATGACTGATTAGGTAAGCTTCTTCCCTTGTAAATAATCATTAGAGGCACTACTAAGTAAAACCTTTGGTGACAGCATCAATTTCCAACACCTTTGATCCCTAATGTGTTACATTCCTGTCATGTCCCGCCTCACTTGGGTATGTGTGAGAACTAATCACTGCGTGGCCTTAATACTCATCCACTGCCAAGACAAGGGTACCAGTTTTGCCATTGGTTGTGTGACCTAGAGCAGTCTGCTTAGCCTTCTAGGATCTCTGGGTCCTCATCTTTGAAGTCAGACGACTAGGCTAAATGATACCTTAGGTCCTTTCTAGCTCTAAATTCTGTGAAATAGAAAGCAGTGTAAGTCTCCCAACTGTTTCTGAGGGAATTACAGTAAAGAGAAGCAGTTGGTGTGACTCAGGCATTGGGAGCTTCATGCTTGCCCAGGGTCAGGGAGTGTGGGGCTACCTTTGCTTTATTTTGGTTTTTGTCTTCTTTGTCCTGATGCAGCAACCCCATCAGTGTCTGCCAATGCAGAGCTTACTGGACACCTTACCACGCTGACCAATAAGTGCCCTCACCTTCTGTATGATCATCATCACTCCAATTAAAGCTGCATAACTCAGCATGAAGTGAGACTTCAGGTTTCAGTTAATAATGGCAGGGCAATGTCTTTAGTGTATAGGGATAACGGCTGGTTAAGTTTTCAAACCTTCAAGTCTGAAGGTAAAGATCTATTCTGACCTTGAGGTGGGCTGAGGAAGAGACCACTCTGGAGCTGGGGAAAGAAAGAAGAAAGTAGTTCTAGAAGATGAGGTCACAGAGTTGGGCATCTGTGTGTTGGTGGGGGCAGGAAGTATGTATTCATTATTTAATGCAGGGTCTCACATGTTCTCGGGTCTTTGGCTTTTACTCTGAGAGAAATAGGGAATCATTGGAGCGTTTTGAACAGAAGAGTGACATGATTTGACTTAAACTGTTTAAACAAGATCAATAGCAGCCTTGTTGACAGTAGACAAGGAAGAGCAAGAGAGGAAGCAGGGATATGGAATACTGACTTCTAGCACCAGCTCTCCTGTGAATGTGGCCTGTCATTGAGCACTCAAGCTTCGATTCCTCACCTATAAATGAGCAGATCGATAATGGCTTAGTTCCTTTCAGTTCCAACCTCCAGTGGGTCAGTACTTGGAGGAATATTTAGAAATTTATCCTATTTAATGTAATCACGTTTACACACAGTGTTCACTGAATTTACCTTCTTTCCCATAGTTTTAAAGTGCTAATTTCCAAACTCGGTACATTAACAATGTAGAGCATTCAGTGGGTTCCGGTGAAAGGTTGTAAATTATAGGAAAGTATCAATTGTGATACTATAAAGAAGAGGGCTCACTCTGCCAGCTGTAAATGATAATTCCTGAAAATAATAACCACAACCAAAAACTATGTGTGCACACATGCGCACACACATACCTCCTTGGGAAATGCAAATTTAAGTAGAGAAAAAGAGTCAGATGACTGTTTTTTAAAAAGATAATTACACTTAGGATCGCCTGGGTGGCTCAGTTGGTTGAGCATCTGGCTTCAGCTCAGGTCATGATCTCACGGCTCGTGAGTTCAAGACCCTTGTGGGGCTCTGTGATGACAGCTCAGAGCCTGGATCATGCTTTGGGTTCTGTGTCCCCCCCCCCCAGTCAAAAATAAGTAAACATTAAAAAATGTAAAGGATAATTCCACTTGGATTTAGCATACCAGAAGCCAAATAAATCTAGGTGTCTTGAAGTCAGAGAGGATTAAAGAGATGACAGAATACAAAACTATGGACCTTTAATAAGAAGGATATGCAAATGTTGTTGCAGGGAATTTCTAACCATTTAAATGATAAAATAATGGCCTTATAAAATACCCATAATTCACTCTCAAGTAGAATATTCCCAGATATACTCAGTGAATTTCTTCTTTGTGGTCGGCAACTGAACCTCATTTAACTAACCAGTCTTTGGGACTATAAATTCAGCTGGCAAAAAAAACGATCTCCTTTTCTACCTGCCTGTGAATCTACAAAAGTTAATTTTGTTGTGGATAGAATAGACTAGATGTGAGAAATTGAAAAGGGAAAGAGAGTAATGCTTGATCATTTTACTTGCACTTGTAAGGATTTCAGTGCTCTGTGTTTCTTTGAGAGAAATCCCATGGTGCCAATTAACCTAACTTATTCCAAAACAATTCGCTGTTTGGAAAGAATAATTTTCATTGTGGGTGTTCCTTGAAATTGTATGCCTCATCCCCTGTTATTACTGAGATGTGTGCTGTGCAATTGAAAGTACCAGCTTCGTTTCCATGCACTGTAGAGATTAGAGCTGTATCCCACACACAGTGTCAGATAATCTGCTTTAATTTTGTCCAATGCACACTTTTAACCTTAAGTAATTTTTTAAATGTGGAAAAGCCATCCCAACTTAATATTAAACCAAATATTTCATGTCAACACTATCAAAAACACGAAAAGCAGGAGATTTGTTTTAATCAGGAAATCAGTTTTCTTGAAAAAAAATGTTAAGTAAGTCAAGTTTCTTGGCTCGGTTTAAATGACATTTTTATTTTTCTTTGAAATAATGTGAATGTGTTTTTTTGCCTCCAGCATAAGACAAAACTGGACTAGAAAAGATTGAAAATAATTTAGCTAACTTGGTAAATGCATTCTCCACTTTGTTAGACTGTGTTGTCTATTTGGATTTCTGGAGTATTTTTTTTAAAACCTAATAAATCAATTAACCAGTATTCATTCTAAGATTTAATTCAGTGAATAGAATATATGTGCTTTTCATCAGGCCACACATCTTTTTTTAAGTCTGAAACCACCACACACAAAGAATTTAATTCTGACAGACATTTGTTCTCGGCATAAATACTTTAGGGCCAATAGTTGTCCCCACTTAATCATGCTTCTTAAAAGTGAATTCCAGAAGACTTGAGGCCCCCAATGACCCCTGGTAAGGTGAGTTGTCAGTAAATTACTTTTATGATGTGCCCTAGGGAAGCAGGTCTGCTAGAAACTTGGTAGGGAGCTGGCCCCCTCTTGCCTGTAGGGATGACCTTTAACTTTATCTAACCTTTGCATTTCTAATTCTAAATTTCTGGGAGGCATTTAGTCACATTGTTGGATATCATACGAAAAGTGAGACCTTTCTTGTGCCCACAAGATAGGGTTAGCCCCACATTTGTTGTTAAACTTCCAGATGAAGCATGCCAGTAAGCTTTTTATTTCTACAATTTAATTTTTTCCCTTTCTATAATTCGTAACAATTTAATTTTTAATACCAAACATTTAGTGAGTTGAAATATAAATGAGTTCAAAACAGACTTATAGTTAAATTATGACTGCCTTGGGTGACATTTGGAAAACACTGTAGAAAATTTAATCCCATAATTTTGGTAATTTGAATTTATTGTGGCATTTGAAAATTTATGGCAGCTATTAAAGATGAATGATGATATTGCATCAGAATACATTTAATTTTTCACAAAACATTTAGTTATTGAAAACAAGTCTTGTCAACTTTTTTATTGTCTCCATCATGAGAAAGTTTTTATTGTGCTTTTTGGGATGCTAATGTACATTGAAATTATCGAACAGAGGAATTCATATTAAGTTTTGGATTAAAAAAAAATATACCCTCATTTGGCTATATCAGACTGAAAACATTGGGAAATAATGCCTTTTTACAAGATAAAAGATACAAAGTGATCATTAATGAAATGTCCATTAATAATCAGGGCATAACTTGGTTGACCCAGATGTTCGTGTTTTATGTGCATGAATGTCTAAGTTCCCTTCCTTTCCCATTAGTTTTGGACATTTAATGGGGCAGTATTTTTAATTCTTCCCTTTAAAAAAGTATTTCACTGCTCAGTTTTATTGTCTATAAGTGTATTACATGGTTTAAAAATATGTAGTATTTACATATTTACACACATACTTCTACGTATACTTGCGCACAACAGAACCTTGCATGGCTGGATAAAATATTGCTAAAGATAAGCTTGTCCTCAAAATTACACACCTAATTTTTATTCAGACAGTGTTTAGGTATATAAGTGTAAGTGCACAGAGTAAATGTAGAATATTTCTATGATCTTTTTAATTTTTATTTCAGCTTATAGCACAAGCTAAGCTAAACTGTCTAAGCTTTGCATTTCAGCCCTTTGAAGAGATCAACAATAACAGTCGTAGAAGTAATTACTATAACGTCAGTGATTTTTTAGTGGGGAAGGAAAGAGATCAGCAAATTCCTTCCTGTAAATCAAAGGTTCTGGCTCAAGAGCATATATAAACAAGATGTAAGTTTTAAATATAGCTTAAATGCCACCCAGGAGAGAAACTTCATGGTAAAAGAATTGTCAACAGACAGGAATCTTTAAATGACGGGGACGATATTAAATTGGTGACACTAACATTAAGAGTACACATGCATGTGCTTCCAAAAATTTCAGCACAGAATGTCCTCTTCCCCACACCCTGCCCCCAATTGTTTATCTCTGGATCTGGGAAACAGACTAATTAGTAAAGCAGAACGTAGATGTAACTTGTTGATAGCCCTAAGAAGATTTTACTTGAGAAAATGGCAAACCCACAATTTTGAACCGAATTTGAAAACTAGAGTGAGAATAAAATAGATGATATGTGTTAAGACACTAATATTCAGACTGTCTTAGGTTGTTTGTTTGTTTGTTTTAATCCAGCATTTGTTTGTCATCATGTCTGCACCTGCTGAGATATGGCCAGGTGGTTTTTATTTGTCTGTGTGTTTGTTTTTGTTTTGCTTCATCAAAAATTTTATGTTAAGGTATCTTGATGATTTTAGCCAGTACAGCCTGCTCTGACACTGTCATTGTCTGGAGACTTGTTATTCAATTACCATTAAACTTGGACCAAGAAGCAATTTATAATATGTGTTAGGTACTGAACTCATCTTTGGAACCCAACCCAAAACCCAGGACCTGGAATGTGGAGGATAGTTGCCCACAGGAAAATCAGAGTGCTCTGACCACAAGGAATGGATGGTCCTTGCAAGAAAAGCAATAGGGATATGAGAAACTCAAATCTAATGAGGGAGCAGGAACAATAAATTACCTGGTACATGGGAAACAACTCTTAAAGGGGATGGCCAGAAAAGAGACAAGAGCCTTTCAATGCAGAAGACATAGTCGGGATTGAGATAAAGCTAGAGGCAAGGGACAGGACCCATAAAGGGTCTTACACCCTCAGCCAAAGATTCTGAGTTTCTTTCTATGGTAGACGACAAGAGCAATGATGGCCAGCTTCCAGTGATGTGGTTGGCCTCTCTGTAACCAGTTGGCTTCTTCAGGCTGCTATGACTGCTCTACTTTCCCTTGTTGGTGATTTGGGAGCTTTTCCTTGTCTGGAGGGCAAGGCAGCTTAAGAACTGAATCTAGAAAGAATTGAAAAATGCATGCAAGGGGAGAAGATCCTAGGAAAAACAAACGCAACTCAAACAGGCTTACTCCAAAAACAAAACAAAACAACTTCTGGCTTTGCTTTCTCCTATTTTGGCATGGGTTTCTCTTATGTTAGCTTCATTCTTGGGCGGACTTTCTTCCTGTGGCACAGACTGTAGCAGCCCCAGGCTCACCAGCGTAATTCAGAGGAGTGCAAGCTGCTTTTTTCCTATGAGTTCCAACATAATTTTTATAACTGAGGCCCTCTTGAGTTTCAGAACATGTGCCACTATTACTGGCCAGGCCCGGGTCATGTGCCCTTCTCTGGAGCTAGAGGCAGAGATTAGCGTAGCCCAAAGCACTGAACCTCAACCGTGGAAGGGGTAGAGCCCCAGGGGAAAGTCCAAGTGTTCTTACTAGAGGAAGAGGGCATGGCTTCTAGGCAATGTAAACAGCAGACATTTATGCTCTTGGGCCAACTAAGCCTGCTCTGAATCAGAGTCCTGAGCTTTCATCTATGTCATATTTTAGGGACATTCAACGGTTGCAAAGTAACCCAACTAATGCTTTCTGTTGGTGTGATATACCTAATTAGGTGGTGCTTTGTCAATGCTCACTTAATACTAGTTTCTTGCTTGTGTCCACCTTCATCTTTAAGACCTATAGACCAAGATACCTAGATTTGATGGACCAGTAAAATATGCATCAGGAAGCATTGCTGAATTACCAGAAACAACGGGGTCCAAGAGACTGACTTAATAACTTCCAAGCTGCAAAATACGACTGCTATGAAAAAAGGGCAGCTGAGGCTCTGTATGAAACACATCTACACAACCCACAGGCCTCTCCTTATTTCGAAAGACTTTTTTAAAACTTTAGTTTCAACTCCATCTATCAATCTTATTTATTGGTGAGGCACTGTAGAGTGTACATCCAAATCTACAAGGATATCAGATGTATGTAGGGAACTGTCTCCAAAATGCTTAGAGAATATGAAATATTTAATGATAAGGTTTTGTATTTTCATAACATGTAGTTTTGGAATATCTTGCACCCTGTGGCTATAAAATTCACATTCTCTTTCCATTGAAGTTGAGCTCCATTATGTGCAATTTAATTAACCTTGGGAACCAAGTATGGTATGTTTTCATTTGTCTTTAGTCATAATAGTGTGATTAATGTGCTGTAGACTACTTAAAGAGTGATCTTGTACTTTTTTATACTTTGAATATTTACATGAGTCTGTTAGTGTGACTTTGCTAGGTATTTAATATGCATATTAAAATATGTTCTTGCTTATTCACTTAAATGAAAGCAAGAGAAAGTTTGAAAGGTGCAAATCCTGACTCTACACATGATTGTGTATGTTTATCTCTAACAATTAGGAAGATCTTTAAGGTAGTCATTGGTTTTTTCATTGAAAGCCTTTGTCACATTTAAACATGTTTTCATATTAATGCTAACTGCATGCAACAAGCATTCAAAAAACAGTTAATTTCTTTTTAATGGAAAAAACCTAGTTTATATCTTACATGTCTGAGTTTTAAGTGGGAATAGTATTACAGAAGTATATGACAGACTTTCCCTTTTGTTCTCTTTGCCTAAAAACATGCCTAAACTCTCATAAGCCTTCACTTAAATGGTTAACTTGTTTTCCTTAACATATATTATACCATTCTCAGTCATATTTGTTCCTTCTAAAAGCAGTGTTAATGCGCTCATGTAGAAAGTTGAAATGACTTGGCCCTTCTGCTTTATTTCACTACCCAGACCCCTTGTCAGACTGTTCATTCTGCCACTGTTATGTCATATGATGGGAAGGCATTTTTCTTTGAAACTGGCCTTTCACTCTAGGAAGGTCCAAGTGGGATCCAGCCAGGGGATTATTAACTAGGAGATGGTAATAAAACTACTTTTGGTTCAATCAAAAACCTGACAGAGCTGTGGAATTCAGCTTAAAGGAATAACCTATTTTCTGAAGAGTTTTTGTGCAGGAGCTTACTGAATGTCTTGTAGATCTGCAAAAGTAATATGGCTCAGCTCCACACGGGGATGATGGCTTTAAGTGTGTCATTCATTCATTGATGGACTCATTCATCAAGCTAATGTTTATTGCATTTCTTCGGATTGAGCCAGAGGAATTGGGAAAAGTCCAGAAATGCTCTCTTTGTATTTTGATAGATTACAATGAATTAATTATAAACATTTAGAGAGAGATTGGTAGCATTAGAGAGAAAGATGGATGGGGCGCCTGGGTGGCTCCATCAGTTAGGCGTCCAACTCTTGATTTTGGCTTAGGTCATGATCTTGGGGTTCCTGAGTTTGAGCCCTGCCTCAAGCTCTGCTCTGACATCGTGGAGCCTGCCTGGGATTATTCTCTCTCTCTTCCTCCTCTCTCCCCTTCCCCTGCTTGCACTCCCTCGCTCTCTCTCCCTCTCTCTCTCTCTCAAAATAAATAAGCTTAAAAACAAAAAAGCAAGATGGAGGGAATGAGGACTTTTGAATTTGTGTGCCAGGGTTACTTTCTCAATAGGTTCAAATATCTTCCCATTTACTTGTTCACTTATTTGGTATGAGGTTGTCTGATTGCTCCCAATATTGACCTGCAAAATACTAAAATGTGTAAAATTTCCATTTATCTGTTACGGGAATGGGAACTTCTTATTAACTGAATATTTTAATTAGCTAATAATTTAAAAGACACGTGGTGAAAATTATCAGTTTTCAACGAATGTACTTGAAGTGTAATGAAAAACATGAAAATAATACCAAGCATCATTTATTCCTCAATGCTGAATTTGAAACATTGTAGTACTCAGGTCATCATTAGAAATATATCAGGTTTGCCACTTCTCACCATCCTTTACATGAAACCCTTGAGACAAGATGAGTTTCAGAAATCTGGGATTTTCAGATTCATCCTACATCAAGGCGATTCACATATTACATATTACTTGACAATCCTGCTGGGGTCTGGGATGGCACCTTGTAATAACGTACAGAAAAATATCCAAATATTCAAACTGAGTGGAATAAAAAAAAGACTATAAAAACTTTACAAGAGTTCAGGTCTAGTTTTGCTGGCAAATAAGTTTGCGCTAAACTTGTAAGAAAGCTTTTGCTTTTCAAAGCTTTTTGGATCACAAAAATGCCTAGAAGAGATCGCGGACCTCCTAGATCATAATACCGAGCTTGAGCATCTCATTTGTCTAGCAGTTGGTTCAACTTTTAGTGACAGAGGTGGGAAAGCAAAATTAAGCAAAAATGGCTTCTGAGCTTCAAAGAAAATAGCTGTCACTAAGCACCATGTGCTTTAGTCATAAAATCATGAAACTTTTAGGAGCTGAACAGATCTTTGGAATCATGTAACCTAGCTCTTTGCTTCTACAGTTGAGGAAACGAGAGCCTAGAGAAACAAAATGATTTGTTTGAGGTTGGTTAGCCACACAGAGTCAGACTGACATTGAATTATATGTAAAATTAATCTTCATTATTTAACAAGTCTGATGTTTTGCTATTAGCGTTCCCAGAATGTTCATGTTTCTGAGCAACAGTGAAGAGTGGATTAGAAATATGGAGAATCTAGAGGGCAGCTAAGGGCTGACTTACTGAGAAATGGAAACTGATAGCAGGGTAGGAAACAGCAGATTTGCAGGGCAGAAAAAACATGCCATAACATACCCTGACGTCTAGACAGCACAACTGATGGATTCATGTCAGGATGACAATACCTGCTGGTTGTTCAGATGCACTTCATCAAAGGAAATGCAGTGTTTTTCCATGAACACAAAGTGAAGGTCTGCGTGGCACTACTTGTTGCCAACCTGTTCACCTTGGGTTAGATTTTTTCTTTCAAAACATCCTCACATATCAAGATAGAAAGACGATTGCATTCACTTTCCATGGATATTTCAATTAAATGGAATTTATTAAGGAAAGAGAGACATGAACCAGTATACTACCAATGCTGTTGATGATTAGCATTATTCCCAGGAAAACAATCTCTAGGTGTGAAACAAAATGCAGATGAGATCATTTCTTTACAGGATGACACTAAGACATTAAAATTGTTTTTACAAAAGCAAGAATGTATGAAATATATTTTACAAGATCAACAGAAAAATTTTTATTAGTTTGATCTCTTAAAATGCAAATGACCCTGATAAAACTGACTCTTACCTTACCAGTCTTTTTAGTGTAGTGAGAACAAATACCAGCTCTTTTCTCAAATGCTGATTTTGATGGTAAGAACGTTTGAGGATCTTTGGGTTCAAAGAGGAAAACACAAAGAAATGTAAAACCTGAGAGAGTTTAGGCACTGAAAACAAATCTCTAGGTTTATAATCTGGCCCACAATTCTAAAGTAGTAACTTTGGTAGAAGTGTTAACTTCCAGAATTAAGCTTCATTATCAGATCACGAGCTTTTCCATTCTCGTTCAAAATTTTGAAACCTTATTAATTTGTTTAGACTATTCGTATGCAATGTGATGTTCCTCATTTTCTCTTTAAAATAAAGAACTTAGATCAGATTGAACAGATAGAATATTTTTCAATCTCAATCCTCACTTAGGATAAATGTCCAAAGCAAATGCTTTTATTTACTCTTCATTTTTGTAGACAAAACAAAGAATAACTATGGTATATTTATGAGTTTCTGAATATAAGAGGTGACCTATTGTTAAAAAACTAGAGCTAATTACATCATTTTCTTTTGTTTTAATAATGTCAAAGATTTAACAAAGGGTCACTGTTGTTACAGTGGTTGGTCCTTGGAAGATAAATTTAAGATTATAGTTAAATAATTGAATTTAAAGCATGTAACAATTATACCAACTATTTCAACACATGTGGATATTATATAGCTTGTAGGCTAGAGTAAAGTATACTTAAGACATACTGTGTGGTAATCACTTAGATTAAGGGTTGGCAGACTACAGACCAAATCTGGCCCACTGCTTATTTTTATAAATAAAGTTTTATTGGCACACAGCCACAACATTTTTTCACATATTATCTGTGGCTCCTTTTGTGCTACAACAGTGGAATTGAGTAGTTGTCACAGAGACCCTATATGCCCCACAAAACCTTAAATATTTACTATTTGGACCAGTAAGAAAAAGTTGGCTGACCCCAAATTAGATGGTCAATTAGTTATTCTCAGTACACTCCTCTCTACGAGGTTATGTTGCTTTAAATCTTTGAAGACTACTAGACTATCATTTATACAATATCTTAACAAAATTAGGGCTGTCTTTAAAGAGTTAATATATTTGTCTAAATGCACATTTTAGTCCTATCAAAAAAATCCTAATTTTCTTATGATTCGTATTTCCTGGAGTTTTACATTTTTTAGGATACCATTAATAAGAACTGTTTTTGCAAGTTCTATATATGGGACTGGTAAAAAGAAAATCTAGATGCTTTTGATTGCGTTCTGCAACTTCCTCCTCTAAATGACTTATGTTGAATTTCCATCTATCATTGGCACACCTGAGACTTTTATACATCTCTCAAATCCCAACTGCATTCTTGACCCCCTAGACATACTGCTGCTTTCTACCATTAACAGTGCAACATTGTCTATGTATATAACTCCATCCTTCTGCTCCATACAAAATAGGAGAAGAACATTCTTTATGAGTTACATCCTTTATTATAAGACTAATCACCTTACACTACCATTATTTTTCCGTATAGACCATAAGCTCTTAGAAGACAGGGACCATACTGATGTCATCTTCCTATATTCCAGCCTTCTACATCATTTACTCTACAAAACTGATATTTTTGTCTAAAAAGTGTACTTGTAGAATTATCCTCCTTTGCCCATGATTAGCAGATGAAATATGTATTAAAATAAGGGTGACAATTTAATTTGTCATCCGAACTGGTATACTTTTGAGAGTAAAAGTCTCTTGATTTTACTAGAACATAAATGAGAAATGCATCCAAGCAAACTAGGACAAATAGTCACCCTACGTTTTATAACTTTAAAGTGATGGGGCGCCTGGGTGGCTCAGTCAGTTAAGTGTCCGACTTTGGCTCAGGTCATGATGTTGCAGCCCATGAGTTCGAGGCCTGTGTTGGGCTTTGCACTGACAGCTCAGAGCCTGGAGCCTGCTTCAGATTCTGTATCTCCCTCTCTTTCTGCCCTCTCCCACTCACACTCTGTCTCTCTCTATCAAAAATAAATAAACATTCAAAAAATTATAATTTTAAAGTGACAAAATGTACTTAACTATACCACATCTGATCATTAACTATGATCAGACATAAAAATGATCTTGATCATGGCAACAAAATGACTGAAAGCAAACATGTTTTAAAAATTGAGAGAATATCCATTAGCTTTAACTTAGTATATCTTGTGCCTGATGAAGCAGCACGGTGGCCAAACCTCCTTCTTCTGCTCTCCTACTTACCTGCTATCTTCTCCTTTCAGTCTTCAAGAAAAGCAGGAAGAGCAGGTGGTTGTCATTACCAATAAAAGAAAAAGAGAAAAAAATAGGAGTAAGAAGGGGGCTGATCCAGGCTTGTGTCAGAATTAGGAAGCAATATATATCTTGCACAAGCCATCGTGTTTCCTTTTTGTTTTTTAATCACTGTTTCTTAAAGAAAAAACATTATCGAGCATGCATCAACGTTGCAATAAGCTTCACTTATATGGTAAAACTCGAGCACATGTTAAATTATGCAGTTTGCTATATCCAGCCAGGACTTTCCAGTCCACCCAGAGTTTCCAGTAAAGTTCTGTTTGACCTTTGTATAAAAGACCACCTTTACTAGGTGACTTATTTTTGCTGCCCTCTTGGGTGGTCGAATGAGGCAGATTTCCGTGTTGAACAACATACAACCTTCTTTTTGCCAACTGAACATTACACTGGGATGTGGCTTGGAGGAACAGTTTCTCAATACTATAAACAACGGCTTTCTTGGAACAGCTTGTTGCTGAAGCATAAAGAGAGGTTACTCTTGGTTTAGCCTTGAGTAGCATATGAATTGGTTAAGGAAGTAAGTGTGGCTGACCCACCAAATTACAGTGGCCATAATATAATTAAGTTCAGTATCCTCCCTGGAGGCTGTAAGAAGTATTATTATGACACCAAACTTAAAGAAAAGGAATTTTTTAAGAGCCAGGAAATTAGTGAGAAGCAGTCTTTGGGGAAATGTTGCAAGGCTTAAAAAAAATCAGTAGAAACAACATAAAAGTTGTTCAAGGAAAAAGGCTGGTTAAAATGCAGAATTCTGTTATCTGTGATCCTGAGTGCATTAAATGTATCTTTTAAAAGAGGAGGAGGTCTTGGGATTAAAGATGCTATTGCAGTTAGGATGGGGAAAAAATAGGGAATTAAAGATGTATTCAAAATAGTGAAAACAAAGTAAAACTAGGAAATGTTCTTAAAAGAAAGCATTTGCTCTCTGCTTATCCAAATTAAGTGGTGCTTAAAAATAAAATTTCTAATAACAACTTAGACTAGTAAGTTATAGGCTTCATATAGATTATTAAAATGCCATTAAGGATGTAAATGACTCTGAGTGGAAAGAAGGGGACAGAAGATTGAGACTGTAGAGCTGTTTATGGGCTTGTCAGAAGGCCACAGCATTCTAGGCAAAGCAGCTTGGGTGGTTATCAGAGCTTCCCAAAGTCTTTAGTCCGGCCTCAACAGTCACAGGGACGAAAAGTTTCTCAGAGTATGTGTGAAAGCATAAACACTGAAAAGAAAGATGCTTAGTCTGGATTTCTTTCCAAATCATTGTTGTTCAAGGTATTATTCTTTGTTTCTTAGGCTCCATGACAGATTGGCTTAAAATAAGCGATCAAGTCGCCAGGGCAAGGGTGATCTATTCTTTGGTAACATACCACAGTTTTGTCATTCTGTGTAATTGTTATATTTAGACAGTCCCCTCGTCATTCCTTGGTGACAACTGAATAATATAGCAGATAATCCTACTTATGTCTCCTTCGATATCCTAATAATATTGCCTTCATGTGTCCTGCCCAGAGACATTGCAATAAACATTGCTTTCATAAAAAAAGAGTGCTTTGACGTAGAGAGAAGAAGGACTGCTACTCAGTGTAAAGTGTGACCCTTCAGATGATGCTGGCCAAACAAATCAAGGGGCCGGATATAGTATCTGGCAAAGCCATCTTTATACAGCCAGTCTTCTGCATACCTTTAGTTTAGAGAAGAGGATACGCCTTTTTGAAATTCCACTACTTTCCAGCGTTGATACAGAATACACATCCATTTAATCCTTGCAATAGTCCTATAATCGGGCATTGTTATTCTTATTTTATAGATAAAAAAACTCATGTTCGGAAGAGTTAAATTCACTTCTGAATGATAAATATCTAGTAACCGGCAGAACTACGATTCAGATTCATGCGGTCTTACCCCAGTAATTATGCACAGTTCATCTAGTAACCATTCAGAATCCAATCTATGAACATTTGAAAACAATTTTGTTCCAGAATCAGCACTGATATCCAATGGGGCTGTCTTCTGTGACCATTACATAATAAACTAATAGAAAGTTAGCTCATCAAGTTCCTGCTCAAGGCAGCTTCTGTTTCCAAGTGGGGGTCAACCTTGGACTAACTTGTTGAAGCAGAAAAAGTAGCTACATTTGATTTGGCCTTGAGCAATATGAATTGTAAAGGAAGCCATATGTGGCTTGCCAGAAGAGCCCCAGTTTGATACTGGTTGACAGAGTGCTCTTCTGTAGAATTAATTATAGAATCTTTTTGAAGTTGTACGCAGCCAACAGGTGTAAATGCATTATTCATGCAGGTCTTAGGGAAAAGTTTCACCTGTGGTGAGATAAGCCTTTCCTATCCTGGGTGAGTGGGAAGTTTGATTTTTCTGCCAAAATAAATTGAGAGTCTAAATATTAGAACTTATGGGGAAGGGTTAGGCCCTTCTAATGTATTTGAAGAAACCTGTGTTTCCTTCATTCTTTTGTTTTCCTAAGTCTATTTTAAACTCCAAAAGACACATATCACGGGGTGCATGTTAAGTGTCAAAGAAACTATGTAAAGTGGTATATATTAATTCTGCCAGATGAAACCCTGCGAGAATGGGAAGTGAGGAAATGCATCATCTAAGAAGTTATATGCAAAAATGGAAGGGTTGAGAATTCATTCTCATACATATAAATCTCAATTCTCTTGTGCCTCAAATTCTGTGTAAGACGTAATTACCTGTAAATTGAATGTGGATAAAGGATATGATGTTTTATGGGTTTAAAGTGGGAACACCAAAAACTCTAACTATAAATGTCATCAGAGCACTCATTCTCCATGAAGTTTGGGGTGGTATAAATGTCATCTAATGCCCATGCCATACCAATAGGCAGATGACTTTTGGGAGCTGATTTTAGATACTGAATCCATTTCAGTGACAGATGAATACCTTCCAAAGAGTTTGGGTCGCAAAAATGAAAAAAATCTTTTCACAGTATGCTGGATTGGGCCATACAATTGTCTCAGCCCATAGTGTTTAAGCTACACCTGCACATATGCAGTTTGAAAAGATAGTTTGACTTCAGAAAGCTTTTCTTAATGTATTTTATTTCACCCAGGAGGTGTTCTCTATAACAAACAGGAAACCTCACTAAATATAACCCAAAGTTTAAGCAATGGAAAGGCACATAGATGATGTCGTACATTATAAATATTTTTTGTACTTGCTAGTTTATTTCTAAGGAAATTATGAGAATGACATCATAATGATGACTGACTTTTATTAGTGTTTGTGCTCTGAAGCTCTAGACAAGTAGTTATAAGAAAAAACAAACTGTCTAGTGTTACTCCCTAATACTTTGCTTTATGTCTTCTAGTGACATTATCCTAGGAAGTGACTCTAGGACTACAATATTATCATTAGTTGCCTTTTACGCATTTATCCTGAAGAACAGCAATGTCGTAAAGCGCAAACTTTCCTAAACTGCATAATGGGAAATAATTACCTTTTATTTTTGTCTGAACTACTGCATCACTTTGTCTCCAGCTCGAAAAAAAATTTTAGGCTAATATTTTATTGTATATGTTAGCAATATGCTCCTTTGTTCTACTGATACCGAGGGGAAGTCATACCTTTTCTAGATAAATCCTTTTAAACGACTTATTTGATAAAATAAAGTCTTAAAAGAGTATAGTATAAACATATACACAATACATGAGATAGAGCTATAGGGTTTATAGTTTTCTATTCATATACTCAACAATAGTTGAGGGCCTATGAGGTATCAGTCATTGGGCTGAGTGCTGGGGTACAGTCAAAAAATAGTGAGACTTGACTTACATTGAAGATTTCTTTGTGGTGTAGGGACACTGGTAGGTACAGTCAACACCAAATGATATGACAGTGGTGCGGTATCCTAGCAATATGCAGAAAGCACTAAGTAGGAGAAGCCTGTTCAACTCTGGAGTCTGAGAGTAAATACTTTGCAGAAGAGCTGGGTCTGGGTCTTTAAAGATCAGTGGATTCCTCCAGAGCAACTAAATAGGGATGGTCTTCTAAGCAGAGGAAGGATCCAAGTGTAAAGCCAACAGGATATGAAAGCCTAGGGGGCATGGAAGTTGCCTCGCTGAAATGGCAAGAACATGAGATCAAACAGCAGAAGTTAAGGCTGGAGAAAAAGGTTAGGCTGTCTTGTGATGGGTCAGTCTTGTGTTCCCTGTTAAATAATTTGGACTCATTCCTTAGGTGGTGAGAGTCAGAAAGTTTTGTTATTGTTTTAAGGGGGCCGCGTAAAAGGATCAGATAGGTTTTTCACAAACCTGTGTGAAAGAAGTAGGGTAAGGCTGTTCTAAGCATCTGACAGTAAATAGAAACAAAAAACTCTCATAGCCAAAGAAGAAAAATGAGTTGTCCTTTATCCTGTCCATGCTTTTCTTAACTCCATTTTGACTTATATCAGAAAATTAAAGGAAACTTCAAAGGAAACTTACCTTTATCTGTGTTTCAACCAGTGCAGTGGTTAGACACTAAAGTCACTCCAGCATTGATAAGGGCAGTTCTGTCTCAGGCCATTTCCTTCTTCTAGACTATTCTGGAATGACATGTGATATTATACAAACTAATACTCATTGTACATTTGGAATTTCTCTAGACAATCTTACACGTATCTGTGATAGTCTGCTCTTTATCACATGTTGAGAAGATTGCCAGTTTTCCAAGAAAAGAAGTAATTTCCTTTATCATTTTTTAGCAATAAAAGGTAGGCTTCCAGATACCTGGATTTCTAATATTCACATGAACATGACCCTACATTTTGGTTATAAATGTAAGGAAAAAAATCCTTTAAAGGTTTTATATAATGCGTATTAATTTTGATAGGTAATTTTTTTTAAATATTTATTTATTTTTGGGAGAGCACAAGCAGGGGAGGGGAAGAGAGAAAGGGACAAAGGATCCAAAGTGAGCTCTGTGCTGACAGGATTGACAGCAGCGAGCCCGATGTGGAACTTGAACTCACAAACCTAGAGATCATGACTTGAGCCAAAGTCGGACGCTTAACAGACTGAGCCACCCAGGAGCCCCTTGATAGGTAATTTCACATTGCCTGAGTCCCTGATTCCCACAATCCAGGCTTAGAGGTGGAACTTAAAAGGCAATATATTTTGTGTCCGTAAATATTTTTAAAGGAGAAGAACAAAGCAGTTTGTTGATATTGCTGATATTTATGTCCATAATTTGGCTGATGAGTTGCTATTTCTAGAATTTTACTTTTTTAACCATATGATGAGTTTTTTTAATGTTTATTTTTGAGAGAGAGAGCATGAGCGAGGGAGGGACAGAGAGAGGGGACAGAGAACCCAAAGCAGGCTCTGCGCTGTCAACACAAAGCCCAAGGCAACGTGGGGCTCCGACCCACAAACCATGAGATCATGACCTGAGCCGAAGTCTGACGCTCAACTGACTGAGCCACCCAGGTGCCCCTAACCATATGATGATTCTTGAAATATCTATATAGCTTTGTGTTAATGTATTTGTGTTTATGTTTTCTTTTTTAATATTCACACATCACATATAAATACAAACGTAAGTATCCTTATTTATATAATTGAATGAGCCTATGTAGATTTAGATTTCATATATAAGAAAGCCTTTATAAATTGGTTCCTTTGTTTGATTTCAAACAATTACAAATATACAGTAAAACAGGCAGCTTTACTGCAAATGTCACCCATGAGAAAACTAAGTGCCATTATCAGTGCCCCTTTCAAGGCCCTCACCCCTAAAGTCACTCATCACACACACCATCAAATGAGGGGGAAAAAAATCAAACATTTTATCTAACTGTAGTTTTCCACTTGAAACCATGAAAATGGAGAAAATAGTTTTCTCTATCAAAAATGAAAAAATTAATAGTGCTTAGGAGGAATAATTGAATTATCCTTTCTTCTGAAGCTGACCTTATACTTTTTTGGGGGTAGTGTCTTAGCTTGGGGTTATAGCTCTGGCAGAATAATCAATGAATGAATACATGATTATTCATCCCTGGTAATAATCTCAAACTGCCAATCCTTCCTTACATTTAAGGATAGCATTCCTGGGCCCTCTGTCATGTACATGAACTACAAGTCCATCCCTCTGCTCTCTAGCTTGAGGAAGAAAAGAGCTGATTGGTGAGCACCTAATATGTGCCAGCTAGTAACCGAGTTAACAGTTACTGAGTGTTAGTAACTGTGAACCTTTATTTTGTATATTTTTCATTAAAAAAGCAATCTTGTAAAGTAGAAGTTATAATTCATTTGCAGTACAAAAAAACTCTGAAGCTCAAGGGTATTGTATTACTTTCCCAAACAGCCTGTAAGTCACAAGGCAAGGATTCAAGCCCAGCTCTCATATCGAAGAACCCACATTTGTTCCACTCCATTAACATGTGCCCTCAGATACCAAGCACTCTCACAGCCAGAGAGCAAAGATGGGAGAGAATATATATACTCTTGTTCTCTTCCCTTGCATCTCTCTTTTCCCAAAGAATCATACTCAGTAAAGCTTCTTTCTGGGAGATGGTATTTTTCTTTCCTTGGAATTTTCTTCCCTCTCAATCTCTGGCCACCTGAAGTCCCAGCATGAATGTACATCTTTGGAGAGGCCTTCTCTGACCCCCTGGTCTTAATTAAATTCCCTCTGATATGCTTTCCCATAATACCCTCTTCTTATATGTTATAACCCTTTTCAAAATTTAATTATGTATTTAATTTAAGGGCTCACTTGTTTCAAGTCTCTTTCCACAACTAGAATACAATAGCCCCAGGCATTGGGTACAAGAAGTGGCTAATTTCTATTGACTGCCACTGGTGTGTTGGAATCCATCCTATACTCTCTCCTTAACTACTTCTGGACAACCTATTAGATAGGAAATGCCCCTGTTTTGAAGGTGATTAAATGGAGACACAGAGAGGCCAAGTAACTTTTCCACACCAGAAAGCTAACAAGTGAAGGAGCCAGGTTCCAAACCCAGGCAATCTAAACCCCTGAGCCCATGCTTGTAAACATAGATGCATAGGAATTTGATGCACAGTGACACGGAAGCAACTGGCTTGCCATATTTACCCCTGATGATTGAGTGGAGTTCTGGGAATCTGAGAGCAAGGGATGTGCAGTAAGCAAAGGTAAATGGTAATGACATTACAGGTGTTGCAGAGAGTGGATGCTTTATAAATACTTCATTTGATTTAGAACCAGGACCCTTTGTCTGCATGGTGAATCTGTGCATTAAAATGGGAATCATTTGTGTGCCATCAGTTTTGTTCAAATTGCTACATATGCTGAACTATAAACATTAGAAAACTCTAGTCTGTCTTTCACTCTTTGGCTCTTCCCTCAGGTTAACTAAGAACACAGTGTCATGAAATTTGAATATCAGAAGTTCCCCAAATTCTGCCTTTTGGCCCCAAATTATAGTATCCCTAGATACATAAAGTTTTCCATAATATTAAGAATTATAAGAAACAGAGCTTCCTTTGCATTGAAAACTGTCCTACTGTGACACTTCCATGGAAAAGGTGAACAGCCATTGTCATCCTTATAATTAATCTTCATGTATTTGAGGCAAGGTATGTGTACTCAGAGTTTTTTCTTTCTGCTTTTTTTAAGTTTATATATTTATTTTGAGAGAGTGAGCATGAGCAAGGGAGGGGCAGAGAGAGAGGGAGAGAGAGAATCCCAAGCAGGCTCTGCATCATCAGGTGCTAAGCCCAATGCGGAGCTTGATCTCATGAACCGTGAGATCATGACCTGAGTCAAAATCAAGAGTTGGATGCTTAATCATGTGAGCCACCCAGGCGCCCCTTTTTCTTTCTGAACTTAAGAAATCCAAGCCCTCCCTTTTATCTTTCTTTATAAATTCCATGGGACACCTGGGTGGCTCAGACAGTTAAGCGTCCCACTTCAGCTCAGGTCATGATCTTGCAGTTTGTGAGTTCGAGCCCCATATCAGGCTCTATGCTGACAGCTCAGTCTGAAGCTTACTTCGGATTCTGTGTCTCCCTCCCTCTCTGCCCCTCCCTGCTCACATTCTGTATCTCTCTCTCAAAAATAAATAATAAAACATTAAAAAAAATTTTAAAGATGCAAGGAATTTGATTTTGCTATTTTATTAATTGCAAGTTTAATTGACATACAAATCCTGTAATACAAACCCTAATAGAAATAATTTTTAAAGTACCATAATTTTTATATGACCTTGAAGTTGCCGTAATATATTGCATAACTTTTCAAGAGAAGTAACATAGAGGAAACCTCATATTTTCTTAAATTTATTAGTGCTCCTTGGTGGTCTAAATGGTTTGGGTTTTCTTTTTTAAAGGTTTCTTTTCAAAGCAATAATCTTACTTAATTGTTTAATGTTTGTTCTCATATAAGTCAATTTGAGTTCTTAGAGTAACAATAGGAAATATATAATGGCAAAGAGCAGTGAAACATGGCTACGAAACTCAAGTATACTAGTGTTATATTTCTATATAATGATGTGAAGATAATGCTTTTAGCTGCATGACCACCATATTAGCCACACATCATAAACAACAAATTTGATAAAAGCAAGAGGTCAAATTCATTAAAAACAATTTTGTACTCTTTGCTGTAGTTAAGCATTTATTTTCAGTATTGTCATTTTCTTCATTGAAAGGACACTGAATCTCTTTTTTCTGACAGGAGAAAAAAGACTTTTCAAACCAAAAAGGTATAGATCAGATGAAACTCTCAAGGAAACATACCTTATAGTTCTAGATTTAATGTTTAAAACAGAATGTCCAGACATTATGCCTCAAATATTTTAGTTTTAAGGATGGTAAGTGAAATCCTACTAGTCTATTTTATTTCATTAGTTTTCTAATTAAAAATTTAGTATTCCTAATAATTCCATAAAAATTTACTTTTATTCTTACAAATATTAGAATTATTAACCTTCATAAGACCCTTATTAATAAACTATGAAAAAATATGTTTCTTTATTATAGACAAAGTCATTCTTTTTTTTTAAATTTACATCCAAGGTATTTAGCATATAGTACAACAATGATTTCAGGAGTAATCCCCTTACCCATTTAGCTCATCCCCCCTCCCACAATCCCTCCAGTAATCCTTTGTTTGTTCTCCATACTTAAGATAGACCAAGTCATTCTAAGAAAGATATTTCCAAGCTGCATGATGATAATAGAAGGACATCTTCTTTTTCCTACTCGTTTAAGTAAAATAAATTTGAGGGGTTTGTAGAAATTACTAACAAGGCTTGCCCAACATTTATCAACTTAATAATTTTTAAAAAATAATATACTTTAAGAATGATCCTGTGGGGGCACCTGGGTGGCTCAGTCAGTGAAGCATCCAACTTCAGCTCAAGTCATGATCTCATAGTTCGTGACTTTGAGCCCCGCATCGGGCTCGTGCTGACAGCTCGGAGCCTGGAGGCTGCTTCAGATTCTGTGTCTCCCTCTCTCTCTGCCCATCCCCTGCTCACACTCTGTCTCTCTCTCTCAAAAGTAAACATTTAAAGAAATTAAAAAAGAAAAAAAAAAGAGTGATCTTATGAAGGAAATTCTTGAGAGAGTAAAAGGTGGAAAAAATGAAATTCCTCAAATATAAATATTTCCTTTATTCTGTAACATCACCTAATTTGGGGGGATATGTATATTTTTGAATGGATGTACATTGTCTCATACATTTTTGAATAATCTTAAATTCTTCCTTAGTTTATAATTAATATCCAAATTTGAATCTAAATTCAGTATCTTTTATTCATATAAAAGTATTATATTACTCAATATTGCTCTGAGGTCATTTTCACAGTTGTTTGTCAATATCAAGAATGCATATTTTTTTTATCATAAATCTTAGAAGGGCATTTGTCGATAGAGTTTATTTTTGGTAGAGAGGAAGGATCATTGTGATCTGTATCGGTATCCTGAGAGAACACTCAAATGTTGGGGTTGATTTGTTTACTAAAGAAATTACTTTAGGGGCGCCTGGGTAGCTCAGTCAGTTGAGTGTCTGTGACTCTTGATTTTGACTCAGGTCGTGATCTCAGGGTCATGTGATCGAACCCCACATTGGGCTCCTGGGCTCCAGGAGAGCCTGCTTGAGATTCTCTCTCCCTTTCCCTCTGTCCCTCCCTGACTGGCACACATGCACAGGCACGCATTCTCTCTCTCTCAAATAGAAAAAAAAAAAAAAAAGAAAGAAAAGAAAATATATTACATCATGGTTAACTTTAGAGTACCTGAACACTATATGTATTTTTTTAACTAAAATAATAATAATAATAATGTTCCTGTGGTGGCCAAGTATGTATATTTCAACTCTAAGATACATTCAGATTACCTCCAGTCTTGCAAATCATTTATAAATAAGCCATTGGGAACAGATACCATCTAAATCTTCTGAAGAGATGTGGAATGATCTTTATCAAAACTATGTGGCGAGCCTGGTGCTAAATAGAAGTATAAATGTGCCTCTCCATGCCTGCAATTTTCTGAAGTCTGAAAGTTCTCTGAATGATATGGAGCAAGACAGTACTTCCTGTGCATATTTTAAATGCACTCCTCACCTGGTGAAAATGTAAGACTACACATGCTGTATTTCAAAATTACATTCCCTTCCAAAATCTTACTATTTTACAGGTCAGTTGAATTTCAGGATGGCTCCGACCTCTCTATTGACTGTAATCGCTATCTTTTATTCAACTAGCATGTTGGAATGTACAAAGTGATTTCACATTCTTTGATTATCTGAGCAACCTTACGAGAAGGCAGAAAGATAATTTACTAAGAAGTTTTCACTTGCTCTGTTAAATAACCAAGTAACCCCTTTGAAAGGATTCTTGAGTGTTCTGCTCTGTTTCTTGGTGGTATGTTAGCTTTTGTGTATGTTTCATTTAAAAACAGGTGAGAAATACCACCTCCCTCATGTTTAAATAATGATTTATTTATTTTAACCCCCCACTTAACTTACAAAAATATTTGGGTACTTAACATTGAGAAGGACAGGTATATTAAAATTTTTAAGCAGGAGAAAAAAGAAAGGAGCACAATAGTAATGGAGAGAAAGAATAAAAGAGGTTTGAAGGAGAATAGAAATATTCTACAATGGCAGTCATGGGCTTACAAAAGCTAATTGTGTTCATCTCATCACATACCCGTCAGTGACATCAAGTTGCCAGTTTGAAATTGGCCATGGTGAGAGTACTTATACCATGGACATATACACAAATCAGGAATTTCTTTTTACAGATAGTCAGTTTATCAGCCCATTGCCCTAAAACCTAAATTAATTTTTGTGTTAAAATAACTGAGATATAACCTTCATTTTATTCCCTCACAAAACTTTGGAAATTTAAGTAGAGCTGTTTAAATAATGCCTCAAGCCATGAACAGAAAATACAATCTATCCATTGTTTGTTCATTTCTTCATTTAGGAAATAGTTGGTGGGGCAATGTAACATAATAGTTCACATTATTTGTCCTCCAATCACAGACAATCTCTGCTTTGCCACTTCTTCTTGTGCATTTTGGACAAGTTACTCAAATCCTCTATGCCTCTGTGTCCTTCTCCAGAAAATAAAGACAATGATAGAATAGTATTAAACTCTAGAGTTGTTATAAAGTTTCTACAAGATAATACTTGCAAATTGCTTAGCATGGTCTCAGGCACATAATAAGAATTCAATACATGTTACCTTCTATAACAGGGCTTCCACTGTAGATGAGATCCTTTGTAATAAACCAGAAATACCAAGATGAGATCCCTGCCTTCAAGAAGCTTACAGTCTAGTGGAGAATTGTTCTGGTTCCTAATTTACATATCTGGCATTTTGCTGTGTCTAACAAGGTAGCTGCCCAATATTTTATCTGTTTACAGTTCGATCTAGAAATGTGTACATTTTCAAATCTAAGGTCTAACAAGTATTAAATCTCTAGGCTGTGATAGCAAAGTTTAGTATAGCTCCACAATTTTTTAAAATTATCATTTGTATTCATTTTTAATTCCCATGAATATTACAGTTTTTGCCAAACTCTTGTTAATTTATTTTCATGCAGCCTAAACACACAGCATAAGAGCTGTGCTTTCTCTAAATGTTTACAACATCTCTATAAATTTTCCTTTTTCTAAAAAGCATTTAGGGCCAGGATTTTGTTTTTGAGAAGAATTTACACTTTTTGTAGTTTTATTATTTTTCTGTTATTTCAAATAGATGCTTCACACAATTTAATTTTATTGAAGTACTTCTTTTTCTTTTAGAGAAGTTGTTTTGGAAAACTGAACTTTGGAATACCACAGATACTATTATCCTTTGACACATATTAAGACAAATGGTCCCTAGTGTTCAAGCCATTCCCTGGCATCATGTTGGATTTCTTGAGCAGCATATCTTACCAGTTCTACAGCAGTTCACGACTGCCAGGACAAAGTAAAAGGTCCAAGTCCATCCACTGTCTAATATGCCATACTGTATCAAATATCATGGTTAAAATAGGTAAAAAGCTTAGGGAGAAATAGAAATATGAAACATCATTCCATCTGACAGATGTAAAGTTTATATAAAATCATGTACATCCATAATAAAATATTATGACCATAATAGTTTTTAAGTATATAATTGAGCATTTTATATGTCTTTCCCTGTAGGTGTGAGACAGCAAAAGAATATTAGTATTTGGACTAAGAAGCAACTGGGAAGCTGGATTTCTAGAAAAGAACCATTTCTAGTATCTTTCCTCTGTGTAGGTCATAACTTAAACCCAGCATGACTGATTTATTTTGTTTATGTTTAAAAAGAGTGGGGAAGAGAATTGTTGAGGAAAGTTAGTGGTCTAGTGGTTTCCATCCAGAATAGCTCCCATTTGTACTTTTTTAGTCTGTTTTTGCATTCGCTTCAGAAGACAAAATGTACCATCCTAAGCATAGATGCAACACGGACCAATTGCTACATAACAGAAATCATACACCTCACAAAACACTTCCTAAAAACTCTGAATTGCTGGGTAACCTCCAGCAGCTCTCCAACTTCGTTTGAAACAGGACAGACTGTTTTCTTTGTCAAGGGAGTGTGGCGGAGATGCGCTTGGGTTCTGCAAGCATTTGAGAATTGTATATAATTTCTTGGAGAACTAGAACAGTGAGTAAATACGATTAAGCAGAAACGAGGCTTCAAAGAGACAAGACAGTGCCTCGAAGAGCATACAGTTATCATGAAACCAAGAGAATAATTGGAATAACTTAAGGACATACCTAAAAGAAAAGCCAAATCTGGGGAAAAAATAGAGGAAATTTTAAAGAAAAGGAGCAAACTAGTACTATAAGTGATAGTTCCTCAGTATGTTCTGGCTAGTTTCATCCCCAGAGAACAATGAAAGTGAGGAAAGCCAAAAGAGTGAATAATAAAATGACACAAGATATTTTATAAAAATGTGAATTTCCAAGTAAGATTTGCATGACTGGAAGACTACCAAATTTTTCCTGACTACTCTCTAACTTCAGATTTTCAATAGAGTTGATCATGATCTCCTTCTCCCCAGCAAGGAGGATGGGCTAAAGAACCTCCCAGATTTTTTTCTGGAGTGTTTTCTGACACCAAATGAGAGAGTTTTTTTCCTCATACTAACCAATCATCCCAACACCAACTGGGTGTCCGACGATTCACTTCAATTCTGATGCTAGCTATCTGGAATTAGCCCAGACAGTACTGATTAAGGGCTGTGTCCCACAAGACTTCCTCCACTTCAGGTACCAGTTGCAAATAGGGTGCCTAGGCTGCCCACATTTCTGCCCAGCCGACTATAAATTCAGAGGTTCCCATTAGCCTCCCCTCAGGCTTAATAACTTACAGAACTAAAAAAATTGCTTTACTTACTATTGCTGGTTTATTATAAAGTCTACAACTCAGGAGAAGCCAGACGGGAGAGATTCATATGGCAACATATGGGGGAGGGAGATGTGGAGCTTCCTGCCACCCTCCCAGCACCTCAATATGTTGACCAACCCAGAGGCTATCTAAACCCTGTTGTTTAAGGTTTTTATGGAGAATTTATTATAGATGACTGATCAAATCATTAGGTGTGATGATTAGATCCTGTGTGGTGGTGTTTGAACTCAATTTCATCTCTCTCCCTTCCCTGGAGGTTGGAGGTTGGGGTGGGGGTTGGGGGTTGGTACGGTTGGGCTGAAGGTTCCAATCTGCTAATCATGTTTTTGGTTCCTCTGGCTACCAGTCCTCATCCTGAAGCTATCTAAGAGCCTGCCAAGAATCCCTTCATTAGCGTAGACTCAGGTAAGGTTGGCAGGGTTTATTGTGAACAACAAGCCACCCCTGCCTACCCTTCCCATAAGCTAACTCAGGGTCCTCAGGGAATTGATTCCTCTTATAAGACCAAGTTAGACTTTTGAAACTACTGAAAAGCAATGCTTCTCATCTTTTCCAGGAGTTATGAAGATATTAACACTTTACAGTATGTTTCAAAACTTATGAACAAAACAAAATAATAGTTTTAGTGAGCTTAAAATCCTCTAGTTAGTAGAAATGGTTTGTCTACATTTTATTTTTACCTTCTTTGCATCCTGTGATTAATACAGCAGTTTTGCTCTTGACTAAGTTCATATATGCCCACATGTTACCAGGAGGTCTTCCCCTTCTCTTCCTCCTCCTCAACTGTGAAAGGTGTTCTCACTTCATTTTGAAGGGTGTTGGTTGTTCTTTCATTATTAACAGCTAAGAGAGAGTGCTTGCTGTGATAAACCTTTCCTTAAGTATCTCTGTGAACTTGTACATGAACTTCATTTGTCTTCTCATTCAGGATGCTCCCAGTAGGGCACGGCCAAGATGAGTCAGGTCATAAGTACTTTAATCCTTTTTCAAAAACTGATTAAAATATCCATGTACTGGGCAGAATAATGGCCCTCCCCAAAAGGTGTCCTTGTCCTAATCCCTAGAATATGTTACTTTACACACAAAAGGGAATGAAGGTTGCAACGGAATTGAATCGCTAAATGGCACATAGGGAAATTATCCTGGATTACCTGGGTGGGCTCAGTGTCATCACAAATTCTTAAAAGTGTAAGAGGGAGTAGAGGATGTCTGCATGGTGCCATAGGAGAAAGATACATCCCTTTAACTGGTTTTTGAAGATGGAGAAAGGAGGAGACAAAGGAATGCCAGATGACTTCTAGAAGCTGGAAAGGAAAAGGAAATGGAGTATCCCCTAGAGGTTCCAGAAGGAAGCACAGCCCTACGGACACATTTATTTTAGCCCAGTGAGACCCATATTGGATTCTAACTTACAGATTTTAAGATCGTACATTTGTGTTGTTTCAAGCCACTAAGTTAGTGGTAATTTTTTTACAGCAGCAATGAAAAGTGAATACTTCTGGTATTGTGTTTGAATGAACAATTCTCAAACTAACCTATTTCTCATTTCTGAGCTGCAAAAGGTTCTAGTCTAAGAGAAGCAAAGGAGAGGCCCATGTTGGTTTCCAAGTTCTCTTGTTCCTTTCCTGGTGTGCACCAACAAAATGTAGACATGTGAATAACAAGTAAAAAGGGAGCTGGGATGATCAGCCTTGTAATAAAAGTATATATTTTGTAGGGAATTAAAAATAGCATCAGTCTGTCCCTATGTTAATTCTCAGAAACTTCTTCATTATTAAGAGAACACGAATTCTACCAGAGGTCCTCATTCATACCTGTGTCATGGGCATAAAATAAATTGGAAGATGGTCTTACTATTTGCAGAAACTCTACCTAATATTCTTCAGGTAATTTAGATATCATAAAACCAAGCTTTTTTCTTTTCCTTCCCAAGTTTTAGAGTGAAGAAACCTCAGATGCTAATATACTAATTAGCCTGTGTGTCCAAAGTTACCCAGAATATGTATTTATTCCCTTTAATACTCGTTTTTTTGGGCCATGCACATTTATAATAGTGTAGCAGTGTTTAACTGTCTCCTTTGCACCCCAAAATCAGCATCACAAAGAAGTATGGTGGGAGTGAAACAGCTAAAAACTTACCTTGTTATCTGACTTTGTTATCTGCTTTCATGTATACTGTAAGCTTCCAAAGGACAGAGATTGGTTCTTATTGGTCGTCTAGTCTTGTCCCTAGTGCCAAGTACAATGCCTAACACATACTAGGTATTCAATGAATATTTGTTGAATGAATGTTAAATACAGACTTTTTTTTTTACAAAGATTATACATAACAAGGCATATCTTGAACTTAGCACTGCATTATTTAGTTTAATTTACACTTCATTGCTTTCTTAATACCATAAGGCCATTCTGTAGGCTACCAAGCTTGAAGCTAGTCACTTGCCAAAGAGTCACTAAGAAAAACTGTGCAGAAGTGAGAAATGGTGCTTCTAGTTCAGTGTTGCCCAGTCTTGTTTCCTAAAATATACAACCCTGAGAAAGGTTAAGGCAAATTTTAAAGATAGAAATCAGAAAAAATTAACTTTAACCACATTGAAAGTATGAAGGGACTGTTTTTCTTAAAAATCAATGAGAGACCATGCCCACCGTTTCTCTTAAAAAAGAAAAAAAGGGGTGCCTGGGTGGCTCAGTCAGTTAAGCATCTGACTTTGGCTCAGGTCATGATCTCGTGGTTTGTGAGTTTGAGCCCCACATTGGGCTCCGCACTGACAGTGCTTGGGATTCTGTGTCCCTCTCTCCCACTCTGCCCCTTCCCCACTTGCGTGCATACACATTTTCTCTCCCAAAATAAACTTTTTTTAAAAAAAAGAAAAGAAAAAATACTTTCTATTATAATCATTTTATCATTACCTTTCTTTTTCCAGTAGATACTTCCCTTTTCTTCAAAGAAGAGGAATATTAGTCAACTGGTTAGAACTTTGATGTGTTCATCAGGGAAGAGTGTCCCAAAACTATAGGACTAGATCTGATCTTGCATTTACATTAAAGTCGTCAATACTCTCTGTTTGGAGTTTTTGTCTCTTTTCTATTGACCCTGTGAAATTGCTCTGAAAGCTGAACGATACCTAGAATGGCAGTTAACTACTCATTTAAAGTCTCTAGGAGAATTTTATGATTTACTCTGAAACGGGTCAATCTCAAGGTTTTCAAGTATACAGGGACGTTATTTTCAAATCATTCACCTACCTGTGCTTGGTGAGGGGCTGTCGCAAAGTCAGTGCAGTTTGAGAAGGCTGAACACAGGGGAAGGAAGTTCCCAATGGTAGCCTAGGATGCTTGGATGAAAAGTTTCCGGCAGTTAATTTTAACAAAACAAAACAAAAAAGGGCATTACAAAAACAGAGGGAACACTAAAGTGTTCTTTATAAATTACTCGGAGCCCATGTCTAGCATTCTAGCAGTGGTGTATGTTCCTGGAAGTGTGCACATAGTGAAATGCGCACATAAAGCATTCGGTATTAATAATGAAGTACAAAGTATGAAGTGAACGTTTCGATAAATCACTGCTTTTCACATGAGTCAGGATAAGCATTTTGGACCTCGGCTAATGTTTTCAAAAGTATAAGGTTAGAAGTCAATGTGTTTTTGAAAGGAATGTCTCCCTAGACCACGACTCTTCCATTTGCCATTCTATTCATTGTTTTTCTCCCTTTTTGGCCAGCTTGGCTGAACTAATCACTAGAGGTTCATTCTCCCCAGATGCTCACTAGAAACAACTTGATAATTTGACATTTCTGGAAGGAGTGCATGATTTTTTTTTATGATTTTTAATTCCATAAAGCGACACATAATTGAGAGGAGAAGATGGGGAGTAGTAAGAAGAGAGTCAGTAAAATGCACACAAGGGCTTCCCCCTGAGCCTGGACAGCTGGTCTGCGGGTCTGCCCTGCCTCCAGACTCCAGGGCTCAGGATCTCAGGCTGGGCAGTTTCCTGGTGAAGACTATCATTGAAGCCTCCCATGTCCGGTGGTGTTTCTGGCCTTTTGGCCTGTAATAGACCCTGCCTCAAAATTAAACCTTTCATGCCCAATCAACATATTTGTCCATATAGATCTTGAAAAATCACCCAGACCTCAAAGATAGGTTTGCATTTGTGAGGAAAATCATGATATGTCGGTAACATACTTTAAACAGAGGATCTAATTCTAAAGGCCAATTCAAGGTAAATGTTGGCCTATCGATACTTTAATCTCCTGACGGTGGTGGTATACACCCCCTCTTCCCAATCTCTGAACATTTAGGAGCCATGTTATGCTACATAGTTTACAAAGCTAATTTTGAGATACACTAGCATAGTTATATAATACATTAAATTTTTTTATCAGTATCGTTAAGAGAGTGAGTATTTCTCTGAAATAACTTAAGAGTAATTAGTCATGTTTCTAAGAGCCAACCAGATCACTACCTGGAAGCTGACTTTAAAATACGAAATCATAGGGGCGCCTGGGTGGCTCGGTCGGTTGGGCTTCCAACTTCGGCTCAGGTCATGATCTTACAGTCCATGAGTTCGAGCCCCGCGTCAGGCTCTGCTGACCGCTCGGAGCCTGGAGCCTGTTTCAGATTCTGTGTCTCCCTCTCTCTCTGCCTCTCCCCTGCTCATGCTCTGTCTCTCTCTGTCTCAAAAATAAATAAAAACATTAAAAAAATTAAAAATAAAAAAAATAAATAAAATACGAAATCATATGTAATATAATAATTAAACAAATGTAAATCCTACATCCTAAAAACTTCAGAATTACTGACTTTTAAAAAAATTGTTTTCTTTTCATTTATTTTCTTGTAATTCAAATGTCTCATTACGTTTCTATATTTGGCACCTTAACAAATGCCAGTGATGCCCCCACATTCATTTATGTGACAGGTGAATCTCTAAAGTGAACAATTACCTTCTGTCACTTGTGGATTTGTTTAAATCTCTTTCCCTATCTCTCTATAGTGCATGAATTCTACACTCCTAATTCCTGAAAAGCAGTGAGTACAGTTCTAAGCCATGTTGCTATCCAACTCAAATTGTATCTCAGATGATTTGATTAAAAACTATAAAAGAACTGCTTTCAGCAAAAGCTCCTTATAGTGGAACGCAAATATTTGTGAAGTGGGTATAAAGTACTTACCCTGCACTTCAGCTTTAAAGTGAAATACATTCGGAAGAGGAATTAATCACAAACTAAATCCCGCCCCTCAGCTTTCTTATACATCCATCAAAGAGATTTAAATGTGCTTTTCTACAATCAATTCTTAGTCATGCATCCCAGCTTTCAGCATCTCATAAGAAGAGATATTTGCTTAATGAAGTTATTTAAAAAAGCGACATCAAATCAATACTAAAATCGCTCTAAGAAAAAAAATCACTCTAAGATCATCTGAAAAATAGAGGCTCATTTTCATTCCTCACAGTCATTAGATCCATCCCCTTCAATGAGATTGTTTTGATTAAAATTAATATTAAGCATATTGTAGCTTACAAATGAAGAGGTTGGCTTTTTTGACATTTCAATTATGCTTTGGTAGTTCTGGAATATTTGCATCCACTTTCTTATTTATACACTCTTAAAAGTGTTTCCACTTTGGATGGCATCTCTCTGAAAGCAGTTTTTCTCTAATCCAAGAGATAAATCAAACAATGGTTATTAAAAGTGAGCTTTTATACCTACAACTTAAAAAAAATTTAATGTTTATTTATTTTTGAGAGACAGAGAGAGAGAGACAGAGCATGAGTGGGGGAGGGGCAGAGAGAGAGGGAAGGACAGAACCCAAGGCAGGCTCCAGTCCCTGAGCTGTCAGTGCAGAGCTGGACGCGGGGCTCGAACCCACAAACCACTAGATCGTGACCTGAGCTGAGGTCGGACACTCAGCCCGCTGAGCCATCCACTACCCCCCGCCCCATGCCCACAACTTTAAATTCTTCAGTCCATGTAGAATCCCACCACACACAGCTCTGTGCTTCGGTAGTAACACATGGTCTTCTGGGGGAGAAGAGCAAAAGAGTGCTTCCATTACCAAGCATAAACTTGTGAAGAAGTCGTAGTGTTCGAGACTTATTTCCCTCCTGTAAGATTTCCAAGGGGTAACTTCTAGCTGTTTGTCTCAGGAGACGAGACGGGTAATGAAGTAGCGGGGGTAAGGTGATGTCCTAGCAGTTGCTTCATTTCAGTTTCTGTGTCGTATTCTTCACCAGTTTGGATAATGCCTCAGACTACAGAGAAAGCCCTCACTGGCTTACTAGAATTTGAACTTTTAAGTCTCTGATCTAGATAATTTCAGATACTATAATTTCATTATAGAAATTCCGGGACTACTTGTGGGATAAAGCAAATGCTAAGACCATATTGAGTTTCATCAAGCTGAATTAGCAGGCAAATAAAGATAAAATGCCTTTCTATTTAAGAACATAATGATGTTTTAATTGTTACAGCATTTGGCATGCCTAATGTATACAATCCTTGACATTCATGTAATAACAAAGAAAGTTGTTTGGGATCTTTTTTTTTTTATTTCCTAGTGTCCCCTTTCCCCTCTAGCATTTCTCCCACCCCCGTCCCAGCCCTGGTGTTTAGCTCCCCTCCCGTTTCTCCATCCTTCTGTAAAGAAAAGCTCGATGCTGTGAAAGGATACGTGTAAAAATACCTCCTTCCTCTGTAGATAGGCCAAGGCTGCTTATTACCTAGTTATGATGAACAGACCACCATCGTTGTGACAAGTGATGTAGATGCCTCCAGGGTAAAACAAAGGTTTACATATTACACAAGCAATTTAACTGTTTTCTAAACATATTGCCAAGACAGTGGGAGTTGGCAGCCCACACTGTGTTTTAGGTTTGGGAGACTTGGATTAGAAGTGACTGCTGATTATGAACCTTTTTATTTGTCTTCTATGAGCTACAAGCAACCTAGTAACCCAGCAAAGAATCACAACAGTTAAACTTGTCCTCCTAGCTTCCCAAGATTGCATACACAAATCACCGGACAAAAGTGGTGTAAGGG
Source organism: Panthera tigris (assembly GCF_018350195.1). Lineage (NCBI taxonomy): Eukaryota > Metazoa > Chordata > Mammalia > Carnivora > Felidae > Panthera > Panthera tigris. The sequence continues at coordinate 81,863,653 of NC_056663.1, read as the reverse complement.
TCTTGTGCATAGAGAGCCACACAAGACAACTGTCTTGTTCTAACCCTTAAAGAGTTCCGCAGAGTGAAATGTTTCATGATCTTTTTTTGTGCAGTGGGCAAGGAAGAAAAGAGTTTGGGCAAAGATTATCCAGAAGAAAAGAAAGAGACTCTTTTGGGGTTCCAGTTGAAACACAATAAAGAACATAATTAACTTCACAATTCTTTGTGTTTTTCATTTGACTGCAGGGAGGAGATGAAAGAGGTCTGCTAAGCCTCGCATTCCATCCCAATTACAAGAAAAATGGAAAGCTGTATGTGTCTTATACCACCAACCAAGAACGGTGGGCTATCGGGCCTCATGACCACATTCTTCGAGTTGTGGAATACACAGTATCCAGGTATCACTCACTACAATGCACTGAGGCATAAATATTTTTCAATCTTATCTTCTCATTATCTCTTCCTAATTATTTTAGAAACAAAGGTGACCATAATTAAACCACAATCTTCACCTTGCTGAAAGCCCCCTATGTGCCCTTAAGGAGAATTGAGAAAAATGATAGCTTTGGCACTTTTCCTCTCTTATCTTTCAGCTTAGGTGCTACTTCTGAAACTTAGAAAATAACGTAATTTTTCAGTAGTTTTTATTAGTTCCATTTCAAGCATGTTTCCTTATTTACATGCCAAGTGTTTGCTCCCCTAATTTGTGTACCATTTTTACCTTCTAGTGGATTCACCTAAACACCTTTAACAATCATGGTATTGTTTCCTCCCCCCAATGTAGAAAAAATCCCCATCAAGTTGATTTGAGAACAGCCAGAGTATTTCTTGAAGTGGCAGAACTCCACAGAAAGCATCTAGGAGGGCAACTGCTCTTTGGCCCTGAGGGCTTTTTGTACATCATTCTCGGTGATGGGATGATCACACTGGATGATATGGAAGAAATGGATGGGTTAAGGTAAAAAAGAAAACAAAACCAAAAACGTTCCCCTTGATGTTCAAATGTCTTAAGTGTCAGCCGGGGAAAAAGGGTCAGAGCAGTGAGTTTAAGAGCTGTCTTTGGGAAAAAAAAAAAAAAAAAAAGAACCGTCTTTGAATTATGTCTCCTTGGTTAAACATTTAACTTTTCTTATGGGTGTTTGCATTTGTAAAATGAAGAAAAATTCAGTAATATGCTGATGATATTTTTGGAAGTCGCTATACCCAGATGCTCTAGAATGCATCAGTGCTGCGTGGTTTGCACAATACACAGGCTGGATGCACAAGGTCCAGTGGCGCTTCTGGGGGCGCAGAAACTCCAGGGATTGGCAAAAACTAAGGAACAGCTGCAAAATGTAGCACGCTACTGATGCTGCAGTCCTCGGCCACTACTCAGCTGTGTCAAGGTGCTGCCGTTTCTGTGAAACCAAACTGCCCCGGTTTCCTTTCCCCACGATATGGAATTCATAACTTTAAAAATTTTGTCTCAAATGGGGGAATGATTCTTTGACTGTGGAGCGACCTTCCCACATTTAGGTTAGGTAAACTATGTAACAAAAGCAGAAAACACTGACCCTCTCTGTCCAATTTCTCAGTGATTTCACAGGGTCGGTGCTGCGGCTGGACGTGGACACAGATATGTGCAACGTGCCTTATTCCATCCCCAGAAGTAATCCGCACTTCAACAGCACCAACCAGCCCCCGGAAGTGTTTGCGCACGGCCTGCATGATCCAGGCAGGTGAGAACACGACCTGCCCCCCTCCCCCACCACCCCGCACCTGCTATAAACCCAAGCCCGGCCGGGATTCAGGAACTGGAAAAAGAATGAGGGGGGCGGGGGGGGGCAGGCACTGAGCAGCCACGGGTGGTGTCCAAGGTTGCACCTGTAAAATCACACCAGCTCATTATCTCAGCACTCTTTCTTCTATTAATGTGTGAAGCAGATTGAGACGGCAGATTAGACATTAGGAAGAGAACAAATTCATGGAGGAAAAGTGCCTTAAAGTTCTAGAGTGTTGTTTTTAAACACTATTGGACTAGTGTAATGATTAAGAGTTCCGTTTTTCAGATTTAGATGATAAACTTTTTAATTTTTCTCCTTAAACCCCTCTAAATGAAATTTTCCATACGCACCGAATGGAGGTGGTAACAGCTTTTGAGGATGCTGTCATGATTAAATGAAAATCTAGAAAAAAAGCAAAGTAGAGTGCCCGACACACCTGATAGGTTTTAAATAAATTGTGTTTCTTATTACAGCTTCACTTAAATATGATGATGCAGTATGAGTTTGTAAGGAGTTGAGCTCAATGTTCACATTTTTCCACCTGAAAAAAAAATTATAAGTAGTAAAGGAATTCATACTGACCGTTTACTACAATGAACTATAAAGAAAGGAACACTGAGATGTATGTAGAGTGAGAAATTTGGGGTACACTTAAAAAATGCTATGGAGTATAATATAGCAATTCTGTGATGAAAGCTTCATCCAATCTGTGGTCTCTTATTCATACTATGGGATATTTGGCCACATTCATTCATTTACTAGCTAAGTTATTATTGCTATTTAATGTTTATTGAGTGTTCACTATGTGCAAGGTGAGTATTTCTCGAACTTTTTATTTTTATAATCCCTCATGCCCTTCATCTCCCCTCCATCAAAGTCCAAGTCTACAGTTCATTTCCTTTTTGGCATCTCAGCAGATCTTAAAATCTGTGCGACAGGGAGTACTTACGGTGGGTTCAGGATGTGGAGGAAACTGTCACATTCCATTCCTATAGCTCAGAACTCGCAGATACCACCGCAAAGCAGCACTTTGAAGTTGAGCAGCCTGAGTCACCACAATCCCACTGGAGCTTTCGTGCAACCTTCCAGGGGTCCTGGACCCTCAGTGCAAAAACACAGGATGAGGCACTTTACAGACCTTGCATATGGCAGGATGCCTATGCTGTAGAGTCTTACCTCCTCCGGCAGCAGAGAGCTTAAGGGAAATTGCACCTCTCTTCAAGAGTATTTCAAGCGGAGAAAGACTTAATAAAGCAGAAAAGAAAGTAAAACAATTCTTGGCTAAAAGTAAAGCTGACTTGTGTTAAGTACCTTGGTGCAGAGTGCTGAACTCAGTATCTTACGCACATTATCTCATTTGTGACATTCAGCAGTACTCTGAGGTCCTGCTGACATTAGATACCGCTCTTTTTCTTTCTTTTTTTTTTAAAGACTTCAGTTTTAAAGACGGCAACATTGGGCAGAAGGTACAGAGATTTCCCACATGTCCGCTGCCCCCACACATGCCCAGCCCCCCCATTAGCAACATCCCAACCAGAGTATTCCATGTGTTACAATGGATGAACCTACATGGACACATCATTATCACCCAAAGCCCAAACTTTACATTAGGGTTCACTGGGGATTGTATGTTCTGTGGACTTGGACAGATGTATAAGGACCAGTACCCATGTGTACCCACCTCTTTTTTTTTTTTTTTTTCTGAAAAGAAACTAAAGGTTAGAAAGGTCAAGTGGTTCCCAGTGGACATAGTATTCAGACAGAAGTAGGCCTGATGGCATCCGGCCTACCTATCCACCTTTGGGAGACCTGGCCTTTTCTTCCAGATTTGTTCTTTTCTTGATAGAAAGTGGTCAAACCTTCTTTTGTCATAGTTCCTCCATCTTAAAAAGAAAGGCAAGATGGGAAAATGTTCTCCCTATCCATGGATTTAGTTCCACCTTAAGTCACATCACGTCTGTGTCATGTTCCCTGCCAGGCATTGTACTCTGTGAATCGTTGAATTAAAGACAATAAAGGGACTGTTGCCACGGAACAACTAACTCATCTTTGGCAGGTCAGGCTTAGAGTTTCCCTATTATGAATGGGATCATTTGGATGCAACAGTTTTTATTTTGTGGCTGTTCTTGTTGTTGAGATGATTGCTGTGTGTGACTCTTAATATGTCTTAAGCCCCAGAACCTACTCCCGGGTTGTTTTGTTTTCTAGTTTATTTAGTAGCCCCAAAGATTCGGTTTGGTTGTTAAGTCATTAATGTATTTTGTTGACCTAAAGGAGTGATTCCCAATGGGATTATTTTGCCCCCAGAGAATATTTGGCAATGCCTAGAAACATTTTTGGTTTTCACAACTCTGGAGGAGGGGTTCATGCCACTGACATGCTGCTAAACGTTGTACATGCTCAGTACAGAACCTCTTCCTTCCAGTTTCCCGCTCAAAGAATGATCTGACTCAAAATGTCAAGAATGTCAAAGTTGAGAAACCTGAAAACAAAGCAACACTGTTTTCCACATTTGTGAGAACTTCAGAAGTAATTATATTATACAGCTTCATTCTTCTCGCAACCCAAACTCCACATGCCCAGTCCCTCATTGACTTAAACATTCAACAAATATTGAGCCCCTTTGATATTCCTGGGTTTGAATTCGGTAACAGAAACACAGTGATAAAGAAGTTGGAAGGGGTCCCTGCGCTAATGGAGTTGACAGTTGGTGGCTTAAGTCATAGAAATATTCTAACCCCAGATTGGGGGTGACGTGAAGACACAGTCAATATAACATAAAAGACTTCAGTGGTTGTGGGGACCAGCTTTATTTTATACCTTACATTGTAGTGCACGCTTTGCAGCTTGAGCTTTAGAATATAGCCATTCCATGTAAAAACACAAAACAAAGACCAAAACGAAGTCTGTTTTGTGTATTGCAGATGTGAGTTGCTGCTGCTGAAGGTTCTCCTAACTTCCCAGCATATTATATATGCGATAGTCCTTAATAACAGCACCAACAAATGTTTCAAGTCAGTGTGTATGTTCATACTAGCGAGAGATACCAAGGAATATTAGGAAATATTCTCCAGAGATCATTTAGCTTCAGCAGAGTGAACAAACAAATCAGGATGTTTCTGCTGAGGATCCAAAGGAAATAGCCCATAGGGTCCTTGCCAGCCCACCAAGGGGTTCCTCTGTCAGGAATCTCCAGTCTCAGTTTAGAAAATACCCTGATAGGAATTCATGGATGTCTCCTTTTTGTTATGCAGATGTGCTGTGGATCGACATCCCACTGATATAAACATCAATTTAACAATACTTTGTTCAGACTCCAATGGAAAGAACAGATCATCAGCCAGAATCCTACAGATAATAAAGGGGAAAGACTATGGTAAGTAGAACATAATTTGTTGATTTGGCTTTAATTCGGGCTTTGTTTTACTTTAGCATATGCATTGAAGAGAAAAGGATTTCTACAAAATGAGCTTTTGGGAAGGCATAAACACACTGACCCAACAGTGGTAAGCGAGTAAATTGCACACGTTTTTAAAGGTCCAGTGACTCTTATGAGCCCCAGGAATTCCATTTGGGTAATTATCTTTCCAATGGATTAAACTGTGCTCTGTAGGTGCAAAAAATTTAATGGACCTTCAAAAATTAGCTGTTTATATTTTGCTCCTCTGAGAGTCAAGATGAGTAACTTCTAATATAAGGCAGAACTTGTCATAACATCTTATATACAGTGGAAAAAAACAAGTTAAAGGTAAGAAATTCCTCAATCCCCAATATTCTAGTCTCAACAATTAGAAAAATTGTGTTTCAAATAGTAATGTAATTTCTTTAAGATACCCATTGTAGAGAAAACAAAGTAATTGACATGTAAAAACATGTTATTTACCCACGTCATGAAAATGGAATGTTTAGACATTACTTTTACTAACATGATTACTAGAATGTTTTAGAGATACATATACAAAATAAAGTTGGATTATAATGAAGTCCAAAAATCTTAATATTTTTCAGTGTTTTATTATTTACTCTTTTTGGGGGAAGCAATATATCAAAATTATTATGATTCAGGGAACACAGTAGATTAAGATTATTAAATTGATTGCTTCTTCTATTTACTCATTCAATACAGATATTTATTTAGCACCAGGAATGAAGCAGCTGTGTTAGTTCATGCGGTATTCAGTTATTTTACTTTATTTTTTTTTTCAGGTATTCGTGTGTGCGCGCACACACATCTTATAAAAGCCAAACCAAAGAATAATGTGGTTTGGGAAAAAAATCTCATGAGTCACTAGTTTGATGGAATTTTGGCTATATTTGTAGATTAAACTCTAAATTCTCTAATCACATTAATTGGGCCTCAGCTGAAACTGGCTACAATATTGATAGCCTTATATTTATGTTTTCAAAACACATCCACAGAATCCCCTCACAATGTATACGTATATCAAATCACCACAATGTATACTTTAAATATTTTATAATTTTATTTGTTATCTTTACTTCAGTAAAGCAGAAAACAGAAACGAGAACAAAATAACCACGTGTCAGTACTGACTACCTGCCAGCCCCTGTAGTAACATTATAAATTTGATTCATTTCATTCACGGAACAACTCCGCGTGATAGGCACTATTATTGGCCACATTGTACAGATGGGGAAACTGAGACACAAAAAGGTTAATTATCATACGACGTAAGTGGCAGGGCCTGGATTTAAACCCAAGCTGACTGACTCCAGAGTTCATGACCTGGAAGTTATGCTTCCTTGCAGTGCACTAGTTAAAACTTAATCTTTCCTACTTTTTATAATATATTCACCCTAATTACATGGGAAGGGACAATTACTTTAAAATTACTGTCTCTCCACCAAAGTTTTTGCCTAAAATACTGCCTGTTGATAGTGACTTATTTGACATTAAGCACATAAGTAGCAATTTTCAGATTAATTTGCAACTGGCTTTAGATCTTTTCCATTGCAATTAGTGTACATGTATTCAAGTATATAATGGCACACATGGAAAGATTGAGATATGTGACTATACACATGTAATTTTAAAAAGAATGGCTGCAATAGACTTTGTTAACCATACAACTCTATAAACAAAACTCTTAAAATAGTTTAAACGAAGATATTACTTGAGTGATAATGTTTTTAAATATACAAATGCGGTTTTAAGGACCTTTTATTTCCGTTAAAATATGAACTCTCCAACATTTTATATAACTTGACAGAAGTCTGGATTAATTTACTACATATATGCAGAAGCATTTCTACAAAAAAAATCAACACAAAAAAATTATAATTTTTTACAAGTCTTTGGTTCTTAAGTAAATAACCATGATTTCCACAATATCCAGATTCTAATGTCACTGAAAATTTGGTATGTGTGACAATTATAACAGCAAAGCATTCACAGAGCATTCCCGTTTCAGTACGATGCACATGGAGAGTCTTAATATTTGATATGGTTTAAGCAACGGGAATTATTTCTACTAAATATCTACAACAAGGGTTCTGCCTGTGTACTGTGGAACATACTTCAAATGTAAAATGAATGACCATAATAGTATTACTTGGCCTACATTACTTTTATTTCATAAAAAATATGTTTCATTTGATCTAATGTTACATTGATTTCTTTCCAGAAAGTGAGCCATCACTTTTAGAATTCAAGCCATTCAGTAATGGTCCTTTGGTGGGTGGATTTGTTTACCGAGGATGCCAGTCTGAAAGACTGTATGGAAGCTATGTGTTTGGAGACCGGAATGGGTAGGTTTCTTGGTACCATAATTTCATGTATCAAATGACATATCCATCAATTAGTGGGCAAACTGCCATAAAATATTCAAATGATTGTCTCCCTTTGGGGGTCAGGTCAGGTACACACATAAAGACTATTATTTTCTTTTAGTTCATTATCTATGGTGGTTTTGTTAAAGAACTTCCTAAGAGATGCTTTTTAAACAAATTTGATTAAATTCATAATATAATTTTTAAGAGCAGAGAGGTCTTCATATGGACTTTGCATATGATATAGGCTTTTCCCTTCATCCTTAACATAAATTTACCATGATAATGAGTTACTTGAAAACTATTGTTATACACAAGTTGTACAAGTATTTTCCAAATTATTTGGAAATTGGGAGGCTAAGAATTTTTGTTTTTGCCATACTTTTTAGGACTTTTAACAATAGAACTCAGTTTGTCTTTATTGGTAAGAATACTACAAAGTTACATTTTAGCCTAATTTTTAGAGGTCACGTTGTGGATAATTAGAAGGAACTCTGTGATGAAACCCAAATTAAGAACCTTGTTTCCCGAGTCACTGGCATTCAGGCATATGGCAGAGCTGATATGCTTGGTCACTAAAAGGAACTAGAAAAGTGTACTGACCCCATGATCTTCCCCCTGTCCCTCTCTCTGATTAATAGCACAGCATGGAGTCTAGTCCTGGAGAGGAAGTATCATTCTCTGGATGAAGGGGAGGGCTTTTCTCATACTCAGGTACTTTTAGTGCCCCCCTCCAAACAAAATATTATCTTTAAGTACTTTCTCCCTACATGAGAATTTCAGAGTATTTGCACACATTATGGGCTATATTACTTTTCCTTTTAGAAGCCAGGTTCATGGCACAACAATTATTTATTGTGAGCTTTATTCTAAGCCTTTTATTTATTTATTTTTTTAAGCAAACGCCTATTTTCACTGTAAGTTTACGGTATGTTTTTGTTGTAGGAATTTCTTAACCCTCCAGCAAAGTCCCGTGAGCAAGCAATGGCAAGAAAAACCACTCTGTCTCGGCAACAGTGGTTCCTGTAGAGGTTACTTTTCAGGTCACATCTTGGGATTTGGAGAAGATGAATTAGGTATTGTACAAACCATTTCTATTAAGTTGCTTTCTCACTCCCTTGCCCAAGAGGCTTTGTTTTAATAAGAATAACAATCTTGTCCTCCATTTGCTGACAATGGTAACCTGCAGCAAAGATGACCCACTGTGGAGGTTAGAGATGGCCCAGTCACGTGTTCTTTCCCAATGAGCTTTCCCTGGGCATCTTTTAGTCTTATCTCCACGCCAGAAATATAAAAGTAACAAAGCAGGAAAATGGAAGGCAAGAACAAAAGAGAATTTTTGAGTCCTAAAGAGAGAAAATCTTAAATATCTACTTAAACTTTAGGTAAAGCTGTGTCATTTGTTTCTATTCTCTATCTGAAAGCCTTTCCATATCTCTTGGAACAAATTTTTAAAAAATTGTTGCAATCTGAGTCTCACCTTATCCTCTATTTCTGATTTTTTTTAATACATTGGGACATGCAATTTGTGTAAGATAAGCTGAAGTTTTAGATCTGCTTTCCAACAGAATAAAAATGATCTTCTGAATGACGATCTATGGGACAACACATAATATGTTTGTTCATATGTTATCAAAATGTATGTAACTTACAAGCAAATAGAAGTTGAAATTGGAATGCGATCAAAGAGAAAAAATGCTACTAATTTTAAATCATAGAGATAAACATAGCTTTCATAATGACACTGTTTAAATATCAGCACCCAAACAAACCATGGCTACTATGCTCCCCCAGGCTGAGAGATGAATTTTAGGTGTTAAGAAAGAAGAGTTGTGTTTCCCATCTGAATCCGAATATTTTCTCTAGAGGTCCAGCTTTGGTTTTATTACATCAAATGGGGAATTCATAAGTAAATAGTTTTATGCCATTCACTTAGTTTAACAAGGGACTTAACATGGATTTCAGAGCCACAGGAATACAATGATTTAAAGAAGAGAAGTCCAATCTGTTCTTTTCTTGTTCCAACATTGAAAACATTTACAATTAATTTTCCCTTGGTATCTCCTAGCCCACTCAGAAAAACCAAAGAGATACCCTTCTCCACTGAAATACTCTGTAATGTAATTTAAATTTCATTGGCAAACCCTGGTTTTAAAATATAAATGAGGATTAAATTGTTTGTGGCAGAGTTAGAAATGAATATTTAGATGTTGTGACTGAATCATTCTGAGTTCCCCAGACCTTACTGCAAATGACTCACCATCAATCATCCTGTTAGTGTCACCACCATTGGTCAAAATATGCAAACATCTATCTGCACTTAATACTATGTTGGGAGTAGACCTAACAAATGAAACATATACAATCCCTACTGTCAAAAGCTACAGCATCGTGTATACTTTATAATTAAAATTAAACTGGCTTTCACTGAATTACCCCTTAATGTGATACTCTTTGGCTTTGATTAAGAGCCCTGTGGGGGTGCCTGGCTGGCTCAGTTGGGGAAGCATCCAACTCTTGATCTCGGAGGCATGAGTTCAAGTTTCACGTTGGGTGTAGAGATTACTTAAGAGGGCACCTGGCTGGCAAAGCCTGAGGAGCATCCAACTCTTGATCTCAGGGTTGTGGGTTCAAACCCCATGTTGGGTGCACACATATGTATGTGTGTGTGTGTGTGTATATATATATATATATATATATATATATATAAAGAGAGAGAGAGAGAGGGACATATCTGTCTATATATAGTGTCAACTGGTAAATGCTTTGGAGAAAAGTCCCATTGTGAAGAGGGTTGGGAGCAGTGCAATTTTAAATAGTGCAGTCAGAAAAGATGATATTTATGTACAGACTTGAAGGGGGAAAGAAAAGCCAACCTAGTGGAGATCTAGTGAAGGACAGGAGGCTGGGACAACTTGGGACAGATGCTGTGACAGGTAGAGCCTGGAACAGAAGCTGAGATAGGAACTGAGTCAGGAGCCTGACGAAGAGCCTGAAACTGGGGGGGGGGGGGGGGGGGGGCCTCCTTAGACAGGAGCCTGGCACAGGGGCTGCCTCATGTGTACAAAGCCAGGAGGCCACTGTGGCTAGGAAGGAGTGAACAAGAGGGTGAAGCATAGCACATGAGGTCAGAGCAATAAGGGGAGGCATCATAGGCCACTGCCAGGACTTACTTTTGCTCTGAGAGAGATTAGAAGCCATTGGAAGTACTGAAACAAAGGAACGTGATCCAACTTAAACAATGTAACTTGCTTTAAGGATCTTCTGTGGATGGTATGTTGAAATTAAACATAGAAGAACAAGGGAGAAGCAGGGAGATCAGTTAGGAGGCTCCTGCCCTAATCCAGGACACACTGGTATCTGCTTGTTCTGGAAATAGTAGTAGGATGTGGAGACAAGTGACTGAATTCTGGATGCACTGTGAAAGTAGACTTGTGAGACTCTCATAATCTTTTTTTTAATGTTTATTTTTGAGAGAAAGAGAGAGAGAGAGAGAGAGTGGGGGAAGGGCAGAGAGAGAGAGAGAGACAGACAGACAGAATCTGAAACAGGCTCCAGGCTCTAAGCTGTCAGCACAGAGCCTGATACGGGGTTCGGACCCACCTATTGTGAGATCATGACCTGAGCCGAAGTCGGATGCTTAACCGACTGAGCCACCCACGTGCCCCAGAGACTCTCATAATCTTTAGGCAAGTGATTTTCTTGAGGCTGTGAGGAGATACATAGAGAGATACAGATACATGACATATACATGCGCATGCACATACACACATATACGTACACATACATATATACATATGTACATACATACGTATACATATGTACAAATAGATACAAAAATAAATATAAAATGTCCATTTATTGGGACATCTGGGTGCCTTAGTTGGTTAAGCCCCCAACTTCGACTCAGGTCATGATCTCATGGTCTGTGGATGTGAGCCCCACGTTAGGCTCTGTGCTGACAGCTCAGAGCCTAGAGCCTGCTTCAGATTCTGTGTCTCCCTCTCTCTCTGCCCCTCCCCTGTTCACACTCTGTCTCACTCTCTTTTTCTCAAAAATAAATAAACATTAAACAAATTGAATAAATAAATAAAACAAAATATCCATTTATTTATATGAAATAATCTGCTTCGACAATAGGAAGTAAGGCTTTATAATACTGTAAATTAACTAACTGTATTTCACTTTTCACAGGTGAAGTTTACATTCTATCAAGTAGTAAAAGTATGACCCAGACTCACAATGGAAAACTCTACAAAATTGTAGATCCCAAAAGGTGAGATCTCTTTATATTCCTTGAAGTCAAGCAGTTTGTCCAAGTTGTTTTAGTGTCTTCACATTGAGGACGATGAATTGCAATTAGCAATCAACAAAGATGAACACTTCTGCCTTGTCCATATGCCAAGTGCTATCCTGGGAGAACCCTCCACTCCAGTCTATGAGGGCTAGACTTGACCCTGCTGAACTTTATAAGCCCCATTATGTCCACATATTCATGTCATTCTTGTTGCCATCGGAGAGGAGCATTTGATTTGTGGAATCAGCATCCTCAGTTACACGCCAGAAGAGGACCCTAATGTGAAAGGTATTGGCTTTCATGTTGGAAGCAATAAACCTTCCTCTTCTTTCTAGAAAACTAGAAACATATTGGCAGACTTTATAGCTATTCAGTATGATTTTTTTTGTCAGGTAATCAAGATAAGCTATTTGGCAGTTTCAACATCTGAGCCTCATTTCAAAACTATCTGGAAGCTCACAGCTGTCATGCAGGCTAATGTGACTAAACAAATGGAAACTAAAGAAATGTTGTCATTTACCGCAGCAAGAGGAAGATTTGATGTTTAATCTTCTTTTTTTTTAATGTTTTAATCTATTAAAATTTAATCTATTTTATTTATTTTTAAAAGAGAGAGAGACAGAGACAGAGCATGAGCATGAGCAGGAGAGGGGCAGAGAGAGACAGAATCTAAAGCAGGCTCCAGGCTCTGAGCTGTCAGCACAGAGCCCGACGCAGGGGTTCCAACTTGTGAACTGTGAGATCATGACCTGAGCCAAAGTCAGATGCTTACCTGACTGAGCCACCCAGGCACGCCTAATTTTTATTTTGTTAATGTTTATTTATTTTGAGAGAGACAGAGACTATGAGTGGGGGAGGGGCAGAAAGAGAGGGAGAGAGAAAGTCCCAAGCAGGCTCCAAGTTGTCAGTGCAGAGCCTAACAAGGGGCTCGATCTCAAGAACCATGAGATCATGACCTGAGCTGAAATCAAGAGTTGGACTGAGCTATCCAGGTGCCCCGAATGTTTAATCTTTTAAATAACATATTTATCCCCCGTGCTCTTTTCCACCGACACATCACAACATTGTTATCTTGAATCATAATTAGTCAGTTCTTAACTTCATGGATAAGTTGGAACTATCAGAAGCTGATAAAATTATATACTGTCAAATAGATATTAGCCATGAGTTTAGAAATAACTGTTACAGAACCTAGGTGTCCTCAAATACCACTACTGTTGAATGCACTGTTGCCAGACTCTAGCTCCACCAGGGTGTGAATTTCAAAATCTTTCTGTATTAACTTATCTTCCTGAGCCCATTTGCGTATTTAAATTCCCAAATTTCACATCTCTTTAAAAAAAATTTTTTTAATGTTTATTTATATTTGAAGGAGAGAGAGACAGAGAGTGAGCGGGGAGGGGCAGAGAGAGAGGGAGACACAGAATCCAAAGCAGGCTCCAGGCTCCGAGCTGTCAGCACAGAGCCCTACGTGGGGCTTGAACCCTCAAGCTGTAAGATCATGACCTGAGCTGAAGTCGGACACCCAACCATCTGAGCCACCCAGGCGTCCCTCACGTCTCTTTTAGAAGAATAAATTCCAATATCTAAAAAGTTTGCTAAAAGCAAATTTACACTTTAAAATATTATCTGTAAGTTATAGTGTATGTTTTTCCCCCAGAAAACAAAATTGAGAGTTTTGTCCTCTTCCCATACCACAAAACACTATCTTTCTTGAGAAAAGTGTAAGTTAACATTGGTACTACAGAACAAAAAAAAAAGGAGTGATCAGTCCTAAATGGTCTCTTGGCATATCATTTTCTTCCACGATAAGAGAAGCACCTATTTATATGTTGTAGAGCTTTTCCTCCTTGGATGTGAAACGAATGTCCTCTTTGCCAAAAGCAAAGTGATGAATGAAAAAAATAACAGGCACTTCAGTGGTGGTTGAAGTTGGCAATATTAAGAACAAAAATCAAACTAACGTTAATTCACAAAGTAAGCATTCTAATGATTCATAATGGTGTCTGTCTAGGGATTTCACTCAGATCTAATGCCCTTCGTTTCAAAATAGTCATTGTTATTTCATTAGGTTTGTCAAAGCTGATATGCTTTTACAAGCTTCCTGGTAGTCTTATAATGAATTCTTCCTCCTTCTCACAAAATCTTTCTCTCGTCATCTGGATTGTTTAGTCTGCTGGTGGTGAGCTGAGGTGAATTTTACACCTTCAATCCATTATTCGTGTCTAATTAGCAGGGTTTCCATAAGGGACCTTGGCTTCGTGATCTGAGGGCCTCCTCTAGTAGGGTGGTCTCAGAGTGACATACCTGAAAAGTCCTGACTTCTCATTACAGTGCCTGTTTCTGCTGAGTCCTGTCATGTGTGGGGCCAGGGTTCAGATGTGTGTTTGGTTTTCAGAAGGTGGGGGTAGTAACAGAGTCCCAAACACACTGTCCTTGTACACAGGCATGGACATAAATTTTAAGATTAAACCAACTATAAGAAAACAAATGTTTTCATAAACATTTGTTGGGAGCCTCATGCTGTTTCAATTTGGATGCCAACGTTTATTATTATAGTATTTCTCCCTAGATGAGTTGAAGTTCTATAGAAGCAGACCCTTTAGTGTATGTGAACGGGATTATTTTAGAAACGTGAGCTAATTACTAGCTTAACATTGTTCAGGATGTCTGCTTGAGAGCCAAACTGTTTCTCCAAAACTTTTGAGAGAGAATTTGAAGAAAGAGCCTCATGAACTGAAGAAAACAATAGATAGACATTTCTTGTTATACCTAAAATCTAACTCAACTTAAAATCTTAGGTTAATTGTATTCTTGTGGAGGAGTTCCCAGACTTGTAACAATGTTTTCAGAATCATTACTTTCAAACAGCACTTGACTCATGGTCCTAGAAGAGAATAACACCAAATTATAAAATTTTTATATTCTATATTACATGTCATAGAAATTACATTCTTACTCACTATAAGATTTATGTTTTTTGTTTTTCCCTGCACACACACACACACACACACACACACTCACATATAACAAAGACGAGAGAGTTTAAAAACCATATGCAACATTCTTAAGTCATTTTGGCAAAACTAGATTAGGTTACAGCATTAACCTCAGTCTATAAGGACAATTTGGCCTAATGCTATTTGTTACATAAGCATTTACGTAAGCTTAAAATTATTTTACACTGGGCATCCTTCTCAGAAAAGGATGGCAAGATAACCTGTTAGAAAAATCAAAACTCATTATTTATCATTTAAAAACATGTAAATTCAATAACACTACAACCAGGTTTTCCTAAACGTTAACTAGAACTCAGGAATCATTTAAGGGAAAAGTAGAGAAAGAATGAATTTTCCTTCATGTTAGAACATTGAGGGGCACCTGGGTGGCTCAGTCAGTTAAGTGTTCGACTTCGGCTCAGGTCATGATCTCTCAGTCCATGAGTTCGAGCCCCGCGTCGGTCTCTGTGCTGACAGCTCAGAGCCTAGAGCCTGCTTCAGATTCTGTGTCTCCCTCCATCTCTGCACCGCCCCTGCTGGCACTCTGTCTCTCTCTCAAAAATGAATAAGCATTAAAAAAGTAACAAGAACATTGAACACACTTCAGGAATATTGTCAAAGTTGAACCACTTACATCTCGTGACAGAGTGGAGTTAGGATCAAGTCAATACCAATCACCCAGCTTCCTGAGTCAACTCACTGGATCCCCAAAAGTCTCTAATATTGGGTCCTGCCTGCCCCATCTAGGGGAGCTCCTTTGGCCAACAGTTCCAGAAAACAGATTTCAATACACTGAGTACAAGAGGTGGGCAATAATTTTAGTTTCACCAAAATTTAGTGCCATCTAAGACTAATCAAGACTAGGAACGAGTCCATCTTGTCAGGACACAGAGTCAACTGGTCTTGTCTCTGAATTTTCCTTACCGAAGGACCCTGCATGAAGGTATTTAACTCTACTGTGCTCCTTTGCTCATCAAGAGAGTACAGCTGATCATTCTGCCCCTTCCTCATTTCTGTGGAGTGCCTTTGAAGATAGTTAAATAATACATTTAGAACATCGTGAATTCTGTAGTATTGTTGGTATTCATCCTATGCATTCAAGAATTATTTTCATGTGGAGCCCTTGGCTGGCTTAGTCGGAAGAGCGAGCGACCCTTGATCTCAGGTCGTGAGTTTGAGCCCCGCGTTGGGTGTGGACATCACTTAAATAAAACCTTAAGACAAAAACATGTATATAAAAAAAATAATTATTTTAAGGTGATCTCTTCCGTTTTCAGGATCTCTTCCCAAAATTGGGGTAAAGATGTTGGTGGAGCTTTCAAGAGCTCTTAATACTTAGTTTCCAAATGTCCAAGCATCATGCCCTGGTTGCTTGCTCTGAATTAAATCTTTTCAGAACCAAACAAATGCTCCTGTGGGGTGGAAATTAAAGAATTCTAACAGTTACATACCGTCCAAGATTTATTTTTATAGAACATAATTTTTTTTCATACTGCTGCCAAAGATTCTTTAATTTTTGTGTCAGATGAACTTAAACCAAATGACCCCCCCCCCTTTTTTTTTTACTTTGAAACATTTCCAGGGTTATTTCTCCAGGAATCTGTAAAACAAAATTCTTCCTAATCATATTGATTTAATTACCATGTAGCCAGTCTTGCTCTATTTTAACATAGTGCTTATCTGTTATCTGAACACGTCACACAAGACCATTCCCTTAAGAGGTCTACAAATTAACAATGCAAATTCCAGGCTTCAGAAGTCATCTTATAGAAACGTTGTATCTTCAGACTCCTGCAGTGACCAGTACCAAAAACTGCTCCCCATGCCTCCTCCCCATTTCTCCCCTCCATGGCCCTACTTACTGCCTTTTGTTTATTTTTTTCTTAATATCCTCATCCTACTCCTTATTATCCTGGATGCTGAAGAATACTTAAAAAAAAATCACTTCATAAGAGGAAATCAGTTGTTTATCCTTCGCATATGTCTCAGGGAGCCTGCACGCAGCCTTGCCATCCTAAGGAAAGTCACACATAATAGAGAGGCTTTAGCCCAATAAGCCAGTCTAGTCCCAATTCATCAGTCAAAGTTTTATGCAAGTGGCCCCCCTAGGTTGATAAATCCCCACAGTGCCTGTTGACCCAGCTGCCGAGTCCTCTTGCCGCAGGCGGTGTTTTCATGGCCACCCTGACAGTAATACAAACTGTTTAGCAGCTCCATTGACCTTTCAACTATTAACAGGGACACAGGCTCCACTAGGGACTAGTTTTCAAACATGACAGAATTTCTTAACAGTAAAGGTCATGAACAAGTATATGCCCTATAAAAATCCATTCAGCATGGTGGATTTGAAGTCTAAAAGACAAGGATGCATGTTTTACATGTTTGTTATTATTCTTCTTCTACATATCGGATAACTACAAATGGATATATTCTTACCTGCCAGCTTGTATTTTACTCTTAATGAGCTATACTTTATGTTGAGATGCATAACACACTTTTGACTGACAAATCCTTTCTAAGCTGCTGTATAGCATTTGAAATTTTGAGGATAATATTACAAAAGAAAGGGGTAAGATCAAACTAAAAACTTCTATGAATGAAGGAGCATGCATGCATAATGTATGGTAATGACCTAAGAATAACTGGAATTTTGGTCATACTTTACTAAGATTTGCATATGGATACATATGCACACACATTTAAGCCCACTCAAGTAAGCCACACCCTGCTGCTTAGAACCCCCACCTATTTCAAAATAAATAGAAAATATTATTTAATAATTTATGAAAAAAATCATTGTCACTTAAAATGCTTCTATAAGGCGTTCTTTCTCTCTCTCTTTCACTCTGTCTCTCTCTCTCTCCGTATATATACACATATATATCTCCATATACACACACACACACACACACACACACACACATATATATATATGGATATACATATGTATGGATATGTATGGATATACATATGTATATATATATGTGTGTGTGTGTGTCACATTCCTGGAGATGTGACATATGACCACAGAATTCTGCTTTATACTAATTGTAATCTCTCTTAAACTATCAGTTTTGAAATGTTGAAATATCAATTCCTAGAATTAATTGTACAGATTGCAATGAAGACTTCATTGCCACCGAAAATGAAAAATATGAATAATGAAGAATATATTCTTCAAAATGAGACTCTTTTGTTGAGTAGAAAATTCTTTTTTTTTTTTATTTTTTTGTTTATGTTTATTTATTTTTGAGAGAAAGAGAGAGAGACAGAGCATGAGCAGGGGAGGGGCAGAAAGGGAGACACAGAACCTGAAGCAGGCTCCAGGCTCTGAGCTGTCAGCACAGAGCCCAACACGGGGCTTGAACCCATGAACCATGAGATCATGACCTGAACCAAAGTCGGAAGTTCAACTGACTGAGCCACCCAGGCGCCCCAAAAGTCGAAAATTCTTTAAAGCTTTTCTTTTTAATTCCCATGTTACTCCCCTGCCTAGGGCAATGGTGAAGTCAGATATTATTAGATCTCCTGAATATTTTGTAGTTTCATTGTAAGGCAATGTGTCATCAGATATTGCAGTAATTGAGATAAAAGCAGATTTAACCTTGCATAAAATAGCTCCATAAATTTGTAAAAAGATGTTTTCTAGAGGAAGGTGTACTTATTTATTTATTTATTTAAGATTTTATTTTTAAGTAATCTCTACACCCAATATGGGGCTTGAACTTACAGCTTCAAGATCAAGATTCGCATGCTCTGTCAACTGAGCCAGCCAGGTATCCTGAGAAAGATGTACTTTTTAAAGGAAAAACTTCATCTTAGCATCTTTTTCTCCCCCCCCTTTTTTTTTTTTACTAATTCAAAAAAAAATCTGTTGCTTACACGACTTGTTTTTGTCAACACTGACAAATGAATCAAAAAATATAACAACAAAATTTGGGTATTTGTCACCCTCATGGTCTTGAAAGAGAATTTAAATCGACATTCTTGTGTTCTTTTAAAGACAGAAAGAAACTTGTGTTGAATTTTGCTTCCCATTTAAAACGTTTAGTGATATTTAAAATTTCTGCCTTCCTATGATGTAAAATTAAAACACTGATACCTCTACAGCTTTGTAAGTGAGAAAAAGATTTATTTATTTTTGGTGATTTCTAAAAGAATATACTGTAGGCTTTTAAGTCTTTTGAATCATAATGTAATCAAGGTGTTTTAAATGCCTAGTTTCCCAATTACAGGCATTTATTTAGTAGCTAAGTTTTTTTTATTAATTATGGTTTTATAAATTAAGTTCTTAAGTTAAAAATTGCTTTTGAACATAAACTTCTGAACAGAGTAGATTTCCTTCTTTATATTAGGAAGCAATGGCATTGACTTTTCACTGTGCTCCAATTTTTCAGTTTTTATTTTTATCTTATCAGAGTAAGTATACTGTTACACTCCAGAATTAAATCAGGAGATTTAATCAATCTACAAGTATCTTTTACCTGTCTCCTGTGTTCAAGATATTGTATTATGTGCTACAGAGGGAGGATATAAATGAGAATTTAGTCCCAACCTCTAAGGAGCTAATTTTTACCTTAAATTGGGAGATTACATACATTATCAAAAACATAAATAATATTATCTGAGATAAATAACACTTTGGGACAAAAAAAAATTATGCGAGAACATTGTACACTGTAACTTAACAGTATTAATAGTCCAGAAAGCTATGGATACTGAGATGGGTAAGACTCACCATGATTTGGCTCCCTGGCCCAGTCCGTTCTGCTACACTGTGATTTTCTTTAACACTAACTCTCAGATAAAAGAGAACAATGACCATATAACATGGAAATTATGTAGCTTTTCAAGCAAGTAGGGCCATTATTAGAAGAAAAAGAACAAACCCTCAGGCCGGCTGTTGCAAAGGCAGAGGAGGCTTCTCAGCTCAGAGGTAAAATGAAAGATAAGTGCCTGCATGGGTGTTCCTCCCCAGAGATGCTTCCTGCAGCCCCTGCTCCATGCAGGTTGCACTTCCCAGGAGCTCACCACCATTTTGTTTTTGTGTGTCCCTAATCTCAGCTGAGGCAGCCTCCAGCTGTCCCAGCGCTCTCCCAAAGGTTCCAGGTTTTGTTTTTTTAGTTACAAAGTTGCACAGATCTTGACAGATCTTCCCCAACCCTATTCTTCACATAAACCCTATTATTTTTAATATGCAGTTTTGTACCATAGAAGATTTTTCAGGAACGTGTACGTTGAATTAAAGTGGAAATGCCTATTTTTCTGTATTCACCGCTGATAATTGGGGTAAACCTGTTTCTGAATTTAGGACATTGAAAACATAATGCAATAGACATTGCAGGCAGTTTAAGAAAATTGCACTTTTTTTTTTCGGTAAAAGATGACATTATCATCTAGTTTCATTAATCATTTCTCCTAGGTTTTCCCTTTGAGGAAATACATAATTTTTCATTTCCCAATTTTTCCATGGAAATATATATACATTGAGTTAATCTGAGAAGTTGAATGAAGGAGACCCATATACCCTCGTAGATACTTGTGTATTGTGGTGGTGGTATTTGGATGGTGAGATTAATAGGGGCTAAAATATGGGTACTTTGCTCCCTTTTTCCTAAAGAGGACCAGGTGAATGGAAAGAACACTACGCTAGGAGATAGTTCCAGACTACGTGTAACTAGTTGTGTGAAAGCCATTTAATCTCTTTATACATGTACTGTGCCTGTAATTTGAGGAATAACAGGGCTTGCCTTGCCTCATGAGGATAAAGTTGAATAGGAAATTACTGAAAAGTGTAAGTGGCTTCATTATTTGGTTTTATTATGGTTGCATCTTTAACCATAGAACAGAATTTAGCGATATTTGTGAAAGTTCTCATAATCTTATTAGCCCGAGGCAGCTAAACCTGTGGCTCCCTTCACCAAATCATCACTGCCTTTGCCCCTTTAGAATTTAGTGCTCACTCAATCCCAAACTGCCCAGGTATTAAAGCCAGTCAGCATGACTTCTGAGTGAGCATATGCTCAGCATTTAAATTGCAAGACCTCGAAATGAAGACAACGTTAGTCTCAGAGAAAAAGGCCAAGGCCCAGCCCCATTTTTTCAGCACATTTCAGAACAGAGAAATGTAGTAGCAATTCAAAGCAATGTCTAGGGGAAAAAAATGGCTTTATCCATCCTAAATTGGAATTCTAGAAATATACAGTACAAATTAAAAATTGTAATAGGATATGTGATGTACATAAGTTCAAAGCTATTCTCTTTCTTTTTCATGTTTATTTATTTATTTATTTGGGGGTGGGAGGGGCAGAGAGGCTTGAGAAAGAGAATCCCAAGCAGCCTCCATACTGTTAGTGCAGAGCTCCATCTCACAAACTGCGAGATCATGACCTGAGCCAATACCAAGAGTCAGATGCTTAACCAACTGAGCCACCCAGGTGCCCCCAGAGCGATTCTTGAATTTAAATTATCTTTCCCTTTACTCCAATATCAAGGTTGCTCAAGACATGTATAAAAAGATATTTCTGCAGCCTCCATGTAATATAATGTCAAGGACAGCATTCCTTAATGACACGTCAAATAGTACTTGAAAAATACTGTTAGGAAATGTATTCAGCCATCTATACTTCCATGAAGTCCCAGTGAGACCATTATTGCATGGCTGTTTTTACCTGGAATATGATTGTATTATGAATGTATAAGATTCCTTACAGTCAAATTGAATTTGTATAATGTATTGTTTTACTAGTTGCCACAAAATGGCTCTGTGTAGTCCCCAAACATGGTATAGATCTAGTGGAATACAAAATTCTACTCCTTGTGGATAAATTGACACTGAAAAGAGAAATGTGAACACAAGCAAGAAGAATTTAGTGAATACCCAGACTAAAAATTATCCAGACTTCAAAAAAAAAATCAATTTATATATTGACCTTTGACAAAAGCACTAAAATGTGTATGTGAAAGATGATAACAGTTCTACTAAGTTAGTGCTTATGCCTGTGCCCAAGTTACACAGATGGGAAACAGTAAAATCTATCCCATTATGAGAAGTTTCCATTCCCTTAGCTTTTCTTAGCTAAAAGTGCTGGATATTGGTCTTAGAGATGATGCATGATTATGGATTATCGCTGTGTATCAAAATGCTTACAGTGAGGAAACCCATTAAACCATAGAATCCATGGTGGCATCCAAAGACTGGCTTCCTGTGCAGTGGCAAAGACTCCCTCCAATCATACAATTTCAAAGCATTCTTTACTTAGAAGCTCCTGGCCACACTAATTCATGGCCACATTAATTGCTACTGGCTAGGAAATGGCCCTAAGTGAGAACAGTGCTTCTCAAACTTGAAATCGCATGTGTGTCACCTGACACGCTGGCTATAGTGTAGAATCAGTAAGTCTGGGGAGGGGCCTGAGATTCTATATTTCTAACAAACTCCAAGGTGACATTGGTTCTTCTGGTCTGGAACCATGCTATGAGTCGTAAGAACTTAGATTTATCAGTTTTTCCTTTCCCATGAGAATAGGAAAAAGCATGGAAGAAAAATAGTTTTGCGAAGGTTACAGTTGCAAAGGAACATTTTTCCATGTGTCCCAGTGTGAATGTGGATAAAAGAATAAGACAGTTCTTACATCACCTTGCCCCCTTAAGCAGATTGTTAACTAAGAGAAGCTATAGAATTGTTACTTCTTCTGAAACCTCTAATGAGTCAGGATTTTATAAGTAGGTATTACTCATGATTTTATGTACCTTGTTTTACACTAACATGAATTTAAAATCTGGGCCGCTAACAAAAGTTTCAGAATGAGTCCCCTTACTTTTTGTAAAAAACACAATAGACAGATTTCTGACATATTCAATCTGAAGAACAGGCCTGCTCAGATAGGATTTATCGTTGTGCTTCCATACAGATACACAGAGGACTTCTTATTTATTGATTGATTGGTTGATTGATTAAATTAAATATCATAAAATTAAAACCATCTATAATCTCACTACCTAGAGACATTCACTGTTGGCCTTAGCTACTCACAAAAAGTCATCACATGTGATTATGTTACAAATCACTTGTGCTTCTCAACTTCTTCCTTTATTTCAGGAAAGTATCTAAATCTTTATGATACTACCAAACAGAGTAGGTTTCTAAGAAAATGCAGAATAGAACACGTAGTAATGCAAAGCAATATCTCGGGGGTGGGGGGTGGGGGAACATTGGCTTTATCCATCCTAAGTTGGAATTCTAGAAATATACAGTACAAATAAAAAATTGTAATAGGATATGTAATGTACATAAGTTCAGAGCTATTCTCTCTCTCTCTCTTTTTTTTTTCCATTGTTTTTCCAGAAACAATGCTTTATGCACTAAAGAATTTGGGGCAGTTTTCTGGCACTAGCCCTACTGTTTCATTGTCAAGTGTAGAAAGATTATAAAGTGTGTTTTTCTGATTTAAATTAAGTTTGAAGACTATAGAGATAACTATCAACAAATGGGTTTGATGTATTCTTTATCACAAACCTAAACATCCTTTTGGGTAAGTTTTCTACTTTGAAAGCTACCTTGGACTTCATTCACTAGAGGTAAAGATCCACAAGTTAAAAAAAAGTAATTGTTTAAAAGAAGAACAAAACTATTTAAGCAATTCTTAGTACACCTACATTAAAACACCCAAGTTTCCAGTCCAGTAAGAATAAGAATGAAAAATGAAGCAATCTATCACAGCTATGTACTCTAGAATTTTGTTTAGATGCCATCTAGTTGGGTATATGTAGTATTCATGTAAACATATGATAGTCTATTTCAAGGTGAATAATAAAATTCAAATTTACTTGTTTTATTCCTTTTGTTTTCTCTTCATTCCACGTAAAGGAACCCTATTCTTTTCAATGGAAAAAAGAAATGTTAGTAGAACAAAGAGGGAGTGGAGGGGATGGTTGGGATGACCAAAACTCTCTGTCACACTTTACCAGATATATAACCAGAAAAATGAATTTTAATACATTGGCTTAATTCCCAGCTAGAGGAAATAAGCAATCATATTTCTTTATGTCATGCTTACTTTATGGTCTGTTGTTTATTTACTATGATTATAATTAGTGTAAAAATGTTTCTTTTAAAATGAATGTAACCATGCCTTAGAAGAATTTTGTAAGATTTGAGTTAATTTAGGCAATACAGAGAAATATAGCAAGTGTTTCTTAGTTTTAAGCTTATGATATAAAAGTATAACAGATTTAAATGATATCCCTCCCCTAAATAGCCCATATATTCCTAACGTCTTTACTCAGTAGCACAGAAAATAAACACTCTCTTAAAATTCCATATTCTTATTTGTTCATTCATTCAACAGATTTTTAAGAATCTTCCATGTGCTTTACATTTTTCTAGGTCCTGGAGAGACAAAAAGAAGAGAGGGAAACATTTGTCTTCATGGAATTTATATTCCAGAAAAAGCATTTGAGAAAGTTTCTACTATATGCATTCAATAAACACTTATTGAATGCCTCTGTAGTGTTTTCCTAGCTCCTATGTATATAAGTAGTTGAAGGGGATAAAATACTTTGGTGGCTTGAATATCATCTTTCTAAAACATCCCTCAATCCTAAACTAAATGCTTCCTTGTCTGTATTCCTGTGTGGCTTTATATGCACCTATAACATAACAAAGGTCACACTGCATTATACTTGTATACTTGTTTGTATACTTGTATACTTGTTTGAATGTCTCTCTTCCCCATGGTGTCTCCATGAGGACTGGAACCCAGTTTTATTTATTTCTTATCCCCATGAAGAGCACAGTACTTGCCTGAGGGAGTGACTGGTGTTGAAGAGGGTTGAATATGTCACTTTTGCCTTCAGAAAGCTTTCATTTCAATGGGGATGGAAAAGGAGATAGGAGAACCCATTCATTAAGTCAAGTTCTATAAGAGATAGGCTATCCATCGTGTAAATTTTCAATTAAAAGATGCCCAACAGAATAACAATTTAAAGAGAGAGAGAGCATTTATTTAACATGCTAAGTGAGGAATGTTAGTTGGCCACTTCATAAAAGAAAAAAAAAGATTATTTTCCTAGATATTTAAATAAAAACTTAAGGGAATCATGTTTATATATGACAGCCTTAGTCTCAGATTAGCTAAAGCAAACAAGCCCACGTATGAAATAATTACATCCACAGAAAGATAAGCATTTACTAAATCTTTGGCAAAAACCAACTTAGAATCCGCCTACCTGAGTTTCCACATATTTGAATGGTGAAAAATACTCAAAGCATCTAATTGGAGGATCAGCAGGGAAACAGGAAGCGGATGCTCTGCCCTGAAGAATTGTGTTTCATTCGCAGTCCTCCTTTGTCACATCCTCATTCCTCTTCCCAGTATACACGGAATCAGTGCTTAACACTTTGACTTAAATGGGCAACATCTTCTGGCGGCTGTTGTTTAACTGGTCACTTATATTCTTGATGTAAATGGTGTCCTCTTCTCTATTTTTTTTAGTGTGTATTTATGAGAGAGAGAGAGCAAGGAGGGGCAGAGAGAGACAGGGAGACAGAGGATCCGAAGCAGGCTCTGTGCTGACAACAGAGAGCCCCAACAAGGCTCAAACTCATGAACCTCGAGATCATGACCTGAGCCATAGTCGGATGCTTAGCTGACTGAGCCACCCAGGCATCCCAGTGTCCTCTTTCTTCCTCTTTAAATTCATCTGCTTAGACATAAACCATATTGTCAAGGAGTGTAGGAGCTACATGCCTGCATATTTTGCATCATATATAATGTGTGATATATTTTTGACACACTCTACTTTTTTAATATTTATTTTTGAGAGACAGACAGAGAGAGAGAGTGAGAGAGAGAGAGAGAGAGAGCACACACATGAGTGGGGGAGGGGCAGAGAGAGAGAGGGAGACAGAGGATCCCAAGTGGGCTCTGTGCTGGCATGGGCTTGAACTCAAGAATTGTGAGATCATGATCTGAACTGAAGTCAGACACTCAACCAACTGAGCCACCCAGGTGTCCCTGACATACCCTACTTCTGAGTCTTTTTTTCTTGAATGAGTCAGAAAGAGGGTGAATGAGTGAGTAATCAGTAGAAGTTAGATAAACAGACTTCGGTTACCAGTAAAATTTGAACAATACCTGTTTATTGAATGCCTGTGACTCAGAAGAACTTCATGGCTGTTGAAAAACAGCTCCTCTAGTGATCAAAAATGCCACCATTGTTGCACAAAGTAAGAGTTTTATTTTAAAGTTTATTTATTTATTTTGAGAGAGAAGGAGGGAAGGAGGGACAGAGAGAGGAAGAGAGAGAACCCCAAGCAGGCTCCTTGCTTTCAGCACAGAGCCTGACTTGGGGCTCAGTGTCATAAACCCATGAGATCACGACCTGAGCCACAATCAAGAGTCCGATGCTTAACTGAGCCACCCACCTGCCCCAAGAATTTTATTGAGAAAGAAATAGAGCCGACTTGGGGTATTCAACAACAAAACAGGAAGGTGAAAGTAATGCCCCCACTTTCCTTGGCATAACCATTTCATTTTTTCTCCACCTCATCGCACCTTGCCCTCTCTCCCAGAAAGACTCCCTTCCTTGGGGAACACATGGAAATTATTCATGTTGTCGGACTGATAATAGGCCCAGCCCATGGAATGCCTTGAGGACCTTTCACATAAATTGACATTTCTAGATTTAAATAAGAGGTTAAGGGAGCTTTCTGAATTGTCACATTAGTTGCAAAACTCAGTACTTTCAACGTAGAGTGGGACTTTTAGTGGAGAGAGAAGCGAAAGATGTCACTATGTATTTTGAATATGGTTTGAGTCACTGTAGACACAGCTGGAGGTCAGGCCCCAAAGTATTTTCACTGCCAGAGGGACAGAACAAGATAACCTGTCTCAAGAAAAAGGAGTCAACAGGGCCTAATTATGTGCTTCTCTTAGAAGGCTATATCATTTACTTCTTCTGGTGGCTTTGACCTATAATTATCACCTTCTTTGTTATGGTCCTTAAGGAGTCCAACTGCTTTGGCCATCCTAATGGTGGTGATCTGAGTAGTGCTGAGTGTTTGTTTACATTCCTGAACTTTTGGAAAGCACTTGCTCCCCACACTGTGACCCAGGCAACAGTGACTGATAGAGGAATCCCACTGTGCACTGTTTCTCCTACATTAGGTGATGAGCACTTATGACCATGCTTCTAGCCCGACTTGAATGACAGCCTCTTATTTCAGAACCAGTAAGAACCACAGACCTCTTCTTTTGAAGGCATCTCTAAGTGATGGCAGTTGTAGAGCAATTAAAACAAAGTCTGTGACTTTTTACTTAGCAGATACGATGTTTCTGTTTGCTGCTAATAGCATTATTTTTCTTCAGAGCAGGACAAAATAAAAGATCTGAAAATGTATCTATATATCTATATATATCTATATCTATCTATCTATATATATGGTTTATTTTTTGCATAAAGGGTTGAAAATTTGAGTCAGTCGTACACACACACACACACACACACACACGATATCCCTTCGAGAAAAATCAGTCTGAGAAAGGTATTTCAAGAGAAATGTAAATTAAACAAAAAATGATTCCCAAGCTTTCTTGGGCTGCAAGTGGCCATTTAGATGAATGCCTTCACCCCTGTGATATTGCCAAATATGCCAATAACAAGTGAAACCTATCTCAGATGTTATTCCTAAACATTTTTGTAAACCGGGGTGGGGGGGGGAGTTTTAAACTATGTGTCTTTATTTTAAGAATTTTAATCGCTAGAAATGTTTAGCTACCAAATAGAAAACACCAATACAATATAATTATATTTTTAATTAGTGAATTTTGATCATGACAAAATTTCTTGTAATGTTCATTATGATGTTCTCTGGTCCAGAACTGGTTAGGTTGTTTCTTCATTGGTATGTATTTTGTATTCTCAGAAAAGTTGTCCGTCTTTCTGACCCACTTAAAAGAAAGGAAAAGAAATGCTTTGCAAGCTACAAATTCACGGGATTTCATCCTGATACTGGTTTTCAACCCAAATACACTTTGATCCATTGTCTTTTGACGCAGACCTCTGATGCCCGAGGAGTGCAGAGCCACGGTACAGCCTGCACAGACATTGACTTCGGAATGCTCCCGGCTCTGTCGGAATGGCTACTGTACCCCCACGGGCAAGTGTTGCTGCACCCCAGGATGGGAAGGGCACTTCTGCAGAATTGGTCAGTATATCTGTTGTGCCCAGGAAAGGCTGGGCACGGGACAGTCCTTAGGAACTCAAGAACTTACCATCAGCTATTTCTTCTAGAATTATCTACGGCTCAGAATTTAGCCGTTTATAATGTGAATGCTCAGCCTGTTTCTGAACTTGCAAATGAAATCTTTCCCATTCTCTTAATGTAAACAATTCACATACATAAGTTAATCATAAATGTAAAAGACTCTGAAATAATTGAGTCCTTTCAAATGGTGAAAAATGAAAACAGCACAACTAGATCATCTGTACAGGCTCAGTCCTAGGTTTGAGATTTCACACCAGCCAATGACCTAGTGTTTGCAAAGCCCCTCTCCAAGTGCCAGCATTTTCCAGACACCCCATAAATGCCCTCCCTAACTTTACTGCCTGCCTTCTTGCTACAGTGCACTAAAAACAGGGTTTTTCAGTGGGTGTTATTAAATAAAAAGGAGAAAACGCAATTATCTAGGGGCACATTATGAGATTTTTTAATTCTTTTTGCCACTCCCTTGTGAACCATCAACTAGGTATGCAGCTGCTCAGAGACAGCAGAAGAGATTTATTCCACGGTTACTCTATCCTTTAACCAGGGATTTCCTCAATTACATGCAATGATGTTTAAATTCTACTTGGTGTGAAGAAAATTAGATAGATTCAGATACCTAGCGTCTAGGATGTATGTGGTGAAAATCCATTTTCGGGAGAATTTTTTTTTTCTTTTTATGTTATCTATATGTGATGATGGATGTTAGCTAAATCTATTGTGGGAAATCATTTTGCAATATATGTAAACCAAACCATCATGCTGTATACCTGAAACTTTTACAGAGAGACATGTCAATGACTTCTCAGTAAAACTGGAAGAGATTTCCATAAGGACACATGCATTTTTAATGCGTTTTCAACAACCAGCATATACATATTACTTACAAATATTTCAAATCTTGAAGCCTCTCTTGCCAATGAAAATGTGTTACAAATTCATACTTAATATTATAGTTAATGTGTAAATGTTATTTTTTCTTTATTTGAAACACATATTTGTTCCAAAAACTTCAACCGTAACTTCTCTATATATTGTCTAACAAAACGTAGGCCACATTTACAGTCACATACGCAGTGTACAATTTAAGTTTAAATTGATTCAGCACTAATAACACTACCTGGTTGATTAATACCATGGTTATATATCTAGGAGAGAGTTATCATAATTAAAAGTCTACAGAAATTAGGTAATTACATTAGTTAAAATAGCTGCTTACATTTTATTTACCCATTCTGTCTTCTTTTCCCTTAGTTGACAAAAAAATGAGGATCAGTGTTCAAATGCACAGATATTCTAATTCCTGATAATGTATCTTCATTCTGCCCCCTTTAATGCCTGACAATACCTATTCTCTCTGCTTCTTTTATATAGTGTCCATTCTGTTTTATTCCTTACTTTGCATTTTGCCTGACCTCGTAAGTCACCTCAAGCTATCAGATAACAAATATTTATTGAGTGCCTTCTAGCAACAGTATGTTTAAACTGAGGGTAAACAAATTATTTTAAATGTAGGTGCATTATACATCCCATTATAAATAATGATAATAATAAGTGATGTAAATGAAAATTGACATTCTTTGAGATAACATGAAGTTTTATTTCAGTAAAGTACTTTAATATTTCCAGTTATCAGTTTAAATAGTTTGAATATATAAGATCAGAACCATTTTATAAAAGTAATCTATTCATGATATTTTTGACCTAAGCAAGAACTTTATTCATATACTAACATAGTTCATCAACCACAAATGTAAAAAAGAAAATCATCTCATTATTCTCTTGTTGTTTCTTTTCCATTTGTCAACCACAGACTCCTGGGTTTTGATTAATGCATTTGAAAAGGTTAAAATAACCCTGTCTCTTGAAAGTATGAAGACACGTGTTCAAGAAATTTGTTTCTGTCTTCGGTGGCTGCACAGCCCACATTTATCCCATCAGTAAAAGACAACTTCTAAAACCAATTTTATCTCTCCACCTCATTTTAGCAGTAAATCTTTACATTTCCCACCTATATTGTGGTGGTAAAAATCCTTTTATGAAGAGATTCTGTGTGGAGAGTCACCCTGAAAAGGATTGGCCCGCTGCACTGCCCCAGAAGGGGCCACGAAGTGTAATCAGAGATGAAGCGATGCTGTGCACCCCCTGGGAGCTAAAGGCAGGAGGAATGTAAGGGAGCTGTTCCATCTAACCAAAACTGAGAACTGACCCTTCCTGTATGTTGCCCTGGAGATGCTGAAGCTGCCGCGTCTCCCTCTCAGGCCAGGCCCTTCCCACATTAAGGCCCTGCCCTGGAGAAATGGGAACATGGAGTTACTTGGAAGGCCCTCTGTTGGAAATGCCCTCATGCAGCAGAGATATTTGAAGAACTAAAATCCTCGTTTTAAATAGAGTCAGTTCTGCAAGGGCTTGAAATGGTTTCCCGTGATCTCCGCTTCCCTGGAAATGTCTCCCATTCTCTACTGAGTCCTGGCTCCCACATAACTGTGGGTCTGGAAACCTTCTTTCCTTCTTGTTATTTACTATCTTTTGGATCACTGTTTGACTGGCTACCTCCTTCTTCCCCTCCTTTCCCTTACTCATCAGATATTTGTTGGCCTCGTTACTCGGTGCTGTTTCTGACATGCAGAATGAGAGTGTGATTTTGTCGCTTTTTCTTTTCCTGCCAGCAAAATGTGAGCCAGCGTGTCGTCATGGAGGTGTCTGTGTGCGACCGAACAAGTGCCTCTGTAAAAAAGGCTATCTTGGTCCTCAGTGTGAACAAGTGGACAGAAACATCCGCAGAGTGACCAGGGCAGGTATTCTTGATCAGATCATTGACATGACATCTTATTTGCTGGATCTAACAAGTTACATTGTATAGTTTCTGGGACTGTTTGAATCTTCCTTTCCAATGGGCATTTATTTTTTATCCTGTCATTAAAAAGAAAGACTGTTCTCCTGCTACACACTTCCTGTGATTTCATTTTCTTTTATTAATTTAAAAATAATTTCCAGAAATGTGCAGATCCTGTGTGTGTATGTCGGCACGTTTGTTCACATATGCACATACACACACACACACACACTCACAACCCCTATACGCGTGGTTGCATAACAGATGGATTTTAAATA
Source organism: Panthera tigris (assembly GCF_018350195.1). NCBI lineage: Eukaryota > Metazoa > Chordata > Mammalia > Carnivora > Felidae > Panthera > Panthera tigris. Next base: position 81,832,442 of record NC_056663.1, on the reverse strand, counting down.
TATATATTTCCTTGTGTGGGGTAATTTACACAGAAATTCCATTGTAAATTGATAACGGAATTTTTATGTCACCAAAAGAGATTATCTGACTTCCCAGGAATTTTCTGTCTGTAATAGCTAAAGTCAACTTTAATGGAGTTTTGAAACATCACTGTGCAATCTGATGGATCTAATAAAAAAGGCAATATTTTTATATTAAAGGATTATAATGTGAGAGATTGTTTCAGAACTCCCTGATGAATTTCTAAATGGGCGACGATATAAAATTGTAATCTTCATTTGTATCAATGTATCCAATTACAGAATGTTACCCACTTACCTTCTTATTGGCAGAGAAATCCGGTTACTCTAGTTTAATCTCAAGATTGTTTTCAAGCGTTTTATAATTAAATCATAACGGCATATTCTGAAATCAATCTTCCTAAAAGGTCTGCTTTTATTATATATTGTATCTAACAATAGGCACTGGGTTTGTGTTACCTATTTATATTTTTTATTTTATTTTTATAATATAGACATCACCTAGATGAAACATCTTTGCCCTGTCCTGTAAAATACTAAAGTTACATTTTTCACCAACTTAATTGGAAAGAAGGGGAGTGAGAAAGCAAACAGTCTTTAATGTGCTGTGGATCTAATCTAGCAATGTGCCCCTGTGCCAACATGTAATCATTAACGACGGATGAAAAAGCAAGAAAACAGCCAATCCTTATAAAATTCCAGCATTAAACATATGTAAAGTGCTTTTCACCATAGCAAGACTGTCAGAGTATATGTGATTAGAACGTTGCAGATTTCACACTGAATGAAACTCACTGGAGAAGAGCTCACTCGTTTCTAACAAATCTTGGCTATGTAAGCTTAAAATACTAATTCTTGCCAAATATGAGTTTTAATGTATATGTTCCTTTTAAGACCTCAGTGAAAATCCTCTTTGGTTAATGTATGAATAAATTTCTATAAATGTTCTGTTCAGGTTTTTAAAGAAATGCCATGATCTAATTTAAAACTGCAAAAAGTCTGATAGACATTTTTCTTACTGGTTTTTGAGGCCAGCTCTCCACATTTGGATTGTAACAAAATCATAAGGCCTCTTTGCACTACTGAGAAAGCATCTATCGTGACGTGCACACACCCGCTATGGGTTGTCCTTCTGTAAACATCTGTTCTTCCAGAATCTAAATTGTAGACTAGTATAGAATATGAGCACAGGCTGACTTTCCAAACCCACTCCTTACCTTTGGGAATATGAACCTCAATTAAAAAGAATAAAATCGGGTAACTAGTATTTCTCTATTGTTTTAAAGTGAGAGGTTTGTAATTAAAGCACAGTGAGCATTTATGTAGAAAGGTTGGTTAAGTACACTGCTCTTGTCTTCCATATATGATTGCTTAAGTTTCAAGTGACCTCATGCCAAATGGAAATGGGTTGAGAAATCTTGGTTCAGTGCTTAGTGAACAATAGCCTGCATTAAAAAGTGCATGCATAATTTTGCACAATTTAGATTCAATTGACAGTCTATTCAAAGAAGTCTCAGGATTAAATGAGCATGGAGACCAAATTGCCCTCTTACCCCAGAAAAGGGGTGGTCCCTTCTAGTCACACTAACACTTCATTGGCCCAAGAGTGTGACAAATCTTGCAATGAACCTGCAGTAGCCCGCATCTGGAGGTTAATAGCAGTCTTTTGTCTCCTTTGCTTTCTCTTCATAGCCCTTTTACTGAATTCCATCACAGAAAGTTTTACAATTAAAAAAAAAAAATGTCCTGACAACCATTTTTGTAAATGGACCTTACCATCTAATCGTCCCTTATTCAACGTGGGTGACATTAACAAAATGTGAACTTCTGGTGAGGGAGCCAGCTGTCTAAATCTGTCAAATTGTGCAGTTTTATTACACATTCTCCTGTTCATAGTTTCACTGAAAACAATAAGGATACTGCTATATATTCAGCAAAATCTGAAAAATCCAGGGTTTCTTCTTACACACTTAATCTTTCCATCTCTTCCAAAAGAATCTTTCCAAACGAAAAGGTGTTATATTGCCACTAGTCCTACTGTTTAAAAATATCTATATTAAATTGACCAGACCCAAACGTTTACACAGTCCTTTCCCAAGTGAAAGAGTTTCAAATGTCTTAGAAAAACATATGTACCCCAGGTGTCACTGCCTTTTCTATTGTGAATCATTAGAATAAAAGGCTAAACTCTTCTAAAAGCGAAGATAGCAAGATCCATGGATATTAAACCCGAGCAAAGAAAGTCAAGTCATTGGAGCCATTTCTTTTTGTTCTTGGGAGAGACGTAAATAGCGGTGGCTAATTGATGGAGACATATTTTAAACTCAGTGATCATTTCAAAAAAATCTTTTGACCTTTCTTTTTTCCAGTCAGATTTTTAAACTGTGACTGGAGAATTCTCTTGAATGATACATGATAGGCAGGTAGGAATTGGTTAAAAGTATGAGCTAGGGAAAAAGTTATTGTTTTGTCCTGTGAATGGCAATGTCTACTTGGTTCTGGAAGCACACAATCAGAATGCAAAAAATTATGTCCTTGGTATGAGTGTAGATGTGTGAGATAAAGCTAAAATAAAGAAATGGAAAAATGTATATTATTACCCCTTTGTCCATTCTGGACCTTAAGCTTTGGGTGTCCATTTAATGTGAAATGCTGTTATGGAAGTTATAAAGGGTTGGGAAAAAAAAAAAAACTTTCTACCATGGCTTTGGCCAAACTCTTGTCCTGGTTAATAGAACCCTGCTTTCTGGCCAGTTATTTAAGGTAATGAGAAGAAAACTGAATTGGCACATCATTAAACTGAAAAGAAAAGAAGAGTTAAAAAAAATAAGGTGTGCGATGATAAAAAGTTCCATCTATACCTTTTCTTCTTGGAATTTTGTTTCGGTGTGGCTATTGTAAAATATAGGTCTTATTCTTTCACAAAGAATACTCAGAAGTTTTCTAAGATTATTGGACTATCTCATAAAGAAAGAGCAGAGAAACATACACATACAACATAGACGCACGACCTGAATAGAAAACCATTCTCTTTTTCATTTATATACTTCAGAGCAGGTGCCTCTTCTCTATTGATTTCTTTGAAAATAATTACAGCCCAATGTATTAACAACCTTAATATGTTTCTTTTCGGTATTATTTTTTAATCTCTGAATCATAAACTGTATAATAAGCCTACCAGGTATGAAATATGAGGTTAGATGCTACATCCAGGGTCTTTCAAAGCATACATTAACTTAAACTTAATTATTAGTCTAACATTCTTAGCTCTGAAACAGAAAAGAGAAAGCAAGACCAAATTTTTAAGAGGAAAAATATGTATACCCTAGGCAGATGTAGTTGGCCGATTGATATATTAAAGTTTCTGAGCGTCTCTACAGAATGTTACCTATAGTATTTATCTCTACCCCATCTCTGTCTCTCTCTCTCTGTCTCTCTGTCTCTCTTCTCTCACCTTCCCTCCCCACCCCCCTCATATATCCTTCTTCCTGTAACCTCTTCCTGCTCTTCCATTTCTATCGGTTTTGACTAAACAAACATGTCTTCAGTAGTACACCCATAATGAAGATGTCCTGGGGTAGATAGCTATTGATTTTGCTCATTATGACCTTTGTTTTCCTGAAAAACACCCTCTCCCAATGTCACATGTGCTCAGACTCTATCATGAAGAACAGTAGACAAATATGAATATATTAGATCGACCTATTACAGTTGTCGAAAAAAATAACCAAAAGGATAAATGACTACAATCCTGGATGCTCCAGCTTGGCTTGTGTTCCATCATAGATACAGGAAAACACAAAGAATACCCCAGTCAAGAGCTTGAGCTAACAGTAGTAAAAGTTAGTAGCTATTTCCTAGTCAGGCATGACCATCTGTATGGAGTCTGTTTTGAAGATTATTCCAAATCTCTCCTTTCCCCACCTCTGGGTTGAGACTTGAACTTGCAGAGAAATCAGACCAAAGTTCCATGCCCAGAAAATGTACATATATCTGTATCCGTGCTAGGAAGTTAGTGAGCCTATTATTGTGAATACTTTCAGAAAGGCCCTCTTCAGAATATCCTAAAGAAATACGTTTGCTATCTTACGTTCTTTCTCTTCATCACTCTAACACAAATTAGTCATACCTCCAATAATTAACGATGTCAGAGAAGGTGGACACTGAATAATAGAAGCATTTTGATATGAAAAATACTAAAACCATGACCTTAAAATCTGCCAAACACTAATCCTAGCCAACTTCAACACTTCTGTCTCTTAAATATCTTCTCGTAAGGTTTAAAATTGCTTTAAAATAAGTGTTTAGGACAGTGAGCTGCATTCAAGACAGCACGAGTGCCATTTTCTTGTCCATCATAGTGGTACCCTCCCTAGCTGATAGGAAGAGATGTATTCATTTGTCAGCTCAGCACTTTTCTTAAAATCTCCAATTAAATCTGAACCCAGGAGATGCCCATCATTTACCTTGCTTTCTTTTGTATAGGTCATATATAAGCAGATTGAAAAAATAAAGAGTAAATAATGGATTCCTGGTATCCACATAAAGCCTTAGGTCTAAAAATTGTTAATGCTTTTTTTTTTTTTTTTTGCCAGATTACACACTGACTTACCACAAAAAAAAAAAAAAAAGATATCAATTCAACATGAATTCTAACCTATTAGAATTTGCTCATGTATATCACAGTCAGACATCTAGTTTCAGTAAGGATATTTTTTTGCATGTGTCAATTATATATTACTTAAAATCAAAATATATGTATATTTTATATATACATGCAAATTAACAAATGTTTGGTGGGTTATCTCAATTGACTATAATATGTTAAGTTAAAAAAAACACATTTTTAGCACATAGGATTGAAAGAACATAACATTAACAGTGCTGTAAAATTCATAATGGATAAATTTACAATAAACTTTGTCTTCATAGTTAGAAACTAATTCCAGTACATTTCTCTTTGCACTGACGACTAGCCAATAGTTTCCATTCATATGAACAATGTGTGATCAGGTTTGGTGTAGTCTATGCCCAGAATGTATGTTGGGTGTTTACCCCATTCTTAAAATCTGAGACATGACTTTTCCTAGAATAAGTTAAGATTACATGTATAGTAGAACCTAATACTATTAATACATTCTATTCATAATACTATTATTGAGAAATTAAATTGACAGCCTTATGAGAATCAGGTGCTCTCCGTATCTCATATCCACAGGACATTTTTGGACATGCATTTCACCAAGAACCACATAGTAACAAGATAAATGATATGAAGGTACTATGGAATTTGGATGGCTTGATTCCCTAGGACATATTAATTTGAAAGAAACCCATCTAATTAAAATGAAAAAATTATCAAATCATTATCATCAATAAGCATAAAAGAAATCTGAAAAAACAAAACAAAACCCCTGTGTCTTCCTTGGCTTTATCTTTATGATTAATTTAGTCCAGTTTTAAAGAATAGTTAGCTTTCTTATTCTTCTAACGTGTTTTCGTTCTTCTAGCTGTTCATTTTCCTTTAGGTTGTTGACAAGTAACGAATCCTTGCCTGAATTTCTGTTAGGACGTGGAAAGCTGTGAGAACAAGTGGTAAAGGCAGGTACATGTTTGAGGGAGCAGAGGTAATATAGGTACTAGTTGGGATTTGCATAAATGTTCTTCTGAAGGGTAATAGGCAAAGTCATTGGCTCAGATAATCCCTCTAAATTTGACTTAATCTGATTTATTTAACCAAGTTATTAAAACATTCAGTTCTCCTTGATCAATCCTCTATTATTCAGCTACCTTTCCATTCATTAACTCCACAAATATTTATTGAAGTGCCTGGAATGATTATGTGCTATAGAAAAGGCAAGGATGTTTACAATGGGGGATTGTGAGCCCAGTGGGTATGATGAACATGTTTGAAGCAAAAGACAATAACCAGTCACACCCAAGCAGCTCCAATTCAGCTCAACTTAGAGTCCAGCAATAATAGTACAGATGGCCTAAAGTACATCTGTGTGTATCTGTACGTGTGCACACACCCATGTATATATATATTTATCTATCTGTACAAACACTACATATGTATACACACTATCTATGTAATATATAATATATGTATAATGCATATAAATTCTAACAAGTGTATTTGTGTTATCTTTAAAATAGAACGATTGTATCTTAAAGTGGTAAATGCAGAGAATTGGATTTTATTGTTGATCTGTGGATTTAATGATTTTTAGGTGAAAAGGATGTTTAAGTGTACAATTTCTTTTCTTAATTTAATATATTTATGTAAATGCATGCCTGAAATTTGGTTAGATTGGCTGTGTTTTGTGTCCTTTAACATGATCAAATGTATTAAACTTTATCTTATGACCTGATATATATGTGCTATTCTAAAATTCTTTTTTATTTTAGTATTCAAAATTTTTCCTAAATATTCAGAATGGTTATATAAATGCTTATTTTTAAATATTCTGTACACAAACTACTTCTTTAAAATATGCTTTCCTGTTGTCACTTTTCATGTTCTAATTTTAAATTTTTATTCCCCAAAATATATGCCAATGTTAAGGGTCAGTTTCATTGCATATATATATACATATATATATGTATATATACGTATATACATATATATGTGTATATACATATATATACATATATATGTATATATATATATGTATATATAATATGTATATGTATATATATATATATACATATATATCAGATGGCTATAAGAGGTTATGTTGATTCAAATTTATTCTACATTGTAAATAGTTTAAATCTGATCCCTTTAAGTCAGTAAGAATTAATAAGTGAAAAATGTAAAAGAGCAGTTGAGAGTACTGAGTGCCCAAATTGAAAGGAAGAAGTATATAGAAGGGGAGGGACATGAGAAAAGATGATTGCAGATACCCCAAAACTTGCCATTTTGCCTCCAATTAACCCTATCAGGAGTATTTATATATATCGTCAGATATGGTATTTTGAACATAAATTTTACATCTACCAATATTCTTTTTTTTTTAATGTTTTATTCATTTTTGAGAGACAGAGACAGAGCACAAGCAGGGGAGGGGCAGAGAGAGAGGGAGACACAGAATCCAAAGTAATCTCCAGGCTCTGAGCTTCCAGCACAGAGCCCGACATGGGGCTCGAACCCATGAACCGTGAGATCATGACCTGAGCCAAAGTCGGACGCTTAACCGACTGAGCGAGCTACCCAGGAGCCCCATAATCCACCAATATTCTTTAGAAGAGCAAAATGATTTCATCTGGGTCTCCTTTCTTCCTGAATAAATACATCTCTTTGACTCATTGAGAAGAAAAGCTGTTTCTCCATAAGAGATCATTATTTCTAAGAGAATAAAAAGTGTTATAAGGTGCTTATTCATAGGCAGAATCCCTGGGATCAGCTTAGTCTCTAAAAGTTTCAAGTTAGGCAAAATCACTCCATGAAAAGTACCCTTTAGTTCATTCCACATTGGCTGGGGAGCACCAGAATTCTGTCTTCCTCAGGCACTGCACTTCTAGGTCTTAGCGTGTGTCCCCACAGTTTAGCCCTTAATCACCCTGTGTTTCCTGTGCATGTCTGGTCTTCCAACCAGATCATAAATCTCCTGAGGGCATCTTCTACCTTTGTAATCCCTGACAGAGCAGCTCCTGCATACTTACCTTAAGGAAAATAATAATCATACGTATGTAACAGCCTAGAGACGCAACTGGTTTTTTGCTGTTGCTAATCTCTCTGGGTTCCCTCGCTCTCCCTTGATTGGCTTCTCAGCTCTGCCATCACCAGTGTAACCAATTCCCCCACATTCAATTTCCTTTGTTGTAAACACTTGCAATGGTTTCTGTTTTCCTTTTTTAGAACATGATACATGTATTAATTAGAGTGCTTTAGACACAGACGAGAAGAGAGAACATAGTGGAATTACGAAGGGACACGATGAGATCTCCTGTAAGAGAACACATTCATAATTCATTGCCTTCAATCCCAATGTAATCACAGGAAGATGAAGTCAGAGAGATCTTACCTGGAAACCTGATACAAACCCTTAAATTATTTAGGCAGCTGCCAATGGAAAAGGCATTCCCACAGTTGTCATTAAGAATTTTCATACCTCATGGGGTGCCTGGATGGTTCAGTCAGTTAAGCATCTGACTCTTGATTCGGCTTGGGTCATGATCTCATGGTTTGTGAGTTTGAGGCCCGCATTGGGCTCTGCGCTGACAGATAGCTCGCTCTCTCGCTCTCTGTCTCTCTCTCTCAAAATAAATAAACATTTAATAAAAAAGAATTTTCACACCTCACATATGTACTATCAAAAGTATCAGCTCCAAAAACAAACAAACCAAAACAAAACCTATCAGCTTCTAGTTTTGTCCAGGAGTCTGATAGCTAATTCGAGAGATAGTTTTATGAATTTGCTTCTTTACACTCATTTTATATATATATATATGTATATATATATGTGTATATATATGTGTATATATATATACACATATATATACACATATATATATACATATATATATACATATATATATTTAGACTAATATACTATTTCCAAAGGAAGATAGCAGCTATGCTTAGTATCTCATAGAAAAGGTACAGTTTTTCCTATTTGGAGTTCCAAAGAGGTCTCTCTGGAGATTAAAACCTACCATCATTCAAAGATGAGAAGATAAAAGGGAGAAAAACAACTTGGATGAAATCTTTCTTCTGCATTTCCATAATTTAATTTATGTTTGATTTCTCTATGACATTTTCTAATGTTAAAACCAACAGAATTTAAAAGAGGAAACAAGGGGCCAGGAAGAGGGAGGGAGAAGCCTGGGTACCTCCTGACTATAAAACTCATTCTTCTTGGGAATATGCCCACATCAGAAACTACTTGAGCTCACTCTTGTAACTTAAGAAGATGTTGTCAGATCCTTTTGACATATTTATAGCCTTATAATTAAAACTACTTGATGCAAAATCCATGTGCTTTATGTAAAGCAATGTATATTATCATAGACACTCTGTTCTATGATCTACAGCTACCAAAGCCATGTATTCCAGGTAGATTGTCAGGAACCCTGGACGAGAGCTGTGAGATATGGATCCTGGTCTTGTATCTACACCTAATTAGCCAGGTGATATTGCATAAATCTCTCGCTGCACCAGGACTCAGTTCCTTATGTAAGGTTCCTTCCAGCTAATAACTCTAATACAACTAATGCTGTAACAAGTATTTCTGTTAATATTACTAATCCGAGAATCCATGTGGATGACAGATTTGAAATTGGGAAATCTTAGATAGGAGTCTGTTAACTACTCCATTTCTTTTCTCTTTTTTTAAATGTTTTTATTTATTTTTGAGAGAGAGAGAGACAGAGAGAGAGAGAGAGAGAAAACGAGCAGGGGAGGGGCAGAGAGAGAGGGAGACACAGAATCCGAAGCAGGATCCAGGCTGTGAGCTGTCAGCACAGAGCCCAACTCAGGGCTCGAACTCACAATCGGTGAGATCATGACCTGAGCCAAAGTGGGACGCTTAACCCACTGAGCCCCCCAGGCGCCCCGATATTAACTAATTTTTAAATAAATTCATTTTAATCTTAGCTAGCTGGACCACACATTAAAATTCCTTTTCAAAGATTTCTTTTCCACAAACTTTCTACAACTTACTATTCTCTTACCAATAATGCACACCCTTCCTTGCCTTCTTCTCATATATGGTCATTTTCTTCCCTCCTTATCGTTCATATCTATCTCTATATATATATTAGAATTCTAATATATATATTCCGTCTATATATATATTCTATATATATATTCTATATATTAGAATCCCTTAATTCTTAGTGAACACTAATAAGTAAGCAATTGTGGACCAACAAATTTATAAATGCATTTTATAATACCTAGAAGCATACGCCCTTTTAAATAGTACAGTCTTTCAGTGTGGCACAAGACATGGTTGCTAACAGTCCTAAGTTTATCTTTAGTTTCTCGGCAATAGGAAGACAAAAGTAGACAAACCTATGTTCAGTGGTCAATGTTTTGGTGTTTTATCTTGCTTGGAAAATGATCCAGATATTTAATGAAATTCCAACATTTAATTTAACTTAGCAAAACCCGACAGTTTCAAGTTACCAAAAAAATCTGTGGAAGCTCCTTTTTTTTTAAGTACACATACCATAAAACATAATTATTGTGCCTAAAAACTCTTATTCCATATTTGTCGATCTAAATCATTTGTTCCCAACAACTATGTTTACATTACTCACAAAAACTTTGAGACATTGGACAAGGTAGACACTATCTCAAGTGGATTTTCTTGCTAACAAATTTTGAAACAGAGATAACATGAATTAATTTGACTAATAAGCCCAGGGAGAATCAATTATTTATTGGCATTATATTTAATGCTGATAACTGTGGGGACAACTGGGTGCCTCAGTCTGTTGGCTGTTGGACTCTCGATTTGGGCTCAGGTTATTATCCCAGGGTTGTGGGAACTGAGCTCCACATCGGGCTCTGTGCTAGGTGTGGAGCCTGCTTAAGATTCTCTCTCTCTCCCTCTGCGCCTCTCCTCCACATGTACTCTCTCTCTCTAAAGTTAAAAAAATATATGCTGATAACTCTGAAGACACGCCATTTTTATTAAACCAACAACTTAAAGGAGATTTTATTTATCAAAGATTATCTCCAATCATGTGAACTCGAAAAATATTTGGATTAGTTTACTTAATTTATATAAGCGCTTTTTTTCTTTAAACCAATTAAATAAAGCTCTTTACAAATTAATTTTGCCAATATAATCCAGACATAGAAAAATATCACATATCTATCACATACATAACATACAAATAAACAGAGATCTTCTAGCTTTTGTTTAAGAAATTTTGGGGGCGCCTGGGTGGCTCAGTCGGTTGAGCGTCTGACTTCGGCTCAGGTCATGATCTCACGGTTTGTGAGTTCGAGCCCCGCTTCGGGCTCTGTGCTGACAGCTCAGAGCCCGGAGCCTGCTTCGGATTCTGTGCCTCCCTCTCTCTCTGCCCCTCCCCTGCTCATGCTCTGTCTCTCTCTGTCTCAAAAATAAATAAAACATTAAAAAAATTTTTTTTAAGAAAAAAAAAATTTTTGGCCATGCCTCAGGTATGTTGGATTTAGGCTCACCTTAACGACCTCATTTTAACTTGATTACCTCTGTAAAGAACTTTTCCTCAAATAAGGACACATTCTGAGGTACTGAAGGTTAGGACTCTCACATACACATTTTGTGAGGGTGACACAGTTCAACTCATAACCCCGCGCTCCACAAATGTCATCGGACTTACTGAGGTCTCATTTTCGTTATCTTAAGGCAGAGCTTCTCAATCTTCAGTGGGCCTCCAGTCACTGGGGGGCTTTGCTAAAATCCAGATTCTGATTCAGTAGGTCTGGGGTGGGGCCTGAGATTCTATATCTCTAATAAATTCCTAGGTAATGCTAATACAGCTGGTACGTGTCCCATCCCACACTTTGAAGGGCAAGGATCTAAAGCCTGTTTTATAGGTTTATAGGCTGTTTTAACTACAAGGCCAGAATCGTAATACTGTCCTTGATGGAAACATGGCTCTGCCTCCAAAAGGGAACCGAGGATGTGTCCTATATCTTAATTCCAGGCCTGTGCTTCATTGAGTAGAATGTACACAGGAGCACAGAGCGAATATTTGTGCGTGGCAGTTGGTCATCCTCATGGTGTGAAGCTGGGGCTGCTTGCTGCTGGTACCACAGCTGCTGTTTTCATTTCAGCAATAGCATCATAATCGCACAGCTACGATGTTTTCAGGTACGCTGGAATTCATCTACCTGTTCAAAATAAACCTAAACTGGGTTGCTAAAGCAATATGTAACCATAAACAAAATATATGCTAGTTCTAAGCTATGCAAATTGTGCCAAGATAGTAGGTAGTCATAACAGAAAGCTGTGAAAGACTCCTATCAAGAGAAAAATATTTTTAAAGGAAAATATCACTGTGAATAGATATATTTAAATGAAGATACAGACTTGAAAAAGTAGAAAATCACTTTATCTAGAATTATGTCAATTCTTGGTAGAGAACTTTTGGAAGCAACTTTTAATGCTGCTCACTATAGAACAAGACATACCATCTGATTCAAATATTTATGCACTTAAAAAAATTTTTTTAACATTTATTTATTTTTGAGAGACAGAGAGAGACAGCACAAGAAGCGGAGGGGCAGCGAGAGAGGGAGACACAGAATCCAAAGCAGGTTCCAGGCCCCCAGCTGTTAGCACAGAGCCTGATGCGGAGCACGGGGCTGCAACCCACGAACTGTGAGATTATGACCTGAGCTGAAGTCGAATGCTTACCCGACAGAGCCAGCCAGGTGCCCCTATTTATGCACTTTTTAGAGCAGGGGCTGCCCAGTAGAACTTTCTGTGATGATAGAAATGTATTCTGTCTGCAGTGTCCAATACAGTAGCCACTAGCCAGCTACATGTAGCTATCAAACACTTGAAATGTGTGACTGAGGAACTGAATGTTTAATTTTATTTAATTTTAATTAAATTTAAATTTAAGTTACCAGTATGAAAATAGAGTGTCTCCTTCAAAAACCAGACCTAAAGGCAATTCAGAGAGTTCAGTTTATATGTGTTGGTGATGTGTTTGTTTGATAATCCCTTATATATAATCCACACTAAAATATTTCACATTCCCTCTGACTTTGTTATGTTTTGATCCCATAGCTTATTCCAAATAGTATACTGTACTCTTACAGTACTAAAGAGTACTGTATAGCCTTTGCTCTGAAATTTTTTACATTGGCTTTTGACCAAAACCAATAAAATTTTTAACTCTAGGTATAGTTTTATAGTACAGTTAAAACCATTATGCATGTGTGGAAACTATGCACTGTAATAATGTGTACGCACATCTCTGAGTATACAGATGAAGAATAGCACCATATACATAGAATGTTGGTGGACACAAGTGATAGTGGCTGACTCTTATCATATGCCAAACTTCCCAAAGTACAGACAGAGGAACCAGGGGCATGGGAGTGCCCCATGTGCCTTTATTTTTAGTTCTATAAAATTCTCCTGGAAGAGAAGAATTTTGGAGCCATAACCAACAACATTCAGAGAGAGCACAAATCAAATCCATTAGGCTGATTCAGTTCTAACAATTTTACCACATGCAACCTGAAGTCAACTGTGAAGCATGAACAATAAGGTACAGTTAAGCATAATGTCAGGGGCCCCCCAAAAAAATGAAAAAAAAAGATCTTTTCCTAAATGGAAGTAGACACAAAAGGCATAAGACAGTAGCAGTTCAGCTCAACCATGTGGAAGTAAGTGCGGGGTAAAAGTAATAACATCTAATACTTAGTGCTATGTGCCAGGCACCTATTCTAAGTACCATAAAGAACTATGAAGGGTCTGAGATTTCACTCTACTTAGAAGCTAACAAATTAGGCTGTCACAATTTCATAAATGCTGGCAGAAGACATGAAACTCCTGGTTCAGAGACAAAGGACAGTTTATTACTCAAAACAATAACCATAACCAACATCCAGTTTTCTGAGCCCCAAATTTCATAAAGTAACACAGAAGGGGCCAGGTGCTACTTGCACACACAGTGGGTTCAGTTGCAGAAAAGGAATTTCGAGCTTAGGAACACCAACCCTTTTATGATGAACAGTAGGCAAAACTACCTGATCTTTGCATTAGAGGGAGAAGCTACTTCTGTTTTCCAAGGCTGTTTGCTATGTAAGCATCCTTGAAAAGATAGTTCAGAACAAAGGCATTCAGTGCTTCTGCTTTATAAGATACACAGAAACACAAAAGACCCATGAAGAATTGTCATTCGATGAGCATTTTACAAATATGAACTCACTTAACCTCCTCAACAACCATGTGAGGTAGGTATTCTTTCACCATTTCATACATGAGGAAATGGAGGGATACAGCATTCTCGTAGCTATTAAGAATATTAATATCTCATATTAAGCTATGAGAATTTGAACCCAACAATCTGTCTCTGGGAATGGCATTGTCCAACAAGATTATTACATAAGCCCTGTGTATCACTTAAATTTTTCTAGTAGCCACATTAAAGAAGTAAAATAAGAAATAGGTGAAGCTATTTTTAATAACATATTTTATATAAATCCATGTACCCAGAATATTATTTCAACATGTAATCAATGCATAAATTATTAATGAAATATTTTCTATCCTTTTTTTATACTAAGTCTTTGAAAACCAGTGTGTATTCCACACTTACAGTGCATTTTAATTCAGGCATGAAATTTTTATCAAAACTACTTGACAGTTGAAAAAGTAGATTCACATACCCCAGTTGTTCCAGGCATACTTAAATGCTTCTAATATCTGGACCAAGTTTTTACAGGTAAACCAGTCAGGATTAAGCAAATTAAACATTCACTTCTTCAGCCACAGTAGCCACATTTCAAGTGCTCAATAGCCATGCCAGGCTAGTGGCTCCTATATTGAACAGAATAACTTTAGAGCCTGTAGACATAACCTCTGTGCTCTCCTGCCTCCCAAAGAAAGTGCATTAAAAATGCACAGAATTGTAACTTAATTCTTTGTTTTTCTATTTTAATTGTTTAACAAAGTCACAGTTGTTTATTTAATTATGCATGCCCTGCAGGTTGTGAGAGGAGCCAAGAGAGGGGACAGTGCAGTGTGGAGAATCAGAGCGCAGGCTCACAGACAGACTCAGTCCGATCCATCGCTTCTCAGCACTTCCTAGCTGTGTGACCATAAATATATTCCCTGACCTCCTGAAGCTCCAATTTATCTTTAAAGTAGGGCAATAATAGCCCCTCTGAGGACTAAACGAAGCCATTCACATGAAGGGCCTGGCCCAGTGCTTGGCACATGGTTCATGTTAATAAATGTCAGTCATTATTTGGTAACTAGAGAAAATTTAACACGAGACCAAAAGTGTTTAATAGTACCTCATTTTAAGATGCCCATTTGCTTCCTGGAGGGAGGCCTTTCTCCCTCAGCTGTGCAGCCCAATGTCACCCTCTAGTGCCAAAAACCTTGAACAGCAGGCATCACATACCAAACTTGCAGAACACCAAGCTCTGAAAGAATGTGTTCGTTTCTTCAACTTCAGATGCTGCATCTGACCTCGATCCCCCAGTCCCAATCCCCAGTCCTGTTAATTAGTATTCTGTCTTTTGGGCCAGTGTTTCTCAAACTTTAATGTCCTTTCTTACCAGTTACCTGGGGGATCTTGTGAAAAGCAGTTTATCCACTAAGTATGAAGTGGAACCTGAGAGTCTACATTTCTAAGCAGATTCTGACTCCAGTGTTGCTGCCCCATAGACTCCTCTTTGAGCAGCAACACTTCAGGAAATCCTATTTATCATTTCAGCTCTTTTGAAAGTAGCCTCCACATTGTTAGAAGAAAAAGACCCAGGATTAAACTAAATGTTGTCTTCTTTCTCCTGTAAACATGCACAAAAGGGAAAGCCTTAACTGAATACTGAAGCTGAAATACACCTGAATTTTGGATGTATTGGATGGCTTCCAAGAGGGCAACAGTGCTCTTCCAGGGGGAGTGCCTCAGCACATGGGGGTGGACGGGCTACTATGGCAATTCTTGTTATACTCCTTTGACTTCAGAATGTAATTCAAGATCGTGCACTATTCTAATTGGAAATCTATGAATTAATGATGACGATATAAATTAATCTGTGTTCGGGGTGCCTGGGTACTTCACTTCAGTCAGTGAAGCCTCCAAGTCTTGGATTCAGCTCAGGTCATGATCTTATGGTTTGTGCATTCGAACCCCACATCAGGCTCTATAGAGCTGACAACGCAGAGCCTGCTTGGGATTCCCTATCTTCCTCTCTCTCTCTCTGCCCCTCCCTCTCTCTCTCTCTCACTCAAAATAAATAAATAAATTTAAAAAATAAATATACACTTAATTAATTAATTAATCTGTGTTTCTAGTTAGAAGCCCAAGGTAATTTGAACTAGATAATGGCATGATGGTGGAGTTGCTGGACGAGCACTGGAAATTAAGTCAGAAGCCACTGATCACTGTGGTCTTTCCAATGTCTTATTCAAGAGACACTGAATGATTAACATTTGGAAGACATCATGATCTATATTTATTTCAATTTTTTTTTAACGTTTATTCATTCTTGAGAGACAGAGACACAGAGCATGAGTGGGGGAGGGGCAGAGAGAGAGAGAGAGGGAGACATAGAATCCGAAGCAGGCTCCAGGCTCTGAGCTGTCAGCACAGATCTGGACGTGGGGCTCGAACCACGAACTGTGAGATCATGACCTGAGCTGAAGTTGGACACCCAACCGACTGGGCCACCCAGTCACCCCTATCTATACCTATTTCATATCTGATAAAAATGGATATAAAGATAATTGCCAAATTTCTGCAAACATTAAACAAGATAACATAGTGAAAGTCCTTTGAAAATAGTGTTCCATGGATATAACTGCAATTCATTTGAAGTCTGACTGACAAAACTGGCCCAGCATCTCTTTAGTATAATAAACAATACTGTTTTTTGTCTTTTTTTTTCTGGTAAGGAGAAAAGGGGGAGGGGGTTTGGAATTTATTTAAATCTGTCTATCCATTTTTCTAAAAACTTACTGAGATTACAATGACTTCATTACTCCAAATTTCTAGGTATTTGCATTGCCTCCCACAATGTGACTGCCAAATTAATGATAATATTTATTCTCATTTTGTTTTCAAACATTTATTTCTGATGATGAGTTTCATACACTACAATGTAGTCATACTTTGTTGGTAAGTTTGCTTGTTATCTAGCTGGACTCACTATGTTACCAACTTTGGTAAAAACACAGCCCACAGGATTTTTCAAAGGCATGCTGAATATCAAATACAGCAATCACACGGCGGGGAGGGGGGTTCCATAGCATTTATCTCACAAAGCATTGTGATATTGTTCCGGACATGAACTCACACGTCGTACCTACTTTCAACCTCCTCCCGACACAGATACATGTGAAAACTGACCTCTATACTTCCTTGTTTCATTATAGGAAATTATCTGATTTGTTTCTGTTGGCTTCTTAGAAGCTTGTTTTAAAGTATTTCATTTCCACTCATTTTGAGTTAGGCTCTCCTATTAATGTGCTTGTAATTGAGCCCTCTACAATACTAGATATCAAAAAAACCACATTCATATCAATGTATTATACTTACTACAATGTAAAGGGAGAAAGGGAAGTTTGGTTACCAAAGTTTCAGAAAAAATATGAAAACAAAATAAAGCCAGCCCTACATTTCTATTATGAGAGAAAATCAAAGAAAGAAGGTGGGAGAATGGAAGAAAGGAAGAAATTTGGAGGTTTCCTTCCTATACACTTTCTCTCACATTTACACTATAGAACCTGACTTTGGGGCCAGAAAACACAGAGGGCATTAAGAACGCTTACAACAATGCACCTAGTGACAAATAGTTACTGAAGACTAGTCCAGGCCTTGCTGGGAAGACAAAGGTGTAGAGGGCAAGTTTTTTTTTCTCAAAATGCTGAGAACGTGGGAGGAAAGACAAGATCTAGACATAAAAGATAACATATGTGTCTACAGTATTTACCTGGCAAAGCCAATTTTTTGGTTTAAATCCAACCCACTTTGGTTATTTACCTAAGGCCTGTGTTTGGAGCCTGGGTCAAGAGAGGATGGTGAGATCTTGTGTCATAATTAAAATTCCAGATGAGATTTCCACTTAGTCCATTAAATGAACCCAGCATCATTTGTCACTCTGGGCATTGTTAAATTTCCCATCTCCCACTTCCCATATGCAGGCTGACTGGACCCCTGGGTCAGCCATACAACCTTGCCACCATCACTGTTTCATAAGCTCTGGCTTCCAGGCTCTTTGATCAGCCTGTCTATTCAACTCCAGTTCAGGAAGGATCGTCTTCTTTTCATTATTGTGTTCATGATCTACCTCACCAGAAGCAGAGATAGCCACAACAAAATACATAGCCAGATTCAGAAAAGTTTATTTGCAGGCAGGTAGCCTGGGCCAATAACAGTATGGCATTATCATACTGCTCCAAACATAATATATTTAGGTCATGTTCTATGAAGTTAAATTTCCTAACAAAAAGATACAACCTGGATATATCATAGTGCCATAGAAGCAAAGCCAGATTATGGAGCTTCTAGAGATTAGAACCTGGTACTGCCGGTCTTACTTCATTATCCAGTTTGCTTCTCTCCTCATTATAAAAGAAAAACAGCAATGCTGATATTTGTAAGGAATCTTCATCTGAAAACCACCATTACTCTTCCTTTAGGAGACAAAGTGCATTTTGTGTATGAAAAAAAGCAGTTTTGAGATTGCCCCCAAAAACTATACTTAGAAAACTTTGACTGGACCTATTCAATCTCAATTCCACTTGTCCCCCAATCTCTTTCCAAGGGATTTAACAAAACACTGGAGGCATATGTAGTGAAAGTTGAGCTAATTACGGGCAAAAACTTAAAGGGAGCCCAAAATGTTCAGCAAATAGTTCCTACCCAGATGTAAACAATCATATGGAAAGCCAATCAGTAGCCAAATGTCTCACTATCTGGCTAGGTAAAATGTGATCAAAAGATCATACAGTGAGGTATCTGTAGCAGAGAATTCCCTTGACATAACCACTGCCCTTCTAGAAAAACTAGATAGGGCAGAAGACTAGAGGGAAGGCAGGTACTTGATAGCAGAGGCTGCACCTCTAGGAAGTGGGTCTGGGTCGTGGGCTTCGGGGACAAGAAGGCCAAGGAACACAGGAGGAGTCTCAGAACGTCCGTGTCTTCTGAATGAGAACTAAACTCCATTGGAGAAATGCCAGCTTATGAGGAAGAAGGGGTAGGGGAGGCTTCTTACCACTGCTGTGTAGTGATTGCTGCATCCTTTAGAAACTGGGTGGGTCAAAGGGAAAGGTATTTCACAAATGATGTGTTTTGGTTTCTTGAAAAAATTGAGTTAAAGCATCAATTTATCCTGGCATTTAGGCATTCGTTGAACATTCAGCTAAATAACAATTGCACACCCACTCTGGGCTAGGTACAGGAATAACCGAGACAGATTAGGCTCCGGGCCTCAGAGAACATACATTCTAAGGAGGGAGACATAATAAAGAAATTAACAATAAACAGTATAATTACATATTGTAACAAATGGATTTGTGGCAGATTGTACTTTCTTTCCAAGGTTGCATGTAACAAGATCTCCCATCCCACATGCTTTCCTAGAGCCACTCCCCATTAAGACGTGGAGGTTTATTCCTCCATCATTGAATCTGGGCCAATAAAACGTAGAAATGAAGCTGTAAGACTTTCAATGTCACTATGTCATAAAAGGTTATGCAACTTCCACTTTGCTCACAGGAACACTTGGCCTTTTGAAGTCTCAGCCACCATGTAAGCAGTTGGATTACCCTGAGGCCACTATGCTGTGAAGAAGCTAAAACTAGCCTGCTTAGAGAGACTAAGAGACTACACGAAGGAGAGTGAAATCCATCCAGACCCCCCTGCTCCAGCCACGTGCTGTTCCAGCTCCGGTCACTTCCTAACTGCAATTGCTTCTGCTGAGCAGAAGCCACTCAGCCCAGCCTTTCCTCAATTCCTGTCTCAAAGAAATTTAGAGATATATCATAGAATGATTGCTTTTGCTTTAAGCCAGTAAGTTTTGGGGTGATTTGCTGCATAGTAATTGATAAATAGAACAGTTAAAATGGAAATGAACAGGGTGATGGCACAGAGAGTAACTGGGAGTGAGGGCTACTTCAAATAAGGAGGCTACAGAAATCCCATCTCAAGAGAAGGATGTAAAGAGGTCTGGAAAAGGGCATCCCGGACAGAAGCAAAACCCAAGACCTGGAAGGAGGAAAGGACTAGTCATGGTCATGGAGGCCAGCCTGGCTGAAGCATTGGAAGCAGAGGGAAGAATGAGGCTGGATGTGGGTAGGAGACAGTTATGCAAGGTCTTGTAGGTCCTGCAAAGGAGCTGGGGTTTTAAGTGCATTGCAAAGCCTTTGGGTGATTTAAATCCACTAACTAACACCAGTCCAAACCATTACTCCAGATGCCTTAGTTCCAAGGCCCATCCCTCCAAGCCACAACTCTCTTGCTATATGATCATTAATTCAAAGAATGGGCCTCAGTGTCCTTTGGAAACTGAAGTTAAGTGACATCAAGAGACAGCACATCCACAATCTCAACCACCAGTGTCTGCTCATATTGCTGTGGCACGTGTCTCTTTTATCTCAGAGACTGGCACTCTATCCTCTATAGAGTTTCCTGGTGACCAAGATGTCTGGTCTCAAACTCTCTCAACGTTGCACTCTAGTTTTTCATCTTCATACTTATTTCCCCCACAAGAAGCTTCATTTTGGTATTTCCCCAGAGACCCTACTACTGGGTATAGACTTGTTGAATGGATGACTTTCTAGAACAATGCAAAACCACAAAAGACACACCAAATGTTTGATTTCGTAGCCTAACCTGCACATTTAATACTCTGCAATCTGCAAACCCTGTTCTTAACCCCGCAAACCCTGTCCTTAGCTTATCTCCATGGGTTCTTCTGGATGAAGTCTTTTGTGCTAAGTGCCTTCAATAAAGCTGAGGTTTGTGGAGTCTGTTTTTTAAATAGCGTTTGGAATCTATAGACGTTCCCAGACATTTGAGTTCTGTGAGCAAAGAAGGGAGGTGGAGGGGAGTGGGATGAGCTGGGCAGGGTGGACCGGGTGGTCGACTGGTTCTTATCATAACTGTTTAGTTTCACTTACATTTTTTCCCTGGGTTGCTCAGGTCCAGGGCAGTGTTATTTGATGCTGAACACCTGCCTTCACACAGGGAGACTTGCAGCTAGCCCTGCCAAGAGCAGCACTGACATTTCTGCTCTATGGAATTGTACAATGGGGCGAGAAGGTGGACACCCAGGAGCTCCCGTCTGCTTCATGGGATTCTGGCTCCAAAGGAATCACCTCATTCGTGATTATAGAAGGACTAGAGTCTCTGCTTGTGTTTTTAGTGGCTGCAGTAAAAGCAAGCTTGTCAGGGCACTTAAGCTATTGGATTTTGTTCATTGGCCATTTTTATAGGTCTCAATTCACTCTCTGATGAGATGTGAGTGAGAGGTGAGAAAGACCTAGACTATATTGCACAAGCTGACTCTCAGGGGGTCCTCGGTCATATTCAGTCAGAGCCGTGTTCAAATTGAAAGCTACGTGGCTCAGAGAGCTTTCTGTTGTGAGGATCCAGAACAACTGACAATGTACTGGGTGATAACAAATGTACAGGGGCCTTGGGAGTGGTGCTTCTCACACCTTCATGTCTGTACTAATTACCCAGGCACCTTATAAAATGCAGATTTAGATACAATAGGTCTAGAGTGGGACCCGAAACTTTGTGTTTCTGTGTGATGCCAATGCTCTTGTCTAGGACCATGCTTGGGGTAGGAAGAGTCTAGACTCCAGATTCTACAGCCCATGCACCTAGGATAGTGGTTCTCAGAGCATGGTCCCCAGACTGCAGCGTCAGCATCACCTGGGAACTTGTTAAAAATGGAAATTCTCAGGCCTCACCTCAGACCTACTGGATCAGAAATTTCAGTAGCGAGGCTCAGCACTCAGCGTTTTAACGGGCACTTCAGGGATTCTGACGTACCGTGAAGTGTGAGAAACGAGGCACTGTCAGGATTCCCCCACTCAGATGCACCTAAGAATTTTAGCCCCGTCTCCAAACTCTGATCTAATAATCAACAACTTTAAAATCAACAAATTTGATGTATCTAACACAAATCTAGAGTTTAGAGTTTAAATTATTTTCAAAATGTTTTATCTTCATCAGGATGCAGCTTCCATATAAAAATCCTCAGCATTTTTCGTATTTAAAAAGATTAATCATTCAAGGGCACCTGGGTGGCCCAGTCAGTTAAGCGTCCGACTCTTGGTTCAGGTTCAGGTCATGATCTCATGGCTTTGTGGGTCCAAGCCCTGTATCAGGCTCTGCGCTGGCAGGCAGTGTGGAGCCTGCTTGGGATTCTCTTTGCCTCTCTCTCTCTCTCTCTGTCCTCTCTTCCCCTTTCCCACTCATGCTGTCTCTGTCTCTCTCAAAATAAATAAACTTACAAAAAAAAATTAATCATTTAAAGATCTTTGGGTTCAATAATATGATCTTGGGACAAGTCCAAAATCCTGAAAGCCAGGCTCTTGATGCCCAGGTACGGACACCAAGCTAAGGGGCATTGGAGTCTGTGAAGTCTAGGTACATCTTTGAACATTTCCAGGGGCCTTGTGGCTATTCCTGAAGGGAGGTGAGTAGACAGCTCAGTGATGTCTCAGACAGAAAAATGGTGGACGTGAGTCATTTCTTCTACTCAAATGGAGTAAGCCAAATGGAGGGCCGCTTAAAATGATTGGCAGGATCAGTAGGCTAGCAAGAATTAGACTGCCCTCCTTGTATAGGCTGGAAAAACATCTCTGACCTCAGACCTTGAGGCAAAATTTCCTGGACTGCCAAGACCCTGTTAACTGTCTATCACCTCTGAAAGTGTGAAAGGGCAGGTTACCTCTCAGGTCACCAAAGAAGGTGAAACCTGGAGCCTGTCCAGGCCACATAGCACCACCCGGGATGCCTGTGAATCAGGCCTCGAGCCTTCATACCTACTCTGGTTTCAACTTTCACAACTGGGACCACTTTGCAATTTTAGTTTTAAGAGTAATCTTGGGGAGAAACGCATAAACCCCTGACTAATGCCTTCTTGACTGTAACTGTGGTAGTCCAAGACTGTGCAGCAATTGAATAACGCTGACTAATAACATGTTAGGCTCTTATAGCCTTTTCATTTGAAGACCTCAAAGCACCCTGCCCAAATGACCTCACTAATCCTTGAAACAACTTCTGTGAAATATATGGGAAATATCATTATCTCCATTTCTCAGATGAAAAAGAAAAGAGCATCTGTGAATTGCCCAGGTCTCACTCTGAGCTCATAACTAGGCTCAAGGCTAAGAGCAGGTAGAGAGATTTGGGTCATTGAAAGGGCTCAGGAAGAAGGGGGATAACAAAAAAAAAAGGTAATCCAGAGAGGAAACAACTGTAGTTGTAATGTAAGCAACATTAATCACGAAACCAACAGAATTACTAAGAAACAGAAAGAGGGTTGGCTTTGGGAATTTTTGTTGTTATTTCACAATACATATTTTTATATCTTCACGCTTTGCTTTAGTCTTTACACGGGTCATTGTAGGTTTTGGGGGAAAAGGGTTGATGGGAGGTTATTGCATTATCTCTCCACATGGCTCAAATTCATCTTGTGAAGTGCTGCCCAAAGGTCAGTGGCTAAGCTTACACTTAAGATTCTGATCCTTAGTTTCCTGATTGTTCCCTTGACTCTAACTTCTTTTTCCCAATACCGCTTTTGTAATCCACATTTCATTTATGCAACAATTGCAAAAATTTCCCCAAGGGGTCATTGAGGATATTATCAAAAGTACCTCAGATTTCCAGAACTGATAAGTTAATTTTTGAAACTTTTTAGAATTGGTGCAATTGCTCCTTTCTTCTTTCTTTCTTTCTTTCTTTCTTTCTTTCTTTCTTTCTTTCTTTCTCTCTCTTTCTCTCTCTCTGTCTCTCTCTCTCTCTTTCCTATTTTAAAATGTCAAAGACTTCCTGACATGCTTTGGCCATGGAAATGGAACATATTTTCTCATTAGGTTAATTAATGGCTCTGCTTGGGTGGCATAATTTGGTGTAAGTTTCCTTTTAGAATTCTGTCATAACTAAAAAGGATCTTATTTTTGTTATGTTTTGTGGTGTCTTTAAATTTTTATGACTTCTACTTTGTTTAGTCTGTGTGTAATCCTTCTTTTGAAACCTAATGTCCTAGAAAATTTACAGTTTTCTCTCAAAACTGGCACTTTTTACATTTTATGGTGATTCCTGTTTCTTTGGTTCTCACTAGAACTTCATTTAAGTCCTTACGGTATAATTCGCAGCTCAGGGAATTTATGATTACATCGTCAAAGTAAACTCCCCAAGTGCAATATATTAAATCTGACAAGATGCTGTTCATTAATCTTTGAAATATAGCCAGGTGTGATGCAGGGAAGTGAGCCTTCCAACGAAGAGCGGGCTGAAGAACTCCAAACTGCCCCCCACTGGGGAGGATTCCTTCCTCCTCACTGCCAAGGCCGCCTGGGTGGGGAGGGAAAGAGCCAAATGCCCTTGCTTTGCCAACCATGGTGTTCCCTGTCTCTGCTGGTGTTCCTGTAGCCCCGCAGTTTCTCACCTTTTTACGCATTCACTCATTCATTCAACAAATATTTATTAAGAGCCGACTTTGGGTCAGGCACCAGGTAGACCTGGAAAGACGGCAGTGACCGAAACGGAAACAATCCCTTGCTTCATGGGGCTTACATTTTTAGGGTCTAGCTACCATCTATAAACAAAGGACTCAAGACTCCTTTACTGGCCCACGGAACCCACATGGAACGACCTACACTGTCTGAGTGAGCAGCAGTTCTTCTCTGCTGAGATGCGCCTTTGAGGCTAAATGACTCCTGATACCTGTGAGTGAGACTGCAGCCCAGCTCGAAGAGTGCCCTGATAGAGATTTGCAAATGACACTGTCAAGGACGACCAACCACAGCCATCTTGGGGGGCAATCAGTGCCTGGTCAGAAAAGCAGAGGGTAGCTAAGCATTGTGCAACACTACCTCTAGAGCAACATGGAAGGAAAACCTAGGAAAAAGGCAACACCTCTTAAAGGCAGTTGTGGGTCTCTCCCCAGACCCTTCTGCTTGCCCAAATAAAACATAGCAGGCTAAAAGCAACGTGGTATTCTGGACTGGATTCTGAAACAGAAAAAAGACATGAGTGGAAAAGACAGGTAAAATCCGTATAAAGTCTGGTGTTTCCTTGGTAGCATCATACCAATATCAATTTCTTGGTTTTGTCTAATGTGCCATTGCAATGTAGATATTAACACTGGGGAAACGGGGTGACAGATATTTAGAAACTCTTCATACTGTCTTGACAGCTTTTCCACAATTCTAAAACTACTCCAAAATAATAAGTTTATTTTTTAAATGTTTGTGACACAGACTACTTAAAATGAATAATAAAAAGCTACTAAAAAGAGAAGCATATAGTTGGCATTGGGAAAGAATATAGCTCCTAACGACAAACAGCAAAGTTTTCTCGAAACTAAGGAGAAATATAATTAAAAACCCCAAACCCAGAAACTGATATTCTACTAAAGGCAATAATCTCACTGGCTTTTTTCCCTCTCTCTCCCATGCTACTTTAAATTCGCTCCCATTGGTTTTAAGATCACCTTTTAAGGTGTGTATAAAAACAAGTATGCAGTGGAATCATAAGTCCCAAGTTAAAGAAGCAAGATTTCTATGATTTTATTTTCTAACTCTGAATTTACAACACTTGTTCTTTCAATCATTGCCACCTTCCTTAATTCTCCCTCTCTCGCACACGTACACATACATGCGCACGTGTGCATGAATGCACACACACACACACACACACACACCCAGATCATCGTTGAATCACAGCTAGCTTGTCCTTTCCTATACGCACATATGCTCTTCATTTTCCTATATTTGCCTGGCTATGTAGAAACTTCTTTTTAAGTAACATAAGTATTTATGTGTGCAGATTGAAGATATTCCTGGCTTAGAATTACATTCAAAAAGCCTTGGCTTATGGCATCCAATAAGTGATCCTTGTTTTTGTTAGACTTGTTACACCGGGGGGTAGTTACACAATATGTGAAATACACACTCCCATTTAAATCTTTTCAAAGAGAATTTTCTGTTTCAAAATAGAAATGGTGGTGATGAAAGCAATATTTTTTTTTAGCTTGCTGCATGCCTGAAAAGATAATGGTTTCGTAAACCAAGTGTAAACCTCAGAACAAACTGCTGGCTGCAATATGGAACTTCCTCCAGGAACAGAGACAGCCTTTCTACATTCAAAAGGTGCCTTCTTTAAGATGAAAGTTTCTCCCCATCGAGGGAACTGGATCACAGAATTCGAATGTTAGTGCCAGGAGCATTCTTAGAGATCATCTCATATAATTTTATGGCATTAAAGATGAGAAAACAGGCTGAGGGGCTAATCCTGTATTCAAAGCTTTGATGGCTGAGCAGAGCCAAAACCAGATACCTACATGCCAGGCCCAGTGCCTCCTCCTCTATCCTGCACCGGTGTGACGTCCTGGGGCCCGAGCCCTGGGGGGTTTTCACATGACTACTCAAGAAGTCTGCTGTGTGTCCCATCCCTTCATCCTTTAAATGAAATAATATGTGCAAGCGAGTCATCCATAAACTGGGATGTGCCACACACATGTCATGTCTGATGCTGTTGTCACCATGATTATTACCTCCAGTGGGCTATGAGACAGACATTACATGTACACGTTCCACAAATTCTATACTGGGAACGATGGGCACGTTTTACACGCTGAGAATCATCTTCTGCACTATCCCTTCTGATCCACTGCTTTCCCGTGGGGTTCCCTGTTCTCTTTAAGAAACTGCTTTTTAAAATTCCTTTCCTTCTTTTGGACCTTCATTCTCCCTTTTTAAATATATGTAAGCCGACAAGGAGGACTCACTGAAGAACAGAGCCCAGGTTTCTAGAAAGGCTCTGCAAATAGGAAGTAGAACCACATCACACCGTGTATCGGCCAAAAGTAATAAACCCAGCCAGCCTCAGCGCCCTCTTGACTTCGTCAGCAACTAACACTCCTCATTTCTCCCTTTCCTTGCAAAGGAAAAGGAAAAAATGCCAGGCAAAGAATGCCAGGCAAATCAAACCATGGGAAAAATAACACCTTCAAACTCAGGGCAAAATTCTCCTTTCCAATCCTTGTTGCAGATGCCCCATCCGGTATGCTTGGCCGAGTACACTGCTCTTGGAACAAGATACGGAACCCAGGTTAGAGAGAAGATTTTGGCCAGAAACTGGTTGTTAATTTTGAATGCATAGTTGTAAAGCCTGAGAAATCTCGCTATGATTTATTTACTTACGTTCAACAGTCAAAACAAACCCATGTGAGATAGTTCCTTATACGTCTTTAATAAATATTCCCTCTGATTTCCTACAAGTTACATTAATTAAACGCTCCTCAAATCAGTGAGTCTGTGCTTATCATTCATTAATAGGATCAATGACAAACTCATGATTCAATATTACAATATTTGCCCTGAACAGAAAATGCTGTGGCAATTGCAGCCTGGAAAAACCATTCTGGATCATTTCTTGTTTTCCACTTTGAACCCATCTGCCTCCTCTCTTTCAAGTCAATAAAGGTTTGTTTGAAGACAAGCAAAAAAAAGTCCACCTTTTTAATGTTGGCTTTCATCTTTCCAGTCAACCAAGAGTAGCAGCTGATGAGAAGAAAAAAACACTTACGATGAAACACCCTTTCTGAAATATAGGATATTGGATTCAAAATCAAATAATCTGGACTTTAATCCTTGCTCCGCTGTGAACTTACTATGTTGCATCTCTGGTTCTCAAACTCGTCATGGGTCCTCTGACATTCTGTTTCAATAATAAGGGTAGTTTCTTCTAGTTCTAATATTCTTATCTTATTGTTCCTGGAGTTAGATTTCTATCAAACAGGCAAGAAAGAGTACATCAATCTCTTCAAAAGTGGTGTCACATGGGTAGAGAAAGGGACACACCTGCTTTTATCTCTTGAGATGGGTATTAATAGGGGCAAGCAAAAGTTCTATGACCAGAAAAAAAAAAAAATCTTCCTGATTGGGACACCATTCATGTTCCCTTCCTTTCCCATTCATCATACATTGTCTTTAACTGAGCTTCTTGTACCTAGGGTTTCTTCCAGGAGAGTGTGAAAACAGCAGAAAACTCAAAACAACCCAGAAGGTAACGTCTTAGAGGCACTGCTTCATCATTAATCTTTGTTTTAAAACAGGTTCTGCCAAGAATCTTTGAAGGAAGGAGTTAGCATGCACTGAACCAGCGCTCCACATCAGAATGAGTGCTGCTCGTTTATTATTCACTCACCCAATCACAGCATTTAAAGAGAGATATTATACCTCTACCTTACAGAGGAAGAAAACTAAGGCACAAGGAAGTATAATAACTCGTCCGAGGTCATTTACAAGTAATAAATGCTGAAAAAGAAATTTATACCCAATGTGCCTAATTCCAAAGCCTTTCCTCTTCAACATAGGAACTGTCTATACAGTGCTTTGCCTCTTAGAAAAAAATTAGCTTATTAATGGTATTTAAATTAAGCTTCATTTCTCAGGACTAACCACATACAGAGTCATGCTACTATAACAGTTTATTTAAACTATCAAGCACAAACTATTGGATTTGATGGGCATTGCCATAAATTCAAAATAAAGGAGAAAAGAATATTCTCATTTTACAAGTCTGAAAACCCATGCATGATGTATCAGCCTTGTGGAAGACCCAACTGATGTTTCCAAAGTCACCAAAGGGACTGGATTACACAGCAGACTAAGAAGATTTCACACGGGTCGTTCCTTTCAAATACGTCCCTACCTCACCCTGGCCTCAACTCCGAGAATTTCAAGAGGCAAAAGAAGCAGGAAAGAGAAGCCTGGCTGGCAGGCAGTGGGTCAAAGGCATGCCCTGTAGAGTATAAGGGCCACCAAAGTGAAAAGCAAAGCACCACCCCTCATAGCTTTGTTTTCAGTCATGAGAGGCTTTTTGAAGTTCACTCTCTGGGATGAAAACACACCAAACACCTCTTCATCCCATCCCCCTCCCCCACATACACACACTGTTTATTTACTTCTCTCCCCCCTCCCATATCTGAAAAAAACAGGGGCCGTGAGGGGGGAGTAGCACGAGGAGCTTCCAGGTGTCCTGCTCCAAGGGATTAGAAGAGCTCAGGTTTCAACTCACCACCATCCCACCCATTTATTCGTTCCTACTACACCCATCACTCACCCTGACAGGCACCGCTTATGCCTTTGGTTGTCTTCATGGGAGGTGTTTATAAATAAGGGCACCTGTCTATGAAAGCCAGATATTCACAGGAGCAGCCAAGGAGACAATAGATTACACATTTGGGGAGTTTCTATGCCTGAACTTTCCCAACAGCTGTATCCGCATTATATAGGCTTTTGTGAGGTTTTGCATTGCAGGAGAGAGAAAGAAACAGGTTCCTTGTCTTCATACAGGAAACACATCTGTAAACCTGTCACATTCTACAGCAAGTGAACCAAAGGTAAACATTTAATAGTACTTGGAACTCTACCCCTTCGCTGTTAGGGAAGGTTAAAACATGTTGGTTAAATGAAAAGTTGGGCTGAAACTAGATTCTTCTCCAAACACAAAAGAAGGTTGTAATTTCAAGCATTTTCCTCCTTGGACTTAATCATGAATATTAAGTATTGGTACCCAAGTGCCAGAGTAACAAACTAAAGTGAAGACCACCCATCAACTTAATTCCAAAGGCTTATTTCATGTAACTCAAGCTCCAGTTATCTGAGAGTGAGTGATGCTATTCACAACTGCCCATAACAAAAGCCAAAGGGCTTATGGCAATTTGACCTTTTCATTTTTCACCAGTTTATTTTCAGAAAGCTGGGAAAATATTTTTCCCTTGTATTTGATGACATGATTTCTAGAGTATCTTGACTAATTTCTCAATTAGCCAGGATCACCCCAAATGCCACTCACCTTAAATTATGGGCCAAAGGAGCCATTATTCGGTAATGAAATTTAAGCAAAACATAATTTGATCCCAATAATCCACAAAATACTAATTCACAGAAGCAACTGACTTTCTCTTATACATTTGTAGTATTTTCCACATCTTAAATATCATACCTTTTATTTCTTGTTATGTATTTTCAGGCCCAAACACTCCAACCTCCTCCCTTGACATTTTAGATGGAAATGAAAGATTATCTCCTTTGTCATTTCAGAGTCCATGGCGCACTCTTCTTCCCTCCTGAAAACAAGAAACCACAGATGTTGCAGTCACGGATCTGTGATTAAAATAATTTCTGCAACTGAGACATCATGCCAAAAGCAAAAGCACATTCTTAATGCATTGTTTGTCTGGAAAAATAAACTGCATTACAGGAGGAATGTAAAGCAAGGTAATCATAGAAACCCAGAGGCATAATCCAGTTAAACTTTCTGACCTGCATCAAATGTTGACAATTCTAACTTCTCTGTTCCAAGAGAACTTTCTGGGACACACTTGCAACATTGCTTAAAAGTCCTGCCACCTAGTGGAAGAAGTAAATAAACTAGACCTTAGGTAACCAGCTAGATGGAAAGACCTTGAGAAAAATAGCTTGTCTATCAACAAGACTTCTCTTGAAAAATCATATTGGGTTAGTCTTAGACCTGATTTTCATAAAGTATCAAGATTCATCGAAATGGTTGTTTTGCTCTTCCTTGTTCAGTGCATCACATTCAAGATAGGAAAGACTTGATATCAAGCCCTCAGAACCATGGGTGGAATCTACAAATAGCCAAGGTAATCATTCTGTTAATCTGCTTTGGTTGACAGTTTTCAAAATGGATTCCACAGAATTAAGAAATCAACCAAATCCATTCCAGCTTTGCCTGGTGGAGGGCACTCAACTAGGCACTTAATCCTCCAAAAGCTCAGCAGGAGGACTCTTTATAAAAAGGATTTCTTTAGTTGGCTAAGGGAAAATATCCTGCCTGAACAGAAAGGTAGATCATTAGTGGCTGGACCTCACAGATAGCCACTAAGTTTCTGAGAAAACTTCCTGATGAGTCATGCTGGGAAGGAACTCTCTAAAAGGGCTTTGAGCAAAGTACTATTCTTGAGTAAGATCGACAATACATGCTTGGCCCAAATGATATCAACAGATGTGTTATGACAGCAATCAGTTCCTCAGTGACTTGAAGGAGAGCACTTGCCTCCCTGCCTACCTGGCCAAAGAAACAAGAGAGTCTGTGATGGGCAAGATCAGAAATAGTGTGGGATTATGGTACATTGCAAATTGACCTGTTTCTATGGTGCAAGGCCACTAAATACACTTGCTGTGTGCCAAGGCCTATTTTGGATTCTTCTTGTCCATGATTAAATACAACTGCTATTATGCCTATAGAAGCCTGCTAGTTCTCTCTAAAAGTCCAGGGCCATTCTGAAATAACATTTGCTTCTGGTAAGAAAATTATAATTCCAGACTCCATTAGTTGTATCTTCACTTCCATCCTCTATCTCTGGGATAAATGATCTACTCGCAAACACTTGTGGATAAATGATCTACCAGTGAAAACTTGTGAGGTTTAAATTAATATGTATAAAACACTTTGGAAGGAGTTATGAAAGACAATCCTACCACTCAATATTCAAGAATTATGTTCTGTGCCTTTATCTAAACTTTCCATTATTTGTTCAGTTTTTTAAACAAACACCATTGTTTACAGACTTAGATTTGATTTCACAAAGAATTTATTTCATAATTGAAGACTGAAGTGCTTTTCATAATTTAATTATTAGTATTGCTACATTCAGGAAGGGTTTTTCCATCACTCTTATAAAAAAGAATTTTTTTTTCAGTTTTAGAAACAAGAGAACCTATAGAACTGGCTCAAAATAAAAGAACTACAGTATTTCCAAAGAATGCAAAATATTTTTTGTAACAAGGACTAATTATTGTTTTATCATTTTATGTTATCTCTGAAGATTTCATAGCCATCCATATGGTTACATCATCTTCTTTCTGAATTAATTAAACAAGAAAAAAATAAATGAACCAGAGACCTGCCCTACAAAAATACTAAAGAGAGATTTTCTAGGTGAAATTAAAGGACACTAGACAGCAACTCAGATCTACATAAAGAAAAATGAAAGTCGGTAAAGGTAAATACATGGGTAATAATAAAAGAGAATAAATGAAATTTTGTTTAGAACTTATCTTTTTCCCTCCTATCTCAAAGATAATTGCACCTAACAACAGAGCACCAAAATACATGAAGCAACAACTGACAAACTTGAAGGAGAAATAGACAATTCAACAATAATAGTGGAGACTTCAAATACTCTACTTTTAATAATAGATAGAACAAGAGACCAAAAACTCCACAATTAAATAGAAGACTTGAAAACCATTCTAAGCTAACTATACCTAAAGTCTCTAGTTAAGAATGGGAGAATGCACATTCTTCTCAAGTGCATGTGAGATATTTTCCAGGTTAGATCATATGCTTTTACTGATACATAAAACAAATACCAATAAATTTAAAAGGACTGAAATTGTACCATGGTCATATGTTCTCTGACCACAATAGAATAAAATTGGAAATCAATAACAGAAGGAAATTTGAAACAGGCAGAAATATGTGAAAATTACACAACACCTTCTTAAAAAGCAATTCTTCAAAGAAGAAATACAGGAAAATCAGGAAATGCTTAAAGATGAATAAACCTAAAACACAACATACCATGACTGATGAGATGCAGTTATAGCAGTACTTACAGGGACATTTATAGCTGTAAAATGCCTATATTAAGAAAGAAGGCCTCAAACTAATAACCTATCCTTTCATCTTAGGAGGGTAAAACTAAACCCAAAGAAAGTTTCCTTTTTTGATGAAATTAACAAACTGACTTTGAAATTCATATGGAAATGTAAAGGACTCATGATAGCCAAAAAATCTTACAGAAGAACAGAGGTGGAGAACTCACTCTTCCCAACTCAAATTTACTATAAAGCTATAGTAATCAAGACTGTGTGGTACTAGCCTAAGGACAGACATATAAATCAATGGTATAGAATTGGGGATCCAGAAATAAACCTACACATCTATGGTCGATTTAGACAAGTGCCATGGTGCCAACACCATTTAACGGGAAAAAGAATAGTCTTTTGGACAAATGGTATCCAGAAGTGTTAAAGAATTCTTATAACTAAACAATAAAATTACACAAACAGCTCCATTAAAAATGGACAAAAGAGGGGCATCTGGGTGGCTCAGTTGGCCAAATATCTAACTTTGGCTCAGGTCATGATCTCGCGGTTCGTAAGTTAGAGCCCCACATTGGATTCCATGCTGACAGTGCAGAGCCTGCTTGTGATTCTCTCTCTCTTTCTCTGCTCTTCCCCTACTCTTGCTTTCTCTCTCAAAATAAATAAATAAACTTCAAAAAAAGCTGTAAGACCAGATCAAGCAAAAAATAGCCAACAGATTTAAATAGATATCTCACGAAAGAAAATATATAAGTGGCCAATAAGCACATAAAAAGATGCTTACCACAATTAGCCATTAGAGAAATGCAATTAAAAACCACAATAAGATACCACTTCATACTTACTTGAATGACTGTGATCAAAGACTGATAGTAACAAGTGTTGATGAGGATGTGAAGTATTATTGTTGGTGTGTGTGTAGTG
Source organism: Panthera tigris (assembly GCF_018350195.1). Lineage (NCBI taxonomy): Eukaryota > Metazoa > Chordata > Mammalia > Carnivora > Felidae > Panthera > Panthera tigris. The sequence continues at coordinate 81,798,981 of NC_056663.1, read as the reverse complement.
ATGCAGCCTCTGTGAGAAAAAGTTTGGCACTTCCTCAAAAAGTTAACCATAGAGTTTCACTCTTAGATATATACGCAGGAGATCTGGAGTATGTAAACACATAAACATGCACACAAATGTGCACAACATCACTATTAATAATAGCCCCCAAATGGAAATAACCCCAAATGTTCCTGGACTAATGAGAGGATAAATAAAATGTGGGATGTCCATTCAATGGAATATTATTCAGCCATAAAAATGTATGAAGTCTCAGGCTTGCACTGGATGGATGAACCATGAAAACATTATGTTAAGTTAAAGCACCCAGACATAAAAGATTACATATTGTATTATTTCATTTATATAAAACGTCCAGAATAGGCCACTCCATGGAGACAGAGGATAGTTTGGTGGATGCCAGGAGCTGAGGAAAGGAAGAAATGGCAAGTGACTTCTAATAGGGGAAATTTGGGGGGATGATGAAAATGTTCTGAAATTCGATTTTTTTTTAATGTTTACTTATTTTTGAGAGAGAGACAGCACTCATGCTCATGCAGGGGAGGGGCAGAGAGAGAGGGAGAGAGAGAATCCCAAGCAGGCTCCATGCTGTCAGCACAGAGCCCAACACAGGGCTTTATCTCATGAACATCCAGATCACGATCTGAGCCAAAATCAGGAATTAGACACTTTACCGACTGAGCCACCCAGGGGCCCCATAGATGGTGATGAATATTCACCCAACCTTGTGAATATACTATAGGCCATTGAACTGTACACTATAAATGATGAATTCCACAGTATGTGAATTGTATCTCAGTAAAAGAAATTTTAAATTATATGTAACATAAAAAATAAAAAGATGAATTATTACTATCAAATCATTGCTCACACACACAATTTTCTAATGCCTTGTTCTTACAGTGTTGTTCATAGGTCGGCACGAAAGGTATCACCTGCGAGTTTAGTACCTGAAAAATCTCAGGCTTGCCTCAAATCTATTGAATCAGAATCTGCATTTTAACATGATTCCCCAGGTGATTCCTATGCACATTAAAATTTGAGAAGCACTACTCTAATCGAAGAGTTTTCATTCTCCTATTTTAGGGTGTATGTGAAAAAAATTAAGTGGTAAGTCCAAAAGACATTCTAATTTCCTTTGAGGAATTACATCTCACCCACTGTGTGCCACGTTAGTGATATGGTAAATTCAGATGCCCTGGATTGGCCTTCAGAAGTCAAAGGGATCCGGGAACATCCTTTCCGTTACTGCTGATCCCCCTCCTCCTCCCTGACTACTCTTTTCTCAACACACCCAACCTGACCCCACCCAAGGATGAGTTGGTATAGGATCAACCTTATCAGACTCCCTCTTCTGAAACTTGGAATATCGAGGGGAATGACTCAAAGAGAGAGGAAACAGCTGGGGTTCTGTCTTTCTAGGAGCACCCTCTAATGGCTTCATGTTGCTTTTTCCAAACTTGTCTCCCCATCAGTTTGGTGAACTCCTGAGGAGCTTTCACATAAATGTCCTTTGTTTTGTTTTGTTTATGTTAGTCAGAGCTAGATTTTGTTGCTTGCAAAGAATCGTTTGACACACCACCCTTTAATACTATAACAACTAGCTGAAATACACATATAGTTCTAATGCTTTATTCGCACAGTGTGGATTCATGATCATGGCTATCATATTACTAAGTATTATATTTATTATTAATAGGTATAATTATGATTGTAAATAACTAGCCAAAGATTAAAAGCTAGTAAGTGGCAAATGTCCATCAACTGATAAATGGATATAAAATGTGGTATGTGTATATACAGTAGAATATTACTCAGCCATAAAAAAGAATGAAATCCAGCTATTGGCAATGATATGGATGAAGTGAGAGAGTATAATGAAAATCAAAATAAGTCAGTCAGGAAAAGACAAATACCATATGATTTCACTCATATGTGACATTTAAGAAACAAAACAGTTGAACATAGAGGGATAAAAAAGAGAGAGAGAGAGACAAACCAAGAAACAGACTCTTAACTATAGAGAAAAAAACTGACAATTACCAGAGGAAAGGTGTGGGGGGCAGGGGTGGGGCCCAGGGCAGGGCATGGGGAGGGGGAGGACATGGATTAAATAGGTGATGGGGATTGAGGAGTGCGCTTGTTGTGATGAGCACCAGGTGTTGTATGGAAGTGTTGAAGCACTAAATTCTACACCTGAAACTAATATACTGTATGTTAACTAACTGGCATTTGATAAAAACTTGGAAGAAAATAAGTAAATAAGTAAGTAAATAAATAAAAGTAAGGAGGCAGCGGGCAGGAATAAGAGAGAGTGAGAAACTGGGGCTCTTTGCCAATGTTGAAGCTGTGGAAGCCAGGCCCTGACCCCAGAGCCCAGAACCTTAGACTGCTGAATGACACCTCAGGACTGATCTGAGCTCCTGCTGGCAGAATATGCTCATACGCCAATGTCCACAGTGGTATTATTCACAATAGCCAAAACGTGGAAAGAATCCAACTGTCCATAGAAAAATAAACAGATGAACAAAATGTGGTATATACATACAATAGAATATTACCCAGCCTGAAAAAGGAATGAAATTCTGACACATGGTACAACACAGATGACCCTGGAAAACATTATGCTAAGTGAAATAAGTCATATGCAAAACAAAAATATCGTATGATTCCACTTCTATGAGGAATATAGAAGAGGCAAATTCATGGAGCCAGAAAGTAGTACAGTGGTTTCCAAGGGCCAAGAAAAGGGACAAGGTGAGTTAGTATTTAATAGGCACAGAGTTTCTGGTGGGGGTGATGAAAAAGTTCTGGAAATGAAGAGTGGTGATGGTTGCACACCATCATCACCATCAGTGATGAAGGAACTTAATGACACTTAAAAATGGATAAAATGGTGCTATGGACTGAATATTTGTGTCCTCCCAAAAATTGTATGTTGAAGCCCTAATTGCCAATGTGATAGTATTTGGAGGTGAGATATTTGGGAATTATTTAAGCCATGAGTGTTGAGCCTTCATGAATGGGGTTAGTGGCCCTATAGAAAGAGACACAAGAAAGGTCTTTTGCTCTCTTTTGGCCACGTGAGTATAGTGCAAGAAGGTGGCCATCTGGAGAGCAGGAAGAAGCCCTTCACCCAAACCTGGCCATGCTGGCACCCTGGTCTCAAACTTCCCAGTTTCCAGAACAGTGGAAATATATTTGTCTTGTTTAAGCCACTCAGTCTATGGTATTCTAGTTCAGCAGCCTGAGCTAACTGAACAAAAGTATATCTTACGTCAAGTATATTTTACCGTAACTTAAAGCAAAACTATTAGTATCCTAAAATGTTAAAATCTGAAAAAGAAAAGTGAAAGTATATATATATATATATATATATATATATATATATATATATATACATATACATATATATATATATATATATATATTGAGGCCCGTGTCGGGCTCTGTGCTGACAGCACAGAGCCTGGAGCTTGCTTCAGATTCTGTGTCTCCTCCCTCTGCCCCTCCCTCGCTCTCTCTCTCTCCCTCTCAAAAGTAGATAAACATTAAAAAATAAAAAAAGATGAGCCTCTTCTAGTTTGAAGTAACAAAAACCCCAATCAAATAATTTTAGCAAACAAAGGGAATTGATGGACTCATGTAACTATGACGCCCAAGCTTAAGCCCGGATCCTGGGGCATATCCTGTGTACCATCTCTTGATGAGTTTCCGGTATGATTTTGTCAACCTCAGACCAGCTCTCCTGACCTGGGGCTAGAGATAGCTACTGGTAGCTTCCACCTTCATCAGTTTTGCAGCTAGAAATCTCAGTGTAAAGAGGGAGCCTCTTTGCTGGCAAAAGTCCTGGAGAGAGCTCTGTGTTCTGGCTTGGGACTTGTGAACCAAATACTACGGTTGTGGGGGTGAAATGACTTGATTGGCAGGCTCAGCAAGCCTAAGCCCCTGGCCTACCACTAGAGCAGTACCACCTGAATCACAGGCTTCCTCCAAAGAGACGCTAGCACACAGAAAGCATATGTACAGTGCACTTCAGTGCCCTGTGCATATCCCCGTGGACCTCATTGTTCAATGGAAGCCTGAGTACTCACTGTAGGCAGCTGAGACCCTCTGCCTAGGACTCTGGCTGCCTGAGCAGAATAGGGGAGGGCTACCATGGAGGTGCAGCTTTCAAGCAATGACAAATGGATTTGATGCATAAATACTACACCTGCCTCATTTTTTTCTTTTGTTTTGTTTTTTTTCTTTTCTCCCACTATCTCCTGGGTTTACCTCTAGGACAGTACACATCATTCTCTTGCAATTACCGCCCTTGCTCACCCATGTCCCCACTTACCTTCCAGTTCCTTAAAGGCAAGGGACTGGAGTAAGTAGCGTATTAAGAGATTTGTCCAAAGTCACAAGGGTATAAGAGATGAAGGCGGGATTTGAAGTTGAAGTCAGCTTCAACAACTAAGTTTCATGACTACTACCCCAAATCACCAATTTATCTCCTGAGAGCACTCTACCATCTCTGGGCCCTTACATCCCTTCCGGAAGTCCCAAATGCTCATGTAGGCTCTTTCACTGGGGGTTTCAGGCTCAGCTTTAGTGTTAATTTCGGTGGGCTCATTGGGCCTGGTATGTCTTCTACAAGATAGACTCCCAGCTGTGGGCAGGTAACAGCCTGAGGTCCCCTTGCTAGTGCATAGAAGACTGATAACCCTTGATTCATTCCTGGTGCCTTTAGCTGGGACATGTCACCCATGCTTCCATGAGACACTGAAAATAATTAACACACTCTGGGAAGATGACTCTGATGGGAGTCTTTCATGTGAGTGAGCACCTTCTGAACACTTCTTCCCAGCCAGGAAATATGGACAGGTGGCTTGGATATTTTGGTTGATGAGACTATATTTTTTTCTTTTTAAAGATTATGTTGGAGTGAATTGATTCAGTATTAACCTCTTGTAAGGGGAGATAGAAAACAAATTGTAATTGGGTAAAAACATGGTTATCATAGGCACCCCAAAAGAACCTGTTACCACTGAGCTGTGGAGGGCCAGGTTTTCAGAGCACTCCAGCCGTCTACCAGGGTAATAACAGCCATCTTAATGATGGTGATATTGATGGTGAGCAACCATTGTTTATGCTGTAGTGGGCATGGGGCTAAGCTAGTCATGGATGTCATGACTTAATTTTTTTCATCATGAGAAGTGTATTCTTTAATCCCCTATTTCACCTCCCCCATCCACCTCCCCTCTGGTAACCATCAGTTTGTTCTCTGTAGTTAAGAGTCTGTTTCTTAGTTTTTCTATCTCTCTTTTATTCCTTTGTTCTTTTTTTGTTGTTGTTTCTTAAATTCCACAACTGGGTGAAATCATACATTATTTGTCTTTCTCTGACTGACTTAATTTACTTAGCATAATACTCTCTAACTCCATCCATATTGTTGCACATGGCAATATTTCATTCCTTTTTTAAGGCTGAATAATATTCCATTGTATGTATACACCACCTCTATCCATTCATCTATTGATAGACACTTGGGCTGCTTCCACAGTTTGGCTATTGTAAATAACGCTGCAATAAACACAAGGGTTCATATAATCCTTTGAATTAATATTTTTGTATTTTGGGGAAAATACTCAGTAGTGCAATTACTGGATTGTAGGTTAGTTATTTTTATTTAAAAAAATTGGTTTTAAGTTTTTTTTAATGTTTATTTATTTTTGACAGAGAGAGAGACAGAGCATGAGCTGGGGAGGGACACAGAGAGAGGGGGACACAGAATCCGAAGCAGGCTCCAGGCTCTGAGCTGTCAGCACAGAGCCCGACGCAGGGCTCGAACTCACAGACTGCAAGATCATGGCCTGAGCCGAAGTCAGATGTTCAACCGACTGAGCCACTCAGGTGCCCCTATTTAAAAAAATTTTTTTAACATTTATTCATTTTTGAGAGATGGAGACAGAGTGTGAGTGGGGGAGGGGCAGGGAGAGAGGGAAACACAGAATCTGAAGCAGGTTCCAGGCTCTGAGCCATCAGCACAGAGCCTGACGCGGCTCCATACCATGAGTATGGAATGTCTTTCCACTTCTTTGCATTGTCTTGAATTTCTTTCATCACGGTAGTTTAGTTTTCAGAGTATAGGTCTTTCATCTCTTTGGTTAAGTTTTTTACTAGATATTTTATTGTTTGCACCTGCCTCACTCTTTAAGAGCAACAGTTCTGAGGCATGTTCTATACTCTCTTCCAGAGGTCTTCAGTGGGATTGAGCCCCAGTTGCCTATGACGGCAGTCTGCTTTTTAACCCAAATTTTTCTGTTTTACTTCTCTACTTCTTGAGCATGATTTCTTGCTGTCACTTCCGAATAGCGAACATACTCCAATCCCAGTCTGTGGGGCTAAGTCTATGAAAATTCAAATTAAGACAACGTTTGTATCATGGAGGGTGAATTCACACTATGTCCATTTTATGTTAGGAAAATTTGTAGAGGCTATTTGGTATTATCTCTTCATTTTATTTACAACACTCAGTATTTGTTTAATACTCCACTTAAACATAAAGAAAATATTTGTTTATCCATAAAAATATATCAAATTCTATGTGGATATATTCATTTTCTAGGGCTGCCATAACAAAGTATCACAAACTGGGTGGCTTAAACAACAGAGGTTTATTATCTCACGGTTCTGGAGGCTAGAAGTCCAAGATTAAGGTCTTGGCAGAGCTGGTTTCTTCTGAGGCCTCTCTCCTTAGGCAGTAGATGGCTGTCTTCTCCATGTATCTTCATATGGTCTTGCTTATGTGTGTGTCTGTATCCGAATCTTGTCTTCCTATAAGAACACCAGTCATATTAGGGCCTACCCTAATGTCTTTATTTTAATTTAATTACTTCTTTAATTACTTGATTACTTCTCTAAATCCTGTCACATTCTGAGATACTGGGGGTTACAACTTTAATATATGAAGTTAGGGGGCATTCAACCCATAACAGGAGGTATCTGTGTACTGTGTCATTTTTGCCTTTACAGGCAAATGCTTTACGAATAGATGATTTCCTTATCGTCTTCCTCTCCACGGATTAGTATAATATGCACTACAAAATAGTATCTTTTCTTTAAACTTTAAGGTTTAGCATTACAAAGTGGACCAAAAGAACTAAAGGGAAGAGATATTGAAAGCAAAGCACCAAAATACTGCCGCAGGAAAAAATCTGTTAGCTTCCTGAATAACACGACTGGGTTCTTGACAAATAGTCCCATCACAATCCCAGCAGTGAAAGGCACTCTGTCCTGGTTTTGAGTCTCCATAAGAATCACTAGCCAGAAGCTCTGGCGGTCTTTACCTCATCATCCCTGGAGATTTGATATGACAGATTCACTTTGTATCTTAAGATTGTAGTACACACTCATTCCTCTGTGACTTAAATGATGACATTGAGGTCCAGCAGATAATAGCATGATTTATGGCCAGCAGTGCCAATGTGGCTATTATTCAGTGTTACATTATACACTTAGAAATACACTAATGCCACATCACAAGCCAGTGTCATCTTGATGATATTGTGACCCAGGACTCAAGAAAGTATTTCATTAAGGAGACAGGTGGAATGTGAGACATGAATGCAGTGATCAAAGAGGCAATGAAATTTGTTTACTGCTGCCTCATATGTGACCTATCAGTTACAAAGACCATCTCCACTCAACCCTGCACCGTTTTGTATTTTGCCACAGCAGTGCCATCTTTCCCTACCCCTGGAATTTCTGACTCTTCTGGGCTTCATTTCTGCACATATTTCATAGCTCACAAAGCATGCTTAAATATAGATAGATATCTCTTGGTCAGAAAGTCAACCCAAATTTGTTTGCTTTCGAATGCATGTCACCAGGCCACAGGGATTTTGTTTTGTTTTCTTTATAATAGAACTTTCTCTAGGCTCCTGATGTTTCCAGATCTGTGGCGATCTGGGTCCTGTTTTCTCTTCCCCAGATGCACTTTCAGTTGTTGCCTTTTTTCAATCAATTTCCAGATGTCGTTGCTTATTCATTTTATTTCCAGCACATTTTATCCTTTCCTGAACTTTTGCATAATTCTCTTCTATGACACTTTCCTACTCCTCCTCCATGCCATTCAGATGAATTCCAGAAACCTGCTGCAATTACACCAAATTTAGTTGGCTTTTCCATGCACCAAATGAGTCTGCCCCAGGTTGGAAAGTGAAAGGAATGACTGGTCTGCAGGAGGAACCCTTTTGAATGAGCTCCCAGCTGATAGACAAATGTTGCTTAGGTCCAAGGTCCAGGCTGACTATTGTGTAAAAGACTCTATAGAGAGGAAGAATGGTCACTGGGGCCCTGAAGTCCAAACCACAGTTTGTTTTAGAACTTTTTAAAAAAATAATCTCTTTGTGCAAATATCAATCCAGTAAGCCAGAAATCTTTTTTAAATTACCTCGAGCAATACAAAAATTGTAAAGAGGTCTTGACTTTCTGTAATACTTCCTGCATTTGGCACTATTTGGAAATAAGATCTTTCAAATAAATTAATTCTTTAGACAGTTGAAACATGTCTGAAAGCCCCAAAGTGTTGCAAATATTAACCACTTTTACATAAATCTTTCTAGAATGCATTATATTTTAGGGCACACTGATCATAATCTAATGTTTTCCTAATGATTCAGGGTCAAGGCTATGACTATCAGTAGCCATTCCCTGAGGTCTATGAGATGTTAGTCTGCTTTCCTTTACACCAAGATTTCTCAACTTACTGTCATTTGGGTCTAGAAAATCCTTTGGCGTGGGAGTATAGCCTGTGCATTTTGGACGTTTAGCAGCATCCCTGGCTTGTACCCACTAGGTCACAGTAGCACCACATCTTCAGTGGTGATAGCCAATAATGTCTAAAAACAACTACGTACACCATCATCACATATTCTCAACATTGTATAGGAAGCCCTATTCAATACAATAGAAAAGAAAAAGACAAAGAAAAAGAAGGGAAAGATAAAAATATTGGAAAACAGAAAAAGCACTATCTTTATTTGCAGAAGACATGTCTATGTAAATAAAAAATTCAAAATGATCTGCAAACTATTAGAATTAATAAGTGAATTTAGAGTGTCACTAAAAACAAAATCAATATACAAAGTGTAACTGTGTTTCTATGACCTAAGGAAAAAACAACTGGAAATTGAAATTTTACCTATTTACTTACTCATTTTTTTTTGATGTTTTATTTATGTATTTATTTATTTATTTTTAAAAACTTTTTTTTAATGTTTATTTTTGAGACAGAGAGAGAGACAGAGCATGAGCAGGGGAGGGACAGAGAGAGGGAGACACAGAATCTGAAGCAGGCTCCAGGCTCTGGGCTGTCAGCACAGACCCTGACATGGGACTCAAACTCACAAACTATGAGATCATGACCTGAATCAAAGTTGGACACTTAACCAACTGAGCCACTCAGGCACCCCTAAATTTTAAAAAATACTGTATACAATCTCATAAAAAATAAAATAACTAGAAATGAACCTAACAAAAGATGTATATGACCACTATACTGAAACTATGAAATATTAAAGAGACAGTAAAGAAGACCTAAATAAGTCAAGACATGGAACATATTAATGGATTGGAGGAATTAAACATTAAGATTTAATTAAGATTAAGAATTTAAGATTAAGATTAAGATTTGGGGGTGCCTGGGTGGCTCAGTTGGTTAAGCATCTGACTTCAGCTCAGGTCATGATCTTGCAGTCCATGAGTTCGAGCCCCGTGTTGGGCTCTGTGCTGACAGCTCAGAACCTGGAGCCTGCTTCTGATTCTGTGTCTCCCTCTCTCTCTGCCCCTCCCCCACTCATACTCTCTCTCTCTTTCTCTCTCTCTCTCTCTCTGTCAAAAATAAAGATTAAAAAAAATTTTTTTAAAAAAGATTAAGATTTGATTTTCCTCAAACTTATCTATAGATCCAGTGAAATTGAAAGCTAAATACCAGGGAGGGGAAAAAATTATATGGAAATTTAAAGAACTTAGAAAGACAAATGTTGAAATAGAACAAATTTGGAGAAACAATACCACCAGATGGCAAGACGTATTATAAAGCTAGAGTAATTTAGAGAGTGTGATATTGGACCAATGGAATGGAAAAAAGAATCGCATTTAAACCAACACATGAATACAATCAAATTTGTAGAATATGGACTAAATATAAATCCAACGCAAAAAATTGCCACTGAAATTCTGTAATGAAAAAAATGATAATTTTTAGTAAATGGTATTGGAACTATTTGATATCCATATGGAGAAAACGAACCTTGAGGCCTACCTCATACCATACAAAAAAACCAATTTGAGTTCATCATAGACATAAATATAAAAAGAAGAAAACATATAAAAAATGCTTTTGAAAAAATATACATGACCTCAGGCAGAAAAATACTTCTTAAGCAAGATGCAAAGGCACTAACCATAAAAGAAAATAGTATTAAATAGGATTTTATTTAATCCTAAGAATTTATGTTCATTGAAAGACAAGAATAAGAAAGTGAAAAGACAGGTCAGAGAGTAGGAGAATATATCTATAGCACAAAAATCCAACAAGGACTCACATACGGAATATATCTTTTAAAAACTGTTTTAAACTGAGTAAAAGAAATGACCAGATATGTTGTAAAAGAAGACATACAAATAACCAATGAACATATGGAAATGGGCCCCAAGTTACTACTCATCAGGGAAAGTCATTTTAAGCCACAAAGAGATACCATCACATGTCAGCAGAATGAAAAAAAGCTGAAAAGACTGACAATTTTACCAAGAGTTGACAAGAATGTCTGGCAACTGGATTGCTGGTAGAAGTGTAAATTGGCACAACTCCTTTGGAAAACTGTTTAGCAGTGACTCCTAAAGTTAACTATCTACCCACTCCACCACTCAGCAATTACACTTCTACATATATACCCAAAAGAAAAAAATAGTTATCCCTAGTTAGGGTCACCTGGGTGGCGCCATTGGTTAAGCGTCCAACTCTTAATGTCAGATCAGGTCATGATCTCATGGTCTGTGGGTTCAAGCACCATGCCGGGCTCTGTGCTGACAGTGCAGAACCTGTTTGGGATTCTCTCTCTCTCTCTCTCTGTCTCTCCCCCACTTGCATTCTCTCTCTCTCAAAATAAATAAATATTTTAAAAAATAGTTATGCTAAGTTGCAGGCATATCTATTCTATTCAATGTCCTTAATGGACAATGGAGGATGAGGCTTTGACTATCTTTTCTCCCCCATGTCAAACACAAGCACACACACTTTCTATCCTTAATACAGTTTCTATATCATAGAGCTTAAAAATATCATGAGGCCTCAAATGGAAAAACCCAACAGACTGCCAAGCAGAAACAAGTGTTTTAAAACCTATACTTTTGAGTACAGTCTCTAAAACTCCAGGACATCAAAGATAATTAGACAATCCTATAAGCTACCTTAAAAATGGGCCATCTAGAACAGAAGGAGAATCAAATTTATATCAGGCATTTTAAAAGCAACATAGGTGACTGTTTTTAAAAAGGAGTGATACCTTTCAAGATCTAGAGGGATATAACTTTGAACATAAATTCTATATTCAGACAAACTATCATCCAACAGTAAAGAAAAAATATGATCAGATATGTAAAGATCCTCTTGTATACCAGCTGTAAAGTACATGTAAATAATTCTCCCTGGAGTTGCTCAGTGCACAGCTTGTGAAGTGTGTCTGGAAACCCTGATCCACAGATTCTTGAAAGTTCCCTAAATTCAAGAGTAACCATCAGAAGAATGGACATTTTCTCAACCAATATAGTAAAATTACACAATGACCAAAAAAACAAACAAACAAAAAAAACAAAAAAAACAAAAAAAACAAAAAACACCTTAATTGCTCCAAAAGAAAGGAAGAATAAAATAATGTTTAAATGTGTAGAAAACAAAATATCATGGAACTGTTAGGAGAATTATCCTCCCATTGTAAATAATTAGAAAACTGGACAAAGTAAATGAAACAACTCTTTTCAGACATTGGACAATAGGCAGCATTGACCTGTGATCCCCGAGAATGAAGCAAACAAGATGAGCCCTATGATTTTCTTGGCTTTCCGCCAGGTAGCAGTTTCTAGGCAGCTCAAGGAGGGAATTATACATAGCCCAGTATCCTCGTTAAGTTGAGAAGACAGAAATTGAAATTCAGAGAAGTCAAAATGACATTTATGGAGCAGAGTGCCAGAGATGAGAAAACTGTAAAGAGACAACTATAAAGATCTGCAAAGGAGTCCTCTTTTGGCAGAGTGATGATCTACACAACCATAGAATAAAACTCTGTGAGGTTGGGAATAGGGTGAACCATTCCCATAATGGGGCTATGAACAGTTCACCAGTCAGAGTGGAGAAACTTCATAATACGCAGAGCATTCTGTGGAGATGGCAAAAAAGTCAGACTCTAGAGTGGGGCTAACCTAGCCCGAGGGTAAAGATTGTTTTAAACCCACAGGAGCAAAGTTTAAAAGAATCAAAAGGTTGAAACTGATCTGCATAATTTGATCTTGCTAGAACAAAATACAATGAAAGAACAAAATCAGGAGTGTGGAATCCAATGAGAAATCAGAAATAATCAGGCATCTAAAGAAGTGTAAGAGGGGCGCCTGGGTGGCTCAGTCGGTTAAGCCTCCGACTTTGGCTCAGGTCATGATCTCACAGTCCGTGAGTTTGTCTGTGCTGACAGCTCAGAGCCTGGAGCCTGCTTCCATTTCTGTGTCTCCCTCTCTCTCTGCACCTCCCCCACTCACACTCTGTCTCTCTCTCTCTCAAAAATAAATAAACATTAAAAAACAATTTAAAGAAGCATAAGAATGTCACATAACCACGATAAAAATCCATTGATAGAAAAGAACAGGAAATGATGAGTATGATAAATTTTCAGACAATGACTTTAAAATACCAATAATTAATATTACATACTCAAATATTTAAAGGAAAAAATGAACATAATGAGAAGAATTAAAGATATAAAAATTACCTAAATGGAGTTTTAAAGGATAAAAAAAATACAAAGGATGGGATTAACAGAAGAAAAAATTAGTGAACATAAAGGTATAGCAAGAGAAAATATCCAAAGAATAAAGAACACACAAAGAAAAATAGGATTGTCAAAAAAATGAATAAAACCCTAGTGACCTGTAGGACAGTAAACAGACTAATATGCCAATAATTAGAGTATCAGTAGGAAAAAATACGGGGGCATGGAAAGACAGAGAAAATATCTGAAGAACTACTGGATGAATATTTTCTAAATTTAATGAAAATTATAAACATAAAAGTCCAAGAAACTGAACAAACATCAAGTAAAATAAACATAGAGAAAAACCACACCAACTACCTTATAATGGTATTATTGAAAAACAGTCATGACAAATTTTTAAATAAGCCAGAAAAATAGACATATTACATAGAAAGCTATAAAAATTGTAAAAGATTTTTGTCAGAAACTATAAAACTAGAAAATAGTGAAATGACATATATAAAGTACTATCAAAATCAAAAACATCAATGTAGAATTCTACAGCCAGCCAAAACATATTTCAAAAATGGAGGTAAAATACTTTGCAGACAAATCATAGCTTAGAAAATACATCACCAGCACACATGCACTAGAAGAAAAGATGTTCTTCAAACAGAAAAAGATACCTGATAGAAATGTGTAACTGCACGAAGGAGTAATCAGCATCAGAAATGGTAAATATGTAAGTAAATATGAAAGATACTTTCTTTGATTTTCTATTTCTTTAGAAGATCATTGACTTCATGGGGCACCTGGGTAGCTTAGTCGGTTGAGCGTCAAACTTGATTTCGGCTCAGGTCATGATCTCACGGTTTGTGGATCAAGCCCAGTGTCGACCTCCACATTGATAGGATGGAACCTGCTTCAGATTCTTTCTCACCCTCTCTCTCTCTCTGCCCCTCCCTGCTTATGCTCCTCTCTCTGTCTCTGTCAAAATAAATAAATAAACTTTTTTAAGATGATTGACCTCTTTTTTTTTAACGTTTATTTATCTATTTTTGAGATAGTGAGCAGGAGAGGGGCAGAGAGAGAGGGAGACAGAATCCCAAACAGGGTCTGTGCTGTCTGCACAGAGCCCGATATAGGGCTTGAAATCATGAATCACAAGATCATGACCTGAGCCAAAATCAAGAGTCAGACGCTTAACCGAATGAGCCACCCAGGTGCTCTGAAGATCACTGACTTCTTACAGCAAAAATAGAAACAGTGATATAGGGACTATTATCTCCATTTTATAGATGAGAAAACTGAAACAGAGTGGTTAAGTAATTCGCCCAAAGTGGAAGAACTTACATTTGAATCCAGATAATCTTTGCATTAAGCCTCTATGTTATAAAGTATAATGTGCAATGTAGACTACAATATATATTATACAATATAATATTATATAATATGTAATTATTATACAATTATTATTTATACTGTATGTTACATATAGTGTATTGGAATATATTCAAGTATATATAAACATTCCAATATACTATTGGAAATATAGTAATATTATTATATATTATCCAATAGTTCATTGTTAAATATAACAATGGTCATAACTGATAAAAAGGAAAAGGATATGAGATTGAAAGTGCTGATCTTAGTTTTATCTATAATGTCTTAATGTTTTTAACTTTATTTAATTCCAGTATAGTTACACAGCGTTATATTAGTTTCAGGTATATAATATAGTGACTCAACACTTCCATACAACAACTGGTGCTCATCACAATAAGTGCACCCTTTAATCCCCATCGCCTATTTCACCCATCCCCCACTCCTCTCCCCTCTGATACCCATCAATTTGTTCTCTCTAGTTAAGAGTCTGTTTCTTGGTTTGTCTCTCTCTCTCTTTAATTTTCCTTTGCTCATTTCTTTTGTTTCTTAAATTCCACATGAGTGAAATCATATAGTATTTGTATTTCTCTGACTGACTTACTTCACTTAGCACAACACTAACTCCAATCATGTTGCAAATGGCAAGATTTCATTCTTTTTATGGCTGAATAATATATATATATATATATATATATATACCACAACTTCATTATCCATTCCTCTATTGATGGATACTGGGCTGCTTCCATAATTTGGCTATTGTGAATAATGTTGCAATAAACATAGGGGTGTATGTATCCCTTTGAATTAGTGTTTTTGTAGTTTGGGGGTAAATACCAAGTAATGCAATTGCCAGATCGTAGGGTAGTTCTATTTTTAACTTTTTGAGGAAACTCTATACTGTTTTCCATAATGTCTTAATTTTTATAAAAATGAATGTATCCAGGTAATACTTATGTAATCAAAAGATTTTTAAAATGTAGGTAGAGCACACACATAGAAGAAAAGTTTATGTACCAATAATGAGTAGAAAGAACAGAATACAATAGAAAGAAAAGATTAGCATCAATAATAAATTCTTAGCTTGATAGCATTTCCACAAAATGAATGATTTAATATATTTTAAGTACACATGATCATGTGCAAAAAATGAAAATATTTCTGTATGTGTCTTCTGGAGGAGCATGAGATCACCATTCTTACAATTAAACTTAAACCATAGAATAGATAACAGTAGCTAGCATTTTAATACTAGTCCACAGATGATTATGAGTTTGTGAATGCATTCTATCATTTAAACTATTTATGAAAGATGACAATTCATTCAATATTCAGAAAAACTGTAGAGAGCACCAGGCAATATTGTAAAAAATAGGAATATACTATTTAATAAGAAATACACATAGCTCCTGCCTTCATGGAACTTGTAGTCCAAGTAGAAGAAGAGACTTTAAATTACCATTTAACAGAATGAAATCAACCATGTAACAGAACAGAGTTCAGAAACAAACCCACACTTGCTTATGATGAAATTAATGCATTACAAGTATGGTCTTTTCAATAAACTGGATATGAAAAATATATTTATTTATTCATTTTTATAATTATATATTTCACACCATACACAAAAACTATTTTTATATGGGTAGTAGAACTAAATTTAAAACAATAGGCTTCTAGAAAAATGAAAACAGGAGAATATAGTCATGATTCTAGGGTAGGCAATACTTCTTTTAAATAAGATACAAAAATCCACAAAGAAAAATATTGATAAATTATACTTCATTAAAAACAAGAGCATCTGTTCTTAGAAGACACCCTCAGAAATCTTAAAGACAAGCCAAGGACTAGGAGATAACATACAAGATATATTAAAAAATATACAAACACAAAACCCCTCACATATCAATAAGAAAAAAAAAATGGTAGCCCAAAGACTTGAATAAGAATTTCACAAAACAGTACATACAAATGGCCAACAAAAGGATATTCAACTTCATTAGTCATTAGATGCAAATTATAAAACACAATAAAGATACCATTATGCACACACAAGAATGACTGAATAAAAAATACTGACAGTACCAAATGTTAGCAAGAATGTAAAGTCACTAAAATTTTCATACACTTCTCTTTTTTTAATGTTTATTTTGAGAAAGAGAGAGAGCAAACACACGCACACAGAAGCCAGGGAGGGGTAGAGAGAAGGAGAGAGAGAATCCCAAGCAGGCTGTGAGGTGGGGCTCTATTCCAAGCCACGAGACCAGGACCCAAGCCAAAACTTAGAGCTGGGACACCCAACCAACTGAGCCACCCAGGCACCCCAATTCTCATACATTTCTGGTGGGAGTTTAAATAAGTACAATGTCATTGGAAAATTGTTTGGCAATATCTATTAAAGCTAAACATATGTCTACCCTATGACCCTGCAATCCACTCCTACATATATGCAGAATAGAAATGTATAGATCTTCAAAAGCAAAAGACAAAAACAAAAATGGATATAAGGATATAAGAATATTAATCATAGCAGTAGCATTCATATCTGCTGAAAACTGGAAACACCCAAATGTCAGTAAACTAAAGAATAAATTGTGGTATACTCATTGAAAAGGATGGGAAAGGAAGATAATTGCCATACAAACCATGAATTTCACAAACATAATATTGAGCAAAAGAAGACCTCAAAAATACATACTAATTTATTTATTCTATGTATGTGAAATTAAAGAAAATACAAAAGTGATCTATGATGGCAGAAGTCAAGATAGTGGTTACCGTGAAGGCAGTTGTTATCGGAAGAAGGCATAAGTGGATTTCTGGTGTGCTGCTAACATCCCATTTCTTGGTCTGGATGGGTAATAAAATGGGTGTGTTTATTTCATAAAAATTCATCAAGATATACACCTATGATTAGTACACATTTTTGTATAATGTATACTTCAACTAAAAAAATTACTTAAAGAAAAATCAGTAATTGTAACAGAGTTTTAGAAAATAGCAGGATGATATACAAGTACATCATGGAGTACAGATAAATCAGGGCTGGAGTCTTCTAGGACATAATATTTAAGTTGAACTATAAGAATTAGCTAGGGAAGAGTGTGTGATGTGTGGGAGGTTCAAATGGGGAGACTTCTCCAGAAAAGGAAGAATTTGAGCAAAAGCTTGGAAGCATAAAAAAGCATAAATTATTCAAGATACTGACAGAAGATTGACAAGAGCAAAGAGAGCTGGGGCAGAAGTGACAAGAAGTGAGGCTGGAGACACACATAGAGTGGGGCCTTAAAGGCCAGATTAAGAGTTTTGAATTCCATCTCATGAGCAACAGAAATGCATAAATGGACTTTTAGCACAGACTGACATGACCTGGTTTATATTATGGGAAGATGGCTACCGTGTGAAGAATTGACTAGGAAAAAAGGAGAAGCTGGAGTGGAGAGACAGTTTAGGAGGTTGCTGTGGCAGTCCAGGTGAGAAATGACAGTGACATTTGTCTGGATAGAAGGAATAGAGTGACATTTGTCTGGACAGGATGTACATTGATGATTGGATGTAACATCTGAAGGAAAGCCACAAGTCAGAAAGGTTTCCCAAGGATCTTCCCAAACAATTGGGTGAATAAATATGCCAAGTTACTGAAATAAGAAAACCTGGAGAGTGATTGCATCAAGGCAAGAAGATGTATTCACTTTGGACATGTTGAGCTTGAGATCTCTACAGGACACCTAGGATGCGGTCTCAAATAGGCAGCTGGATATATAGATATGAAATTCAGGAGAGGGGCTTAATAGGGTTAGCAATTCCATTTTTTATTGATAACAGAATGTACAGGAGGGTAATATTGTGCTACATTAACATATACTTCCCCCCCCTCACAATTTTACCCCATAACCCTCCTTCATTCAAGCAACAGAACTTTACCATAAGACATTAATTGCATGAAGAGAGCAAAAGTGTCAAATTCTAGACTTCCCAGTTAAGGCTTTGAACATTCCAAGATCCAAATTTTGCATAATAAACAACAGATTTGGAAGAATACACAATCAATTAGTTTTGCTGCCCCAGGAAAGATAAAAGGTTTGAGGGATGGGGTGGAAAAATTTAGAGAAATAACAGACCTCGGACTTAGGTTATTTCTCTGATAAGGAACCCTATTCATCATGTTCCACTTCTACCCACTGAGTCTTATGTGGGAAAGAAAAAATAACAGAAATCCCAGATATATTAAGGGGTTAAATATCAGAGGAAACCATGCCTTAGATCTCAGGTAGAGACCAGAGAAGTAACATGTCCTTCAGAGTTGCCTCAACGTGGCCCAGGGTAACCAAGCAAACCGGCCTCAAATAGCCTGAGTTCCCCATGCCCCAGTAAGACACAAGAAGATCACAGATGCAGCTGAGAGAGAGAAGATCTGAATTCTAAGGACCTTTTGGTCAACATGAGAAAAACATGACAATGATTTCAATGGATTTACGATCAAAGAATAGATGGGGACATGGATGTATCAAAGAATCTTACTAAGATGCATTCTCTTGACCCTAATTTACCTAATGGATCAGTTAGCTCTTGTTATAAAAATGCTGCATAACAAACTATCCCAAAACTCAGTGGTTTAGAATAATAACCATTTATTTACTTAATATGCTTGCAGGTCAGCTGGGAGTTCACTGACTTAGGCTGCTGTAACTGGGGATAAGTTCTGCTATACATGTCTCTCACACTTTTCCTGGAATTAGTAGGCTAAGCCAGGCTTTTTTTTTTTTTTCCTAATGTTGACAGTGAAGGCCGGAGAGAGAGCAAACTCAACTCTACATACATGTTTCAAGACTCTGATCACATCATGCTTGCCAATATCCCACTGACTAAAGCAGATCCCAGAGTCAAGGGCTGTGGATAATCTTGTCTACAATTGGAGGGCAATACACAGCTACATGATAAGGAAATGGTAAAGGATTGGGGCCATTAATTCTGTCTCTGCCACATCCAAACTTAGATGCAGCCACTGGAAGAGGGGGGGAAGAAAACAACGATGGGACTGTAACAAGGTAAAAACTTGTTATAAAAAATAAAACCATTTGCTTCCACATTGCTTTCACATCTAGGATTTTGATTTTTTTTAACGTTTATTCATTTTTGAGAGATGGAGAGAGACAGAGCATGAGGGGGGGAGGGGCAGAGAGAGAGGAAGACACAGAATCTGAGGCAGGCTCCAGGCTCTGAGCTGTCAGCACAGAGCCCGACGTGGGGCTCAAACACACAGACCGTGAGATCATGACCTGAGCTGAAGTCAGATGCTTAACTGACTGAGACACCCAGGCGCCCCATCACTTCCAGGATTTTGACTTGAGATTCCAGCTGTGACAGATAGGAATATTAAAATTTGAGTAGAAACAAAATGCAAAGGAAGTCCATCATCTCATTCTGACGTCAGAGTAACATCACTAAATAAGACACTATTTGATCTACGTTACAGAAAATAAGGAGTTCAAACAACTGAGGTGAAGCAGAAGCACAGAATTATGAAAATTATTTTTTGCAATGGCAAATATTTTTGTGGCTGCACAAGGTGGAATTATTCTCTTCAGACCAGACACCTACCAACAAGAGGAATCCATGGCAGTTGTTATCTTTCTATTTTCTCATTGCTCAGAAAGAAGGATGAGAGGGGCATGGCTTGCCTTCTGCAGCCAGGAACTGGGCAAGAGGAAGAATATGTGTGTCAAGGTGGGAGTAGGTATGGGAGGTCTGAGATGGACAGACAGTTCATTCCCAAGTAAAAAGCAGATGGAGAGACGTAGGGGAAGCAGAGAGAGAAGCCAATAAAGCTGGAAAAGGATTAGAGAAAATCACAGAAGGACCCATTTAACCCTAATTTCTGTGGTTTTTCTGATGAAGATGTGGTGTTAATGGTTTCAGAGTTAATCAGAGAGCCATGTGTCTTCAATCTTAGATATAAACCAGATGAAAACAGACATCCCACTTAAGTGGTATTTTAGTGACACAAAGGCTGAAATAAAAAAAAAAAAGATTTGCATAGTAATGACTCTATCATTGCTTTAAAGCTGTGCAGTATTTCCAGAGCCCCTAACAACCACCAAATCAGGAATTCAAACCACACCCTGGGAAGGCTGGGCTTCCTTTTGTTAAAAAGAAAAACTGAGGATCTCTGAGGTCAGTTACCCAGGCAGTGCAAATCAAAAGTCCTGACTCCCTCTAACCACTGGAATATTTGCCATGTGGAACTACACCCACCTAGGACATTGCCAAAACCCCAAGAAAGTACCATGACTAAGATCCGTGTCTTTTTCTGGGTACTATTTCCACAGAAAGCTTCTTATGTCTCTTCCCTGACATTTCACAAAATAGAGTTTTCTCTATTTGGAAAAATAGAGGAGAGGAAAAAATATGCCTGAGAAAAGGCCAAGTGTGAAGAAGAATTTGATTTTGGCATCCCATTTAAAAGTTTCTACTTCCTTCCCCAACCTATGTATGGCTTATTGCCGAACCAACACCACTAAGAGAATACAGTGTCTGGTTCTACAAAACACTACACCACGAGCAAAAGCATTGATCAGATGGATAAATAGTAACAATAGCTAATAATCAGTAAATTGCTACTATGTACCAGACCTGCTCCTAGGAATTTTATATATAAAACTCATAAGATGTTGACAATGAATTTATGAAGCTGGTACTTTTATCACCCCCATTTGATAGATGGGAAAGCTGAGGCATGAAGAGGTTATGTAACTTTCCTAACACAATAAGTGGCAAAGCCGAGATTCACCCCCAGAAATCTGATTCCAAGGTTCATATGCTTAAGCACTATGTATATGGATTCTTAAAGAAAAAATTAGAAATAACACCACTCTCACATTAAACTTTTCCAGAGAATAGAAAAAGAACACTTTCCAACTTATCTTATGGGACTAAATAAACTTCACTCAGAACTGACAAGAATATAACAAAAAAGGAAAATTACAAGCCAGTCTGTCTTGTGAAGATAGAAGCAAAGTATACGATACCAAATACTAGCAATTGCTTTCAGAGAATTCTTATAAATAAATAAGAGAAATACAATCTGACGGAAAAAATGGAATTTCACGGAAGATATCCAAACGGTAAGTAAACATATTTTTTAAGTGTTCAACATCATCAGTCATCAGAGAAAGGCAAATTAAAGCCACAGTTTGTCCACCAGAATTACTAAAATGAAAACGACTGATGATATCAGGAGTTGGTGAGGATGTAAAATAAGAGGAACTCTTGAGGCGCCTGGGTGGCTCAGTCGGTTGAGCGTCCGACTTCAGCTCAGGTCACGATCTCACACTCCGTGAGTTTGAGCCCCGCGTCGGGGCTCTGGGCCGATGGCTCAGAGCCTGGAGCCTGCTTCCGATTCTATGTCTCCCTCTCTCTCTGACCCTCCCCCGTTCATGCTCTGTCTCTCTCTGTCTCAAAAATAAATAAACGTCAAAAAAAATTTAAAAAAAAAAAGAGGAACTCTCACACACCACTGATGAGAGCATAAATTAGCACCCTTTTGAGAAGAGTGTAGAAGCATCTGCCAAAAGTGAACACACACACACACACACATACTCTGTGGCCCAGAAATTCCACTCCTACATTTATACTCAACAGAAATTCATACATGCACACCAAAAGACATAAACAAAAATGTTCACAGCATCTTTATTCATTTAGGAAACAACCTAAATATCCATTAACAGTGGAATGGAGAAACAAATTGTGTTATATTTATACCATGAGGTGCTATACAGCAGTGAAAATGAAATATTGCTGTTCACAAGAGCTTGAAGGAATCTCACAAATTATAATGTTGAGCACAAGAAGCCAGACACAAAGTGCACATACGTTATGATTCCATTTATATATTGTTTTAAAATAGACAAAACAAATCTATGGTGATAGAAGTCAGAACAGTGCTTACATCCAGGAGGAGGCTGTAGTGATCGGTAAAAGAAAAAGGAAGGTGCCAGGAATGCTTCATTTCTTGGCCTGGTCATTGGTTACATGAAAGTGTTCACTTGATGTTCCAGGTCTAGTTTGAGAAGTAGCACCTTGGTGAGAGATGTGGGCTAATCCAAGTTCATGGTATACATTAAGTGAACATGGTTCAACCAGATGAGAAAGACATTAAGCAGAATTGACTTCAAAGTCACCTAAACATTCATTGCTTAATTTATTGAGTATCTAAAATATTCCTGGAACAATGTTAAGTCCTGAGAGTGAAAACATGAAAAGACAAACGTCCTATCAGCAGATTGTTCACAACCTAACTGAAAGAGATGTGTCAAAATAATTGATTTCAAACCATAGTGTGCAATCATGGAACTGTGCAAATCGTTTTGAGAGTTTAGGGAAGCCAGGGAATTTCAACCTCCTAAGAGTTTTGCAGGTGAAAGGGCTTAATGGAGGGTGGCAGAGGGAGGGGGTCTGGGAGAAGTATTTGGCTCAGAATTGACAGCATTTGCAAAAGAGAACACAGAGAGATAGTACTTCGAATTCTAGGAATGTTGGGTGGGTATTTAGGAATGGCTAGAGCTTAAAATGCAAGATCCAGAATAGTGGGAGGTGAGGGGTGCCTGGGTGGCTCAGTCGGTTAAGCATCTGACTCTTGATTGACTCCTGATTTCGGTTCAGTTCATGATCTCACCATTTGTAAGATCAAGCCCTCCCCCTCCTCTCCCCCTGCCAGTCTGGCTTTGCACTGACAGCATGGAAACTGCTTGGGATTCTCTGTCTCCTCTCTCTCTGCCCCTCCTTCCTGCTTGTGTGCACTCTCTCAAAATAAGTAAACATTAAAAGAAAAAAAAAAAAAGAATCTTGGATTTTTATCCTGTAGCACATGGGAGCTAACTGAAGAATTTTTATTTAATCCAATGTAAAGGATAGACGGGGGGAAGGTTAAGATTGGAGACTGGTAGGAGGTTTTTGCAGAAATTCAGATATATGTGTCAGGTTTTGCCACAGTAATACACAATCCAAAATCTTAGTGGCTTACAACAACAAATACTCATTTCCTCCAAAACCTTTGTATCTTACAACAACGTACATTTAATTCTTACTCATGGGTCTGCTGGTCAGTTGTGGGTTGGTTTTAATTCAGGGGGGCTGTGCAGGGCTGAGTGGGCTGGGCTTGGCTCCAAGACATGGCAGATCATTCATGGTGTGCTCCATGGATCTTCCATTTGGGGACACAGGATGAAGGAGCAATGGCTTCTCTGGGTTACGCTCTTCTACTGATGGGTGACAGGAGTGCAGGGGAGGTGGCAGGAATAATCAGTGTCTCCTAAAGTCCCTGCTCAGAGCTAGCACACCATCCCTGATGCCCACACCACACTCATCAAAGTCACATGGCCAAGCTCAATGTCTACAGGACGCTCCATCTCTACCCATAGAGTAAGGAAGAGAACAGTAGATATTTACTGAACATATTAACTCAATCTACTACATCAGGAGAAAGATGATGAACACCTAACCTAAGGCAGACAGAGTAGGGTTAGACAAGAGGGGGTCAGGAAAGCTGAGATTATAACCAGAGTTCTGGGGTCCCGGCTAGTTGGGATGGGCAGGGATGGACTGCCTTGTCAGGACACTAGGAGACTAAATCAGAAGCTTTAACTCAGGGAAGTGCCTGATTAGAGTTGGATAGTCAATCTAAATCAAAGCATTAGGCCAAGATGGAAATAAAAGGATACACCTCTTAAAAGGAGCTAATGGAAGAGAAGATTGCAATGAGTGGGAGGAGCAGAGTTATTAACAATATTAAACTAATCTCAGTTCTGCGGCAACGAGTTCTGGAAATGCAGTCCCAGAACAGAAAGAGAATGATAGGATTGATGTAGGAGGAAAGGGAGAGGGGAGTATTTAGGATGGCTCCTAGTTTTCTAGTCTAAGAAACTGGGTGGATACCGGTGTTATCTGCTGAATTGTGGAACACAAAAGGAGAGAGTGTTTCAGAGAGAAGATGGTAAGTTCCGTTGAGTTTGGTTTTTAGATTTGAGTCATCTAGATGGACATAACTAGTGGAGAATTGAATATCAAGCTATAGAACTCCCTTGTGTCTTTCATCTGTTTTCACATCTGAAAATGCCCCCTCTCTCCTCTATTACCTAGCCAGAGTCTTAAATGTTCAAGATCATTTACATTCCTGAGTTGCCTTTCTTCTCTGGGCTGCTTGCATTTAGAATTAGCATGCCTCATTTAACACTGATCATTTGTGTTATACCCACACCTCCATGCACATTAATCTTGTACCTTAAACTAAACTATAAATTCCATGAGGACAAGACTTTGTATGTCTTTAATATCTCCTATGGAACTTAGCACAGTAATAGGCAAAAACCTAAATTAAAAAACTGAAAAATGCATGGATGATTAACTACCTCAGTGAAGAATAATAATCAGTGACTAGTATCCTAAGTAATGACGTAGTATCTCTGTAAAGATCATTTTAAAAGGTATTTCTTTTTATTTGGAGAGTACATCTACAAATTTTCTTTAAAATTGCACATTTTTTACTTAGTTTCAACATTTATGATAATTCTTATTTTTTAAGCATTTATCTCCTGGTGTGTATGTACGTGACTGTATCTTTGTTCAAGAAATATTGCTACAATTTTAACTTAGATGCATGTTGAGTGGCAGAGAAAAGTCAGCCTGGTATAAAACGTAGGCCATAACAATCAATAGTATCAAGGGTTCACAATTATTTATTTTTGAGAGAGAGACAATGTGAACAGGGAGGGGCAGAGAGACAGAGGGAGACACAGAATCCGAAGCAGGCTCCAGGCTCCAAGCTGTCAGCACAGAACCCGACCCGAGGCTCCAACTCATGAACCACGAGATCATGACTTGAGCCAAAGTCGGACACTTAGCTGGCTGAGCCACCAACGTGCCCCAAGACTTCACAGTTTAGATAGTCAACTATTTTGTGGTTTTGTTCCAGGAAGACACCAATCAAAAGAGATAGTACATGTTGCAAATGTAAAAATACCAAGAAACACTAAGTATTTTCTAAAGGCATGGTTATGATTCTTTTTTTTTTAATGCTTATTTATTTTTGAGAGAGAGAGAGAGACAAAGCATGAGCAGGAGAGGGGACAGCAGGCTCCAGACTCTGAGCTGTCAGCACAGAGCCCAACGTGGGGCTCAAACTCACAAGAGCCGTGAGATCATGACCTGGGTTGAAGTCAGACACTTAACAACCTAGGCGCCCAGACATGGTTATGATTCTTTACATTAAATCACTGTTCATTGTTATAAGAAGATAAGCAGAGGTACAGTTTGATAAGCTCATGCCAACACCACTTTTTGTTTTGGAGTCAAGAAAAGAAGATAGGTCCCTGACTTCCAGACCAGAGCTCTAAGACCAACTAAGTATAAACTCCTAACTAACTGCTGGATCCCAATAGGGCAAGAATAAAAGATATAGTTGGGGCAGCTAAAATTAAAAGGAATGTTTCTAAATCTCCTAGTTCTTTTTTTAAAGGTAGGCTTCAAAAAACTTAATTTTGTGAGGTATTCAACAGGGACCTGGAAAACTGCTCTTAGCATTTTAACATAAATTAAAAATCATTTAAGCAGACGTCTCTATTCAGCTCTTGCCAACTGCACATTTATTTTTCTGGTCAAGGAGGCTTTGCTGCTGCAAATGAAGGGAAATGAAGGCATTAGGGCTTGGGCATATCAGTTGAAAAAAAAAAGGAAGTAAATGTGGATGTTGGATTAATTTCTCTCATATTCACAATTCCATTTACACGGGCAAGGAATTTGCCCCCCTACGAGGTACTCTTGAAAACATTCTCTGAAAAATTAGGTTGCTGTGTAGAATCTGGAGTTGCTGCAAGTGTTCCTTAAAAGCTCATTAGCCCTCCAGAGAGCTAGGAACATAAAACAGCTCCAGACCTAATGAGAGCTCAGTAAACAGGTTTCCACTGCACCTGTATTGAGAGATGGGTGGACCTCCAAGGAGTCTGGGAGCTTAGTTCCATTTTGGAGAAGCAACCTCAAGAGTGGGGGATGGGAAATGGGGAAATGAAGGATAAAACCTTACTTGCTAATTCTAAACATATGTAGCCTGCACATTGGTGAGTTGAGGTTGGCAAAGGGTAAAACGAAATCTCACTGAACTGCTTTCCTCAGTGACAGTTATATTTGCTGATTTTTCCACTGACACCCAGCTTTGGAGTCTCCATTTTCCTAATTTGGGAACAACAGAGGGCAGTCATCACTCATGTCTCAATACAACACTTGACATGCATGTTTTCATATAAGGAAGATCATCTTCTGTAAACCTTCAAAACATCACTCTCACTCAGCAGAGAGAGGAGAAATTTATATACCCACAGTCCGGTGGACTCAAAGTCACCACAGACTGTACCTCTCCCTTTCCTTCTTGGCTTCCTCCATTTCCCAAAGCACAACCAGCGGCTGAATAGAATATGGCACAAGAGGTTTCTTCTCCACCCATTCTCCCCTATTAATAGAACATGGCAGAGGAAAAACTCTGTGACTGTCAATTCAACTGCTAACTCAATTAAAGATCGTCCATCTGGAGTCATAATCAATCAGGAGTCTATTCCATCAGAATGAGAAAAGGGAGCTGGAAAGGGATATAACCAGTTACTTGTCATGGAACCTGATAATCACATGCACCAGGAAATTGTACATAGAAACTGCAGAGAAGACAGAATAAATATATCCTATCATAACTAATATAGTAAAAAAACTTCTTTTTCATAGTAATTAAGCTAGGATTGACTAGGAAGTAAAGGAAATGTGTGACTATTTTATTAACTCTTTATTATGGTTCAAGTACTTCCTATAGCAAAACCTTATTCATTTAAAATAAGCTCTAAGGAAATCAGTTCCCTTACTTCTCCTCCACACTTCTCGCATTGAATTTCGCCCGGTTGGTTGTGAAAGGAACTAACCTACTAATTGTAGCCCCATTTAAAATATAAATCGTGGGGCACCTGGGTGGCTCAGTTGGTTAAGCGTCGGACTTCGGCTCAGGTCATGATCTCACGGTTCATGGGTTCGAGCCCCACATCAGGCTCTGTGCTGACAGCTGAGAGCCTGGAGCCTGTTTCAGATTCTGTGTCTCCCTCTCTCTCTGCCCCTCCCCCACTCATGCTCTGTCTCCCTCTGTCTCAAAAATAAACATTAAAAAAATTTTTTTTAATAAAATAAAATAAAATAAAATAAAATAAAATAAAATAAAATAAAATATAAATCTTGTCCTCTTTAAAGGCACAGGGCTAAAATATTGTCCAATTTCATCAATCTGTCCTTGAAGGGCACCATCCATATGCATTTCAACAGTTAGCACAGTATCTACCAGAGTGTGGATGTTTTTCAATTTGTATCAACAAATGTTTTTTGAGAAGACACATTGTCCAAAATACATTATTAGTATCCCATAGGTTATAAAGACGATTAAGAAATGACCCCTAATTCTCAAGGTCTTTGTACTGCAGAAGATGATTAAAGTATGTGTTGTGAGAGTACCAAACATGAAGGAAATTTTTTTGTTTATTTTGAGAGAGAGAAAGAGTGCACAAGTGGGGAAGGGGCAGAGAGAGAGAGACAGAGAGAGAGACAGAGAGAGAGAGAGAGAGAGAGAGAGAGAGAGAGAAATCCCAAGTAGCCTCCTCACGGTCAGCACAGAGCCCAACTCAGGGCTCGAGTTCACTATGAAATCGTTACCTGAGCAGAAATCAAGAGTCAGATGCTCAACCGACTGAGCCACCCACGTGCCCCTGGTGAAGAAATTTTAAAGAAAGGAGGAGGCATCTCTTCCTGGAGGTCTGCAGAGAGTCTAACTAGAGGAAATGGTGTTTGAGACAGCAATGACAGATCGACAGGATTTCAACTGGCAGGTTGCAAAGAGGAAACAGCTTGGTATGAGTATAGAAAATGACTGGTCATAGATTCCCCGGCTATCCTGTTTGGCTGCGGAAGAGGATATACGAAAAGAAAAGTGAGGGCTAGGGCTGGAAAGGTAGATTCAGTTAGCCGTGTTTTCTCAAGATGCAGGTTATGAACGTACTAAATACTTTTACTGGCACTTGGTATCTACTCACAGACTTTTCTATTCTGTATCCTGCCTCAGATGGCAGGCTCTGGAGAGCTAAATATTATATTTGTAAGACTCCTTTACAGGTAAGGTTTTATATTAGATTTAGATTCTAGCAATGAGATGTCCTCTCATTAAACTTGGGAGGTGGAGGAAGACAGAAGCCAGGTTTGTGTGATGAGGATGGCTGACAATTTGGAGGACATTTCAGAAAAGCTTTCACGAGTCCAGTTTTCTGAGGTCAGTAAGACCTCAGAGGGAGGAGGGAGAGCTCCTCCAAAGTGAATGATAAGTCACTGCACCTTGACTCCCCTGGCAATATGAAAAAGGCAGTATTTGGTAGCCTCTTTCACTTTCAGAGGCAATGTATGTAGGGGCCACATTTGAACGTGCTGCTCCTGTCTGCTTACCAAGAGCATCAGCTATCTATAGCCTCAATAATGCTGCAAAACAAACCACCTCCAAGATATAGTGGCTAAAAATAAAACTCATTTATTATTTCTTATCAGTCATCTGGGGACGGGGATGATCTCAGCTGGGAAAACTCAGCCCTCCTCCACATGGTCTCAAATCTTCCAGCAGCCTACCTGCCGGAGCCTACC
This sequence comes from Panthera tigris, assembly GCF_018350195.1. NCBI lineage: Eukaryota > Metazoa > Chordata > Mammalia > Carnivora > Felidae > Panthera > Panthera tigris. The sequence continues at coordinate 81,769,876 of NC_056663.1, read as the reverse complement.
TGAGGACTCAGGGGAGGAAAAAAACACAGGAGGACCTTTCTAGCCTCTTCCTGAGTCAAGTTACCTTTTATTGACCATGACAAATCTTACAGCCAAGCCAAGCCAGAGTCAGAGTAGGAAGAGACTAAAAAGCTACAAGTCAAAGTATGTGGATATATGCAGGTCATTAATTGGGGGCTATTAAAACAATAATTTGCTAAACTGAATAAATTTTATTTTTTTAAGTTTATTTATTTATCTTGAGAGAGAGAGAGAAAGGCAGAGAGAGAGAGAATCCCAAGCAGGTTCCACACACACTGTTAGTGCAGAGCCCATCATGGGGCTCGATCTCACGAACCCCATGAGGTTAGGACGTGAGCCAAAATCAAGAGTTGGATGCTTAACTGACTGAGTTACCCAGGTGCCCCTAAACTGAGTAAATTTTAAAGCTGCCAGTTTTGAGTAGGGCCCAGAGTAAGAGAAGGCTCTATGTCTCATCCAGGCTGCAGTTCAAGAAGCTCTGGCTTTATGACCCGGTTATCCAATAATATTTAAAATGTCTGCTAAAGATGCAGATGAGTCTTCCAACAAGCCTTGATGGGAAAAATCCTAAAGTTTTTGGAGCACGTTATACCTTCTGCAGTAAGTAAGTATTTCAGGGAATAGTCTCTGGCTTGTTACTGGGTCCTAGTAGTGACTAGACTAAATGCCTGCTCTTGGAATACTGAGTGACATAAGATCTGAACTGCCAATCAGACCTGGTGTTACCTGATGCCAGAACTATAAAGTGGCAGAACTGGAGTGGCCATTGGGGAAAGCAGATACTGAAATTATGCAAGCAAGTGACTCAGATGCCCATGGCACCCACTCCTCCTATACTGCAAACCTTTCCCAAACTAATAGCCTTTGCTTTATGAGGAGTTCCTTATAACCAATGGACTGCAGAAGGAAAAAAAACTTCAGGCTAGTTTATAGCTTTGCTGCTGCCACCAGCTAAAACTGGACTGTTGTACATTAAATCCCCAGTTAGAAGTAGCCCAGCAGGAGGACCAGCAGAAGGAGAAATATATTTGATGGGTAAAACTTTAAGCTGTGACCTAGTTCTCCACTTTGCCTGAATGGAAAGTTACAGAGAGGTGTGTATCTGGAGCAGTCCATAGGCAACAGAACATGGTTTGGCCAGATGGTCATAGATGGAAAAGAGACAAAAATAGAGAACTGTTTTTATGAGAAGGGCTAGAGAAAAGGCCTGTGAATGGCCTCTTCAAAAATGGCAGAGAGGGAGAGAATATTGTTTTCCACTGCCTGCTCACCAAAGGGTACTCAACTAGGAGAAGCCCACCATGTCAGAGGACAAAACCTGTTCTGTGAATTACAGTCAGCCTCTTTTCCTGGCTACCCCAGAACCTGCACATTGGGCATACAGACACCCTGGCCCTGATAGCAGAGATGGAAGTGATGTGTGGCTCAGCAGGGTGGACTTTCACCAGGGAAGATGTAGAAAATGCTATACTATATGCCTTGCTTCAGGGAAGCATCAGAAAACTTTATTTCTTTTTTTTTTTTTAATTTTTTTTAACGTTTATTTATTTTTGAGACAGAGAGAGACAGAGCATGAACAGGGGAGGGGCAAAGAGAGAGGGAGACACAGAATCTGAAACAGGCTCCAGGCTCTGAGCTGTCAGCACAGAGCCCGACGCGGGGCTCAAACTCACGGACCGTGAGATCATGACCTGAGCCGAAGTCGGACGCTTAACCGACCGAGCCACTCAGGCGCCCCAGAAAACTTTATTTCTTAATGTTTATTTATTTATTTTGAGACAGAGAGAGAGAGAGAGAGAGAGAGAGAGAGAGAATCCTAAGCAGGCTCCACACTATCAGCACAGAGCCCAATGTGGGGCAAGTTCAGGAGTTGGAGGCTTAACCAACTGAGCAACCCAGGTGCCCCCAGAAAACTCAGTTTTTAAATGTGTGTGTGAGATATATATATATCTGAGAATATATATACACTCACACACATTTTTTTAAATGTTTTTTTTAAATGGTTCAGTCAGTAGCACATGTGACTTGATTTCAGGGTTGTGAGTTGGAGTATATATATATATGTATACGTATATATATGTATACGTATATATACGTATATATATGTATACGTATATGTATACGTATATATATGTATACGTATATATATGTGTATATATATATATGTATATATATGTATATATATATACTCATACACACATACACACACACACGTATATATTCTCAGAGAGATTTGAAAATATTACATCCATAAGATAAAGCAGGTATGATATGAAAAACAATCTAAAATTATTTTAGAAATAATTGGAAATTTAAGATATAACTATTGATTTAAAGAATTCAATATAGAGACTGAATAGGGGAAATGGACATGAATTAATGTCAAATATTTTAGCTGAAAGATTAAGAGGAAAGATTATCCCCAAATACAGTACTATGGCACAGAAATATGTGAGTAGAAAAATGGAGACATGGAGAACAGATGTAGGAGTTCTAACCTATCTCTAATGGGAATTTCAGAAGAAACAGAGATTGGAAGTGATTATTTAAAATTAAAGAAGGAAATTACCCAAAGTATTGAATCCATAGATTTAAAAGTTTCAGAATTAATGAAGAAAAAATACCTAAATAGGTCTTGGTGAAATTGCAGAACTCCAAGCATAAAGTACAAATCCTAAAAGTGTCCAGAGTAAAATAAGTGAATTGTTCACAAATAAATGAACATCAGATTGGTATGTACTTCCTCATTACCAACACTGGATGCTGGAAAACAATGGCATTAAATCAGAAAGAAAAACGAAAAAAATGCATGGTAAATATAATGGAAAGAAACAATAAACCCAAACATACCATTAATCATAATATTAAAAGAAAAATTCAGATTGTAAAGACAGAAGGCAGGGACCAGCCAAATGATGATTATGATACACACTGTAAAAGAAAATAATGCAGGGGCACCTGGCTGGTTCAGTTGGTAGCACATGTGACTCAACTTCGGGGTTGTGAGTTTGAGCCCCATGTTGGGTATAGAGATTACTTAAAAATAAAATATTTAAAAAAAAAGAAAGAAAAGAAAATGATGCAGAAAGATTTACTGTAAAGAGCTAGGAAGATTTGCTAGGAAAATAATGCTTGAGTATTAATATTAATATCTGAAAAAAAAACAGGAAAAGATAGCATTAAGAGAAATATCTAATTTTGATATTGTCATAAATTACATTGATAGATTTGCAGAATCTACCAAATGATACAAATACTGAAAAACCTTGCATTTTGGATGCAGAGGGGAAGATCCTAAAAATGTATGAACTAAATATCAACTCAAGAAGCTAAAGAGAGAGCAAGAGGGAGGGAGGGAAAGAAAGAGAGAGAAGGAGGCAGAAGAGGAGAAGGAGGAGGAGAAGGGGAGGGTAAGGGGAGGGAGAGAAGAGGGGGAGGGGGAGGGAAAAGAGGAGGAGAATCAAATAAACTAAAAGATAAGTTAATAAGCATAATAGTAGAAAACAAAAATAAGTGTATAACCAAATGAAAATCTAGTTTTTTGATAAGAGTTCTTTAAAAAGAGCAATTAAATAAACAGACTGTTAAATGTGACCATGGTAAAAAATAAGTAAATAAATAAAAGACTTAAATAATCAACATTAGAATTGAGAAACAAGATGTGGAACATTTTTTTTTTTAATTATGAGCACATCAAATACACATTTATGCCAAATAAATTTGAAAATTCGTTGAAATAGATTATTTTGTAGGAATAACTAAGTAAGGAAAATTGACTCAGAAAGGAATCAAAATCCTGAAAAGACCAATAACCATAAAAGAAATTTAAGAGGAAATAAAAACCCTAAAAAGGGCACAATGCCCAGACAATCTTCTGGGCACGTTGTATTAAACCTGCAAAGAACAGATAATTCCTGTACTATTTACACTGTTAAAGAACATAGAAAGAGATGGAAAGTTTTCAGTTCATTCTGCAAATACAGCATAACACTGAATCATAACCAGATAAAAATAGAGGGGAAGAAACCACCCACAAACAAAACAAGAAACCCAAAGACAAATAGAGACAAAAATCCCAAATAATCTATTAGGAAATTTAACTCAACATTTTACAAAGAGAATTACATCATGAACTAGAAGTCTTTTTCACAAAAATGCCAGGTTGGTTTAACATTAGTCTCTTTCAGTGTAATTCACTACACCAAGAGCTTAAAAGAGAAAAATGATACGATTATCTCAGTACATGTGAAAAGGCATTTGCCAAAATTAGCAATTATTCCTGCTAACAAAACCTCTTCTTAAGCAAAGCAATTTGATAGAAGATACTACCAGAAACCTGAATGATGTTTGCAATGAATCATAAAGAGCAAGCATTTCCATTAAAGTGAAGAGTTCTGCCACTCTGGTCACTCTTCAGCAGAAACTACTCTAGGAGAGCAAGGCAGCCAATCAGGGAATAGGAAGACCTCTGATCCAGGAAACAGGTGATCTGACACTGCAGAAAGGCAAAGGAAAGCCCCAAAATTATGGTGAAAATCCAGGCAGACAGATGAGAAGCAGATCTAGAGGGTAAAGAAGCAGGAGGTTGAATGGCTACAGGAAGGATAATTCCAATTAAAAAAACAAAGAAAGAAACTGATAGAACATAGTTGGAATATAATGAGAAGAGATGGCGTAGGTTTCAGGACAACTTTTCATATGAATTAGTAATAAGTACCTAGAAAATTAAGCAAAGAAAAAATGAGTAAACTATTAACTCTGGGGAGGGAGAATTACTTAAGAAAAATAATTGAATTATAGGATACTATATGACTCAGCTGCAAATAATATATACGGTCATAAATGTAATCTCTGAATGTTGATTTAACCAAAATTGTGATCTAACTTCTCTGGGAGAATGGGGTAGTGGGAGGGGTCATTCATACAAGAAAGCTAATTCCTTATCTTCCATAATAGGAAGTTGTAGATAATATCTGAAATTTAAAAATAGGGGCGCCTGGGTGGCTCAGTCAGTTGAACAACTGACTTCAGTTCAGGTCATGATCTCACCGGTCCTGAGTTTGAGCCCTGCATTGGGCTCTGTGCTGACAGCCCAGAGCCTGGAGCCCGCTTTGGATTCTATGTCTCCCTCTCTCTCTGCCCCTCCCCCGCTCAAGCGCACTTTTTCTCTCTCTTTCTCAAAATAAATAAACATGAAAAAAATTAAATTAAATTAAAAAAAAACAGGCAGTAGCACAAGCATATTATTTAGAAATATAAATGTGACAACCAGAGGAAACAGCTGTAAGAATTGACGTAATGCCCCTGGGGAGTGGCAGGGCTAGACGGGGATGCAGCTGGGACTGCTGGGTTTTGTCGTAAAACTCATTACTTATTGAAATACCTGCATGTATTACTTTGATAAAAATTTAAATTTAATTCCTTTATTATTTTTTAAAATTTGAGTATAGTTGGCACATGTGACATTAGTTTCAGGTGTACACATAGTGATTCAACAACTCTAATGCTCACAAGTGCAGCTACCACCTGTCCCCATGCAAGGCTATTACAATACCATTGACTATATTCTCTATTCTGTACTCTTAAATCCCTGTGACTTATTCATTCCATAACTGAAGCCTGTATCTCTCACTCCTCTTCACCCATTTTGCCCATCACCTCCCCACTCCCTCTCCTCTGGCAACCATCAGTTTGTTCTCTGTATTTATAGGTCTGATTTTGCCTTTTCTTTTTTTTTTTTTTTTTTTTTTTTGATGATTATTTATTTTTGAAAGAGAGAGAGAGAGAGCACAAGTGGCAGAGAGGCAGAGAGAGAGAGATGGGGATACAGGATCCAAAGCAGGCTCGACACTGACAGTGAAGAGCCCAGTGTAGGGCTCAAACTCATAAAACATGAGATCATGACCTGACCTGGAGTCAAGATGCTCAACTGACTGAGCCACCCAGGTGCCCCAAATTTTGCCTTTTATTTTTTTATTCATTTGGTTTGGTTTTTAGACTCCACGTATGAGTGAAATCATGCGGTATTTGTCTGACTTATTTCACTTAGCATAATACCCTCTAGGTCTATCCATGTTGTTGCAAATGACAGGATTTCATCCTTTTTATGGCTGTGTAATATTCCAGCGTGTGTGTGTGTGTGTGTGTGTGTGTGTGTGTGTGTGTGTGTGTGTGTATCACATATAGATTTTTAGAAAGCAAGAATGACTATACCAGTAAAGACATGGAGAAATACATATACTCTGACACTACAGAGAAAGAATAAATTATTACAAGCTTTCCAGTGGGCATGTTGGCAATAAGTAACAAAATTTCAAATGTTCCTATCACCTAACCTAATAATCCCTCCTCCTCTGGCAAATTATTTTGAGGAAAACAACAGGGCAGATACACAAAGATTCCCCTAAAATGATCTTCAAAGCTTCATCTTTAAAACATTGGGAGTCTCTCACTATGTACATACATTACTAAGGGAATGATTAAGTAGATTATGTACTTCCATACAGTGAATACCTCTGGGCTTATAAAATAATTATATAAAGTAGTGTTTTTCAAATCATGCTTCCAGGAGTCTGTATTAGTTTTCCAGGGCTGCCATGGCAAAGTACCAAAAAACTGGATGGCTTAGAGCCACAGAAATGGATTGTCTCATAGTTTTATAGATTATAAATCTTAGATCAGGGTGTCCACAGGGTTAATTCTTCTGAGGGCTGTGAGGAAGAATATCTTCCTTGCTTCTCTCCTGGCTCCTTGAGTTTGCTGGCAATCTTTGGTGTCCCTTGGCTTGTAAAAGCATCACCCTGATCTCTGCCTTCATCTTCACCTGATGTTCACCCTGTACGTATGTGCAAATCTGTGATTAAATTTTCCATTTTGCTAAAGACACCAGTCATATTGAGTTGGGGCCTACCCGAATGACCTCATCTTAACTTGACCATCTGTGAAGTCTATTTCCAAATAAGGTCTTTGGGGTTAGGGTTTCAACATCATTTGCAAGTTAAAATTCAACCCACAACAGAGTCTTAGGGTTTCTGAGAAAAGCCCCAAAAAGCACTAAAGAGGAATGATTGCTCAGTAGGTTAAGCATCCAACTTTGGCTCAGGTCATGATCTCATTGCTTGTGAGTTCGAGCCCTGCATCAGGTTCTGTGCTGGCAGCTCACAGCATGGAGCCTGCTTCAGATTCTGTCTCCAGCTCTCTTTGCCCTTCCCCCATGCTCACGCACGCGTGCACATACACACACACACACACTCTCTCTCTCTCTCTCAAATATAAATAAACATTAAAAAATTAAAAACAAAACAAACTATTTAAAATCTACCAAGTAAGGCCATATTTATTTATTTTTTCAATATATTGTGAATTAAGAAAAGCAGTTTGCAAGCATGTGAACATGTTCCCAGTTCTGCAGAAATACAAAATGTCTATTTATATTCATATCCACAGTACTTATATTTAGATTGATATCAGTTTTCATATAAATATTCACTGTGCTAACAAGGCTACAGTTTTACAAGTGTCCTTTGTATTTGTCTTCATACTTTTCTGTACCTTCTAGCTTTTTTTTAATGACATATCTTTGTAATAATAAAAGACTATATTTTTTACAGAAAGAAAGAGGTCACTTATGACATTTAGTAAATACATGTTGATGAAGTTATTGATACAGTTTTCTCCATTTGGCTTGGCTTATAAGAATTTCAAACCAATGTAATTTGGATGACTATTCAGTTCTCGCCAAAACATCAATCCTTGCTATCCAAACCCCACTGATAGAATGGAGTCTGCAAAACCAAGTGTCTATCAGTGGATGAACAACAGATAAACAAAATATGGTATTTATATAGAATGGAATATTATTCAGTCTTTAAAAGGAAGGGAATTCTGATACATGCTAGCTACAACATGGATAAAGCTTGAGGATATTATGCTAAGTGACACAAGCCAGTCACAAAAGGACACAACTATCTGATACTAAATGAGGTACTTAGAATAATCAAATTCATAGCGACAGAAGGCAGGATGCTGGTTGCCAGGGGCAGAGGAGAAGGCGGAATGGGGAGTTATTGTTTATGGTACAGAGTTTCAGTTTTGCAAGATGAAAAAAGTTCTGGAGGTGGATGGTGGTGATGGTCGCACAACGAATATACTAAATCCCCTTGAACTGTACTTTTAACCATGGTTAAAATGGTAAAATTTATGTTATGTACATTTTATCACAATTTAAATCATAAAAAAATGAATCTTCAAACACCTCGAGGTAATGTGTTCCTATCTGACATGCATTTTTAATTTCATAGGCTCATTTATTTTTCATTCATGAATTATAACCCTAATCGTCATTTTCATTATTACTATCACCATCAGATCATCTAGAAAACCAGTTGTATGCTTTATTCTCAAGACGGTTTTCCATTTCATTATAAAAACAGCATAACATTTTTGGTGGAAAACACTAAGAACATTAAGAAAGTCCTTATTTGGAATATTCAGATGGATTTGCCTAAACTCCACATTCCCTCCCTTGCCCAGGGCAACCTCTCCCCACCCCACCATCCTCCACCTCCCACGCCACAAAAAGCCACAAAAAGATTGAATGAGATAATCAGAAAAACCACCCAAGAAAAGAAAAAGGGAGAATCAGTTACATGTTCAACAAGCCAGGGAACAAGAAAACTCAAATCTGTTCCAGTTCTCTAGTTTCACCTTAAAGGCAAGGAACTGTGGATGCTTATGTGAAGCCCTTCAAAGCCTAAATTCACTGCCTCTCCACGCGGGAGGTTACCAGCATCTGAAGAAAAACAACCACTACCAGAAAAGCTCTTCTTTGTTTTCATTCTTTGCAGTCCTTCAGGAAACTCTTGATAATGTGAAATGTTATTACTGCAAATGTTGGCCCAGGCAAGTTTACTCTAGAGTCTGACTATCACTGACTGTTCGCAAAATAAAATCATTTTTAAAGCCTGCGAGGAGAGCCAAGTGCAAACCACAAATCAGAAAACCACCAAGGCGGGCTGGCCTTGCTGCCAGAGTTTAATGTGATCTAATGGGAGGACAACAAGATGTGAGAATTTGATTTTACGATGCTCCATGTAACATTTGGCAATACAAAGGGGCTGGGCCCAACTTCCCGATCCTTAAGCAAACATTTGAAGTAATGTTTTACTTTCTCATCAGTTTTAATTCTGTCAAAGAGGGTGTAGAGATTCAGCCTGCCCTATTCATTCTAAAAGTGCTGTCTGCTTTGGGTGGTTATACATTTGCTTAATACCAATTCATGTAAGATGAAGATGGGCAGGTGGGGAAGAGGCCAGGAAAATCGGATGAAGCTATTTCGTGGCAGTGGGTCAACTGGATTGCAGCTCTCTGCATTTGTGATTTATTCCATGGGTGGGAGGGCAGGGATAGGACTAACTGAAGCAACATTTCTTTCATAAGCAAAAGCTAATCTCAGGGAGAGAGAGATCTAGGCTAGATCAGGCTGCCCAGTCTCACACCAAATGGGATTGGAACTCAAGTGTAGCTCTATTTCCCATCACTTGCCAAAGAAAAAGAAAAGAAAAAGAGAAAAGGAAAAAAAGAAATAAAGTGGTAGCAACACCAAAGCTCTTCGCACATGGCAAATTAATGACAGATGACCTTATGGAATAAAGACGACCACTCAGGAAATCCCATATAAGGGCACATGAGCAATGGAAAATACATCAAAGTCCCATTTCATGCCACTTTTGTTTTTATGGCCAGGACAACAGAATGAGAGTCAGATCTCTTTTCCTCTTCTTACAGAATAATGCGTTCTTAACAATGCCAAACTCTTTCCTAGGTTGTCATTGTGTAGCAATTACAAAGTTGACCCAATGAAGAAATGTGAAACACACGGTCAAGTTTCTTTTTGCTTTTTTTCATCAGCTTAAAATATTTTAATAAGATATTTTACATTCTTTTCTTTTCATATTAAGTGTTTGAAATCTGGTGTATATGTTACACACCTCAATTTTTTTTATTCAAGTATAATTGACATACACTATCTTATTAGTTTCAGGTGTATATCATAGTGATTCAATATTTTTTAAAATTTTATTTCTTTTTTCATGTATCTTTTATTTAAATTCAAGTTAGTTAAAGCAATAGTTTGCTAACTGAAGTCATATCCCAGAATACAGGAAGAAATATTAAAACTTCTATTTCTATTGACTTTTTAGCTAAACGGTAAGAAAGAAAGCGAGCCTCATTAATAGTTCATAAGAATGACACTAGGTATCCTTACTTGATACAGACAGAGATGGTCACGTAGCACCTGAAGACTGTGAGTCTTCCTGAAAGAAAGCTTAGGTCAACAGCGTTAATGGTATGACAGGTGCTGTATCAGTTCAGGTAGGATGGGCTGCAGTAATAAATAGACCAAACATGTAATGTCTCAACACAGCAGAAGTTTCTTTCTGGCTTAGCAATGAGTTTTGGGGATCAAAGAAATCAGCTGGATAGCCCACGTTATACAGGCACTTCCGCCTACTTCTGTTTATGGTCAGCATAGCCATCTGCATTTCTTCCAGAGGGAGAAGGATGATGGGACCTGGAGAATCAGTCTTAGGAGGTTTTTTAAAGGCCCAGACTAGAGGAAGCACACATCATTTCGGCTCCCCTTCCATCGACTACAACTTAGTCTCATAACCACACCTAAGCACAAAGGAGGCCAGGAAATGGAACATGGTTATGGGCCCAAGAAGAGGAAAACGGATGATCATGGGGAACAGCCAGCAGTCGCCACTATAGCCGCACCCATCGGTTCAGTTATCGCCACCTGTCCTGGTCTGCATGTTCCCCTTACACAGATTTAACTGGTTTAATAAAAGTTAACCTCACAAAATTAACAGGTGGCTTAAAACTATTCCTACCAAGCAGTCACAAATTGAAGATAATAGTAATAATCCAAGCCCAAGACAATAACAACAAAGTGTTGGAACTAAAGCCTCTTATATTTTTACCTCTTTGTGGGCCATAGTGTGAGGTTTTTAAAAAAAACAAGACTGTGATTGCTTTGGCATCATATACACTTAAAAAAAATTATTCAATTACTTCTGGAAAGAGGCAAACTGAAAAATTTCCAAAAATTGTTTATTTAAAATGCACATTTATATCCACTTTTATAATAATGAACTTGTTCTTCCCATATCATTAATAAGAATGTGAACATATCACAATTGGCAAAATACTTAAGTAATTATAAAATAAACTGGAGACAAGCTTCTATAACTTTATGTTACATTTTAAAGTAATACTATACCCAATATGTTATTTTGAAAAATTTTCTTAACCTTGTTGATAGATGTGTAGAAGCTTCTTTTGAGATTTCTTATTTAATAACAAAATACAAAAGCCACATAGTATTGAGTTCCCCTCACTTTTTTCTTTCCCTTGTATTAAAATGGCAAGATGATATATGTGAAACAATCTGACAACAAAGGTATATCCCTTTGTCAACACTGAAAAAATTGCTAAATTTTTAAGAAATAAGAATTAAAGTATGTTACAGAAAGTTGGGACTTGATTTATAAATGAATGAGTATATAGGTGTTTCTATGTATCTCAGCTACTAGCACTTGCTAGATCCTGTTTCAAAAGCTAACTGTACAATGATTTGCGTGTATGTGTGTGTGCATATCCGCACATACTTGCACAGGCACCACTATATATATATATATACATATATATATATATATATACACACATATATATGTATATACATATATATGTGTGTATATATATATACACATATATATGTATATACATACATATACATATACATATACATATACATATACATATACATATATGTGTATATATATATGTGTATGTATATATATATATATATATATTAGAGAATGTATCTTCTCAACAGTCATTCAACCAGTATTTATTAAGCATCCACTCTTACCCTCATGGAGTTTTCATTAAAGTATCAATAGTATACTTAGCAAAAACAGTATTTTAAGAGAAAATTGTACTGTGAAAGTGTATCCACTGATGAAACAGTTTCATTGACTGGAATGTTTTAGTAAGTTTCTGGGATAAGTTTACTGAGGTAGCACAAGTGAAATGTATTTGTTCCACCATTCATAGGTAAACTACTGAAAGAAAATACTATAAAATATCATGGACACGGTTACTTTTATAAAAACTAGACCTTTAAAATATGGAGGAGTCAGCCATCTTATGCCCATTAGGTTGATTACTATCAAAAAACAGACCATAAGTGTTGAAGAGGGTATGGAGAAATTGGAAGCCTTATGCATTGTTTGTGGTGCAGCCACTATGGAAAGCAGTATGGCAGTGTCTCAAAAATTAAAAATAGAAGGGTGCCTGAGTGGCTTGGCTGGTTAAGCATAACTCTTGATTTCAGCTCAGGTCATGATCTCATGGTTTGTGAGACTCAGCCCCATGTAGTGCTCTGTGCTGACAGTGTAGAGCCTGCTTGGGATTCTCTCTCACTCTCTCTCTCTGCCACTCTCTCACTCTCTCTCTCTCTCTCTCTCTCCCTCTCTCTCTCTCAAAATAAATAAACTTAAAAAAAATTAAAACTAGAACCACCATATGACCCAGAAATTCCATTTTTGAGTATATACCCAAAATAATTAAAAGCAGTGTCTTGAGTTATTTGTATACACATATTCATAGCAGCATCATTCACAAAAGCAGAAAGAGAGAAGCAACATAAGTACCCATTGACAGATGAATGAATAAATAAAATACAGTATATGCATACAATGGGATATTATTCAGCCCTAAAAGGAAGGAAATTCTGATATATACTACAACATGGATGAACCTTGAGGACATTATGCTAAGAGAAATAAACCAGTCATAAAAAGACAATACTGTAGGATTTCATTTACGAGTACCTAGAGTAGTCAAACTGATATAGACAGGGATAGAACAGGGTTGCCAGGGGCTAGGGGAAGGGAGAATGGGGGGTCATTATTTAGTCACTATAGAGTTTCAGTTTTACAAGATGAAAAGAATTCTGGAGACAGGTTGCACAACAATGTGAATGTACTTAACAGTATTGAACTGTACACTTAAAAATGGGTAATATGGTAAATTTTGTGTTATGTATTTTATTACAGTTAAAATTGACTTAAGTACAGAGGAGTCTTTACACAATTTTGTAGTGAGATATGGAAGAATCATGAAAATATTTTCTACCACTGAGAAATTTGCTTTTTTTTTTAAAGAACAAAGAATACATACACACACACACACACACACACACACACACACACACACACACAATCTGTTTCCAAAGTAATGATATTTTTACAACAGCTAAAATAATAACTGTTTTTTTAAAGAAACTCAAGCTATATTGGGAACATTTTGAAACATACTTAAAAGTTTCCCATCACTGAATGTGTTGTTGCAGATAATTATACAAATGTAGCCCTATGTAAATTTTTATAATGAAACAATTACACTTAAAAATCTAATATTTGGGGCACCTAGGTGGCTCAACCAGTTAAGAGTCCAATTCTTGATTTTGGCTCACGTCATGATCTCGTAGTTCCTGAGATCAAGCCCTCCATCGGGCTCTGTGTTTACAGTACAAAGCCTGCTTAGCATTCTGTCTCTCTCTCCCTCTCTCTCTCTCTCTCTCTCTGTCTCTCCCTCTCTCTCTCTCTCTCTCTCTCTCTCTCTCTGCCCTTTCCCCATTCACATGCTCACACTCTCTCTCAAAATAAAATAATAAACTTTAAAAGAAAGAAGGTTAAAAAAAGATTAAGAAATCTAATATTCAAGCTATTTAATAATATATCAAAGAGTTTAATGATTTAGAATACAATTAGTAAAACAATAACAATATATAGTAACTTCCAATCAGCTTGTAAGAACAATAGGCTGACATTAAGAAAGATGAATTTTTTACTAAGATTTCCACAAGCATTTGCATAATTGAAAAATAGGAGGACAATGCGTATCATGATTTATAAGCCTAGCCAACGAAGAGTTCTTTTCATTTGGATCTACAAATACTTATGAAGCATCTTTTTAAGATAAGACAGTCAAAAATTCAAAACAGAGCCAGATTTTTGTTTCACTACATCACAAGGCTTTAAACCATGATTTAGAAAAAGTACTGAAGCATATTAAATCACACACCTCTCACTAATGAGAGCGAAAAGGGTTTTGGTATCACAAATAAAACAAAGGAAAATAAGTTTTAAAATATTTTTCATCTCATTTAAGCCTATGTTAGTTTCTATTCTATATGTTTTATCATGTGCATATCAGTAAATAGTATGTGTGTGTGTGTGTGTGTGTATATATATATATATATTCATATATATAATTCATGAATAAATTACTTTTGTTCATACATAATTATTTTTAGTGATAACAGGTATAAAATTTAGTATATGTGCTGCCAAAGTGAGCACTGATATGGATAAGAAATTTAGAGAACGCTGTCCTAAAAATTCTAGGAAATCAGTTAGGAAGAAATGTATTGCTCTTCATTTAAAATGCAAATGTTCTATGGGGTGCCTGGGTGGCTCAGTTAGCTGAGTGTCAGACTCTTGATTTTCACTCATGATCCTAGGGCCATGGAATCAAGCCCCTCAATGTTCCACGCTGAGTGTGGAGCCTGCTTAAGATTCTCTCTCTCTCTCTCTCTCTCTCTCTCTCTCTCTCTCTCCCCCTCTGTCCCTCTCCCACCACTTGAGCACTCTCTCTCTCTCCCTCAAATAAAAATATAAAATTAGAAATAAAATAAAGAAAATAAAGAAAGAAAAAGCAAATGGTCTAAAACTGATACAGAAGACCAAGATTACAGATAAGAAAGCCCTTTCTTTATAGTAAAGGCAAGGAAACACAAGATAAATTCATCCATAAGAATGATTTAGGTATTGTTCTCCTCAGAGTACAGAGATCAATTCATTTACTCATAGGAATACTATGTAGCTCTTTTCTTCTTTGTATTAAATGCTGTCCATGAAAGAATTCAAAGTATGTATCTACAGTCAACAATAACACTTTAATATTGAAATAACACTATACATGTAGATTTTCCCTTATAATATTTAATATACTTCTGCTTTCATAAGTAAGTTTTCTCAAGTCTGTTTTGGAATATACTGGGACTAAGTAAACAATGACATAAATAAACACTACATTATTTTCTTTTTATCTGACTTCTCCCTTCACATAAACCTACCACAGAGGGAGGGTTTCATAAAAGTTATATCATTCTCATTATTTAGAATGCCTTTCCTCACTTCTTTTCATCTTATCTGTTTTCTCTGTACTTTGGGGTCCATTTCTAATGAATTTTATTCAACAACCTTTTGAGAATACTACTGTATTATTATGGTAGATGGATTACAAAAAATGGCCCTGTTTCCTATGCCTATCTGCTCTTTGCAGTGTGGCTTTGCAGTTCACTTCACCAGGGAGGAGAGTCTGTTTTTCCACCTCTTGAACGTGGACTGGCTTTGGGACTTTCTTTGGCCAATAACATGTAGCAGAAATGATAGTGCAGAGGTTCTAGGCCTAGTCCTTAGCAAGTCTTGCCTACCTGTACTACGTCACTTGGGACCCTGACGACCCCACAGGAGAAGGCCAGGCTAGATGACAGACCACATGGAAGACAGCTGAGGTACTCCAGATGATGAAGCAGAGCCACCTGAACTATACGTGGCTGACCACATGTGCCTGTGCAGACTGAGCTAAGAGCAGAAGAGACACCCAACTGAAAACACACTAAGTGCCAACTCACACAGCGAGGAGCTAGTGAATAGCTATTGCTTTAAGTACGTTTTGGGGTCGTTTGTTAGGCAGTTGTATTGTGGTAATAGGTAACAACACAACTACCTATTAGCTATAATGAAAAGATGGGAAATGGTCATTTCTGCCTTTCAAAGACTTATCTTCTTGGACAAGATTTTTTTTTAATTTGGAGCCCACTGAGGAACTTAAAAGAGATCTTGACTTTTCTGAAATTACATGTGATATTTGGCATGTATCCTCAAGTGTTTTTCTGTGGGAGAAGTGAAGCTCATAGTTTTCATCAGTTTCTCCAAGGAGCTGGTCCCTCCCAAGAAGTTAACCCAGTACAGTCATGAAAGATATTGACTCATTTATTAAAAAAAAAATTATAATATAATGCATCAGAGCCAATAATGGAAGCATGTGCCAGGCAGTATGGCAATAGAGAAGGAAACTTTTAAGTCTCCTGAGGAATTCAGAGGCTTTCTCAAAGAAATTATTCTTTCCCAGTGTGAGAAGGAGCCCCACACACAGAAAGAGCCTTTCAGGCTGTGGAATGGCAGGTACAACAACATAGAAATGTTAAAAATGCTGATTTATTTAAAGAAAAGCAAATAGGTGCAGCTGCAGGGTGAGATACATAGTTAAGATCAAGGTATGGAAGATAAAACTGGAGAAAACTAAAGTCAAGATGGTAAGGGCTTGTGTTCCAAGCTAGGAAATTTGAATTTTATAACTGTAAGGATCTACCCCTAAAGGTTTCGAGCAAAGGAAAAACATAATAAGAGCTGCATCTTAGGGGCGCCTGGGTGGCTCAGTTGGTTAAGTGTCCACCTTCAGCTCATCTTGATCTTGTGGGTCCGTGAGTTTGAGCCCCACATTGGGCTCTGTGCTGGCAGCTCAGAGCGTGGACCCTGCTTCAGATTCTGTGTCTCCCTCTCTCTCTGTCCCTCCCCCACTCACACTCTGTCTCTCTCTGTCTCTCAAAAATGAATAAATGCTAAAAAAATTAAAAGAATAATAATAATGAAAGAACTGCATCTTAGAAGAAGTCTTTGGTGGCAGAGAAGAGAATGGCTTGCTTGGAGAAAAAAATCTAGTGCAAGCTGGCAATCTTACAGGCAGAAAATGATGGGTATCTGAATTTGGGCCATGGTGTAGGATGTAAAGGAGAGGGTAGAAGGTAAAATCACCAGGACCTACTAATTGATTAGGCACAGAGTTGAGAAAACAATACGGGAAGACACTTCTTAACTGCATGAATGGAGATGGCAGTAACATTCACTGAAAAGAGAACAGCAAAGGAGTGTGTTGAAGAGAGATTTTAAAAATCCTAACTTGGACATGCTCAATGACAGATGTGTGCACCAGGTATACAGCTTACAAAAATGGTGAAAGCTGAAGATTTGGGATTATTTGCTATAACTTCTGAGTTACAGAATTTGAGGAGTCTACTTGAGGGAAATTTAGCATAGAGGAGAAAATTAAAGGTTATGTATATGTTCTAACCATGAGAATACTGCGGTCCATATCAGAAATACATACTTTGGTCAGGGGATGCTTAAAGAATCACAAGCCTTGAGGCAGCCGGGTGACTCAGTTGGTTAAGCATCTGACTTTAGCTCACGTCATGATCTAACAGCTCATGAGTTCAAGTCCCGCATCAGGTGAACCCAAGCCCCACTTTGGGTGAACCCCAATTAGGGAAAGCATGAATCCCGCTTCAGGTGAGCTCAAGCCCTGCTTTGGGTGAGCACGAGTTCCACTTCCTTCAGGTGAGCCCCACTTCTCTCTCCCTTTCTCTCTCTCTGCCCTCACTCATTTGTGCCCTCTCTCTCTCAAAAAAAAAAAAAAAAAAAAAAAAAGAATCACAAGCCTTTTCTCAGTACCTGGCACAAGAGTGTTGTCCTTCCCAGCCAAGCCCCATGAGCCCAAGCTGGGCTTGAGGTCAGTGTTCTCTCACTAGGACTGCAAATGCAGGTGAGGTGAGTCTCTGTTCCATGCCTTCGACATCCTGTACACACTTCTTGCAGACCAGCCTCAACAATGATCAATGCTACTTGAACCAACACCTCCTCAGGGCAGGAAGGACAACGGTGGAGAGACCAAGAAATGTCCTCAAAAGTTACCCAAGTGGGACCAGCAAGCACCAATGGCTATCAAAACATATCTAATTTGAAGTGATAGGCATAAACCCCATGGGAATGGATGAAGTCAACCAGAAGACAGGGAGAAAGGCAGAGATCACAAATGGCAGCCTGCTTTGGACTGAGCCAACAAATGAGCTTTGTTTGCCCTACACAATGTTTTTAAAAAGTGTTATCTGACGATACGTAAAAATTGGGAAATTTCATCCAAAAAAATCCATTTCCGGCGCGCCTGGGTGGCTTAGTCGGTTGGGCCTCCAACTTCGGCTCCGGTCATGATCTCACTGTTCTTGAGTTGGAACCCCACATCAGGCTCTGTGCTGACAGCTCAGAGACTGGAGCCTGCTTCAGATTCTGTGTCTTCTTCTGTCTCTACCCCTCTCCCGCTGGCATTCTGTCTCTTTCTCAAAAATAAATAAACCTAAAAAAATCAATTTCCAGCTTCTTTTGAAAAATTACAAGATATTACAACACTGGTCTCATGCTTTCATTTGGCAATAATGAGAGGGAACTGAAAAGCAATGGCTACCTTTACAACGTCCTTCAATTAGCTACCGCTTTCACTGGTTTCACTGATCTTTTTTACCTGCATGCTCCTTGTAGGCATCTGAATTTGGGGGTCTCTGGGTAGAATCAGAGTAGAGGCATAAGAAATGGCAGAATTTGCCTCCTGCTACAGCTGCTTATAACTCAATATCTCTTCTCCATTATAAGTAGATTCTTTGAGCCAGACCTTACGCTTTATTCCCCTTTTTATTCCCACAGGAGTCTGCCATGGGCAGATAAAGGTATTCCCCCAAACATTTTCTGAAGCTTTTTGTTTGTTGGTTTGGCGGGTTTTGTTTTTGTTTTTGTTTTTTGTTTTCTTTTTGGCTTAAGATAAGTCAGTGTATATAAATTCATTTTTTAAAATCTGAATTTGGGGGCGCCTGGGTGGCTCAGTCGGTTAAGCGTCCGACTTCAGCTCAGGTCACGATCTCACACTCCGTGAGTTCGAGCCCCGCGTCGGGCTCTGGGCTGATGGCTCAGAGCCTGGAGGCTGCTTCCGATTCTGTGTCTCCCTCTCTCTCTGACCCTCTCTGACCTGCTCTGTCTCTCTCTGTTTCAAAAATAAATAAACGTTTTAAAAAAATTTTAAAAAAATAAATAAAATAAAATCTGAATTTGGGCACACCTGGATAGCTCAGTAGGTTGAGCATCTGACTTTGGCTCAGGTCATGATCTTGTGGTTTGTGGGTTTGAGCCCTGTGTCGGGCTCTGTGCTGACCACTCGGAGCCTGCAGCCTGCTTCAGATTCTGGGTCTCCCTCTCTCTCTGCCTCTTCTCTGCTCATACTCTGTCTCTCTCTCTCAAAAATAAATAAACATTTAAAAATTAATTAATAAATGAATAAACATTAAAAAAAATAAATAAAATCTGAATTTGATGTCAATTTACCCAATGGCATGTTCATAGTTCATTCCCCTATTCACTACCATTACGTTAAACACCTGCTCTGATCAGAGTAATAAAACAGTAACAGCCTATTACATGTCGAATTCACTTAAAATCGGAGGGTCTTATGGAGTCTTTATTACTTCCTGCACGTGTGCAGCAAGATATTGCACATTCAGAGACAAATAATATAGGGAGTTGTGTGTTATGTAAAAAATATAATAAAACATCAAAAGATACCATTCTTCACTTTGCATAGGGAAGGACTGAGATCATGTTTTGATGACTGGAGCAGTAAAAGAGGGAGAAAGAAGAGAAATTTCCATTCTCAATGAAAAGAAGAAGATACTACGTCATGGTTAGAATCTGTTTTATTAGAATCTCAGAGTTTCACTGGCTTTGACAATAAGTTTTTGTTGCATTTTGGAAACACAAAAGAGTTGTATGACCAGGTCACAGAAATGCCCAAGCCACCTATCTACATACCCTTGATCACTGCATTTTAATAATTCTCACCTTTTTTTGTCAACTGAAGCAAGAAACAAGCTCATTTTAGAAATAAGATGCAGCAAGTCTGACATGAAACTCAAGAGATCAATAATAAAACTTACTGTCAAAAGTTTCCTCCCACCTTCATGTTTTCCCCAAATGAAAGGTAATGAAAATAAATTTTATTTAATCACATTAGCTCATTAATCACATAAAGGCCCAGCTGTTGACCTTCCACCTTTCCCAACAAGGCTGAGAAAGTCAGTAAACTGATAAATAAAATGAAGTCTCTCACAGAATTAAAAAAAAAACAAAAAAAAACCAAAAAAACCAGTAACCTTCTTTAATGATTAAGAATAATGTACACTTGAGATTCAAATCAATTTCTCAAAAATTTCATTAAAAAATCAGGAATGTTAGCTATACCAGACAAATGGGATTTTTTTCTGCAATCTCTTTAAAAGAGAAAGATTTTAATGAGCTTCCCTGTTCACCTTGATTAAATCAGAATTTTAGAGGAAAGTAACCTAGTAGAACTTCAGAAATGTGAAGTTCAAGTTCAACTAATGAAGGGACAAAGACTTTAATTTTCGCTGAATGGTCCTCCCATTTCTGTGTCAGCTTCGCACTCTATTAGATCCCCCGGAACAAAAGGTTCAGACCCTCCCACTGGGAATCTCTAGCTGGAGCCCTGGGCACTATTGTTGATTTTATCCTAAAGGGCTTGGGAACACGTTTTATAAACATGAAAATAGAGAGCAAATAAGTGTGAGAAACATTCAGTGAAAGAAGGTCAATGGAAATAGCTCACATGCTGTCAAAGCCCCCACTGGATTTCTTTGAAAATGATGTAGGTAGATGTATTTCTGGTTGGCGTGTTTAGTCCGATAGAGGTTTGAAAATGATATTCATGTGTCTCTCTCCTTGCATGTGAAAATAATCACAATTTCTCAGGGAAGAATCTCCTGCTGGGCTACCAACTGCTGGGCTCATCCTCTCATACAACCAAATACCTTATTTTCAGCCTGAGACTCAAGGATGCTTTCTTTAGACAAATCAACATTGGCTACATATATGGAAATTCTCCTCCCCAGGGTTACCCAGTGCAAGTGAAACACTGGAATTCCATGACACCTGCAAACTATTTCTCCCCTTCTGACTGAATTTGGCACAGAGAAGCATGGAGTCAGAACTAGAAAGCCAGGGACCCGCACGCCAAATGAATGCTATTTCATGATGTCTTCGATGTTGTTGTTTTCCTTTTAAACAAAACTGAAAAAACACCAAGATGAGTTTTGCACATGCTAAAATATAAAAGAGAGGACATTATTTCTTGACTTTCCAATATATGTGAAACACATTTTTAAATGGGACAAACAACGTGAAAATGTATTATATTCACAAATGGCATCTGAATGAAACAATTCCTTCTGTGACTATGAAAGAAGAGACACTCCATCTATTGAAAGAGAGCTGCCAGAAATGGATATTAAAAACCCAAAAGCTTTCTGAGTTTAAGTAAAAACCACCACTACCACCAACAACAAAAAAAATCAGTCTCCTACAAATCCTATCCTGAAATCAAGAGATAAAAATCATCCTGCTTTAGTATGCAGATCTTTCCAACTAACCATATGAATAATCCAGCCTAAGAAAAGCCACTATTATCCAGCATAGAATCTCTTATACAATATGAAGCTTTCTTAGGCTCTCAGAGAAGTTCCAAGATTGCATTTTCATGACGAATGATGGTTATGACTAACTAAAATTCTACCACAAAATTTAAAGTTGACAGTAGACTAGAAATCTATTCAGTCAGCAAGCACGCAGTAACTACGAGCCAGCTGGAAAAGACACACCCAATTAAAATCTATATCTGTCCCATCATCTACTCAGGACACATTTATTAAAGGCCTACCACATACTCAGCATCATGCTGGGAGCTGGGGTGTGTGCAAGATAGACACAGTCCTCTTCTCATGTAGAGGACAAATGGTCTCGCTTTAATACCAGGCTTGCCAAACTGTAAGTGGTAGTGACATCTCAAATTGATGAAGGTGCTATTATCATTGGTGTCATAACTCTTGTTCCAGTTCTCTCAAGGCCAAATTATTGATGGGGCTGCAAAGAACAAATATGCTTAAAACAATTTTATGAGTAAAAAAAAAAATGTATATAGAGTTTGCTATGGACTGAATGTTTGTGTCCCCCCTCTCTCCCCAATTCACATTGAAACTCTATTTCCCAATGTTGTGGTATTAGGAGGTGGGGCCTTGGGGGGTGGGGGGTGGTTAGGGTTAGATGAGGTCATGAAGGCTAAGTCCCTGTGAATGCAATTAGCACCCTTTTAAGAGTCATGAGAGATTCATTCCTCTCCCTGCTTTCCACCATGTGAGCATACAAGGAGAAGTCAGCAGTCTGCAGCCCAAAAGAGGTTCTCATCAGAACGCTTCATTTCTGCCACCCTGTCTATTAAAATTTAGTGTGAACTCTTTGTTTTGTTTTTATTGCTGCTGTTGTTGTTGTGTTTTCTGTCTCTCCTCTTTGTAGATCCAATCATGAGTGGACTGGAATAGTATTAAAGTTACCACAGAACACTCACTCTCATTTAAAGCCTTTGGCACTGAGCTGATCCAGACAGACATCACCGTTGTCTCACTATCATCATCATCATCGTCATCATCATCATCAAAAGGCCTGCAATGCCTACCCTACAAATCCTTTGTATTATATCCATACAATGTGTGGGTATTGCCCAAATGGCACTAGAGACTTGGTCAGAGAACATAGTCAATATATATCTGCATATATGGAATAACTAATGGATTAGGTATTTTAGAAACTGCAGCCCGGCTGGCAAATGCAGATGGGCTGGAGTTGTATAAAAGTTGTAATAAAAATCTAATAAAACATGTGAGCAAACTCACACATCTGTGGACAGACGGGAGGCATTATGTAATACAGGTCATTGCCACAGCAACCTCTCACCTCCCCCCAGCTACTGCTGCTCGGCCAAGGTTGAGTGTAAAGGACCTCTGTGAGTTTTCCTCTGCTGTCAGCATTCAGAGAAATCATTTTTAATGTCTCTAAAATGCGTGATTAAAATAGAATGTCTTTGACCCACACCCATGAAAATGATACACAAAATACCTCAAAGCTTTGACCTAGGACCCTAGGTCTCACTGCTTATATTTGTTTGTTTTTTGAAAACATAATATTTCCACGAACACCCTTTGCTACTTGCCAGAAGTTTTACTCTCTGATCAGTGTACTAGATGGTAATGTTTGAGGTGGGCTCTTCGATGTAGCTTTGGGGAATAATTTCAGAAGTAGTCAAATAATCAGCTATACAAACTGCAAAACACAATGAGAGATAGACTTGAAATTTGTAAGAGGCTATATTCACCAGACTATGTGAATATGAAATTAATACTCAGAAATCCTCATTTGAAAGAGAATTTAATACATGTGTGAGTGTGTATAAATTTTATTGAATTCTAGAATAACATTAGAATTTTCTCTTTCCATCAACTGACAAATCTTCAACTTGATATTCCAGAATGACTTCTTTCTTCGTTGGATGTGAATTATATCTTCTATGATATTAAATATTTAAGGTGCATTAATCTGGAAGGTGAGGTTAGGGGGAAGTGCACCATCTGAGTGAGGAGCTGTCAGAAAGAACTTAGGGAAGTGTGTCTTAGAGATAGGACATTACAAGCTTTTGGATCAGCTATATCTGGATTCGGCTCTATCGCTTTTTTGGCCATGTGACCTAAGATACATTCTTTAATCTTTATTACTCAACTTCTTCATCTGTAAAACGAAGATAATAATCGTACCTATCTCCGAAAATAGGCGTCGGTTTTAAATGATTAAGTGTCTATATAAAGCACTTAGAACTGTGCCTAGTACATAGTAAGTACTCAATAAATGTTAGTAATGATTATCATTGTATTTTAGGTGAAGGTGCAAAATACGAACAAAAACTCAACTAAAAAATTATTTTTCAATTATCAGAATCCTGAGTCCAAGCAGCAACGCCAATGAAAATCAATGACCTCAAAGTGTTTAGTAAATGTGCCATGAGTCAGTTCTTAAAAATTTTCATTAGAAGCTGGATCACTTATCACATACTTATTGTTAGCTCTCTTAGCCTCTTTTGGCCCATCAGTGCAAAAGAACTGCTAAAATGAGGACTACCACTGAAAAAATGGTATGTGTCTAGCCTTCCAGTAAAAAATCCTGAGAACAAGAACTGCAAAGTGGAGCTTAACTATTGAATTCATAGGTCTGAAAAATGATTTTTCCCAGATCAGGTTACACAGCATTTCATAGACAGAATTAGAACTTTGTATTATAATTCATAGAATATTTTCTTAAAGAACTTTCTTATAAATACAAATTTATAGAGGATATTAAAATGAATACTAGTATACCCATCTCACCAAACTTAAAAACCATAAAGCATTCCCAGTACACTGGAGGCTGGCATGCCCAGCAACTGTTATGCAGAAGGCACTGTTCTTCCTAGAGTGAAATATGAATGATTCCTACGGAGGTGGACACATTGTATTCTAAGTGAAGGGTGTCCCCTGGCATTGAACTGTGCAGCAACAAATCTGGACACAATCCCGTAACTCTAGTAATTACTACTTCCATGTATCATTCTCAAGCCACCAGCCCAAATTTGGTGATTATTCCCATATGTACATACACACACACACACACACACACACACACACACACACACATATATATATATATATATATATATATATATATATATATTAAACTTTATTTATTTTGAGAGAGAGAGTGGAGGAGGGACAGAGAGATAGTCAGGAAGATAGGATTGCAAGCAGCCTCCCTGACCCAGGGCTTGGGCCCACGAACAGTGAGACCATGACCTGAGTTGGATGCTTAACCCATTGAGCCACTTAGGGGCCCCTCCTGTTTTGATACTTTTATTATATATATATCTATTTGTATAGGTTTCCTGTGCTTTGGACTTTACATGAACACTTTCATTCTCATGAATCATTCTGTAACTTGCTTCTTATAAACTCAACATTATAGGGTGCCTGGGTGCCTCAGTCAGTTAAGTGTCCAACTTGGGCTCAGGTCATGATCTCACAGTTGATGGGTTCAAGGGCCACATAGGCATCTGTGCTGACAGCACGGAGCCTGCCTGGGATTCTCTCTCTCCTATTCTCTCTGACCCTCCCCCCCCCACCTCTCAAAATAAATAATCAAAAACTTTAAAAAAATAAAATAAACTCAACATTATACTTGTAGGAGATATTCCTATCGAATCCTGTAGCTTCATTCATTTTAACTTTGAATAGCATTTTATTATATGAATAATCAATTTATCCATTTTCCTTTTCTTAAACTGTTTATTTATTTTCGAGAGAGAGAGAGACAGCATGAGCAGGGGAGAGGCAGAGAGAGAGAGAGGGAGTCATAGAATCTGAAGCAGGTTTCAGGCTCTGAGCTGTCAGGACAGAGCCCGATGCGGGGCTAGAACTCACCAACCTCGAGATTATGACCTGAGCCGTAGTCGGTCGCCCAACTGACTGAACAACCCACGAACCTGTATCCATTCTCCTTTTGACAAACAGAGTTGTCTGGTTTTTTTTCCTCCACCTTTTTTTTTTTTTTTGGATGAGAACATTGTAAGTATTCAATAAGTGTTAGCTATTATTACATGTCTTGTTTTTCCTTCAGTACACCAGTGAGCAATATCTACCCAATGTTCCTTTTTGTGTCTCCTTCTGTAAATCAGTATCTAAATACCTAGAAGCTACATTTATCAGCCTTCCTTATAGCAAGAGATCCACATATGATTTAGGTTTGGCTAATCAAAGGCAGTCATGAATGGTTTTCAGCATGGAAGTGAGATAGACACTAAATGCCTGTCATTTATGCTGCTGCTGTTCACTCGCATGGTCATAGAGGAATTGGATTTTTATAGACAGAGATGGCAGGGGTCCTAGTGTATAGTCATTTTGTGAGGTTTCAGAGACAGGGCACAGTGCATCCATTCTGTCAGTGTGAATCATTACAGACCTGCTGTGGGTCTGGAACTGGCAGCAAGGGATTCCTGATGACACGATAGTTTCCTGTTTGTGGCAGTTTCCTGCTCAAGGTAGTGGGTGGTTTGGTTCTATGGCTGGCAGCTTCCTGATCAGAAAAGAGCTGGCCTCAGTAATCTGCTCTGTAGTGAGACTTTGGACGTCATACCCGAAAGCTCAACCAAGAGTCTGTTCATCTTACTAATAATTCCATCCACTACCCTATCATTAGAGATGGATTTACCGTGAAGCTTAAGCTTCAGAGATCCTCACTGCACAGGGGCCCTTGGCTGGCTGGTAGGTGTTTTTATAAAAATTGCAAAAGTAAGATACTTCAACTACTCTAAATTAAGGCTATTATCTCTTCCCTCTCAAACTTCCCCTCAGTTACATTTGTTTCTAGAGCTGATGGAATGGCCTTAGGCATTTTTGAGATCCAATTAAGAAGAAATTGAGGTGGGCATATATTTAGATTGGGTTAAAAGACGTACCTTTGTAACAGGAGGGGACAGATCCAGAGATCATACTGAGGTCTGGAAGTGTCCTACTGATCTTATTATCACCATAATAAGAGTGAATAGCAAAGGAGTAAGTTTAAAACCGACAGAGCCAGAAGCTAATTTGTAGCAAACTTCCAAATCCTATAGTTTATACAGGAAAGAGATTTGACAGTGGTTTTCCCAGTTGTGACAATAATTCTAAAAACTTATGGCATTATCAATAATGAGTTGTAAGGATGAAAGAAATTTTCTTTTTTAAAAAAATTTTAATGTTTATTTATTTTTGAGAGAGAGAGTCGGAGTGTGAGTGGGGGAGGGGCAGAGAGAGAGGGTGACACAGAATCTGAAACAGGCTCTAGGCTTTAAGCTGTCAGCACAGAGCCCAACACAGGGCTCAAACCCACGAACCGTGAGATCATGACCTGAGCTGAAGTCGGACACTTAACTGACTGAGCCACCCAGGCACCCCAATAAAAGACATTTTCTAAACTATCGATAATAAAACAAAATTACAGTTACAACAAAGGAAGGACTAAGTTATCTTCTTATTCTCTATATAAAAGTGACACTACAAAATTATTATTAAATAAAGAGGCAATCAAAGCATGTATAAGGCAAAAAAATGTAGAAAAAATACATTAAGTATTTGATTGATAAAAATATTATACTACTTTACTGGATTTTGTGATCTTTGTGGTAAATGTCAGCTTTTACAATTTTACAATTCATAATTTGTTGCAATTTCTTTTCTCATTATGAATAAATTTTGAATTTCATACCAAATCTTGTATTTGTGATGCTGTATTTTTTTTTCCTAAAAAAGCTGCCAAGTTTTGTATGAAACTCATGTCTCCCAAACAACTAGATTCTTCTCTGTCAGTAATAAATCAGTTGCTTAAATTACTTACAGTGGATCCTGTCCTCTGCAATAGAATTCTGAAAGATTAGGTAATTAGTATCAGGTATGGCAGCACGCAACAGAATTTCTAAGAAATGGACTGCTGGAGTTGGTTATCTCACCTGCATGGCTTTGAAAGCTATGATAATCCCCTTGGCAATAGATGATAAATTAGGCTTGCCAAGAATGAAATACCTATTAAAGGGAAGGCTTGGCAGGACCAGTGGCTGCTGCACAGCCCCTTAGGTGAGAATGAGAAATAAACAAAATGTGGGGTGGGTTGACTAATTCTAACTGCATTCAAGAGTTAAGGAGGAAGCAGAGGAGGAGAAGGACAAGCTCCATATTTTAAATTCTTAACTCAGTGCACCAAGGATCAGAGAACTCTTACAAGGGCCCTAAAAAAATGGTTCTCCAACTGTGACATGGATAAGCATCCCTGAAAGGCTTGTTGAAGTACAGACTGCTGGATCCAAACCTTTAGAGTTTCTGATTCAGTTGATTTAAGGCAGAGCCCGAGGATGCCCGTTTTTGACAAGTTTTAAAGTGATGATAATACTTTTGGTCCAGGAACCAGTCCGAGAACAACTGCCTTAAATGAACGCCTTACCTCTTGTACCTGCAGGACAGATGTAACTAAAAATCAGATGAGACGGGTTGCTAAAATACAACTTAGGTTAAATTCAGCCTCATTTGGTCTCTTATATAAAAACACATTAATTAGGAAACAGTGGTACACGGTGAATTGGAATGGAACATTTGAATGGATTTAGATGTCTGAGTATCTGAACATACAAGCCCCACTGAACTTTCCAGTCTAGCAAGTTACCCCCCCACCTCTGTCAGATAAATCTGCCATGCTTAAAGACCAAATGTGACTGCATCTACCATAATTACCTTGCAAGAAATGCTAATTCTTCTTATGGTCCACCCTTCTAGTCCTTATTCACTCCAGTCAAAGAGTCACATCCTATGTATGTACAAAGTATGACTAAGGAAGAGAAACCTTAGATAACAAAATAGTGTGGAGATTTTGTTAAATTGTATTAATAAAAGTCTAGAGAATTGTGGGAATGAATTCTGAGAATGATCATTCAAGCTAAATTTATCAACAGGGATGTATTTACTAGAGAATCTGGATTCAGTATTCCAGTTCACAGTTGGGAGTAACCTAAAGTGTTTGCTCAATTATTTAACTGAACCTGAACTCAATGGTAGCCTTAACTAAAGTATTGGTAGCCTAACTAAAGTTAGGCACTAAGAATTCCTTGATACAAGGCAGAGACTTTGGAGAAAGGAAAGTTGGGGAAAATTTAACATGAATGACTAACTTACCCACACATTACCTGTGAGACTTCAAAGGATTCAGAGGACCCTCTCTTTACCAAAACATTGAAGATCACTGTAGTGTCATTCTTTTGCAGACGAGAGATCAAGGTAGTAGATGTTTCCCTAGAAATAGAATCGTGAGTTAAATAAGGATAAGGCCATCTCAGAGTAGCAGAAACCATGTGGCAGTAAGTAATGATCTGAGATTAAAGAATAGATCTATTCAATAGAAAGCAGGGCTCCAGTGACAGTCAGAATGGTTTTATCTATTCTATGTATCTCCCACGAAAACAAAAACCAAAACAAAAAAACTTTTTTGGCTGATAAATGGAGGCTTCACCTAAGTGAAAATTATAGAAAATCAATGTTTCTAACCCAGTTCCCAGATCTAAGCACAAGAACCCCATGACTGAAGAAACCAGGAATACCTAAGGAAGAAATCCAAGACGGTGCCCCAAGTCCATCCTATAAATATTGAACCTAGCCTTTCTGTTGACATTTACTGGTATAATTGTACCCTGGAAAAAGGGAACTACTCATTTCTTAAGGAATTATTGCATGCTGGCTCTGCATAAATGCTATTTTCTGGGGCCCTATACTGCCACTGTGGTTAACTATTAAGAAGGGGACTTATTAGCATCAAGTGATAAATGGAATTTTGATTCAAGTCCATCTCACAATGGACCCAGCATGTTCTTGAAGACATCCTATAGTTATTTTCCTATTCCTGTAGGCAGACTTAAAAAAAATGACAATACTGGGTGCCTGGCTGGCTCGTCAGAAGAGCATATGACTCTTGATCTTAGAGTTGTGAGTTCAAGCCCCACTTTGGGTGTAGAGATTACTTAAATAAATAAAACTTAAAAAGAAAAAGAAAAAGAATAAAATGACAACTAGAAGAACTCTCACAATAGCTTCCTGACCTGTGTGATGTATTATATATGTAGGAAAGTCAAGCAAAGCTTCTGGAATTACTGCTCCTTTCCACAATAGGAAACAAAAGGTAATACCAAATCTCTAGGAGGAATCACAGAAATTAATGCTACCATCAAAGATTTGAAAGATATAAGAATGGTGATTCTTATCACATCCCCCTTTAACTCTCTTATTTAGGTTGTGCAAAAGACATTCTTAAAAAAATAATAGTGGATTATCCCAAACTGGCTTAGTCTGCTTGAGCTGCTATATCAAAATACTATAGACTGGATGGCTTAACAATAGACATTTATTTCTCACAGTTCTGGAGGTTGGGAATTCCAAGATCAAGGTGACCATGGATTCAGGGTCTCGTGAGAGCCCTCTTCCTGGTTTATCGAGGGCTGCCTAGTTGCTGGATCCTCACATTAGGGACCTCTAGTCTCCTCCTCTTCTTACAAGGGCACTGATCCCATTATGAGGCTCTACCTTCATGACCTCATCTAAACCTAACTAACTCCCCAAAGACCCACTTCTTAATACCATCACATTGGGGGTTAGTGTTTCAACACATAAATATTGGGGGGTTACATTCAGTTCATAAGGCAAGCTTAATTTAGAAATGACTCTGATAAACACCTGATTAGCAGCTATAGATCTAGCAACTCTTTATCCCTATCCCAGTAAACAGAAAACAACAGAAGCCCTTCAATTGCACATGGCAGGGATAGGTATGTACCATTACCATCTTGCCTCAAGGCTAATTAACTCTCCAGGTCTAGTCACAGAATCCTTTATCATCTTACTTTCCCCAGGAGGTCATCCTGGTGATTACATGGATGACATCAGACTGATAAGACCTGATGAACAAGGGATGACAGTTACCCTGAATATCTTCGTAAGACAGATGTATGCTAGAAGATAAGATGTACATAGAAGATAAACCTCATAAAAATTCAAAGTTCTGACAACTTAGTTCATATGTCACTGGATGTCAAGATAGAATTGTAACTGAAATAAAGAAGGAATGAATAATTCCCAGAATTACATGCAAAGATTGATGGGACTTTAGTTTTCCCCCATTAGGGGAAGATGAGTGAGTTTTATTTGTATGAGTGATAGAAAAAATGAGTTAAGCTTTTGTTTTCTGTTGTTTGGAAATCTAAGTCAAGGAAGAAGGGCATTTTTGTATGTTGAATAACCACAGAGGTGCAATGTAGTATATTGCAGATTGAGATTCACACATGCAGACACTAGACAGATAAAAACAATTCCCCTTCTCCTCTACAACTAGGTTCGGGAAGTGATTTCTATTCTGCCAATCAGATGAACTCTAGATTTGGGAGGGAGAAGTGAGGCACAGCCCGCATTTCTGCTGTGTCTGTCCTCTCTACTGGCAAGTGTGATCACGGACTATGTGTTGGCCGAGTCCCAGTGGCTAGTCATGAGCTTTGCAGGTGTCAAGAGCCAGAGCAAGTTATCTGTTTTGGTGATGTGGATCATCACAGGCATGGCATTGATCTGAACCCAGTAGTAACAGCAGCAGCTTTCTGATTATGACAGTTACCTCCTGTGACAACTTACTGACCCTGATAGCAGCAATCTGGTTTTGGAACCAGCAGCTTCCTGATCATAGAGGAGCAGCAGCTCCTTTGTTGACCAGGTTGTGATCTTGGGGAGTCATTCCTGAAACCACAACCTAGAGTTTTCAGCCATTTCAATAATTATAAAGCCATTAATCTACTTCTAATAAATGCCATCTTACTTAATTAGCTAGAACAGACTCTGTACCTCGAAGATAAACCCAGACTGATACAGAGCATATATGTGAAAGTTACCCAGGAGTGTAATTGTTGGGTCATGATATACATACATTTTTAGATTTACTAAACATTGCCTAAATAGTCTACAAATTTCTGTGCCAATTTACATTCCCATAAAAAATTCCACCAAAATTTGGGATTGTGACATTTTTAATTTTTGCTATATGGATGGGTACAAAAAAGGGATCTTAGTTCAATCTGCAATTTCCCAATTAAAGATTTTTCATACATTGATTGGTAATTCAGTTTTCTCTTTTAATGAATTGTCTGGTAGGTAATATGGTTTGTTCATTTTTCTGTTAACTTGCTTATCTGTATTGATTTATGAATTCTTCATATATGATGTGCACTGTATCATTGCAATTGCAACTATCTTCTAGCTAGTGGCATGTCCTTTCATTTTACTAATGTTATTTTTGCCATACAAAAAATTTTCACATTAATGTATTAAATACATCGAGTTTTCCTTTCATTATCCATGCTTTCTCTGCCTTATATGACATAAAGATATTTTCTTATGTCTTCTTTTAGGTTTTGAACTTTTTCATTTTTACATCTGTAATAAAACTGGAATTTATCTTTTTAGCTATGAGACAGAAGTCTGATTTTATGTTTTACATATGGATAACAAATTATTTCAGAACTGTTAAGTGGTTCATCCTTACCCCACTAATTGTAATGCTACCTCTGTCCTATCCCAAGGTTCTACATATGCACGTGTCTTTTTCTGGGTCCTTTAGTTAGTTTCATTGCTTATTTTTCTAAACTTGCAGCAGTACCACATTGACTTAATTTTTATAAGCCTTGACATCTAGTAGGGTAAGCCTCACAGCATTGTTAAAAATTGTTTTAGCTATTCTGGGAAGGCAAGAAGCTATAGTATAGTTATGGACTACAAGAAATAAAGTCAGCCAATACAGGAAGATTAGGGTATATCATGTGGCTCACATTTTTAAACAGATAAAATACTGCATTCCGGACTCTATTAACATGCTTTTCCTGAACTGAATTTATTATTTTAAGTTTTTGACCTTCAACTGCAATAACCTTCTGTTCACACTGGTTAACAAAGCAATAATTACACATAATTCATCAAGTAGATCAGTGGATCCTAGAACCCATTTTTTAAACTTGTGTTTTAATGACCATAATATTCAGCCACAGATAAGAAACTGTATTACAAAATGATATTTTCAATCTGTTTATCTCTGGGTCTACTAATTTCCTTCAGTACTGAAAAGAAGTGTACATGTATGTATTTGTGTATATCCAGTTCATCTTTCAATTTGCCTTTCCCCCAGGTAACCTATTTTGAGAGTGTTTTTCACATAAGTTTAAGAGTGATCCCCCTTTATACGAAGCACTCCATAAAACTGACTCATTTATTTCTCACAGCATGCATATGAAGCAGTGTATAATAAGAAATATATTCTAGGGAAGGAAAATGGTGGTGGAGTAGGAGGACCCTAGGCTTGCCTCGTCCCATGAACACAACTAGATAATTATCAAATCATCCTAAATACCCCAGAAATCAGTCTGAAGACTGGCAGAACAAACCCCCCAACTAAAAGTAGAGAAGAAGCCATATCGAAGAAAGTAGGAAGTGTGGAGATGAGGCTTGGGAGATAAATGGATCATAGCCACTGCAGTGGGGAGGGAGCCATGGTCACAGCCAAGGATGAGAGACAGACTGACATACAGGGTAGTGCACAAGTGAAATGAATCCCCACAGCAATTGTCCTGGAAAGCGAAAAGGCCTGAGTTTCTTGAGTTCTTGCAAGCAGCAGGCCTTAAAGCCTGGAGTTTTGAGGGTCAGCATGCTTGGCTCTGGGAGGACTCAGAGAGCACTGTGGTTACTCTTGGAGAAAATGCAGGGCAAACACCCAGCAGACATACAGCATGGAAACAGTGATCTGAGGAGTGCTGGGGCACACAGTGGGGAGGCTATTTGCTCTTCTTGGAGTGTGTCCCAGAGAGACAATGTTCACAGAGAGACTCTTATAGGAACAAAGGAACTGGCCAGTGCCATTTCCATCCCCTACCCATCAGCATAAACACAGAGCCACCTACATAAATAAGCACAGCATCAACACTTGCTACCTAACTTGGTTACACTGAGTGCCACCCCCAGCCTCTCCTGTGCTCTGGTAGAACTGCTGTTCCCAGTCATGCTTGCTTAGGTCTCAGTATGACAAGTCCCCTCCTTTAGAATACTGGCCCAAACTCCTGCTAACACCATGTCTCCCAACCAAGGGGTTTTGCAAGGCCTCAGTTCTGGTGGAAGTGGCAATGGGTCTCATTTCATGGGCAGAACAGAGCACACATAGTTAAAATGAGCCACATTCAGTATAGAGACCAAACACTGCTCACAACAGTCAAAGAGAGCTTCTGCAGACTACTGGCCCGAAGGATAAAGTGGTCAGGATGCAACAGCAGAGTGCACGTGGCACACATTGAAAACATTCCCAGAAGCACAAGACCCTGAGGAACAGGGAACACTACACTTCAGGGCACTACAGAATCTCTCCTTCATAAAGCCATTACCCTCAAGAACAGGAGATGTAGCTGACTTTCCTAACACAGAGAAAAAGGACAGAGACTTAAACAAAATGAGAAGACAGAAAAATTTGTCCTAAATGAAAGAATAGGACAAGGCCATGGCCAGAGATCTAAGTCAAGCAGATAAAAGTAAAATGCCTGATGGAGAATTTAAAGCAATGATCATAAGGATACTCACTGGATTTGAAAAAAGAGTGGAGGACATCAGTGAGACCGTTAACACAGAAACAAGAAATAATATAGCAGAGATAAAGGGCTTAATAAATGAAATGAGAAACATGCTTGATGGAATGAACAGCAGGATGGAAGAAGCAGAGGAACAAATCAATGAGATAGAAAACAGAGTAATGGAAAGTAATCAAGCTGAACAAAAGAGAGAAAAAAGAATTATTCAAAATAAGTCTAAACTTAGGGAACTCAGTGATTCCATCAAACGTAACAACATTCATATTATAGGAGTCCCAGAAGAAGAAGAGAGAAAAAAGGGGGCGGAGAATTTACTTGAGGAAATATAGCTGAAAACTTCCTTAATCTGGTGAAGGAAACAGATATCCAAATCCAGAAGGCACAGAGAATCCCCAAGAAAACCAACAAAAGCAGATCCACACCAAGACATATTGTACATATGTCACTAAAATGGCAAAATATAGTGATAAAAAAATATTAAAAGCAGCAAGACAAAAGAGGAAATATACAAAGGAAACCCCATAAGGCTATCAGCAGATTTTTCAGTGGAAACTTTCCGAGACAGAGTGAGTGGCAGGATTTACTCAAAATGCTGAATGGGAAAAAACTGCAGCCAAGAATATTCTATCCAGCAAGGCTATTATTCATAATAGGAGAGATAAGAAGATTGCCAGACAAAAAAAAACTAAAGGAGCTCATGACCACTGAATCAGCCCTGCAAGAAATATTAAGAGGGACTCTTTGAGTGGAAAGGAAAGGTCAAAAACAACAGTATGAAGGTAGGAAGCACAAAAGCAGTAAAAATTAATATTTCTGTAAAAAAATCAGTCAAGGATTTCCTAAGATAAAAATATGTAAAATATGATACCATATACCTAAAATGTGGAGGAAGAGAGGAGTAAAGAATGGGTTCAAACTTAAACAACTATCAACTTAATGTAGATTGCTATATGCAGAAATGTTATATACTACTGTAATGGTAACGACAAAACAAAAACCACTAAAAAATATGCAAAGAATAAAAAGAAAGAAGTTGGGGCACCTGGGTGGCTTAATTGGTTCAGTGTCTGACTGTTGATTTCAGCTCAAGTCATGATCTCATGGTCATGAGATAGAGCCCTATATCAGGCTCTGTGCTGAATGTGGAGCCTGCTTGGGATTCTCTCTCTCCCTCTTCCTTTTCCCTGCCCCTGCTCACCACTTTCTCTCTCAAATAAATAAATAAATTTTTAAAAATAAAAAGAAGTCAAAATATATCACTAAAGAAAACCAGCAAATCGTGAAAGAAAGACAAGAAATGATTAGAGAAAATCTTCAGAAACAACCACAAAACAAGTACTAACATGGTAATAAATACATATCTATTAATAATTACTTTGAAAGTAAATGGACTACACACTCTGATCAAAAGACACAAGGTGACAGAATGGATAAAAAATAAGACCCATCTATATACTGCCTACAAGAAGACCCATTAAAACATTTTTTTAACGTTTATTTATTTTTGAAAGAGAGAGAGAGAGAGAGTGGGAGGAGGGGCAGAGAGAGAGGGAGACACAGAATCCAAAGCAGGCTCCAGGCTCTGAGCTGTCAGCACAGAGCCTAATGTGGGACTTGAACTCACAAAGCGCAAGATCATGACCTGAGCTGAAGTAAGATTCTTAACTGACTGAGCCACCCAGACACCCCAGAGACCCATTTTAGACCTAAAGACACCTGCAGATGGAAAGTAAGAGGATGGAGAAACATTTATTATGCAAATGGATGTCAAAAGAAAGCTAGAGTGGCAATACCTACATTGGACAAAATATACTTTAAATGTAAAATGTAACAAGATACAAAGAAGGACACAATATAATAATAGAGGTGACAATCCAACAAGAAGATATAATTGTAAACATTAACACATCCAACATGAAGGCACTCAAATACATAAAACAGTTCATAATAAACATAAAGGAACTAATTAATAATAATACAATGATAGTAGGAGACTATAATGCCTCACTTACACCAATGGACAAATCATCTAAACAGAAAATCAAGAAGGAAACAATGGCGTTGAATGACACTCTGGACTAGATGGATTTAACAGATATAGTCAGAACATTCCACCCTAAAACAGCAGAACACACATTCTTTTCAAGTGTATTGGCACATATGGAACATTCTCCAGAATAGATCACATATTAGGCCACAAAATAAGCCTCGACAAATTCAAAAAGATCGAAGTCATTCCATGCATCTTTTTTGACCACAGTGCTATATGAAACTAGAAGTCAACCACAAGAAAAAATCTAGAAGGACCACAAATACATGGAAGTTAAATAACATTCTACTAAACAATGAATGTGTCAACCAGGAAATAAAAGAGGACATTAAAAAGTACATAGAAACAGATGAAAATGAAAATAAAAATACAATGATTCAAAACCTTTGGGATGCAGCAAAAGCAGTTCTATGAGGTAAGTCTGTAGCAATACAGGCTTACCTCATGAAGCAAGAAAAATCTCATATAAACAACCTAAGCTTACACTTAAAGGAGCTACAAAAAGAACAATAACAACAACAATAACAAAAACCCTAAAACCAGCAGAAAGAAGGAAATAATAAAGATTCGAGCAGAAATAAATGATATAGAAACTAAAAAAATAAATAGAACAAATCAATGAAACCAGGGGCTGGTTCTTTGAAAAAAAATCCATAAAATTGATAAACCTCTAGCCAGATTTAACAAGAAAAAAATAGAAAGGACCCAAATAACCCAAATCAACAAAGAGGAGAAATAACAACCAACACCACAGGAATACAAACAATTATAAAAGAATATTATGAGGGGCGCCTGGGTGGCTCAGTTGGTTAAGTGTCTGACTTCGGCTAAGGTCATGACCTCACGGTTCAAGGCTTTGAGCCCTACAACAGGCTTTGTGCTGACAGCTCTGATCCTGGAGCCTGTTTTAGATTCTGTGTCTCCCCCTCTCCCCACACTCCCCCTCCCTACTCGCACTCTGTCTCAATCTCTCTCTCTCTCAAAAATAAGTAAACATTAAAAAATATAAAGAAAAAAGAATATTATGAAAAACCATATGCCAACAAATTGGATAACCTGGAAGAAATGGATTAATTCCTAGAAACATACAAACATTCAAAACTGAAACAGAAAGAAACAGAAAATTTGAGCAGACTGATAACCAGCAAATAAATTGAATTGGTAATCAAAAAACTCCTAACAAACAAAATTCCAGGACCAGATGGTTTCACAGGCAAATTCTACCAAACATTTAAGAAGAGTTAATACCTATTCTTCTTAAACTATTCCAGAAAATATAAAAACAAGGAAAACTTCCAAATTTATTCCATGAGGTCAGCATTACCCTGATACAAAACCAGATAAAGACACAATAAAATAAGAGAACTACAGGCCAATATTTCTGATGAACATAGATGCAAAAATATTCAACAAAATACTAGCAAACTGAATCCAACAATACATTTTTTTTAAATTTTTTTTTAACGTTTATTTATTTTTGAGACAGAGAGAGACAGAGCATGAACGAGGGAGGGGCAGAGAGAGAGGGAGACACAGAATCGGAAGCAGGCTCCAGGCTCTGAGCCATCAGCCCAGAGCCTGACACGGGGCTCGAACTCACGGACCGCGAGATCATGACCTGGCTGAAGTCGGACGCTTAACCGACTGAGCCACCCAGGCGCCCCCCAACAATACATTTTAAAAAATCAATCACCACAATCAAGTGGGATCTATTCCTGAGTTGCAAGGAATAAATGGCCCAATAGTTACAAATCAATCAACATGATACATCATATCAAAAGGATAAGAATCATATGATCATTTCAATAGACAAAGAAAAAGTATTTGACAAAGTACAATATTCATTCATGATAAAAACCTTCAACAAGGTAGATTTAGAGGGAACATACCTCAGCATAATAACAGTCATATATGAAAAACCTGTAGCTAACATCATTCTTAATGGGGAAAAACTGAGAGCCATTCTCCTAAGGTCAGGAATAAGACACGGATGTCCACTCTCACCACTTATTCAACATAGTACTGGAAATCCTAGCCACAGTAAACAGACAACAAAAAGAAATAAAAGGCATCTAAACTGGCAAGGAAGAAAGCAAACTTTCAGTATTTGCAGATAACACGATACTCTATATAGAAAGACTCTACCAAAAACAACAACAACAAAAAAAACCTACTAGCACTAATCAACAAATTTAGTAAAGTCACAGGATACAAAATCAATATACAGAAATCTGTTGCATTTCTATACACCAGTAATGAAGCATCAGAAAGAGAAATTAAGAAAACCATCCCATTTACAATTGTACCAAAAATAATAAGATACCTGGAATAAACCTAACCAAAGAGGTAAAAAATCTATACTCTGAAAACTATAAAACACTGATGAAAGAAATTGAAGATGACACAAAGAAATGGAAAGATATTCCATGCTCACAGACTGGAAGAAAAAATATTGTGGGGCACCTGGGTGGCTGAGTCAGTTAAGCAAACATCCGACTTCAGCTCAGGTCATGATCTTGCAGTCTGTGAGTTCATGAGCCTGGAACCTGCTTCAGATTCTGTGTCTCCCTCTCTCTCTACCCCTCCCCTGCTCATGCCTCTGTCTCTTTCTCTTTCTCTCAAAAGTAAATAAACATTAAAAACAATTTCTTAAAGAAAAAATATTGTTATAATGTCTATACCACCCAAAGCAATCTACATTTAATGTAATCCCTTTCAAAATACCAACAGCATTTTTCACAGAACTAGAACAAAGAATCCTAAAAACTGTGTGGAACCACAAAAGATCCTGAATAGCCAAGGTGAACTTGAAAAAGAGAAAACTGGAGTCATTATAATTTTGTACTTCAAGTTACATTATAAAGCTGTAGTAATCAAAATAGTATGGTCCTGGCACAAAAATAGACACATAGGTCAATAGAACAGAATAGACAATCCAGACACAAACCCAAAATTATATATGGTCAATTGACAAGGCAGGAAAGAATATCCAAATGAAAAGACAGTCTCTTCAACAAATGGTGCTGGGAAAACTGGACAGCAACATACTGCACCACTTTCTTACACCATACACAAAAATAAATTCAAAATAGATTAAAGACCTAAATGTAAGACCAGAAACCATAAAATTTACAATTTTACAAAGAGAGCACAGACAGTGATTTCTCTGACATGGACCATAGCGACTTTTTTCTATATAGGTCCCCTGAGTAAAAGGAAATAAAAGCAAGAATAAACTATTGGGACTACATCAAAACAAAAGTTTTGCACAGTGAAGGAAACAATCAACAAAACTAAAAGGAAACCTTACTGAATGGAAGAGGATATTGGCAAATGACATATCTGATAAAGGGTTAGTATACAAAATACATAAAGAACTGATACAACTCAGCACCCAAAAAACAAAAACCCGATTAAAAATGGATCAAAGACATGAACAGACATTCTCCAAATACATACATATGGCCAATAGACATATGAGAAGTTGCTTATCATCATTTATCATCAGGGGTATGAAAATCAAAACTACAATAAGGGGCACCTGGGTGGCTCAGTCTGTTAAGTGCCCGACTTCAGCTCAGGTCATGATCTTGTGGTTCATGAGTTTGAGCCCCACATCAGGCTCTCTGCTGTCAGAACAGAGCCCACTTCTGATCCAGGGTCTCCCTCTCTCTGACCGGTCCCCACGATCTCTCTCTCTCTCTCAAAAATAAATAAACACTAAAAAAAAAAAAAAACTACAATGAGATATCATCTCACATTGGTTAGAATGCCTAAAACCAAACCACAATAAACAACAGGTATTGGTGATGATGTAGAGAAAAAGGAGCCCTCTTGCACTGTTGGTGGGATGCAAACTGGTACAGCCACTCTGGAAATGGTATAGAGATTCCTCAAAAGTTAAAAATTGGGAGCGCCTAGGTGGTTCAGTTGGTTGAGCATCCAACTTCAGCTCAGGTTATGATCTCACAGTTTGTGAGTTCGAGCCCCACGTCAGGTTCTCTGTGGTCAGCACAGAGCCCACTTCAGATTCTCTGTCTCCTCTGTCCCTCTCTCTCTCTACCTCTCTCCTGCTTTCTCTCCCACTCTCTCTCTCAAAAATAAACTTAAAAAAAAACTTAAAAAAAAAAAGTTAAAAATTGAACCACCCTATATAATCCAGCAATTGCACTGCTAGGTATTTACCCAAAGAATACAAAAATACTAATTTAAAGGGATACATGCCCCCTAACAGTATTATTTACAATAGCCAAGATATGGAAGCAGCCAAATTATCCATTAACTAATGAATGCATAAAGAAGATATGATATATATAAGATTGAAGATATGAAGATAAAACACACACACACACACACACACACACACACACACACACACACACACACTGGAATATTATTCAGCCATAAAAAAGAACGAAATCTTGCCATTTGCAATGACATGAATAGAGGTAGAGAGTATAATGCTACGTGAAATAAGTCAGATAAAGGCAAATACCATATGATTTCACTCACATGTGGAATTTAATAAACAACAACAACAACAAAAAATAAGCAAAGGGGAAAGAGAGAGAAAAACCAAGAAATAGGCTCTTAACAATAGAGAACAAACTGATGATGGTTACCAGAGGGGAGGTGAGTGGGGGGATGGGTGAAATAGGTGAGAGGGATTAAGGAGTACATTTGTGATAAGCATGGAGAGGTTAAAATAAAAACTTGGGGTGCCTGGCTGGCTCAGTCAGAAGAGCATGCAACTCTTGATCTCAGGGTCATGAGTTCAAGCCCCACGTTGGGTGTAGAGATTACTTAAATAAATAATAAAAAAACCTGTTTAAAATTAAAACTTTAAAAAAAAAAAGAAATATAGATACAGTCTTCTTCTCCAGTTCCTGTTACAGAACTGCTAAAATTTTTGTAATTTCCTGAGTACTACAGGTAATAAGAGCATCCTTTGTTATATTTGGTTTTTGTATATAATTTGTTAAAACCCTTGCAATTTCCTAAGAGATTGAAGTGTTTTTTGTTATCCATAAGTAATTTTAATCACATTTGACTTATACTAATGAATTAGGGTGGAGTCCCAAATAGCCTCATGATAGGGCTGGTCACCAGAAAGACCAAGTGCTTAGAGGGTTGGAAATTTCAGCTCCAGCCACTGACCTTCAGAAAGAGGGTTAGGCTAGGGACTTGAATAATAAAGTTCTACAAAAACTTTTGAAAGATGAGATTCGCTGAGCTTCCAGGTTGGTGAATGCCTCCATGTGCTGGGAGAATAACACACCCAAGTCCAGAGGGACAGAAGTTCCTATGTTTCCTAGGGTTTTGTATGTCATCCTAGTAAAATATCAAACCTGAGAAGGGTGTTTTGGGAACCTTTGTTTGTAGCCAAATCTGACAGAAGTTGTGGGTAACCTGGGGACTCATCATGTTTTATTGGTATCTGAAGTGGGGCAGTTTTGTGGGACTGAGCCCTCAATGTGTGACATTTGGTCTAACTCCAAGCAGTTAGTGTCATAATCGAGTTAAATTGTAGGATAACCAGTTCATGTCTAACAGAGAAGTGAATTGTACCATTGTGGGGAAAAAAATATTCACACATCTGGTATCAGAAGTGTTCTGCGTGAGACTGTAGAGAAACAATTTTTTCCCAGAAGTAAATCCTATTGTACCATGCCCATTACACAGAACAGGAAAACAAGACACAGAGCAATTAAGTAAAAGTAAACAGGCCAGGCCCTCCCAATTAATAAATATTATTACTGAGGCTTGAACCTAGGCTTCATCACTCTCCCTTGTAACCTCTTCAACTCCACTCCCTCTCATTAAACCAGTAAGAAATTATATTATTAACACAGCTTTATAGCTACAACCAAAGACCCGTACTTCCAAAGGAGAAGGACAAGGGGCTCTGAGAATAGGTAACAGGAGAACACAACCTAATCTGGAGGGAGTGGGCAGGTAGTTAGGAAAGGTTGCAATGAAGAAGAAATATGTAAAATGAAATCTGAAAGATAGGCAGGATTTAGTCTTGTGAAAGGTGTTTTTCCTTTTCTGACAAGGGGATGGGGGAGAATGCAAGAGTACAGGGGTGCCTTTGAAGAAGCCAGTGCAGCTGGAATTCAGACAGAGGCAGAGTGTAGTGTGACCTCAAACTGGAGCCATGGCCTGGTGGCCCAGGTCAGATAAGTGCCTCGGCAAGAAGTGTGGACTTGATCCTTCACCTCCAAAGCATTTTGAGCCAGAAGTAGCATGAACAATTTATGGTTTTAAAAACAATGTGTTGAATACATTAAAGAAGGCACTATGCTAGAATTTCATTAATAAAAGGAAAAATTTATGGAAATATTTCCACAAATAATTACCTTTATTACAATTTTTCTG
This sequence comes from Panthera tigris, assembly GCF_018350195.1. Lineage (NCBI taxonomy): Eukaryota > Metazoa > Chordata > Mammalia > Carnivora > Felidae > Panthera > Panthera tigris. The sequence continues at coordinate 81,727,311 of NC_056663.1, read as the reverse complement.
AAATGCTATAAATTCATCATCAAAACTTAAATTTAGCATGGAACCAAAATAACAGACACCAAAGAGCACAGACTTTGGAGAATTCATATCATACTTACATTGCAACTGTTCGAACTACTCACTGCGTGATTCAAAGCAAGTTATGTCATTGTTATGTGTCTCAACTTCCTCATCAGTGAAATGGGAATTAGATTTACTTATGGACTTTTATTACCACTGATGGGGTTTTGTAGTGACGGGCATCCAGAGCCGATGGCCAAGAAAGAATTCTTGAGACGTCTTTGGTGCAAAAGGGTGATTTTTATTAAAACAAGGGAACAGGACTCATGGGCAGGAAGAGCTGCCCTGGGGTTGTAAAGAGTGATTGGTTATATACTGTGGAGCTGGGGGAGATAAAGTCAAGAGGAGTTTCTTAAAGGGATTTGCATATGCCAAAGAAAACTCACAGATTACTGGAGGCCTAAGGATTGTCAAACTAAGGTTGTTTTTCCCTCTAGCAAAGCATTATCATTAAGATAGTAGGGAGTTCCTAGAGATTAGGCTGTTGATAAGATTGCCTTTTTCTTGTAATTTTACTAAGATATTTGCAAACTGATGGAGACTCTATCAGTTAACCATTTATTTTCTTTCCTTTCCTTTGTTCTTGGGTAGCCAGGAGTACCTGAGGAATGTCACACATATCCCACCTGGGGGTTGGCAGTTGTGCCAGCTTGTGCTTGGCCCTCAGCTTGCCTTATACTTTGTCATCACCACCACTTATCTATCAGCAGGAGCCCTCTAAAACTTAGAAATCTGGTTGAATTCAGCCCAACTCTCCAGCCCATGATGATTAAAAGCCCTTTCTACAACTTCCTGTAACTTCCAGTGGCTCAGTGCATTAATCATCTCCATTTCTATATATCTGCACCCACCAGCTTCCTCAGCATATCAATCTGAAGGGAAGGCTGGCACCTTCAAGATGTCACCAAGTTTCTGGACCCAGATATTGCATAAATTGCACAAATGCACTTGGGATGCAGAGGGAAGGCCTCACAGGGAGGACAACTCAGGGTGCTGCAGTCTCCCATCACCTCACTCATTCCTTCTCCTGTCTCCCTAGCTTCCTAGTTCCCTTTCTGGTTCAACAACAACCCAAACACTCCTTCTCTCACTAAAAGTGACTCTGCCCATGCCTAACATCCTCACTGTCTCACCTTATGAGTCACCACAGTATTTTTCTAGCAAAGATAGCCCTCCTTTTTTTAAAAAGAGGAATTCTGATGAATAACATTGTCTTCAGATCATCACATGCAGATTTCAGAATTATTAACTATAGATGGTAATCGTGAGACAGGGAAGCTGAAGGACACCATGAAGGAATGTTTTTTCTGCTCCTTTTCCTGCTTCTCTTCTTGCTAGGACCTGCACCCCTACCCTATGCATGGCTTATGGAACAGATAATGTATGTCCTCCTTATAAAGGTCAAGGAGTTAGTGATTTCTTTGGAGTCTTTCAGCACAACAGATAACACCTGAGGAGTGACCAAGCAGGGTCGTCATGAATGTTCTCCAAGTCCAGTGACTCACCAAGACCCCTGGCTCCAGGGCATAAGTGACTTATGGATGATACTGAAACACTCATCTTTGTTCCTGGATGCCTGAGAAGACATGTGTACCAGACCACAATCTTCAATAAAAACCCCAGGCCCCAAGTAAAGACAAGACTCATCCTTCTTTCCTTTCGGAGTCTCTCAGATGCTTTGTCTGTATCTGTACTCTCTCTGTGTCTTTGATAAACCCTGTTCTCACTTCCTCTTGGATTGCATTTGATTGCTGCCCTACAAAAAGCCAACAGCCCCATTGGCTGGTCCTGTGGGACCCCCTTCTGAGTCCTCAAACCCAGCCAGCCTACATTAGCCACTATTATCAGTGTTATTATTATTTGTTGGTGCACACATACCGTTTCTTAGTATGTAGAAAAAACATGCCTTTAACCTTTAATTTAGGTATTCCTTAAAGCAGAACCATCCCCCATCAGAGTCTCTCTGATCCAAACCAGAAGGTGACAGTATTAATTAGCTTTGTTCCCTAAAAAATGAATCTCAATTGATAATAGCTTAGAAAACAAAGCTTTATCTTTTCACCAGCATTGCATGTGGACTTCAGGTCCACTACGATAGGCAGTGCAGGCTGTGGCTCTGCTCCATGAGTCTAGGGCAGAGTCAAACATTCAATGACTCTCAACCTTTCTGCTCAAACATGACATATATGATGCCTACTCACCTCTTATTAGCCAAAGAAGTCCCACTGCTAAGTTCAATGTCAGTGAGACAAAGTAGAGAGACTGAATATACAAGTGAATGACAAGCAGACCTATGCAATAAGACTTTGACCCATAACCTGGGCAGCAAACAGTCCAGGAAGCCAAACCACAACGTCTGTAGTAATTGGTCCACATGGTCAGGACTTAGTCAATGACTAACAGAAATTTTTGCCCCTGCTTCCAACTCAGGATCAACCAGAGAAAGTCAAATATGCTCCCAAACCAATCACATAATATTCCCCACTTCCAGTTCGATCTGTCTCCAGCTTCCCCATGCCAACAACATCCGATCAGCATACCTGAAGCCTTCCCCTTCTTTCACTATAAAATCCCTCTCCTACTCCCCTGCCTGCCTTTGAATCTCTGCCAAATGCTAGTGATGGAGGCTGACTGCCTTGCTATAAGGAAAATCTGAATAAATAGCCTCTGTTTATTCTCAATTGGGTGGTCTTTGCTTGTTTCCACAAAATATATCCCTCCCATGGTGGGAGGGTCAGGTGGGGAGAGTTACCACAAATCACATGGCAATATGTGAGTATGAATAATCCTCTTTGAGGGAAGGGGAGAAAAAATAGATGGGGAACAATACGTAATCTGCCAGTTTACCCTCTGGATCACGAAGAATTGCTTCTGTCCTCTCCACGTGCAAAATCCCACATAATTATGAAAGCACATCTGAAGTCCAGGATCTCCTGATTGTCTCTACTTCACATCGGGGCATATCTACTCTTTCTTCAGAGATATATGGACTAAAACACAAGTTATATGTGTAAGATATAATAGTAGCTGAGGAATAAGGTAATAGTAACAAATACTCTTCAGAAAGGGAAAGAATGAGAGCTACATAGCAGTAACTTACCAATAGCAATTCTAAAATTCTTTGGGCAAATGTTGCAAAGGCTTCTTCTGTGGAGAGGAAATGCTTTTAGATTTGGCTCTACTTTTAGTTCCTGAAAGTAATTCTTCAGTCCATTTTTCTCCATGGCTCTTGATTCTACCTTCTAAGAGACTCTACTCTTTCATTATCCTCCTTGACCACATCTTAAGAGGTCACTGAAAATATGTCTTCCTTCATGGTGGAGATTTGTTAAAGAAAAAATTATTCTGACACTTATTAAGACCGTAAGGAAGACTTCAGGACTATTGTAATAGGTGCCAAGACTATCACAATAGGGAAAGAAATTGGGATTAACTCCAAATAGAACCAACACAAGTGGGGATTTACAGTCAGTGAGAAGAATGAAGGGGTGGATGGAAAATTACTAAGAGAAGGGTGTGAAGGGTAGCTGTTGAACAAACATAACAGGATTCTTGCTGAAGGCAAGCCAGGGTGATCAGATGTCAAGGGTAAGAGATGAAGAATTATTTAATCAGATACTTAGGGTAAGCAGATATCAAGAATAGAAGGAATTCTAGAATGGGAGTGGGAGGGGAGAACTAGTCAGAAAGAAGGCTCTTAAGGGTCAGCATCTTTCTCAGCCTGCTTTCTACCTATAGACATTCAGGGACCCAAAAGTTTGCTTTTACATCTTGCAGTCAAGTTCTTTTCAAATTCAGGCCAGTGGTAGCTTTTTTGACAATCTCAATCTCTCTCTCTCTCTCTCTCTCACATACACACACACACAAATGCAAACACACACACACACACACACACACACACACACACACACAGCTGTTGGCTTTGTACCTATTGGATTTCAGTTAGATCCATGTGACAATAGCTACTATAATTTTTTAAGAGCCTCTCCCCATAAGAGGTTTGAGCATATTGATCTTTTATTGCATAGACAGGCCCTTACCTCTTTTCTCTGAGCCATCTCTTTTCTCCTGTCCAGCTAAAAGGATTTACTTCAAGGGGAGGGAGGCACCTTAAAATATTTACAGATTTTAACAAGGAAGGTGGTAGCCATGCCTCTTGATTTATTCTTCTGCCCAAGATTGAATTTTAATTGGCCTCTGTTGCTCAAAGTATTTCTAAATTCTTTTATTGGTAGATAAGAAAAACAGTAACATATTTCAATCCTGCAACTTCAACACTTCTAACACTTCTAATTCTCTCTTTCCTCTTATCCTGAGTCCTCTCATCCTCTCATTGTTTACTTAGTTCATCTCTTCATTTCTTCTTTTTTTTTTTTTTTTTAAATTTTTTTTTCAACGTTTTTTATTTATTTTTGGGACAGAGAGAGACAGAGCATGAACAGGGGAGGGGCAGAGAGAGAGGGAGACACAGAATCGGAAACAGGCTCCAGGCTCCGAGCCATCAGCCCAGAGCCTGACGCGGGGCTCGAACTCACGGACCGCGAGATCGTGACCTGGCTGAAGTCGGACGCTTAACCGACTGCGCCACCCAGGCGCCCCACTTCATTTCTTCTTTATAGTTGTCAAATGCACCTAATAACAGCCACAGCACATTAGTGACATTCAGTTTCACCACACCTTAACCTAAAGTCACAAGTATATTAAGTGTTTTATCTACCTTCAAATCATTATGGATAGCCATTATACCAAACATTCACCACTCCATGTCAAGATTGCCATTTTCCCCCCATCTTTAAAGTTTCCTTGTCACACACTCACCAGAAATCAATGTCATATCTTTTAGGATTTTGGTTATGCAGCATTTCACTCCTGGCTACCCAGTCAGCTTTGCTGTAATAATGAATGATCCCCCAAATCTCTGTGGCTTATAAAATAAAGGTTTATTTAGTACTTGTGTTACATGTAGGCTGAAGGTGGGTTGTGACTCTACTTCACGTGGCTTCTCATCCTCAGACCCAGGCTAGAGAAGCAGCCCCTATTTACAGCATGCTGCCCTCATGACACACAAAAGACCATGTTATAGCTGACCACTTAATGGCATTTATCATATACACTCAAATATGACTGGCCAAAGGAAATCACATGGTGAAACCCACTATCAATGGGTGGGACAAGGAAGAATACTCTTCAGTGGGTGAGAACTGCAGGGTAAAAATGTACAATCTTCTCACAAGGAAAGGGAAGCAAACAATTAAAGAAAAGATCGAATTGACCATATTGGTAAAGAATAGAATTATTGGAGGAATATATTTTTCTCTCTTGATCTTGACAAGCAAGAGAATTAATAAATGAGTCAAAAATCCCCACTAAAACTTTGATAAGAAGAAAAAGAAAAAACAGACTGTGCATGTGATTTCCTTTTGCTCTTGACTGATTTGTTTTTGCTCCCTCTCTAGTCACACATAAAGTGTAATATGTCATATGGAATAAAAGAAAAAACAGTCTCCATTAATTTTGCTCATTTTCCATTCCTAAGACTGCTGAGACTAGGGACACTGGGTGGCAGTGGAAGGGTAGGATTATAGATTCCACCTCTTAGGGACGTAAGTCTATTCCTCTCTCCTATAGCTTATTAACTTGCACGAGCAGAGTAGGCCAATTCTTGGAATAGCACACAGATCATAACACCACATCTACCCTTTACTAATAAAAGTTCTCAAAGTATTAGAGTAATCTATAACAGAACAGTAGCTAAATGCCCAACTACACTCTATGCTTTTCGTATGGTCCAGTTTTGGGAGCAGAGACTCAATCTTCTTGAACAGGGCAGCTGCTAACTTATATGTGCTTTTGTGCCAAAGACGAAAAAGGTGTCTCCCCTTGGTGGACAAATTAGGAAAACTCCATTAAAAAAAAAATTTCCCTCCCTCCCATGTGGTGAATTCGTAAAAGATGCCCCCTGAAGGAGAGCACATGGCTTAACTAAAGAAAGTAGCTTTGTGTAATGAAAAAAAAAAATGCAATTTTCTCCCAGCAAATGTAGTCATTAGCCAAGGTTTCAACTTGGCAAGTGCAATGTGGCTTTGACTGAAGCCCCCACTCACCTCTTGGACCAGGTGCCTTTGTTCAGCACACAAAAACACAATTATGAGTGACAGCCTTGCACCTGACATTAAGCATGGGATGCAAAAATCTCATGTAAAACTTGTCCAAATGAATATTTTCCCTCAATAAATTTCATTCTCAGCTTCTGCAGACTAGCGTTGAGTGGTTTAATTAAACTCCACACTGACGTGAGCCAGTCACTAACATCCATTCTCTATTGAGAAAGGAGCCTTAGCTAACTTAGTGGTTTGAGTACAATAAGACCTTTCTCTTCTCTGTAGGTAATATGTCATGTTTAGTGCCCTCTAATGGAGTTATTTATACACTTCCTTAATGCAGAAACAAGCTGGTGAGGTGGGGTTTTTAGGTTTTCTTTTTTCTCTCTCTTTCATTATCGTTTTGCATTTTATTCTCCTTTTTGGTTCAGTCTTCCACATTCAGATCTTTATCTTTTCTTGCCAATCACCAGTAACAGTATACTTGAAAATGTTCACAGGATTTTCTCCAGACACCTGCTGTCAAGTAGCACATGTAGGAGACTTGTCCAGTAAATGGCCTCTCATTAGAGATATTTGCCATATGCTATTATAAAGAAGTCATTCTTCAACCCCTTTGCTTCACACAGCATCATACTCAGCGGTGCAAATGTACGGGTTATTTAATGTTTCACAACACTCACAAATGGAGTTTTAACAAAAAATGATCAACAGACTAAGACTATTTACTTTAGGGAGAAGCCAGTGTCAAAGCATTGCAGCAGCCTGAACTGTAATGTGAGTTCTAATTTTTCACATTGGTACAGTATCCACTCTGGCAATGTGTGTGTTCAAAGTGCAGAAAGAGTGGCTGGTGACTTGTTTTTCTTAAAATATATCTACCCACAGTAGAAGCAGTCATGAATAATCTAGGACCACTCATCAGAAGCCACACAAAGTACATAAAATAGAAAATAAAAATAAATCAGTGTTTTAAAAACCTGCTCAGTTCTCATTTGCTCAGTGTCATTTGAAAGTTGACTTTTTAAATAACACCTCTTTTGAAAAACTTTGTTCAAATTAAAGAAATTCATCTATTCACCTAGTTGAGGGGAATCAATGTGGTTGATTATTTCAACATGACAGAAATGAGTTTATATGGTTTGAATAAGGTAGTTATAAAGTTTCATTGCATTGTGCTCCTCTTGGGGATTCCAAAAGCAATGATTCAGAGATGACTGTTCTCCAGTTGTCATCTTTCTCAACTTTATTTAGTGTGAAGAGAAAAAGAAGGATGTTTCCAGTTACAAGTAATAGAGATCTCAAATCAAACTAGCCAGAATACTGACAAATTATTTTATGTAATAAAAGGTCCAGAAGTAGAGAGGGCTATAGGCTGGCTAAGTCAGTGGCTAACAATGTTATCAGTTCTATCCTTCTCTCCACTGTGGTTGGCTTTATTCTCAGGCTTATTACAAGATGACTTTAGTAGTTCCAGGGCTCATATCCTGATAAAATACAAATGACAGATTTTTTCTTTCTATGGATCTCTCTTAGGAGCAAGAAAATGTATCCTAGAGGCTCTCTTTGAAGCTTTCACATCTCATTTCTAAACCACCACTGGCAAAAGGAATGAGATTACCCTTAAAAAAAACCCAGCCCTACTGTCAGAGCTGGGGAGGCATCAGTTAAGCCTTAGGTTCATGGCTCCATGGTGTTGGGGGACTTGGGGGGCAATACTTTCACAAAAGCAGGTTTCTAGTAGAAAAGAAGAAAAGAGAAAATGGATGCTAAATGAGGAACTGATACAATTCTCTCTGGATAGCTAAATCTGCAAGTGCACCTGACCCTTGAACAGCAAAGGTTTGCATTGCTCAGGTCCAATTATACGTGGATTTTTTTTTGATAAATACAATATAGTACTTGGAAAGTATTTTCTCTTCCATATGATTTTCTTACAAACATTTTCTTTATTCCAGTCTTATTGTAAGAACACAGCATATATAATACATATAACATGCAACATATGCATTAATCTACTGTTTATGTTATTAATTAGACTTCCAGTCAACAGTAGGGTATTAGTAGTTTAATTCTGGGGAAAGTCAAAAGTTATACAGGGGTTTTCAACTGTACAGGTGGCCAGGGTCCCTAAACCCGACATTGTTCAAGGGTTGACTATAGTTTAATAAATTGTAGTGTCTCCAAACTACTACTGAAATCCTGACTTTAGAAAGCTCTTCCTTCTCAAGAGATTGTCCAGTTTCATCATGAGGTTTACTATTAAAAGGGAAAAGAAAGGAAAAAGAAAAGAAAAACCCTATACATTCCTAGAGATGTATTTACTCAGCCCTTTCAACCTCAAAACTAAGAAATTTCACACAATCTTTAGAGTAGATATTTTGGCTCCTTTTAATTGCTGGATATTCACCACAGAGAAAGCTGAATGGATTTATGGCCAATATGAAGACTTGCTGAGAAGCTAAAAAAATTATGGATTTTCTCAAAAGATATGGGAAACATTGCAAGTTTATTGTATTCTATATTTTTTTCTGATGTTACAGCTACCAATCCACATACTTTTGGGATCCCATGTAAGTATTCCACAAGTTTTTTAAATAGTCTTAACCTCTTGCTACTCAAAATATATTCCTTGGACCAGTAGCATCAGAGTCATGTGAGAGCTTGTTTGAAATGCAAAATCTCAGGCCCACCTCAAACCTACAGAATCTGCATTTTAACAAGATTTCCAAGAGATGAATATGTACATTAAAGTTTGAGAAGCACTACCACAAGGTATATGTAGTTACTCCTTTGGCTCCCGGTGCCTGGGGGATCCTATACAAAATAGAAATCCAGCAACTACAGTGTAGTATAACCTACATCATTTTAGCTTGCAACTTGAGGAACCAAGAAATTAATATCATGGGCTCTGAAAATAAAATTCTTCTCTCTCTTAAAATACATAATAAACATGTTAAAAAAATGTTTAATGTTTATTTATTTTTGAGAGAGAGGAGAGCATGAGCAGGGAGGGGCAGAGAAAGAGGGAGACAGAGGATCTGAAGCAGGCTCTGTGCTGATAGCAAAGAGCCTGATGTGGAACTCAAACTCATAAACTGTGAGATCATGACCTGAGCCAAAGTCAGACACTTAACTGACTGAGTCACCCCAGGACCTTTCCCTTTCCCTTTCTCTCTCTCTCTCTCTCTCTCTCTCTCTCTCTCTCTCTCTCTTTCTCTCTCTCTCTCTCTCTCTATATCTATATCTATATCTATATCTATATTTATTTATATATTTAAAGTGGGGGGAAGCACCTGATGGCTCAGTTAGTGAAGCATCCAATTCGTGATTTTCACTCAGGTTATGATCTCAGGGTTTATGGGATCAAGCCCCCACATCAGGCTCTGCCCTGACAGCATGGAGCCTGCTTGGATTCTCTCTTTCTCTTTCTCTTTCTCTCTCTCTCTGCCCCTCCCCTGCTTGTGTGCTCTTTCTTTCTCTCAAAATAAATATTTTTTAAAAAGAAAATTCTTGCTCATCCCTTATCTCTGTTCCATTAATCCAAATATCAAGATTTCATTTAAACTCACTGATCTACCTATATCTGAAAGATGGCTGAAAAATGTATAATCCCCTCTTCCAGTCACATTAAAACAGTCTGGATATTTAGACATGGGTTTGATGGTACACAGTGGAAAGATGAAAGATCAGAACTTCTTGAAGTCATTTAGATAAATGCAGGCACTATTTCCACCAAGTATGGATTCAGGGCAATATGGAGGCCAACACATGGCAGGTGTTAATTTTTTTTAAGTGATAATAAGGCTAAAGTTACAAACTGAAGTTTGTTCCTACGGTTTGATCATTTAGAGAAGTACAGTATGTTCAGAGGCTTATCTACCCCACATTTAGCACACTCCCCTTCTTGGCATTTCTCTCATTTCCTCGAAAAGCCTTTTCTGGAGAAACTTCAGATCAGAAGCCAAAGAAAATCCAGCTCAATTTGCCCTGCTCCCCATAGACCTCCCAATGACTGAAGGCTTTCATTCCCTTCTCTCCCACATTAATTCTGGCTGTGAGTTAGTCACCATCAGTGTTTCCCTAGGTTTCACGATGAGAAAGCAGTGAATTTGCTGGGCTAGTCTAGACTGAGTTAGCAGGCTGCTGCTTTATTTTCATGTGCATTTGTTTTACTTTACTGTTTTTGCTGTTGTAGTTGCTTTTGCATGATATTGATGAAAAATATAACCAAAGATGTGTAAATGTATGGTCAAATCTACAAATGTAAGATCTATAAATATATGGTCCCCAACACCTTTGCTCCCCCTTCTTTGACTTTTACCTGTTCTTTGTCAACTTATCCTCCCACACTTTTATAATATTTCTCTTTTCTCCTACACTGAGTCTTATCCCCACTGCCTTTTCTCCAAACAGATGACCTTGCCTCCTGCTTCACAGAAAAATTTGAGGCTTTCCAGTCTGAACTTTCCTGTCTTCTGATCCACCAACTCCAATTTCTATATACTTATCTTAACTCCCTTTTCCAGTCTCTTCATATCCCATTTCCAGTTCCAGACTCACCCTTTACCTTTACTCTTGATCCCTTCTGTAGTGGCTTGAATGGCAGTCCCTAAAAAGATATGTCCAGAGCTTAATCCCTGGAAATGTAAATGTTTCCTTATTTGGAAAAAAGAGTTTTTGAAGATGTGATTAAGGATCTTAAGATGAGGAGATCATCCTGGATTACCCAGGTGGGTCCTAAACTCAATTAACAAGTGTCCTTGTCAAAGACTGGCAAAGAGAGATTTGAAACAGAAGAGGAGAAGACAAAAACACACAGGGGAGAAGCTGAGGTGAAGATGATGGCAAAGACTATGGTGATGAGGTCACAAGTCAAGGAATGCCAAGGACAGCCAGCAGCCATCAGAAGCTAGAAAAGCCAAGGTAGGGTCTCCCCAATCCCCTAGGCTCCAGAGAGAGGTGGCCCTGCCAAGACTTTGACTTTAGACTTCAGGCTTCCAGAACTGTGAAAAAATAAATTTCTGATTGTTTAAGCCACCAAGTTTTTGGTACTTTGTTACGGCAACCATAGGACACTAACATACTGTCCCTGCCAGGGATAGATCTTGCTGTATCGATTAGCTCTTCTTTCTCCTACAGTTTCATTTCTTCTACTGCCTCTTTTCCCTTAGCCATACATCCTTGCAATGCTCTCCCAACTTAAAAATGTTTAATTAATTAATTAATTAATTATGTTTACTCTGTACCCCTTTCTGTTTCCTTTTCAGATAAACACTTCAAAAATAGGCATTATTCCCTCTTGTTTGTTCCCTCTTATATTTCATACTGCTGCAGTCAAACTGCTCTACCTACCACTCCAATGAAAATGCTCTTGGAAAGGTCACCTGTGTTCTCAAAATTGCTAAAGCCAGTGAACTCTTGTTAACTTTCATCTTATTTGACCTAACTGTTGTATTTGATTCTACTGCCTCCTCTCTTCTTGGAATATATTTTCCTTCTCTTGAATTCTAAGGTATAACTCTCTCCTAATTCTCTTTCTCCCCTGCCCGATATCTTCATAAACTCCTTTGTTGTTTCTGTTTTCCTGGTCACATAAACATTACTAATACCCAAGGTTCTTTCTGCTCCTGGCCTTCATCTCATTTACCTGCTCTCTGGAGAACTTCATCTTCTTCTATGGCTTTAACTACCACACATATAGATGAAAAAGCTAATCAATTTCTTGACACAACCCCCTCCCTGAAGCTCTAAGTACATATAGCCAACTGCTTATTGGCTATATGTTAAGGAATATCCACCTTAACACCCCACGAACACATCCCCAAATTAAACACTTTGAATATTCCCCAAATTAAACTCTTTGAATCCACCATCAGAAGCTGGTGAAAATGGGAGTCATTCTTGGAAGGCAATTCTCTATGGCACTTTCAGCCATGCATCTCAGACCATCTTCTCAAGGGTGTTGGTATAGCAAACAACCTTGGAAGATAAAGATAAAGTGATGGGGCACCTGGGTGGCTCAGTCAGTCAAGCGTCTGACTTCAGCTGAGGTCATGATCTCACAGTTCGTGGGTTTGAGCCCTGCATCAGGCTCTGTGTTGACAGCTCAGAGCCTGGAGCCTGCTTCAGATTCAGTGTCTCCATCTCTCTCTGCTCCTCCCCCACTTGCACTCTGTCTCTCTCTCAAAAATAAATAAACATTAAAAAAAAAAAAAAGATAAAGTGTTATGCTCTGGGTCAGGAAAATAAAGACACTTTTCCTGACCAGGAAAATGAAGATAATTTTTCCCTGTGGGCAAAGATTGGGGAGCTTTGCTAGCAGCCCCTCTAAAAGATCAGGAGGTTCCTTTGCATAGAGAATTCCTCAGCTTGGACAGATGATGATATGCTTAGGATTCACTGAGTCTGCTCTACATTGTCCACACAATTTGGGGAATAAGAAGAGCTGATGCCGTGCCATGAGTAAGCAACTGTCTAAGTCTGTTTGGCTCATTATTTCCTCATCGACTGCATTTACAGAAGCGTGGCCAGCAAGTGTAGAGGTACCAGTAGTCACTGTCACTTAGAGGTTGCTTGGCCATATGATAGCTACATGCTGAGACAGGGAGGGAGACAGGAAATGCCCAAAATGTTGCATAAAACGTTTGGCACTGGGTTAGTAAAGGCTGGAGCTGGAGACACTTGGGCAACATAAAAGAAGAAGGACCTCAACAGAAGGCTGGCAAAGAGCAGAGGTAGCAGACCCTAGAGATCTTTGGGCACTTCAATTGCTGAGGAAGTCATCTCCTCTCTGTCAAAGGCACAGCAGAAATCTGTCTGCAATATGTGAACCACAGAGACCTGACTCATATGCATCACATGTGCTTCCTGCCGCCACAACGCAGGCTGTCACTGGTAAGCGAATGTGCCACTTCTGTTGGGCATAAGGAAACATCCAGGATCAATCAACAAATAAAAAATGATCTTCCTCGTGTATTAAGTTAAGGCACTACTTGCCATCCTCCAAGTCAAAAATCCAGAATCCATTTTAAACTCTTCTCTCCCTTTTGTCTTCTCTCCTACCCTTCAAAATCAAATTGATGATCTAGTTCTGTCAATTACATCTCTGTAACATCTCTTATTCATGTCCCTTCAACTTCATCCCACTTTTAGGGCTTTCATTCAAGTTCTCATTACCTTACACCTGGACTTTTGTTACAGTCACCTACCTGTCTCTTTCCCTCAAATCTTGCTTTCTTCAATTCATTATCCATTGTGCTGCTAAAACTCTTTAGGGATTCCTGACTCTCTATTAAGATAAACTCCGTGCTGAATCATGACATATAAAGCCCAACATAATCTGGCTTCTACTTCTGTCTCTAACCTTTTCTCTCTCCTCTCATACTGCATGCCCAAGTACCAGTCCTGTTGAAACACCTCCAAAAACTCAAGCCCTTTCACACCTCCATGCCTTTTCTCATGCTGCTTCCTCTGTCTAAAATGCCCTTTTGGGGCACCTGGGTGGCTCAGTCATTTAAGTGTCCGACTTTGGCTCAGGTTATGATCTCATGGTCTGTGAATTTGAGCCCCATGTCAGGCTCTGTGCTGATAGCTCAGAGCCTAGAGTCTGCTTCAGATTCTGTGTCTCCCTCTCTCTCTACCCCTCCTCTGCTCGCACTCTGTATCTCTCTCTCTCTCTCTCAAAAATAAATAAACATTAAAAACATTTTTTTAATAAATAAAATGCTCTTTGTTTTTCTCCTGCTGAACATTTTACTCTCCTTCAGGATATTCTTCAAATGTGACCTCCTCTATGAAGTTTTCTTTTTTTTTTTATCTTTCAAATTTGTATTTAAATTCTAGTTAGTTAACATATAGTGTAATATTGGTTGCAGGAGTCAAAGTTAGTGATTCATCACTTACATACAACATCCAGTGCTCACCACAAGTACCTTCTTTAGTACCCATCACCCTTTTATCCCATTCCCTGCCCACCTCCCTCCATCAACCCTCAATTTGTTCTTTATTGTTAGAGAGTCTCAGGGTTTGCTTCCCTCTCTCTCTTTTTTCCCCCCATACGTTCATCTGTTTTGTTTCTTAAACTCCACATATAAATGAAATCTTATGGTATTTGTCTTTCTCTGACTTATGTTGCTAAGCATCATACACTCTAATTCCATCCACATCACTGGAAATAGCAACATTCACCCCTTTTTATGGCTGAGTAATATTCCAGTGCATGTGTGTGTGTGTGTGTGTGTGTGTGTGTGTGTGTGTATAAAACCATAGATAGATATATAGATATAGATATAGATATAGATATAGATATAGATATAGATATAGACAGATATACCACATCTTCTTTATCCATTCATTAGTCAATGTACATTTGTGCTCTTTCCACAGTTTGACTATTGTTAATAATGCTTCTATAAACATCAGGGTGCATTTACCCCTTCAAACCTGTATTTTTGTATCTTTTGGGTAAATATCTAACAGCGCAATTGCTGGGTCATAGGGTAGTTCTATTTTTAACCGTTTGAGGAACTTCCATAGTGTTTTCTAGAGTAGTTGCCCCAGTTTGCATTCCTACCAACAATATAAGAGGGTTCCCCTCTCTCCGCATCCTTGCTAACATCTGATTAGACATGTCTCCAGAGAGAAGGGAAACAAAGGCAAACTACTGGGAATTCGTCAAGATCAAAGCTTCTTCACAGTGAGGGAAACAATCAATGAAACTAAAAGGCAGTCTATGGAATGAGAGGAGATATTTGCAAAGGAAATATCTGATAAAGGGTTAGTATCCAAAACCTATAAAGAACTTATCAAACTCAACACCCCAAAAACAAACAACCCAGTGAAGAAATGGGCAGAACACATGAATAAAAATTTCTCTAAAGAAGATATCGGAATGGCTAACCAACACATGAAAAAATGTTCAACATCACTCATCATCAGGGAAATACAAATCAAAACCACGATGAGATACCACCTCACACCTGTCAGAATGAAGTTTCCTGATACTCTTTCTCTTGTGCAGTGGAGCCCTGTGTTCTGTACACAGTTCAATCACAGCATTGACAGACTTTATTATACGTACGAGCCTCCATGTTTATTCTTCCCACTAAACTATTAGATAATTGAAGAAAGAATCTGCCTTCTTTATCCCTAACACTTTGCACACTGCTGAACACACTTTTTTTGAGAGTAAACACTCAAAAAAAAATCTTGCTAAATATATTAATGAATGAGAGGATGAAGAATGTGAATCCAGTCTCCTGCCCTCAAGCCATGCTGCGTGTGCTGGAGTGGAACAGAATGAACATGACACGTCTTCCTATTGTTCCAATTTTACACAATGGCAAGTAATTAAAATATTTTTAATTAAAATAAGCAAGGACTTATTATGAATCATAGCATAAATACAGAATTAATACTGAAGGTAAAATGTTCAAAGAAAGTTCAAACATGCCAAGGCCTAGACTTCCCCAGGGCAGACAAAGTTAGTGCTCATGTTCTCTACCACTGAGGGTAATTTAATGGAAAAGTTTCAGAAGTCATGTTAGAGTACAGTATTTTTTGTAAGTAATAAAATGGAACTCTCAATACAGACATTACTAGCTAGGATCCAGGGAGTCTTGATAAAAGGTGTGTATCACCTAAGCCAAAAATACAGGATGGTCTGCATCTATACCAAAAGAGATTCCTAGATAATTCTTCCCCCCACCAAAAACCCAAAAAACAAAAAGACAAGATTCACAATGGAATTCTTTTCAATATCAAATTCAATGACATTTAAAAGACAGCTCAAGTTATAAACATATGATCCTGCCAGCTTTTCATAAATATGAACATTTTTATATCCCAGGATTGCAATCCAGTTTACAGTCAGTGGTGACAATTCAGAGACCTAAATTTGTTCTAGAGACTCAAGCTTTGCCTTCACTCTTGCTTCTAAGTTGTACGCAGTTGTCAAAAACAAAATTAGAGAAAAAAGTTGAGCCCACAGTTTCTGTAACTCCTGAGTTGAGATGAAGATAAGGTAAACTTTAAAAATAGTTGACTATAGGGTGCCTGGCTGGTTCAATTGGTCAGGTGTATGACTCTTGACCTTGGAGTCATGAGTTCAAGCCCCACATTTGTCATGAAGCCTACTTTAGAAAAAGAAAATAATTGACTATATTCGTACAGCACAAAAGAAAAAGAAAAAATTATCAAGGGATTACATCAAAATAAAAGGCTTTTGCACAGTAAAAGAAACCATTAACAAAACAAAAAGGCAACCAACTGAATGGGAGAGGATATTTGCAAGTGATGTATGCAACAAGGGGTTAATATCCAAAATATATAAGCAAGTTAAATAACTCAACACCAAAAAAGAAAAAAAAAATTCAATTAAGAAATGGGCAAAAGACCTGAATAGACATTTTTCCAAAGAAGACATACAGATGACCAACATGTTCAATGTCACTCAATATCAGGGAAATGCAAATAAAAACCACAATGAGATATCACCTTATACCTGTTAGAATGGCTAAAATAAAAAAGACAAGAAATAACAAGTTTTGGTGAGGATATGGAGAAAAAGGAACTTTCATGTACTGTTGGTGGAAATGTAAATTGGTGCAGCCACTGTGGAAAACAGAACGGAAGCTCCTCAAAAGTTTAAAATAGAAACACCATATGATCCAGCAATTCTATTACTGGATATTTTCCCAAAGAAAACAAAACCACTAATTTAAAAAGATATATGTGCCCCTATATTTATTGCAGCATTATTTATAATAGCCAAGATACGGAGGCAACTTAAGTGTCCATCAATCACAAATGGATAAGGAAGATATGGTGTATACACACACACACACACACACACACACACACAGAGGAATATTTTACTTTAAAAAAAAAATGAGATTGTGCCATTTGAGACTACATGAATGGACCCATAGGGTATTACACTAAGTGAAATAAGTCATACTGAGAAAGAGAACACCAGGACCTGATTAGGTCATGGTTTCACTCATTAGTCAAAACAAAACAAAGCAGAATCAGATCTAGAAATACAGAGAACAAACTAATGATTGACGGAGGGGAGGGGATGGGGGTGGGCAAAGTGGGTGAAGGGCAGTGGGATACACAGGCTTCCAGTTATGGAATGAATAAGTCAGGAGAATAAAAGGCACTGCATAAGGAATATAGTCAATGATGCTGTAATAGCAATGTAACAGTATAGACAGTAGCTATATTTGTAGTGAACACAGCATAATGTATAAACATGTTGATTCACTATGTTGTACACCTGAAAATAAGGTAACATTGTGTGTCAACTATACTCAAATAAGATGAAAGAAAGAAAGAAAGAAAGAAAGAAAGAAAGAAAGAAAGAAAGAAAGAAAGAAGGGGGGGGAGGGAGGGAGGGAGGGAGGAAGGAAGGAAGGAAGGAAGGAAGGAAGGAAGGAAGGAAAGGAAAAAGTCAGAAAAACTTATCAAAGTTCATCTGCTACAGAAACTTCTTAAAAGTTCTTACTGAAAAGAAAAATAGTTAAAACAAGTTTCTCTATATTACACCAACTGTAGATTATCTTCCTGTCACCTTAGAATCGATTTAGAGATAAATTTATGTAGTGCACATCTGTGTGTCACTATTCATGCATGACTACAAAATAAGTTTGCTGCTTTATGACACTTCTTGAACCACTAGTAAATAATTAGGTGGCCACAAGTTAGAAAACAAAAGCAATCCAAAAATAGAGGGTGGAGGCAGCTGAAATTTTATAAGTTGCTCAAAAGACTATCTTGGGTTGATGCAAGAGGAAAATCTGAGATCATTTTCTTAAAAAAAAAATAATAAAAGGAAACAGAGCATGCAACTTCAGAGCTCAACTTGTGCCTAATCTCTTTGTGTGGGATTTTTTCATTCCAACATGTACCTCCCAGGATAAGCACGGCCGCAATCCCTAAATCATGGTCATCTTCTGAGGATAACATCTAATAAACATAGCCTTTCTTAACATGTGGGTCAGGGCAAAACACAGTGCGTATCTCCCATCCTGCAAATCCAAAATGTTTATGCAGATAATATCTAGTGAAAATGAACACTAATGACTACTTTGCTGGGGAGGGGGTGGGAAGGATGTAGATGTAACAAAAGAACACGTGACTTAGGGAATATGGAAGCAGTAAAGAGACTCTCATAACTGCTTATGAATTGTATGGACATTATGTGTGGTTTGTTTCATTTTTTACTGGGTGGTAGGCACCACCTCCTTTGCTCACTAACATTACCTCCCTGAGGAAGTTCGGACACCTGGTTCTCACAGCATCAGCATTTGAGCCCACCACATTGACAAGTTCCTGTTATAGCAACATCAGAAATTATCTTTGTGGCAAATATGGCATGTGAAGGCCACCTCAGATTTCTCTTCCTATTCCATTCTACATTCTTTGGGTGACAAAACCTCCTATAAGCTGACAGTTGCATGCAAAGTAGACAATGTTGTCTTTGAAAAAGAGTATTTAAGTATCTAAGACATCAATCTTTTGTAGGCTCCCTTACCTCCTTTTTATCTTTTTATATACATTTCAAAGCATTTTCACAGCCATAAAGACGGCAGACATTATTACTATTATGTTCTACCTTGGAGAAAAGACAAAGATCTGATAGAAACCTCCATTCCCAGCAACTAGGTGTTTATAGCAGCCATTCCGTATTATTCTGGAAATCCTCTCCATGTGGTATGTATTTGAAGCTGTAAGGTGCAAGCGCTGGAGAAAACCCAGGTCTTTTCTCAGTGAAATGACCTGTTATTCTGTCAAAAGAAAGGAGGTGTTTCTCTGAGACCACCATTACACCTGCTATGCTTTACTGAAATTCAAACCTCCCACATCCCCAGACCCCCACCTCTCAACTACTCACATCTGGGAGCTGGCTAGCAAAACCACAGTTGGGTAGGGTATGGGGGGAAGGGTTAAAATATGGTTCCTGGATAAGTAACTCTTGCAAATGTCTATGGTATTATGTATATAACTAAACTTGGGTCTAACTATATGGTGAAAGTATCCAAACATTTGTGTTTTAATTGACACATGCCAAAAAAAAAAATTAAAAAAGATATTTGGCAAGGAATTTTGTTTTTGACATTAGTGAAATGCAGCCTAACAGTGTTCTTACTGTAGTCCTGCCCGAAAGTGATCACTTTTCTGTACTTTTCCTATGACAAATTTATTTTCCCTATATGCTTTTGTTGGCTAGCACCTCTGGCATGACTTGACTGACAATGAGCCAGAAGATCTGAGTTTGGGGAAAATGCACAGCTCTCAAGCCTTGGCACATGGTAGATAAGTGCAGAGCAAACACTACACATTCAAGCAAAGCCCTGTGTGTTGGCCTCATCAGCTCACCAAAGGACACCACAGACATCAGACAAAAATGACATAGCCTACAAACCTGGGGACAAAAATTCAGTAAAAAAAAAAAAAGCTTTTCAATGTTAAAACAAACAATTGCTAAAGCTTCCATTAGCCACATTAGCTAAGCACTTATTCATATGTTATATAGGTTTTATTTAGTTCATATAATCGTTGTCCTAAACAAGAGTTGAGAAGGTCCCCCTCTGATGATTTATCTTTCCTCTATAAAGTAAGAGGGGAGTCTATTAGCTCAGAGTGAAGATGGAAGTGGCAAGTGTTGAAAGAAATTATCCTAAGCCATGGACTATGAAAGTATTTTAACATCAAATTCTTCAAAGAAGAACGTATTTGTAATCTGCAGTAGCAATCTGATTGGAGTTATTAGCATTTGAAATTGATCTTTTAATCTAATACTCTAGCATTTAATCACAAACAGTGCACAAAAGATTCAGGTGATACCAAGGTACGCTAGCATATACCTAGAAAAGAGACCCAAAGACTTCTAGCTCAATTGACAAAAGTGTGGAAGGGCGTGCACGCGCACACACACACACACACACACACACACACGCAAAATGACTGTTTGGTTTTTCATTCTTAATCTAACAACAAGCTGTCTTCATCAGAATATGAGCAGTTTCATTCAATAGGTGAATGGGTCTGATATCCAGCATGTGATTAACCCTATCACTAAACCAGTAAGGCAACAATTTGCAAATATTTTCTGGGCCACAGTTGTCTGAGAATTGCTAAACACTAAAAGGTTTTCCCAGAAAAACATACATACACACCAAATTATACACAAAATTTCAGAGGGTTCACAGACCACCGTAAAACCTATTGCATCAATTAGCTTTGAATGACTGCATTAACAAACCAACCCAAATGTAGTAGTGTTAAACAACACTTATTTACCTGAAAATTCCTTGAGTCAACAGTTTGGGCTGGATTCAGCTGAGCATTTCTGTCTTGTCTGGGTGCCCCCCTACCTCATTAGTGAACCATAGGTCAATTATGGGTGTTCATGCTTCTGGGTGCTGGCTCCTAGAGGCTGGGGCACTTTGACTCAGTTCCATGTGGTCTATCTCCTTAAGCAACTTGCCTAGACTTATCCTCATTGTGGAGACAGGTGTCTGAGAGATACAGCTGAAATGCTTATTTGGCTTAAGGCCAAATCTCATAACGGGTGCTACACCTCATTCTTTGGACTACAGCAAATCACAAGGCCAGCCCAGATTCAGCGGGCTGGAAATAAACTATATTGCAAAGGGTATTATTATAGGGAGGGATGGAGAATTGGGGCCATTTTTTCCATCAATTTACCATACCTGTCATGACCCTAGGTTAATAGTTTTATGCAATGAAATGAAATAATAGGGGTTAAAAGAAAAACCAGGAGCTATCTTTTACCATGGCATATAATTGCAGAAATCAGTAACTGCTTGACATTCCAGAAAGAGTCCTCATGTCAAGTCCAGAGCCAAAAGAATATCTTTTTCCTAGTGGCAAACAAGAAATCTCCAATGCTTTTCTTTTCTGAAAAATAATATGTTAGGAAATAAATTTGCTCCACATAGCTTAAAGTTCTCACTTTGCTATTGGAACAGGACGTCATGAATTGCACATATATTTAGTGGGTTGAATGTCAGCAATACTGATGGACCAGCTGAGGAAAATGACACTGAATATTCTAAATGTCTGTGTCAGTGTTCATGTCCAATTCTATTAAGTAGCAGGGGGCTCCAAGTCTTAGCTTGGGGAACTTTATAGTAAATAGTACTAACATTACCCACTAAACCAGAATCCTAGAAAACACTATTTCCATAAAGCACTGAAAACTTCAAGATGACAAAAATTCCAAACAGGAAATACTGAACTCATAATGTGTGTGTGATGATGGATCCAGTAGTTTCTGTGACATCATCAAAAATCAGCTATCAAGGAGCACCTGAGTTGCTTAGTCGGTTAAGTGTCCGTCTCTTGATTTCAGTTCAGGTCTTGATTTTGTGGTTCGAGAGTTCAAGCCCTGCATCATGTTTCATGTTAACAGTGCAGATCCTGCTTGGGATTCTCTCCCTCTCTACCTCTCTCTGCCTCTCCCCCACTCATGCTTTCTCTCTCTCTCTCTTTCTCTCAAAACAAATAAACTTAAAAAAAATCAGCTATCAATAGGTTTGAGTATGGTTATATTTTTCTTCCCCCTAGAAAGAGAAGTAATAATAATAATAACTGGCTGTAAGAAATTCAGCAAATACTTGACAATAGTTGACTGAATTTAGCAAAATATAAGTCCTTTACTCAGGTGCATTTGGTTTAAATCAAGTTTGATTTTGCCATTACCAAAGGCTATATGTCTAGGCAGAAGAGGTCTTCTTTGATACATTAATGCTTTAATTATTCTTACATTTTTCCCCTTACATTACAAAAGAATAGGTGAAATGATTGAATCCACTGGGATGAATCTTCCATCTCATCCCAAATTCCTCTCTATAATTCTGTATTGGTTTCCTGTTGCCATGATAACAAATTACTGCAAATGTGGTAGCTTAAAATGATATAGATTCATTATCTTACAGTTCTGGAGGTCAAATGTCTCATATAGGTCTCACTGGGTTAAAATCAAGGTGCCAATAGGCTGCATTCCTTTCTGAAGGCTCTAAGTGAGACTCCGTGTTTTGCCTTTTTGAGCTTCTACAGGCTGCCTGCATTCCTTGGCTCGTGACCTCTTTCCATCTCCAAAGCCAGCAGTGGCTGGTGGGGTCCTCTTTTTATCACAATACTTTGACACTGATTCTTCCTCTACCTCCCACTTTCACTTTTAAGGACCCCTGTGATTACATCAGACTCTCCCAAATCCAGGATAATCTCCCTATTTTAAGGTCACCTGATTAAGAACCTTAAATCTGTCTTCTATCTTAATTCCTCTTTGTCATGTAACATCACATATTCACAGGTTCTCAAAATTAGGACATGTACATCTTTGGGGGCCCATAACTCTGCCTATCACAAAATCTAGGCCATCCCACTTCTTTTCTCAGGCTACCCTGAGATGCTGATGCCTAATGATATGAACTAATTCTTCCCAAGAAAGACTTTGCAGCACAAACTTATGATAACAAAGAGAATTTCTTTACTTTTTTAAAATTTATTTTGTAATGTTCATTTATTTTTTACAGTGAGAGACAGAGCACAAGCGGGGCGGGGGTTGGGGGGCAGATAGAGAGAGGAGACACAGAATCTGAGGCAGGCTCCAGGCTTTGAGCTGCCAGCACAGAGCCTGACATGGGGCTCGAACCCACGAACTGTGAGATTATGACCTGAGCCAAAGTCAGATGCTCAACTGACTGAGCCACCCAGGCACCCCAACAGGAATTTCTTTAGATGGCAAACTATGTCTTCCCAGTGCAAATTCTAGAAATATCTACCATGTCATCATTGAAATGGAAAAGAATACATCACAGTTTTTCAACTATAAGAAGGATCATTTGAAAGAATATTTTATATATTATTGATAAACAACACTCAGAGTCAATTCAATGCACCAAGTTTGCTTATTGATAGGTCCCTTAAGTTACTACAAGTCTACTCTTTGTTTTTACCCCCTTTTTTTATCTGCAAAGTGTATGATAGTAATTGCTTCTTATTTTGAGGTAGTGATCAATGTCTTGGTTTAGTTTTTTCAAATTACTAAATAAAGATGAACAAGAATTAGTCTTTGCTTTTGACTTATAAAAATGGACACAAAAATGATCTATCCCTCTGGAAACAGACATGAGAATTGTTTGTCTTGTGTAATTCTTCATCCTCTTTAGAGCAGAGTGGATATGGTCTAGTCTAGTATATAACTATATATAAGATAGAGTAAGATGAAGACAGGAGTTCTAAAGTAACAAAAAAAAAAAAAAAAAAAAGGAAGAATAAATTAGAAAAGAAAAGAGACCTAGGAAGAAAGGAGACTGGAGCTATTACAAATAAATGAGAGGGAGCACTAATTTCCTTGGAATTTAAACAGTGGTTACATAGTGGCTGCCTTCTTTTTTCACTAGGTATGACTTAATTTGAAATATTGGTATAAAATAGCATAATGTGGTATTGAAAGCATAAGGAAATATGAGAATAAATTAATGCCAACTTGACAGTAAGGTCATTATGTGAGGCAACAGCTTTTTTTTTTTTTTTTTTTTTTTTGCTAATATTCCATTAGAAAAACTACCTATGTCTCCATTAAGAAATGTTCACTCAAAAAATGATGTGGCAATTTTTAGATATTCCCATTACCAGTATAAATCTGGAAGGAATAAACAAATAGTCATGAGCTGTGGACACATGTTGTATTTATATAAATCATGGGTGGTCTTCTAGTATATTCAATGTCTCCTACTTGATTTTGTCCTGATCATAGAGGAGAACTTTCCATCTAGACTGAACCATTTGAGTTTTCCCACTCATTCTTCTTTCATTCCACTCCTTTCACCTTAAACATCCTCCCCACTTTTCCCCAGAATAATTCCTACTCCACCTTTAATCCTGACTTTAGACATCACTTTGAGAAGCACTCTCTGGCATCACCTTTCCTAGATATTCCTGGGAATATGGTGTGCTCCTTTCATCACTACATTTGGCACATTCTAGTATAAAATACGTGTTCGTTTATCTTCCTTTACTCCCCAAATCAGTCTTCCTGCTACTGCAGGCAAAGTCCCTATTGTTTCCATCATTGTACTCTCAATGCCTGATACATAATGAATGAAAAGAAAGAAAGAAAGAAAGAAAGAAAGAAAGAAAGAAAGAAAGAAAGAAAGAAAGAAAGAAAGGAAGGTGTGGAAGGAATATGGGAGGAAAGATGCGTAATAATGCTTATTCACAGCCCAACCATAAAGGTTTTCTACACCTGTTAAGAGAAGTGCCACTTCCCACCATCCGTGATTTATAAAAAGGGCATTTATTGACAGACCTGGCCATTCTCAGCATACTCCATTTTCACAGAACAGCATCGACTATACAGTGCTCTGCTGTATATATTCAAGCATGATTCCACTCAATCACTATAAGCCACCAATGTGACTGTGTGAAAAAGAAACTTTGAGAGACTTAATATGCTTCTACCAAAGAGAGGTGTAACCTCTCCTGATTTTGTTAAGGCATTTTGATTGTTTACAAAACAAAGACATTTAGAAAAATAGGTTTTGAGTCATGTGTATATTAAACAAGTGAGTGATCCACATGGGAGTTACATTCAGAAGGCAACCACCAGTGATATATTATCAATTTGGAGAAATCTTCCAAGCTGTGTTTTATAGGTTTCAGCCCTACATTTCTTATCATTACTAATATTCAGAATAAAGGAATTAAAAATATGTAGTGGTTTGTGCTCTGTTAAAAATTAATTTAAATGACTCTGATGAAATGGGTGAATTTCCTACAAAATGAGATTAAAAATGAAGACACAAAAATGTGTAAATTTTAACACCAGAATAAAGTACATTTGACAGGTGAACCTTAAGTAGAAAAGAAGATAAGGTTGGAAGATAAGGGGCTAGATTTAACCATGAGTAGAATGGGTAACCTAATGTCCTAAGTCAGTCATTCTCAACCAGGGATGATTTTGTCCCACTGGACACATTTGGCAACAGCTGGAGACATGTTTCACCATCACAATGAAGGGTGCTACTAGCTCCTAGTGGATGGAAGCCAGGGATATAGTACACATCCTGTACAGAACAAAAGTTCACCACAACCAAAAATTATCTGGCCCAATTTTCAATCCTGTTGAAGTTGAAAAACTAATAAATTTTAAAAATTATGTGATACAGGAAGGTATTAAAATAAATGATAATAGGCATTTAAAGTTTCCCCTCAACAATATTCTGTACCAAAACCTTATTAGAATATTGTATCCTATTTAGGGTATTACCCTTTATAAAATCTAGGTTGTGAATGATTAAAAATGGACTCTGCTAAAATTGTTCTGCTTATGTAAGGAACATTATGTTATTACTCTGTCTCCCACCTATTTAGAAGATGCGGAAATAATGCATGCCTGTTTGGAAGTTGACTTCTGTGTCTTAGGTTAGCATCAAGAACAGCTAAGACTCCTGGATAGGAAATATGCTCACAAATATACTGTCTGATAAACAGGATAAAAAAGAAATGTGAATAAAATTTAAGCTGAATGTTTTGGAGAATTCAGTCAGTTCTCAATTGTGTGCTAAAAGAAAATATCTAAGAGTTAGAACACATAGAAAAATATAAAATACACCAAAAATATAAATACCACAGAACTCTAAATGAATGAGCCAAAAATCTTACATTACCAACATCAAACTATCCCAAAGGCTCAACATGTTTTAATAATATGCATTTTATAGCTAGAAATGTGGTAAAAAAAAAAAAATGAAGAATGAGGGATTCCAAATCAAAATAAATCTTCAAGTCACTTTGGAGTAGACAACGGTTAGAAAAGGGATAAGGTGCTGGAAATGAAGTTAGAAGAGATCATTTTAAAAAGTGGGAAATGACAAGCAAGTTTTTGTGGTGAGAAGAGTTTATTTTCGTGAAGCCACACTGAACAAAATGACACAGTGGAACCATTTTGTGTGGTCCTGTTCATATTTCCATTGGATGGGCACTGTGCTGATTCCACCATATGCTTTGCAGCCAAATATGACAAAATGTGACTTTTAAGCAAAAATATGTATAAAATATTGTTTATTATTTAAATTTCAAAACAAGTATTACATTCAGAATAAGAACCACCTACTAGTTAAGCATTATAAAACACACCCTACATATGTATGGACATAGCTTTAGTCTAAACATTTGCTAAATGTTCTTTGATGAGTAGTTGAATTTATAATACTATTTAATTCATTAAACTGTTCAGTATGACAAATACACTAAATTTTACTTGGATAATATATCATCCAACAACTAAAACGACATAGTTTGTATTATTGTAACATAATGTGATTTGGAAGTGGAGAAAAATGTGAGAAGTCTTCAGACAAGTCTTTTTACCTCCTAGCCAGTAGTTTCAACCTCTTGGCCAGCAACTTTTTCCCAGAAATACCAACACAAAATTAAGGATCTTTCTTAGAGTTTCCCTCCCAGACAGTAGGAAGAAGCAAGACTCTTTTGTGTTAACTCCCGAAGAATTAGGAATTAACCACACTGAGCATCTTTTTTTTAAATCAATGCCTTTCTCACTTCTGAAAATTTCTCTCCCATTTTCCCTTCATTTACAGGAATCACCAGTTCTTTCTGTCCCTCCCATCTCCTCTTCTACAACTTCTCAGAAAGCAAATAGTACATCTCCTCATTTTAAGTTTCAAATTAAAATCAGATTAATTTTGGGGTGCTTGGGTGGCTCAGATGGGTAAGTATCTGTCTCTTGATTTCAGCTCAGGTCATAATCTCATAGTTCGTGAGTTCAAGCTCTGCATTGGGCTCTGCACGGATAGTGCAGAGCCTGCTTGGGATTCTCTGTCTCTTTCTCTGCCCCTCCCTCACTTGCACTCTCTCTCTCCTTCAAAAATAAATAAATAAACTTTTAAAAAATCAGATTAATTTTATATTAAAATCTGTGTTTTTAAACCCCCTTTTTTCTCATTTTTTAAATTTTTTTGCATTCTTGTTATGTTCTCAGCTTTCTTTCAGTTTACTACTCTTTCTTCAATTGTGCCTAACAACTGTTATGTCAGCATGACTATATTTTTCATTTCTAAAAGTTCTTTTCAGTTATTTTTAAAATTTACCTTTTCTTTATTACTAGGCACAACTGAAAGAGAGCTAAGAACATAACAAGAATGAAGAAAATAAAAATTTATATATTGGAGTCTTAACCCCCAGGACCTCAGAATACATTCTCATTTGGAAACAGGTTCATTGCAGATGTAATTAGTTAAGTTAGGATTAAAGTCAGCTGGAGGAGGATGGGCCCCTAATCCAACATGACTGGGATCTTTATCAGAAGGGGAAGTTTGGACACAGACACGCACATGCAGGAGAACACCATGTGAAAATGAAGGCAGAGATTGGGGGGATATCCCACGCAGCAAGGAATACCAAAGGTTGTCAGCAAAACACCAAAAACTAGGTGAGAGGCATGAAACAGATTCTTCCTCACAGGCCTTGGAAGGAATCAACCCCGCTGACACCTTGATCTCACATTTCTAATCTCCAAAACAGTGAGATAATAAATTTTTGTTGTTTAAGCCACTCAGTCTGTTGTGCTTTGCTACAGGAGCCCCAGAAAACTAACACCAGGGGTCAGCTGACACCGGAGATACGGGGCTCCTTGGGGGAATCAGAGGGCCAGTGAGGAGCCTTACCAGCTAGGAGATAGGGTCTTAAGCCTGGGAAATGATGGAAACTCACGGATAAACCTTGTGCCACAGGAAGGTAAAACTGAGCTACCTGAGTAAGGCCAAGAATCTAGGAGGGCTTCTTTGTAAATAAAAAGAGACTAGAGAAATTCTACTTACTGAGCTAGAGAAATAAAAGTGTATCCCCCTAGAGCCTTGGGCAGAAAAAGAGTCTACATATAAGATCTTACCATCTATGAACAGAGGTCATTTTACTTCTTCCTTTCAAATTTGGATGCCTTTCATTTCTTTTTCTTGCTTAGTTGCTCTGCCTGGGACTTCTATTACTATGTTGAATAGCAGTGGTAAAAGCAGGCATGCTGGCTTTGTTCCTGATCTTAGAAGAAAAATGGTTCAGCCTTTCACTACTGAGAATAATGTTCTCTGTGGGTTTTCATATATTGTTTTTATTATGTTGAGGTAGTTTCCTTCTGCTCCTAGTTTGCTGAGAGTTTTTATCATGAAACGTTATTGAATTTTGTCAAATGTTTCTTCTGCCTCAATTGAGATGTTCATACATTTTTCTCCCTTCATTCTGTCAATGTGGTATGTTACATTGGCTGATTTTCATATATTAAATCATCCTTAGATCATTGATGATTCATTCCAGGAATAAGTCCCACTTGGTCATGATGTATAATCCTTCTAATACACTGTTTGAATTCCGTTTTCTAGTATTTTGCTGACAATTTTTGCATCAATGTTCATTAGAGACATTTTTTTCATGTTGTGTTGTGTGTGTGTGTGTTTCCTGTAGTTTCTTTATTTGGCTTTTGTTTCTTTTATTTTACCTTTATCAGGCTAAAGTTGACCTTACAGAATGAGTTAGGAAATATTTCTTCCTCTTTAATATTTGGAAAAAGTTTGAGAAGAACTCGCGTTAATTCTTCTTTAAATATTTGGTAGAATTCACCAGAGAAACCACCAGGTCCATAGCTTTTCTTAGGAGATCTTTGATTACTGATTCAATTTCATTACTAGTTGCAGATTTATTCAGATTTTTCTAATTCTTCACTATTCAGTCTTGATAGTTTTGTGTTTCTAAGAATTTGTTCATTCCATCTAAATTATCCAGTTTGTTGGCATACATTCATAGTACGCTCATATCCTTTTAATTCTATAAAATCAGCAGTAATGTCCCTACTTTCATTTTTGATTTTAGTAATTTGAGTCTTCTCATTCTTATTTTCTTCGTCTTTTTAGCTAAAAATTTATCCATTTTGTTGATCATTTTGAGGAACAATTTTTGGTTTCATTGATTTTTCTCTATTGCTTTTCTATTCTCTATTTCACTTATCTCTGCTCTAATTTTTGTTATGTCCTTTCTTCTACTAACTTTCAGTTTAGTCTGCTCTTTTTTCTAGTAAAGGTTGTTGATTTGAAATCTTCTCTGTTTTTTAGTGTAAGTATTTACAACCATAAATTCTCCCTTAGCACTGCTTTCACTGCATCGCATAAGTTTTGGCATATTGTCATTTTCATTTGTCTCTGTCTTGGTCTGCTTGGGATGCCATAACAAAATATCATAGATTGGGTGGCTTAAACAACAGCAATTTATTTTGCTCACAGTTCTGGAGACTGGGAGTCAAAGATCAAAGTACCAGAAGAGTTGGTGTCTGGTAAAAACTCTGCCCTTGAGTTGTAGACTGCCACTGTCTCACTGTGTGCTTATGTAAACTCTTCTTGTGCATGTGGGGGAGGGGATGGTGGTGGCAGACAGAGCTCTCTGGTGTATCTTCTAACAAAGACACTAATCCTATTGGATCAGGGTCCCACCCTTATTACCTCATTGAACCTTAATTGCTTCCTTAAAGGTCCCATCGCCAAATTCGGCCACACTGGGGGTTAGGGCTTCAACGTATGAATTTTGGGGAGACACAAACATTCAGTCCATAACATTCAGCTCCTGGCCCAGTTTATGCCTTCAACATTTTGCTTAGAAATCTCTTCGGCTAAATATCCAATTTCATTGTTTACAAGTTCTATCTTCCACAAAATACTAGAGCACAATTCAGCCAACTTCTTTGCCAGTTTGTAACAAGGATCACCTTTCTTCTAGTTTCCAATAACCTATTCTTCACTTCCATCTGAGACTTCACCAGAGTGATCTTTAAAATCCATATTTCTACCAATATTCTATTCATGATTATTTAAGAAAATGGAGGTTTTCTCTCCAGCTCTCCTCTTTTCCTTAAGAGACCCCACTAGAATCACCATTGACATCCATTTTTCTACCAACAGCATCTTCATGGAAATCTAGGCTTTTTAAAGCACATATCTCTGGGGCACCTGGGTAGTTCAGTTGGTTAAGTGTCCAACTTTGGCTCAGGTCATGATCTCACAGTTCACCAGTTCAAGCCCCATGACAGGCTCTATGCCAACAGCTCAGAGCCTGGAGCCTGCTTCAGATTCTGAGCCTCCCTCTCTCTCTGCCCCCTCCTGCTTGTGCTCTATCTCTCTGTCTCTCTCTCTCTCTCTCTCTCAAAAACAAAACAAAACAATACAAAAGGCACATATCTCCAAAATCCTCCAACCTTCACCCATTACCCATTTCCAAATCTACTTCCACAACTTTAGGTATTTGTTACAATCAGCATGCCTACTTCATGGCACCAAATATATCCGCTCAGGCCATTATGACAAAATACCATACCGTGTGGCTCAAACAACAGAAATTTATTTTCTCACAGTTTTGGAGGCTAGAAACATCAAGGTCCAGCAGGGTTCAGTTTCCTAGTTTCAGTTCTCTTCTTGGCTTACAGATGGTTACCTTCTCAGTGTGTCTTCACATGATCATTCCTTGGTGAATGTGGGAGGAGAGAGAGACAGGGAGGCAGGGGGAGGCGGCACCTCTCTGTTGTTTTTTCTTATAAGGAGACTAATCCTGGTGGATTAGGGCCACACACTTTTTACCCCATTTAACCTTAATTACTTCCTTAGGGCTCCTCTATCTCCAAATAAACCCATACTGGGGGATAGGTTTTCGACCTGAATTTTAGGAGGACACAAACATTCAGTCTCTAACAGTCTCTAACTATTTTCTAACTCCCTTGTAATTTCTTCTTGACTCACTGGCTGTTTAATTTTCACAAATGTGGAATTTTCCACTTTTCCTTCTGTTATTGATTTCTAACATCATCGTGTTGTGGTCAAAGAAGATACTTTGTGTGATACCTATATTTTAAAATCTGTTTTAAATTTAAATTTTGTTACCTAACATATGTCTATCCCAGAGACCTTTCCATGTTCACTTAAGAATGTGTATTATGTGGTTGAGTATTATATATATACACACACACACACACACACACACACACATATATACATATATTAGATCTAATTGATTCATTATGTTGTTCAAGTCCTCTATTTCTTTATTTATCTTCTGTGCCGTTGTTCCATCCATTATTGAGAGTTGAGTATTGAAGTCTCCAACTGTTACTGTAGAAATGTCTTTCTCTCTCCCTTCAATTTTGTCAATTTTTGCTTTATATATTTTGATAGTCTGTTATTGAATGCATAAATATTTACAATGGTTTTATCTTTATCGTATAAAATGTTTTATTAATATATAATGTCTCCCTTTGTCTCTTGTGACCTTTTTAAATTTAAAGTCTATTTTGTCTGATAATAATATAGCTAGCTACCTCTGCTCTCTTTTGGTTACATTTGCACAGAATAACTTTTTCTACCTTTTCACTTTCAACCAATTTGAGTATCTGGATCTAAAGTTAGTCTCTTATAGACAGCATATAGTTGGATCTGGTTTTTTTTTTTTTTTAAGTTTATGTACTTATTTTGAGAGAGAGAGAGAGAGAGAGAGAGAGAGAGAGAGAGAGAGAGAATCCCAAGCAGAGAATCCAATGCTCAGCGGGCTCATGGGATGAGGGCTCGATCCCATGACTGTGAGATCATGACCTGAGTTGAAATCAAGAGTCAGATGCTTAACTGACTGAGCTACTCAGGTGCCCCTGGATCTGTGTTTTAATCCAGTCTGCCAATATCTGTCTTTTGACTAGAGAGTCTAATAAGTAATTGTTGATAACTAGGTATTTACTTCTGTCACTTAGCTATTTATTTTCTATATGCTTTATAACTTTCTTATCCTTCATTTCCTGCATTTGATCTTTTGTATTTAGTTGATTTGGGGGAGTGAAATGTTTTAATTATCTTCTAATTTTCTTTTATGTATATCCTATAACAATTTTCCTTGTGGTTACCACGGAGATTACATTTAACATCATAAAGTTATAACACTGTAATTTGAATTTATATCAGATTAATTCCAAAAAGATACAAAAGTTCTGCTTTTTATAGTTCTATCCTCACCCCTTCGGTAAATGTCGCAAAATTATGTCTTTGTACATTATGTGTCCAAGAACTTAAATCAATAATTATTTTTAAAAATGCACTAGTCTCTTAAAATTATGTAGGAAACAAAATGTGTGGTTACAAGTAAAATTCTCAATAACACTAGCTTTTAGACCAATAAATTTTAAAAATGTATTGGTCTTTTAAGTCATGTGGAAAATAAAAAGTGGAGTTGTACACTGTTGAAATCTTTATTTCTTCACACAGCTTCAAGTTATTATCTAACATCCTTTTATTTCAATCTTCAGGACTCCCTTTTTTTTTTTTTTTTTTTTTTTTTTTTAAATTTTTTTTTTCAACGTTTTTTATTTTATTTTTGGGACAGAGAGAGACAGAGCATGAACGGGGGAGGGGCAGAGAGAGAGGGAGACACAGAATCGGAAACAGGCTCCAGGCTCCGAGCCATCAGCCCAGAGCCTGACGCGGGGCTCGAACTCACGGACCGCGAGATCGTGACCTGGCTGAAGTCGGACGCTTAACCGACTGCGCCACCCAGGCGCCCCATGGACTCCCTTTAATATTTCTTGCAGGGAAGATCTAGTGATAAAGAACTCCCTCAGATTTTGTTTATTTAGGAATGTATTAATTTCTCCCTCACTTCTGAGAAAAGTTTTGCTGGATATAAGATTGTTGGTTGACAGATTCTTTCTTTTAATACTTTGAATATATCAGCCCACTGCCTTCTGACTTCCAATGTTTCTGATGATAAATCTGCAAAAAATCTTACTGAGGATCTCTTGTGTGTAACCATTTGTTTTCCTCTTGCTGCATTCAATATTCTGTTTTACTTTTTGACAGTTTGATTATAATGTGTCTTAGTGTGTATCTCTTTGATCACCCTACTTGGAATTCATTGAGCTTCTTGGATGTTTGTCTTCATGTCTTCCATCAAATTTTTTGATGTTTTCAGCCATTATTTCTTCAAATGATCTCTCCTTCCCTTCCTTTCTCTCTTTTCTTTCTAGGACTCCCACAATGTGTAAGTTGGTCCACTAGATGGTATCCCACAGGTTCCTTAGGCTCTCTTACTTTTTTTTTTTCTGTTCTTCACACTCGATAATTTAAATTGTCCTATCTTCAAATTTGCTGAATCTTTCTTTTATGATTCAAATCTGCCTTTGAATGCCTCTAGTGAAATTTCTACTTCACTTACTATACTTTGCAACTACAGAATTTCTTTTTGGCTTCTTTTTAAATTTTCTGTCTTTGGTAATATCCCATTTTGAACATACATTTTTTTTCTGGACTTTTCCCACATCTTCCTTTAATTCTTTGAGCATCATTATGATAGTTATTTTGTCCAGTAGATCTGTCTTTTGGTCTTCCTCAAGAATAGTTTCTGTTTGTATATTTCTTTTCTTTTCTTTTCTTTTCTTCTTCTTCTTCTTCTTCTTCTTCTTCTTCTTCTTCTTTTGAAGTGCATAAAAGTCTTCTTTCCTTTGAATGGGCAATACTGCTTAGTTTCTTGGGTAAAGGTTTTTTTTCTGCTTAGTTTCTTTATATGCTTTGAGATATTTTTGTTGAAAATGGACATTTGAATCTAATAATGTGGTATCTCTCAAAATCAAATTCTTCTCCTTCAAGGGTTCGCTATTTTTTATTTTTGTTTTGATCTTTGTAGGCTATCTCTTTGCTGAGGATCGGCCTGAAATATAAACAAGGTCTTTGTAGGCCTTTTCTGAGCCTGTACCTTTCCCTTGGCATGTGAAATGACTTTCTAATTTCCTTTTATTATGCAGCTGCTTTTGAATGTCCTAGTCTTTAATGTGTGGCTCTCATAAGGGCAGAAAGATAAAAATTATGGGTAATAAATGAAACAAAGTGCCAGCTCATCAAATCCTCTGGCATTCATTTGTGCCAGAGAGGGAAAGGCTTACAGCAATGGAGTGGGGGGTGGGGTGCAACCATGGGTGGCCACTTCTGTGTCTGCACTTACATGACTAGAAGCAGCAATCAGAACTCAATATCAGATATTCAATATTTAAAGGAGAGGGTCCTGGTGTGCCTGGGTGGTTCAATTAGTTGAGTGGCCGACTTCAGCTCAGGTCATGATCTAAAGTGGGTTTGAGCCCCACATCAGGCTCTCCACTGACAGCATGGAGCCTACTTCAGATTCTCTGTCTCCCTCTCTCTCTGCCCCTCCTCCGCTTGCACACACACATGTACACACACACACACACACACACACACACACACGCATGCACACATTCTCTCTCTCTCTCTCTCAATAATACACATTAAAAATAAATAAACAAATGTTCACCCCGGCTCCTGCAAGTTGCATGTAAGCTGCTCAAAGATTATCTGCGTAGCTGCCTGCCTTGACCTGGAAGTGGAAGATAGGGGGGCTACCACTGTGCTAAGAGTTGAAATTGATTGAAATTAACTTCCAAGCCTTCGTTTAGAATCTGCAAGCCTTCAATAGACTCCAGGGTTCCAAAATAGTTACAGAAGAGATTCTGCAGTGTGATTATTGTCTAGGTGAGAAGAAAGATTTCTGATGCTTCCTACTCCATCTTCCCAGAATCCTCCTCCCCAGCTAAATATTTTCAATAAATACAGAGTCTGCAAATATCAACATTGCTATGAATTGAAGTGTTTTCTTTCTTTTAAAGTAAAAAAAGAAAGAAAGAAAAAAAAAGAAAGTTAACATAACCACCTGTTTCTACTTGGAAGAAATTCTAGAGTGCAAATGCATTTATAGAGAATACTGCCACATGACATCATAAAAAAACCATGGTCTGACATCACATGATTCCTATAACATACAAATATTATTCTTTTTTTAAAATATTATTCTTAATGATGCCAAGATTTTGTGACTCAAGATGTGGAGTTAAAGGAAAGAGAAATGAGATCCTTAAGTAAAAGAAACTTACATGCATGTGAAATCTGGACTCAGAGAGCTGAATTCATGCTGTATCCTGGAACACAAATGAAATGTAATATATTCATTCACTCCTTCCTTCCTTTCTTCATTCCTCTCTTTCTTCCTTCCTTTCTCCCTCCCTCCCTTTCTTCCCTCTCTTTCTTTCCTCTCTCCTTTTCTCCCTCCTTTCCTCCCTCCTTCCCTCTCTCCCTCTCTTCCTCCCTCTCTTCGTTCCTCCTTCCTTCCTTCTTTCCTTCCTTCCTTCCTTCCCTCCCTCCCTCCCTCCCTCCATCACTAAACAAAATTATTGTATACCATCATATCACAAGCACTGTCTTAGACACTGGATATAAAACAGTGAACAAAAAGACAAAGTCTCTTTCTCATGGAGTTTACATTCAGAAAGACTAAAAATAGTAGATACAACAAATAAATTATGCATTATGTTCAAAGGTAGTAAATGCTATGGAGAAAATATAAAGTGGGAAAAGGGAATGAGGAGTGTCAGGGTAGGTAAAAGTGCTGCTATTTCTTCTGTAGTGTTTAGTGTTAGGGAAGCCCTCATTGTAGTAAATAATTTACAATATTTGAATCATAGTCAATTCAGTCAGTAGTTAAACCTTCCTTTAAATCAGTTAATATACAATACCCAAATTAGCCTAACTTTCTCCACCTGGAGAATCTTTTGATCTTTTTCCTTATTAAATTAAAATGTACCAAAATGCTGTGCTCGTTGCTTAGTGTGTCAGGCAGTTTGACATAAAAAAAAAAAAAAAAACCCTGAATAAATACCCCTCCACCCCTATCCCAGAGGTGTATGCAATTATTAGAGTGATTCTTTAAAGGACTTGTTAAAATGCCAAAATAGTGCCACAGAAAACATGTGAAAGAAAGATTTAAGTTTTCTTTATGAAAAAAAAAAGTGTTTAACAAGGGTTTATGGGGTTTTATAAAAACACCTTAACACCTTACAGACCTAAGGGGGAAAAAGCTCTATTTAAGTATCATGCACCAATAGCAGACCACCCAATGCTGATGACTAGAAGCCTCAAACAGACCCATCCTTGGGAGCCTATGTGGAGACCCTAATTTTATGGTCATTTTAATTGTATTTGGGTTATTACCTCATGCCCCAGCAAACACCTACAGTATTTAATAAAAATGAGCACAGAACACTGTTCTAGTTAAAGTATGTACCCAAATCATAAACTAAGTATGCTTCACCATAAATTAACTGGGTGTTTAGTGTTTCTTCGCCTTTAAGTTATATTTATTTTTCTTATAACATGGTATGCTTCACTATATACCAAATCAACGTTAATTGACTTAGCATTTAGATGCACTCTTCTATCTCTGGCTCATACATCCACAAACACACCTGCCCTACATATTATAAAGTGATAAGTACAGTTAATCAACCCTCCAGATATTCAAGAGAATAACTATATTAGATCACTGGAACTGAAAAGCAAATAAATCTTGAAAAGAAAGGAAAAAGAAAACTCATTTTGTGTTTGTCTAGATTCTAGCTATAGTGCTACTAGTTATATCATAGTTGAGTCAGATATAAGGAGTTGTGGTCTTCCTCTGCAAAACAAAAGGAAATATCTTGAAAAACCACACTCCTTCATTTTGTATTTGTCTATGGTCTTAAAGATGGATTCTTAATTTTTTTGCTTCAGTGCTCTTCAGAAAAAAATTAACAGATGAGGACAACATATAGCATTTAGAATTGATGTTCTTTACTGTCATGACTGACTAGCTATTCTAGCACCATTCCCTTAATTACCAAATGTGTAGTTCCTTCTATTTCCTTACCTAGTCATTCCATAACCCATGAAATTTAGATCTGCACAACCCTCCCCCTACAACATCACACTAAGAGAGTTCTTGTTTTGTTTTTTAATTTTTTAAAATGTTTTTTTTTACTTATTTATTTTTGAAAGAGAGACAGAATGCTAGCTGGAGAGGGGTAGAGAGAGTGGGAGACACAGAATTGGAAGCAGGCTCCAGGCTCTGAGCCATCAGCACAGAGCCTAACATGGGGCTCAAACCTGTGAGCCATGAGATCATGACCTGGGCCAAAGTTGGAAGCTCAACTTACTGAGCCACCCAGGTGCACCAAAGGAATTCTTGTTTCAGTCTCCCCAAATATCCTAACTGCCAACATTGCTGGTCTTTTTTTAGTCTTCATTTGATTTGACTTCTCTGTAACTTCTACCTTATAGAGTACTTCCTCCATAAAACTCTCTCTGACTTGGGCTTCCACACCACCACCATCATGGTTTCCATCCTCCAGTCTTAGAAAACCTTCTCAGTCTCCTACACTGGCTTCTTTTTCTCTGAATATCTTTTAATTATAGATAATCCTATATCATCCTGTACATTATTCTCTTTGCACTCTGCAAACATTCCTTGAGTGATTCTATCAATCTATATGGTTACAATACAAATTGAATGTGTGACGTGCCATCCTCCAAGAAAAACAGATTCCTTCCCCCATGTTCCCAATTCTGAAAAGAGAGATATCACCTGCCAGATGTTGGTGCCAGAAACCTAGATGTCCTTCACCTTTCATGTAGGGTTACCAGATTTAGAAATTAAAAATACAGGGCCTTCAATTGAATCTTAATTTCAAGTAAACAATGAATAATTTTTCAGTGTTAATATTTCCCAAATACTGAAATTTAACTGAGCACGTTATATTTTATGTGGCAATCCTACCTCTACATCTAATCAAACATCAAGCTCTTAATCTCTTCAAGTCCTTTTATTTCCCATTGCCTCCCTCCTAGACCTAACCACCATTGTCTATTGCTTAGATCTCTAAAATGCCTTCCAATCAGACTCCTTGAATGCTCCATTACCCCCTAAAATCCATTTCCTACACAGCAA
The DNA here is from genome assembly GCF_018350195.1 of Panthera tigris. NCBI lineage: Eukaryota > Metazoa > Chordata > Mammalia > Carnivora > Felidae > Panthera > Panthera tigris. Next base: position 81,689,260 of record NC_056663.1, on the reverse strand, counting down.
ACAGAGTGATCTCTTTTTTAAAGTTTATTTATTGTGAGAGAGAGAGAGAGAGAGAGAGAGAGAGAGAGAAGTAGGGGACAGAGGGAGGGAGAGGGAGAGGGAGAGGGAGAGGGAGAGAGAGAATCCCAAGTAGGCTCCAAGCTCAGTGCAGAGCCTGACATGGTGCTCAATTTCATGAACTGTGAGATCATGACCTGAACTGAAATCAAGAGTCAGACGCTTAACTGACTGAGCCATCCAGGCACCCCCAGAGTGATCTTTAAAAGCAAACAAACATGAATTACATTAGGACATTCATCCTCTTACTTCCCATCAACACATCTCTTACTATTATCACCTTAATGCTGGCTTCTGCTTACTTCTCCATCCTATATTTTCGTGATTCAATTTAGTTTACTATGTTTTTTTTTTTTTTAATTTTTTTTTTTAAACGTTTATTTATTTTTGGGACAGAGGGAGACAGAGCATGAACGGGGGAGGGGCAGAGAGAGAGGGATACACAGAATCGGAAGCAGGCTCCAGGCTCTGAGCCATCAGCCCAGAGCCCGACGCGGGGCTCGAACTCACGGACCGTGAGATCGTAACCTGAGCTGAAGTCGGATGCTTAACCGACTGAGACACCCAGGCGCCCCAGTTTACTATGTTTGACTACAATTATCTTATTTCAATTCTTCAAATTCCTTTTGGGTCTTTCTGCCTTCCCACATACTGTTTCCATTGCCCTGGACTTTATAGACCACTGATAACAGAATTTGTACTTTATTGAAGTGAAATTCACATAAAAGAAATTTAATCATCTTAAAGTGAACAATTCAGTGGAATTTAGTAAATTCACAATATTGTTCAACCTCCACTTCTATATTGTTGCAGAACATTTCCATCACTACAGAGTAAAACCTTTTAGTCGTTAAGCAGTTTCTCCCCATTCCCACCTCTCCTTATCTTCTGGCACCCATAAACTGCTTTTTGTCCCCATGGACTTGCATATTCTATATACTTCATATAAATGCAACCATATAATATGTAGTTCTTTGTGTCTGGCTTCTCTCATTTTAGCATAACATTTGGGGGATTTATACATGTTGTGGAATGTATCTGTTCCTCATCACTTTTTATGGCTGAATGATATTCCATTGTGCATATACACCACTATTTGTTTACCCTTTCATCTGTTGATGGACCTTTCGGTTGTCTCCATCTTTTGGTTATTGTGAATAGTGCTGTTAAAAACATGCTGGTACATGTATTTCTTTGAATACCTGTTTTCAGTTCTTTTGGAGTAAATATCTAAGCATGAAATTGTGAGTCATATGGTAACTCTGTAGCTTAACTAAACTTTTTGAAGAACCACTAAACTGTTTTCCATAGCAGCTGAACCATTTTACATTCCATCAGCAATGTATGAGGGTTCAAATTTCTCCACATCCTCACCACTTGTTATTATCTGATATTTAGATATAACCATCCTAGTAGGTATGAGATGTATCTCATGTGGTTTTGATTTACATTTCTCAATGACTAATGGTTTTGAGTATAATACATATACACGGAGAGAGACAGAACATATAAAGCTTATTGCCTGTTTGTATATCTGCTTTGGAGAAATGTCTGTTCAATCGTTTGCCCATATTTTAACTGGGGTGTTTGTCTTGTTAATTTGTAAGAGTAGGTTATATATACTGGATGCTAAACCCTTGTCAGATACATGTTTGCAAGTATTTTCTCCCATTGTGTAGCTCTCTTTTCACTTTCTTGATATTGTGCTTTGATGCACAAAAGCTTTTGATTTTAATGAAATCTAATTTATTTTTTCTTTTATTGTTTATGCTTTTCGTGTTATATCTAAGAATTAATTGCCAAATTCATGGTCATGAATATTTGCTCCTACATTTATTTCTAAGAGTTTTATGGTTTTAGCTCCTTTATTCATATGGGCATTGATCCATTTGGGGTTAGTTTTTAATGTATGATGTGAGATAAAGGTCCAACTTGATTCTTTTCCATGTGGATATCCAAATGTCCAACACTATAACAGAATTTTCTCCTAGCCTCTTCCCCATCTCTTCCCACCTCCTTTTTCCAGTCCCTATATATCTTTCAGGGCTCAGCTTAAATGTTACTACCATCCTTGCATACCTGCTCCCTCCCTCTCAGAGTAGATGTCATTCTATTATTTAGATATTGAATAGATATTATTCTATTATCCTTACTATATGCCCACATTTCACCATGTGCTCAATTTCTGTCCTCCCTGCTACATTATGAACTCCAGAAGGTTAACAACTATGTCTGTCTGATTCACCACTGTATCCCCATTGCCCAGTACAGTGTCTGCCATATATATTTGTTGAATTAATAAATATTTGTTGCATCACCTATTCTCCACAATTTATCTCCAATCCAGGCCTCTTCTCAATCACACTTAAAGACCCTGTATTTAATGAATATAAAATCTTTCTCTTGTTTCCACGTCTGTCTAAAATGACCTATGTTCATTCTTTGCCCTTTCCTTTGAAACATGCTCAAACATCACTCCTGTAAAGACTTACCAGACTCCTATAGCTACTTATTCATTCCTTCATAGCACCTTGTACTTATTTCTATAATAGCATTTAATATATCATATTACAGTCAATTGCTATAGGTCTAGTCCCACACCAGGCCATTAAGTCTTCAGTGGGAGGAATGGGATGGAAACAACCATTGAAACAATGGAAACCATGGAAACAATTGGTGACTAATTTCTACTCTATGGGAAAGTTACATTATATCCAAAGAAGGCCACTTCAGCTGACAGGGGCCACCTCAAATGTGGGCCCAGCAATGCATGATGATGAAACTTTTCATTCTAGCCACAATGTCCCAATTAAAAGTTATCACTTCTTAGCCTTATATGTTGATGGGGTAGCCAGTGAAATGTCTGCAGAGTTGTCAGGTGACTTCTAGAAAGGGTTGAGTCACTTGGGACAGAGACTCCTTTTGCCCTTATTCCTTTCTACTTTTTTCCAGCCTGAAATGTGGACGTGATGGCTGGAACTCTAACAGACATATTGGACCATTATCTGAAGTTGTGACATGACTTTGAAAACAGAAGCCACACGTTAGGATTGGAAGAACACAAACATGGATAGTGTCTAGGTCCTTAATGACTGTGACACTTCCATTCCACCCTGTCTACTTACAAACTTCTTTTACAAAATAGAAAAATGGAAAAATCGACCTTTATCTTGTTTCAAATACTGTTTGGAAATATTTCAAAGTTGTTTATTTTACGCAGCTAAACCAGTTCTAACTATTATTTCATATTTTCTTTTTAAATACAAAGTGAACCAGTAAAAGATATCCACAAAGATAGCTACAAGTCAGGCGCCTGGGTGGATCAGTTGGTTGAGCATCCGACTTTGGCTTGGGTCATGAACTCACGGCTCCTCATTGAGCCCCACCTCAGGCTCTGTGCTGACAGCTCAGAGTCTGGAGTCTGCTTCAGATTCTGTGTCCCTCTCTCACTCTGTGCCTCCCTCGCTCATGCTCTCCCTCTCTCTCTCTCTCTCTCTCTCTCTCTCAAGAATAAATAAAACATCTCTCTCAAGAATAAATAAAACATTGAAAAAAAATTTTTTTAAAGATAGCTACAAGTCACCTATCTATGACCCCACAGAAAGCACATTAAAAGTTAATGTTATAGAAGTAAACATATATGCATATGTATATGCATACATATATATGTACATATATATATATGCATACACTTCCCAGCTCTGTCCACTGAGAAGCCTAGAAGCAATGACACTACAGTAGGAATGAACACACCAGGAACCCAGATCTTGGTTTCCAAATGTCATTCTCCTCATGGCAATAGAAATAACCAGGGATGTGGAGAGAAATGGCTGATTCCAGGACTAGGGCAGGAGAAATACAAGATGAGCTGGAACTTTCTGGCCGAAAAGTAAGCAACAACAACAACAACAGCAACAACAAAATGATGTAGGCATGTTGAAAGGTCACAGGAGCCAACTTCTGAATGGAATCTAATAGCTAAATATGGACAATTTGAACAAGAAAATAAGTAGTAATATAATAGATTATAACTCATAGAATAAACATTCACAAGTCCACACTGACTTGTGAATTGAATAAATATTGGAATAAATTCAAAAATAATTGAATAAATAAGTACATGTGGAAAAATAGACAGCTCTTTATTACAGCAGAATTCCAACTAATAAATGTAGACTGAATGATGGAAATAAGAAAATTACCATTTGGCAATACCTGACTTAGTAATTATTGTAGGCTAGGATAATTGATGAATTAAAAAATTAGTAAGCAAAAGGATGGTAAAAAACAGGATATTACATGGTCTCAACATATCTTCCCAAAAAATACTTATTAATCATAAAGGCGAAATAGTAATTGTATATGCAGAAATCTTGCAGACACCTTCTTAACCAAGTGATCAAAATTATCACCTACAGTGAGACAAACCAATGTCATGTATCTCCTGATAGGCCTGAAAAGGGTATTACATCACTTTGGTGGTATTCTTGCACGGAGGCATAATTCAACATGCATGTTTCAACATGAGGAAGTATCAGACAAATCTAAATCAAAAGACATTCCACAAAAATAACTGGCCAGAACTTTTCAAAAGTGTCAAAGTCACGAGCAACAAATGAAACCTTCAGAACTGTCCTAGATTAGAGGAAACTAAAGTGACATGCCAATTAAATGCAGTGCAGAATCTTGGATTGGATCCTGGGCCATAAAAAGAACTTTAGTGGGATAAATGGCAAAATTTGAATGAAGTCTGTACATTAGTTAATATTGTTTCAATGTTAACTTGCTGGTTTTGATTATTATACCACGGTTAGAACATATTAATATTTGGGGAACCTGAATAAAGAGCATACGGAAACTCTCTATTTTTGTAACTTTTTTTGAAACTCTGAAAGTATTTCAAAATAAAAAGTTAAAAAAAACAAATAGGTGTGACACCGAGATATTAAAAGAAATATATATTTTGGTCTTTGTCCCTGTTTTCTGGTTTACAGCTCCTAAATCCCTTGGAATCTCCAAAACGATGTGTCTTTTCGTATGCTAACAAAATAACTTGTGGCTGGGGCTCTTGAATAGCTTAGGTTGGGGGCTGGTTGCCAGGGAAACCAACCAGGTGATTAGAGGGTTGGAACTTTCAGCCCCACCCCCCAGATCTCTGGGGAGGGGAGAAGGAGGAGCTGGAGTTAAGCACTAATGGCTAATGATCTAATCAATGGTGCCTACTTAATAAAACCTACACTAAAAACCCTAATTATAGGGTTTCAAGAGCTTCCACGTTCCTGAACATGTCTATATCTAGGTGGGCTGGGAGGGTGGCCTGCCCAGAGGACATGGAGGCACTGCACGCCTTGTCTTATGCATCTTTTCCAACTGGCTGCTCTTGAGTTGTATCCTTTTATAATAAATCAGTAATCTAATAAATTAAGCACTTTTCCTGAGTTCTATTGAGCCATTCTGGTAAATTATCAAACCTGGGGAAGGGATCATGGGAACCTCTGATGCATAGCCATTCAGTCAGAAGCACAGGTGACAGCCTAGAGGTGCAACTGGCATCCCAAGTGGGGTGCAGTCTTATGGGCCAGCGCCCTTAATGTGTGGAGTTTACACTAGCTCCAGGTAGTTAATGTCCTAACTGAATTATAGGACATCCAGTTGGTGTCCAGAGAGTTGGAGAATTTCTTGGTGTACAAAACCCACAGGCTGGGTGTCAGAAATGCTGGTGTGAGTAGAAGAAATAGTTTTTCCTCTAACAGGTCGATGGTTATGCTAACGCATTATTCTTTATGTCAACATAAAGAATGTCTAATGCTATTCATGTCTAATAGAGTTGGCTATCTATCTCATAGAATATTTCTAGAAAAATTTCTTTTCAAATAATTTTTAAGTAGATCATTAACAGTGGGGATCTCCCAGTTACCAATGTTATGGTGACAACCACAAGATATATATATTTTTTATATCTATATATAAAATCTATTTTATATTTTATATCTATATATTTATATTTTATATTTTATATAAAATATATCTATTTTATATTTTATATAAAATATATCTATTTTATATTTTATATAAAATATATCTATTTTATATTTTTGGATTGGATCCTGAACGATTAGACCAAATTAGATCTTTTATATCTATATATTTATATTTTATATTTTATATCTATATATTTATATTTTATATCTATATATTTATATTTTATGTCTATATATAAAATATCCCGAAAAATAAAATAAAATACCCTGAATTAGGACTCAGTATTTTTTGAGGTGGGCAGTAGTATGATGCAAGTGGAATCTAAGAAAAATCTACATGGCAATGGTAAGAAAGAAAGATCTGAAAGAAGGAGGGGCATGGCCAGGTAACAGACCATGATCTAAATCAGAGTGGATGAAGATTTGAACTCTGGTTAGCAGTCAGGATAGAAGGAAGATATTAAAGAAATCTACATTTTAAAGTTCAGGATTTGAAATCTGAAAAACAAGGAAGGAGCCACAGATGCTAGTTATCATGGAAAACAGTAGCATCTTGATAGAAATAAAGAGATTGGGAGGGACATATGATGAACCCAATTTTGGCCATGTTGAACTTGAAGTAGTGACAGAACATTTGGAGATATGAGGCTGGAACTCAGAAAAGAGATTCAAGCTGGAAGTACATTTGGGTGTCACTAGCAAAATGTTAATTGCTGAAATCATTAGAATGTATGATCTCTTTGATAGAAAAACAGCAACAAAGAAAATCAGAGAAACAGGGGCTGCAGAAGGGAAAAGACTAAAATAGGTTCTTCTCATACTTCTATGCTCAGTTATTAGCAGAAAACATGACCACTTTAGTTTTAAAATTACAGCCAGCAACTTTTATAATGGTGCCTATCTTGCAACGACCCTCCGTCTCCAGGAATGGCTTATGGCTGCAGGGGTGGGGTCCAATGGCCATGCTGCTTCATGACCTTGCATCTTGGGCACCGATGAAGAGAATATAAACCTGGTTCAAGGGAAGGTATTCTCTTTCTCTCTCTCTCTCTGTCTCTCTGGCATTTACAACTCAGAATGGAAAGACTTTGCTACCAGGAGTCACATTTATGCTAAAGCCCCGTAGAAAAAGTCAACCAAATCCTATCTCTAAGGTCTCTGAAGCTTAATCCCCAAGGTCTGTTTTTCAATTCTCCATAACACATCAGTCTCTTCCAACAAATGCCATCCCTCTCCTTTTTGCTTTCAAGCACTTGAAATCAGTTTCCATTGCTATGAGCAAAACATTAATACCACTGTCTTAGTCCATTCAGGCTGCTATAACAAAATACCAGAGACTGGGTAAGCTTATAAACAACAGCAATTTATTTCTCTCACATCTGGAGGCTGGGAAGTCTAGGATAGAGGCCCTGGCAGATTTGGTGTCTGGTGAGAACCTACTTCCTGGTTCACGGACAAAGGGTTCAGCCCTCATGACCTAACAACCTCTCAAAGACCCTCCTCTGAACATCATCACAGTGAAAATTAGGTTTCAACACATGAATTTGCCCCATGGGAGGTGAAGATGGGGACCAAACACCATAACAACGACAAATATTTAATGACCATTCCTTCAGCACTACTCCAACTTTAGTGTGGATATGAATCACCTAGGCATCTTGTTAAATGTAGATTCTGATTTATTGGGCCTGGGGTGGAGTCTGGGATTCTGTATTTCTAACCAGCTTCCAGATGATGCCATTACTGCTGATCTGAAGACACACTTGAAGTAGCAAGGCACCACATAACACTAGCTCTTTCCTCAAGGAACTCAGTCTGGCAATGCAGACAAGCCACATGCCTGTGAAATAAATAAATAATTCAAGGTATCACAGAAAGTACACTGGAGTGATTTTAGCCTTGGCTCTGTTTAATCCTACAGTGTTCAGAAGCACCTGGAAGGCTCAGTTGGTTAAGCGTTCAACTTTGGCTCAGGTCATGATCTCACGATTCGTGAATTTGAGCCCTGCACTGGGTTCTCTGCTGTAAGCACAGAGCCCACTTCCAATCCTGTTTCCCTCTCTGCCCCTACCCCACACTCTCTCTTAAAAATTAACATTAAAAAAAACCTACAATGTTCAAACTTGCAAATCACTGAATCAAACTGGACCTCAGTTTCTGTATCTGTAAAGGGAGAGTGACAGGATGACTATCACATCCTTCTCAACTGTTAAATTCAATCTGTGATTAGAATTAAGATTAATTACACAAACAGGGGTAATTAATGCCAGCTTAGACAATTATCCATTATATGTGTATAATAAGAAAAGCTATTTCTTTTTTTTTAATGTCTATTTATTTCTGAGAGAGAAAGAGAGAGACAGAGAGCGAGTGGGGGAGGGGCAGAGAGAGAGGGAGATACAGAATCTGAAGCAGGCTTCAAGCTGTCAGCACAGAGCCTGACATGGGGCTCAACCCCACAAACTGCAAGATCATAACCTGAGCCAAAGTCAAGGCTTAACCGACTGAACCCCCCAGGTGCCCCAAGATAAGTTATTTCTAATAAATATACACTTAATGATCTCAAAAATGTGCACAAAATATTGAGTGGAAAATCAGTTTAACTAACAATATCTATAATATTGTCTTATGAATTCATGGTTAATTCTAACTTTTCCTCTTTATCTTTTTCTGGATTCCCTACTATTATAGGTAATATTTTTATAAGAAACCCCAAATCTATAATTTTTTTTTAATGTTTATTTATTTTGAGGGATAGAGAGACAGAGTGCAAGTAGGGGAGGGATAGAGAGAGAGGGAGACGCAGAATCCAAAGCCAGCTGCAGGCTCTGAGCTGTCAGCACAGAGCCTGATGCAGGGCTCAAACTCACGAACAGTGAGATCATGACCTGAGCTGAAGTCAGATGCTTTACTGACTGAGCCACCCAGGTGGCCCTAGAAACCCCAAATCTATAAAAGACAGTGCCCATCCTTGTCAATCCCTGACTGTCCCAACCCTACCCAACTGCTCCCCACCTGAGCTCTGAGTTGGGGATGGCTCAGTCTATCAATATATTTGAAGCTTCCTTCTCATGAGTGAACAGAATCCGGAATTCGTTTGTCCAGTGTTCCTGGAGGGAAATGGAGACCCCCAGGAATTCAGTTACCATTTCATCTGACTGGCCTCCTGCCCAGCTTCTGGTTTTCACCCTAGCTCCCTGTTGGGATAGGAGCCCAGCCCTGAACCTTGGCCAAAAAAGCTGTAGCTCTTGCTCCACTTAATTCTGGCCAATCCAGGAGGTAAATCCTGCTAGCGGTACCACAACCACTACCCATCTCAGCTTCCCCAGTTACTAGATTGTCTGCTTTAGCCCAGGAGACCTCCCAGAACTGAAGCTTAGATAACAGCTCAGATAATGGGATATCCAGCAAAACCTGAGAAATTCTCCCCCAGGCCTAACACATTAGCCTGCCAAAAGCCTTTACAAATGACTTCTTTACATTCACAAGTAGACTGACCAGAGATACAGCAACACGTTTTGCAGGCTAATTCACTGTATTGACCAAAAAAAGCAGCTGTAGCGTCAGAGGTAAAATGTATGTGCTATCCAGTCATGGTGTGAGCACACACTTTTATGTCTCTACCCTTACATCACTGGAAAAATTGTGATCATATAACATCTTTGGGACTTGGTTTCCTCATCTGTAAACTGACTGGACAGCTCTCAAGCCTGTTCAATTAAAATTCTAGATAAATTTCTTTACCAAGCAATTACATTCACTTTTTGGCCCCATCCTGTTTCTCCCATTGTATTCATACTGCTAAGTATAGCCCTGATCTCACGTTATTATTATTTTTTTAATAGGATAGAACAATCTTACTCTTCACAAAAAGGTTTTCAGTAAATGAGCTTTTCAGTGGAGAAGAGATAACATGAAAATGAGCCTGGAGCCTACAGGAGCAGTAGCTCAGCTCAGGGCGTAAGGTCCTCCTTGCCCAGGTGGTGAGGCAGGGGTGTGTACTCCCCTCCCTTTATTAGCTTATCCTGCTGTGTCCTGATGCCACTCAGGCGTTTCATCGTTTTCTGCTGAAGCAGACCTTCTACAAAATTATCAAATTCTATCTTGCACTCTCTCTCTGCATGGATACCACTGATTCCATGTATACACTCTATCTACTCTTTTTCAAAAGCATGACATCGACCTGGAATCTTGTGAGGCTGCTCAACACTTCGGATTGACATCCAATGATCTAAGTTAAGACCCAGCTTTTCTGCACGTCAAAGAAGGGCACGGTGTCCCTCTGTCGTGCCCTTGTCTCCTTGCCGGCCACTGCTACTGGATGATCTCTCCCACTATTTTATAGTTAGTTGTATGTGTGAGTTGTTTGTTTGTTGTTGTTTTTTTTTTTCCCCATGACTTCCTTGAAGACAGAGGTTTTGTCTTCCTTGGTCGTTGCAGCTGAGAGCAAACCAACACAAAATACTCCACTCCACACTTGAACAAAATTTGCGAAATAAGTTTTCTTTACAGTCCTTACCAGTTCCTTGCATCCTGAAAACGTCATTTTCAGATAAAATTTGTCATTTTGAACATCAGAGCAACCTTAAGAATTTTGGCTATTTGATAGCAGGAAAAGGGAGGGGCATGGCAATTATTTTATGAATTAATAGAGTCTACCTTCCTCAAAAACAATTTAGGGCAGGTCACAGTGCCCCAGAATAAGCAAAAAGAGGGGGCAACTGGCAAACTTCACCTTACTGGTGCTCAGGAGCCCTGAAGCTATCTCCCCAGAGAGCAGGGCGAAATCAGCTCACAAGAATTCGTATGATAAGAACAGAGGCACCTGAAAAAGCACCAGAACATCAAGGCTTACAATAAAAGTGTCAGCCTCCTGGTGGAGCTTGAGCTGGGCTGCAATAATTTTCTTCCTGATGAATTGACTTCAAAGATTCCTTGGGTCACTTGAAGAACATTTGGTAAAATATGTAAATATTAGTTTCTCTTCTTACCTCTAGTAGAGAAAAAGTGCTTTGAAAGCCTAGCAGAGAAGAGAGTTGTTAAAAAATAATTTTCAGAAAATGGTAGAATCATGGCTCCCATACAGCCATTAAAATGAACATGGGTTATAGAGGTTTTTTTTTTTTAATCATATGACATGAGGGAACCAGAGAGATGTTATAAACCAGTTCAAAGGAAAAGTCAAAGCAGCACAAATTCACAAGGATTAAAGGAACGTTGTAAATAGGGCCAAACTACTTTTTTCATGTGGCAGAGGAAGTAAATTAAAATCACTGCTGGATCAGACATAATATACATATCTATCAGTTGCCTACCACTGTGGCAGAATAGCTCAAAGACATTGCACTGGGCTAGAATCTATCTTATCATCTGGAAGGGATTGCTATGCACAAGGCCGGCTTTCCATTGAAACGAAATTTTTTCTACAGAATTTACTTGACCCAGCTGCCCTAACAGCTTTCTTTAACATAACAGATGTTGCGGCCACGCTTTGGCAAGCAAATGACTGTCATGTCATAATTGAATCCTCTACCGGGATCTGAGATGCCAATATTTCATACTGCCTTTTAAAATGCCACACATGGCAGGAAAAAAAAAACCTTATTTTTTAAAGTTCCTTAGCAGCCTGACATTCTCTAGTAGATATTCTCTACCTCTGTGAAGAATCAGGACACAGGGTTTTCCTAATAAACAAGGCCAAATTATTTTCTCAAAAAGTAATACTGACTCTGCTCAAATCCTCAGATGAGTATTCACTTGAGACCCTAAGGTCTTGTGCCATAAATGGTGGAAGACAATTTGGGCCTGAGAAGGTTTGAAGGCTGGTGTTAACTATCACCAGGCTTTGTTCACACTTCCAATAACTGCTTCAGGAACAGCATCTCCCTGATGGGCCCACAGTATTTCTGTTGATTTAGAACTGCTCCTGGGGTACCTGGGTGGCTCAGTAGGTTAAGCATCCAACTTTGGCTCAGGTCATGATCTCATGGTCGTGAGTTTGAGCCCCGTGTCAGGCTCTGTGCTGACAGCTCAGAGCCTGGAGTCTGCTTCAGATTCTGTGTCTCCCTCTCTCTCTGCCCCTCCCCCACTCATATTCACCCTCTCCCTCTCTTTCTCACTCTCTCTCTCTCTCTCAGAAACAAATAAACATTAAAAATTTTTTTAAAAAGGGGCACCTGGGTGGCTCAGTCAGTTAAGCATCCGACTTTGGCTCAGGTCATGATCTCACAGTTTGTGAGTTTGAGCCCTGCGTCGGGCTCTGTGCTGACAGCTCAGAGCCTGGAGTCTGCTTCAGATTCTGTGTCTCCCTCTTTGACCCTCCCCCGTTCATACTCTGTCTCTCTGTCTCAAAAGTAAATAAACATTGAAAAAAAATTTTTTTTAATTGTTTTTAAAAATAAAAAAAGAACTGCTCTCAGTGGTGTCTGTGCTTTCTCTTTTATGTCAGTTGCCCAACTGGTAGAAACAAAGGTACAGCCCTGCAAGGTAGACCTTAGATGCAAAGGGAGGAACAGATGAGGAAGCTGAGCTCTTCTTCCCTTTGTCCCCTTCCCCTGGCAATCAGTAACCTCACCCCTTCGCCATCTTCCTCCTGCACCACCATGGGGTTCTCCCCTTGTTATTCTACCTCAGCCCAGGCACTGAAGAGCCTTTGTTCACTATTCCAACTTGTTTTGCGGGCATATCTCTTCTTTGGGTTTCATCCCCTCAGCTCCCTCCAGGAGCTCCACTCTACTCCCTCCTAGTCTTGGCCGCTCCCTCTCCTCAGCAAGGTTTCTCTTATCTTTTTTTCCAGTCAAGGCAGCTGGCAGCTTTCCTCAGAATCTAAAGACTCATGTAATCTTGAGCAAGGCAAAGGCGGCTGGCGGGAGGGATTAGGATCCCCTTCTCTAAGCAGGGAGGAGGGTGGTTCCTAGAGAGCCAGGCACTCTGTAAACTACCAACGGGCTGCTTTGACCATAAAAGCAGTTCAGCCTGGCCTTTGGTGAATGTCTATTTTTTTTTTTTCAGTAGAATTGTATCCTCATGGACCCACCAGCGTAAGTTAACAGCAAAATATACATTCCAATAGCTGAATGAGTTGACCTGTTGTATGGGGTTACTTAGTATTGTTCATTTAAATACTGGAGAATGTCTGTCAAATACAATGGTTTTCGCTGTAGCACAGTTGATGTTAAACTGTTCTGACAGTAAGTAGGCAATAGGTTCAGCAGCTCTAAAGGAAAATCGTGGTCTGTATTAATAAAACCATGTCATCAGCATTGAGAAGGGTGCATTCTCTACTATTTACTATGCCTTGCAGCCTCCTCTCTTTTAACAGCTGTATCAAGTTATATATGATGGATCTATAATGCCAAATTAGGACACTACTCTGTTTTATATACATTTAGAATTGGAATTTTGCCCTACCCATAGGAACTCAGAATGTACACCAGGATTATAGAATTTGATAGATAAATAGATTCATTCAAAAGATACTCATTGAGTGCATTATTGTTCTATGAACCAGAGATACAAAATAAATAAGACATGGTCTCTGTGGAGAAGACAGTGCAAATGAGTATTACCGCATTTTCACAAGGTTAGGATATGACTGTCAGTCATTGTATTCTGGTATCAAGGATTCCTGAAACTTTATTAATTTAAATAGAAATGAAATTCAGTGGTGCTGTTATGTATGATACATGGTCTTATGGGAGCACTAATAAGTGATCTGATCAGAAAATAAAATCACCATAAACCCACATTATTTTAATTCTGATATATTTTTTAATAAAACAATAAAAGTAACACGTGCTTATTGTAAAAAGTCCTACCCAACCCCTCACTTCATTATTCTTAACTATGTTTTTATTGGAATAAAGGGAATAATACTGGTCAGTAGTAGATTACTTTTAAAACTTGTTCATTCTTCATGTAAGATAATGAGCTAATTCAGAAAAAAAGGGTTTGCTTAAGTTGGTTGCATCAATCCAACTTGAAGTCTTTCACTGAAATCAATCACAACCACCCCTTTCCCCTAAAAGACAAACAAGTTAAAAAATTATCTGAACTTAATAAGTCAACATGTCATTCCAGGTAAGCCATTTGAAAAGTTGTTTTACAAAATTTGCAGGATATATTTGACTTTTCAGAGTCTTTCTTGGACCAGATGAAATATTAAAGATCAAAATGAAATCTGAACAAATTACCAGCAACAAAATTGAATTGGTAATTAATAATTACCACACAACAAAAGTCCAAAACTGATGGCTTACACAAGTGAATTCTATCAAACATTTAAAGGAGAATTAATATCTATTCTGCTCAAACTATTCAAAAAAATAGAAGAGGAAGGAAAGCTTCCAAAAACATTTTACAACCCCAGCATTACCCTGATACCAAAGCCAGATAAGGAAACCACAAAAAAAGAAAAGTACTGCCCAATATACCTGATGAACACAGATGCAAAAATCCTCAGCAAAATATAGGTAAACTACATTCAAAAATATATTAAAATGATGATTCACCATGATCAAGTGGGATTTATTCTGTGGATGCAAGGGCAGTTCAGTATTTGTAAATCAATCAACATGATATACCACATCAACAAAATTAAGGATAAAAAAATCATATGATTATCTCAAGAGATGAAGAAAAAGCATTTGAAAAAATTCAACATGCATTGATGATAAAAACTCTCAACTCACCCATTCATGATAAAAAGTAGGTTTAGAGGGAACATACTTCAACATAATAAAAGCCACGTATGAAAAACCCACAGCTAACACTCAATGAAGAGAAATTGAGAGCTTTTCCTCTAAAATCAGGAAAAAGACAAGGATGTGCACTCTCACCACTGTTATTCAACATAATACTGGAAATCAGAGCCAGAAATTTGATAGCCACAGCAATCAGAGAAGAAAAATAAATTAGAGGCATCCATATTGGTGAAGAAAAAGTTAAACTATCACTATTTGCAGAAGACATGATCTATACATAGAAAATCCTAAAGATTCTACCAAAAAACTACAAGAATGAGTAAATTCAATAACGTTTTAGGACACAAAATCAATACCCAGAAATCAGTAGTGTTTCTATACACTAATAATGAAGTAGCTGAAAGAGAAATTAAGAAAACAATCTCATTTACAATTGCACCAAAAAGAATAAAATACTTAGGAATAAACCTAACTGAAGAGGTGAAAGACCTGTACACTAAAAACTATAAAACACTGATGAAAGAAACTGAAGATGATACAAACAAATGTAAAGTTATTCCATGCTGGAATTGGATTGGAAGAATTAATATTGTTAAAATGTCCAAATTACCCACAGCAATCTACAGATACAATGCAATCCCTATAAAAATACCAGCAATATTTTTTACAAAACTAGAACAAATAATACTAAAGTTTGTGTGAAACCACAAAAGACCTGAAATAGCCAGAGCAACCTTGAGAAAAAAACAAAGCTGGAGGTATCACAATTCCCGATCTCAAGATATACCACAAAGCTGTAGTAATTAAAATAGTATGGCACTAGCACAAAAACAGACACATAGATCAACAGAACAGAACAGAGAGCCCATAGATAAACCCATGATTATATGGTCAATTAATCTATGACAAAGGATGATGAATATACAATGGGGAAAAGACAGTCTCTTCAATAAATGGTGCTAGGAGCAAGACAGCTATGTGTAAAAGAGTGAAACCAATCCACTTTCTTATACCACACACAAAAAATAAACTCAAATGGATTAAATACTGAAGTGTATGACCTGAAACCATAAAAAAATACTTACAAGAGAACATAGGCTGTAATTTCTCTGACAATGGCTGTAGTAACATTTTTCTAGGTATGTCTCCTGAGACAAGAGAAATAAAAGCAAAAATAAACTATTGGGACTATATCAAAGCCAAAAGCTTTTGTACAACCATGAATAAAACAAAAAAGGCAGTCTACTGAAGATATTTGCAAATGATATACCTGATAAGGAGCTAATATCTAAGAATATATAAAGAACTTATACAACGCACCACCAGAAAAACAGCCAACCTGATTAAAAAATGGGCAGAGGACGTGAATAGACATTTTTCCAAAGGAGACATCCAGATGGCCAACAGACACATAAAAAGATGCTCAACATCACTCATCATCAGGGAAATGCAAATAAAAACCACAAGGAGGTATCACCTTATACTTGTCAGAATGGCTAAAATCAAAAAGACAAGAAATAACAAGTGTTGATGAAGGTGTGGAGAAAAGGAATCTGCCCACGGGAATCCCTTTTGGTGGGAATGTAAACTGGTATAGCTACTGTGGAGAATACTATGGAGGTTCCTCAAAAAAATTAACAATAGAAATATGATATCATCCAATAATTTCACTATTAGGTATTTACCCAAATAAAAATGAAAACCCTAATTTGAAAGGATATATGTATCCCTATGTTTATTGCAGCATTATTTACAATAGCCAAGATATGGAAGCAATCTAAGAGTCCATCAATAGATGAACTGATAAGGGAGGTGCTGCATAAAATACTATGCAGCCATAAAAAAGGATGAGATCTTGCCATTTGCAACAACACAAATAGACCTAGAGGGTATTAGCTAAGTGAGATAAGTCAAACAAAGAAAGACAAATACAATATGATTTCACTCATAAGTGGAATTTTTAAAAAATGAATAAACAAAAAGCCAAATCAGACCTATAAACACAGAGAACAAACTGATGGTTGCCAGAGGAGAGGAAGGTGGAAGGATGGGCAAAATGGGTGAAGGGACGTGGGAAATACAGGCTTGCAGTTATGAAATGAATAAATCACACGAATAAAAGGCACAGTATAAGGAACAGCCTTGAATGGTGACAGAGGGTAACTACACTTGTGGTGAGCATAGTATAATATATAAGCTTGTTGAATCACTATGTTGTACACCTGGAACTAGTGTAATATTATGTGTCAACTATACTTAAGCAAAAAAATTAAGATAAAAAAAGTTTTTAATCTATGCAAAAAACATGTGAAAAATGAAGATTCTTATTATCTTTTTTCCAATATTAAAGGAGTGAGTGCAGATTTTTTTTAAAGGGATTTTTTCCCTGGATTAGCACCCTAAAATTCAACACCAGGTTTTTCTCTAGTTTACCTCAATCTCTGACTTTGGTCAAGTCATCTCTCTGTACCTAAGTTTTCTCACCCAAATCACACTAACCACTAGAAAGTGATGAAAGCCAAATCACAAGTAAGGATTTAAGAGGATAATTAAGTTTAAATTTTAGGAAAAAAATAAGCTACAGATACTGAATCCCTTTAAGACAGCAAAGGCATCACAAATAACTGTTTCTTCACATCTCTGATCTATAATTTATTCACCCCTAAAATGAAGGGTTTAGTTAAATGATCTCCTGGGTTTCATGTGGTGGTAAAATTCTATTACCATATTGTTTCTATTATCATGAATATTATGTCCAGAAAGGTAAGAAAGAAAATAGCAGACAAGCAACATAAATGGTATATCCATGGTAAACATACCTAAACTCTTCCAGTTTAGCTTCTCCAGTAAGAAAGTGAAATCCCAAAGAGGTTTAGCTGGTGGTAAAAGGGTACTCTGAAACCTATACTCTGACTCAGGCACAAAGTCAAGGAATTAATGTAGACAGAACCACAACCAAGTAGACATGGTGGCAGAGGGACTCGTTTAGAGTAGACTGGAAAGGAATTTGCTATTTTCTTCACTCTAGTTTTATTGAAACCAATAGGAAAATTGTATTTAATAATGCAATATCAAAGCAAACACAGCATTAGGCATTTCTCTAGGCCATTCATAATCTTCTTGGGTGGCTGACAGCCCTCTGCTTCCAGTGTATTTTAGGTGTGTACTAATGGCTTAGTACAATGAAGTATCTTAATGGCATATTTATTGAAGCACTTAATCTACTCTTGGGGGGTGAAGAGATCAAGTGCATCTCTGTTGAAGCACAGAAGCTTGTTAGAGACTGTATAATGACTATTACAGGCTAGAGTCCACAGACTCGCCCTGTGGTTTTGTTGATAACCTCGACTTGTCAAAGTTCTAATTTGTCACCAGGCATTTTGAATGAGAACCTAAGACATTTCATCAATACCTGTCAATCCACACCCAGCAAAGAAAGCGATACAGTGTCAAGCAAAGGATTTCACTTAATGAGCTGGCCATAAACCTGTCATGGGTTGTTTTTACCTAGCTTCCGTTCTTTCACTGCTTCCCAAGCCAGATCCCACCAAATACTCAGGGTTAAACAGAATCACTCAGAGTTGAGAGAAATCCCCATAGACTTCCCCACCACCCAACTGTGTAACCTACCAGAGAATTGGCTGGCCCACAGGGCTTTGGTTTATTTGTCTGTTAAATAAAGAGATGAAACTAAGTGGTTTTGAGAGCTAACATTCCATAATTCTATCTCACTTTTTCTTTCAGTAACTAGTAGTTTGAAGAACCCTGAGTAAAGTCAAATTTCCAATTTTTGCCTCAAGGAAATTTGATTTTTTTTCTTTTTTTTTATAAAATAAAATCTCTATCGTTCAAGAAAAGCTGAAGGCACCTATTTTAGCTTTACTCGTTTAGGGAAGTATTTAAAGAATGAAACCAGGAATGGCTGCTATTTAAAGAAGCAGTCACAAAAAAAAAAAAAAAAAAAAAAAAAGAAGAAGAAGATAAAACTTATGATTATAATAAAATTGCCTTCAATGAAATAACTTCCCATTTGACTGTATCTACTTTTTAAACCTATCTATGTAGGTATAAATACTATGCCAGCATCTCTGTGTTATAAACCAGCTCACAAAAGGACCCTGTAAATGAATTATTTTTATTGTAATTAAGGGGTCTAAAAAAAAAAAAAAAGGTTAGTTGTTAAAAGGACCTTGGAATTGAAAATCATGCCTATATACTACCTAAGGAAAAATATATATGAGTAAAACTATATTCAACTTCACTGTTGGACACATAATTGCTAATCATATAATTACTAACTGTGTAATTCCCAGCATTTCCAGTCCAAGCAAAAGAAAGAAGATTAAAGTGTTTTTTGGGGTTTTTTTTTTTTTAACATTTATTTATTATTGAGAGACAGAGCATGAGCATGGGAGGGGCAGAGAGAGGAGGAGACACAGAATCAGAAGCAGGCTCCAGGCTCTGAGCTATTAGTACACAGCCCGACGCAGGGCTCAAACTCACAAACCATGAGATCATGACCTGAGCCGAAGTCAGACACTTAACCAACTGAGCCACCCAGCCGCCCCAAAGATTAAAGTGTTTTTAACGAAAAACAGCACATGTAATCAATAATGTATACGTCAGGGAAAGGAGAGGTACTATGCAAGAAATGGGTTTTACAACAAGCGTCCAATGGGGAGACGGAGTGGGGTTGAAAGAACAGATTCTTGAATCGAGCTGAGTGACTCACCTCTTGGTCTGAACCGCATGGAACAGTATAGCTAAGTCCTACAGAAGGAATTGAATTCCTTCTCCAGGAAGTGGCCTGCTCTTAGGCTATAGTGGGATTAGACCAGTTATTTCTAAGTTTCTTCAAGTCCCTGTTTTCACTGATTCCTGGAAATTTCATACTTTTTTTAAATGCTTATTTATTTTTAGAGAGAGAGAGAGAGAGCAGGGGAGGGGCAGAGAGAGAGGAAGAGAAAGAGTCCTAAGTTGGCTCCATGCTGTCAGCACAAAGCCCAACGTGGGGCTTGAACCTCGAACCGTGAGATCATGACCTGAGCTGAAGTCCAACACTCAACCGACTGAGCCACCCAAGTGCCCCTAATTCTTGGAACTTTCAAAGACTCATCCAAATGAAACCCATGCCTGGACTGAGGCACACCTGCCACAGAGAAAGCCTTCTGTCACATGCAGTTCCATCTCGCCTCAAGCAGTTTATTCAAGATTCTGGCCTTTCAGGTTTCTGAGCTCAGATTTTCATCTCAACTACTCCACCTCCTAGAAATACCTAATGGACTATTAAAGAATTGGCAAAGAGTAAAAGAAATATGTCATAGCTGGTATTTTTATTTTGGTTAGAAAAAGTCACAGGTTATTTTAATTCACTGCTATAGTTCTTAGCCCATTTTAGAGGAGCAGTTGGGGTCTGGGAATTTTTTAGTTAGCTTTTCTCTAGACTACCTGAAAATCATTAAAATTGTATCCCCAATTGGTCCCACAGTTAATTAACTGTTTTTGCAAAATCTTTCTGTAAAGATTCAGTGTAAAACACATTTTATTTCCCATTTTGCTTGTGATCCTAAGTTATTTAGTGGCTCCGCTTAGGCTAATCTTGACCTAATTCTCATAAAAATAAACACCGTGATGTTAGAGTTCACAACCTTTGGGCATCACAGCTGCACTCTTGGGGCTAACACTGCTCTTGTGGGAATGACACAAGAAATACAGAGCACCCAAGTTCTAGGAAGAACTTGAATTATGTGTAGCTCCACAGAATTCCCACCAGATGAGGAAGGTGTTTAAATCTTATAATCCTGTTTTAGGAATCTCCTACTGTATCATGTTGAAATGTTCTTTGAAGCTGGCATTTATTACACGGTTACCATCCAGCGGCAATAAGTTACATGTTTGTTTAGTGATAAGGCCTCCACCTACTCCATTCACCCTTGATCTTGCACTTCTGAGACCCAGAACATACACAGGAAGAGAAAGCAAAGTTAGTTAACAGAAGTAGACTGAGAATTGATTAACTATTAGTCGTCCCTCTGATTAACAGTGATAGTCCTAATGATTCCATGAAGTTTCAAAAAGTTTCAAAAAATTTAATATTAATAATATGAAAACCCAAGAACCCACATTAAAATAGAATGCTTTCATTGGCATTTGGTTACGAATGAGTTGAAATAAGGAAAAGAACACTAGATCAGGAGTCAGAAGACCTGGGTCATGTATTGCTTATGGTTTCCGTTTCATCTGTTTTACGGGGCCGACACCTGCCTTACCTGCCTGACAAGGTTGCTTTAAGCATCTAAAGCAGTGGGCATGAATGTTCCTTGTAAACAAGAATGTGCTTTACAAAATATTTTAATAATTCACTTTCCTCTTATGTGTACAGAAAATGAAATACATTTTTAAAAGAACTTTTTATGGGATGCCTGTATAGTTCAGTCGGTTAAGTTTCCGACTTTGGCACAGGTCATGATTTCGAGGTTTTTGAGTTTGAGCCCCAAGTCGGGCTCTGCGCTGACAGCTCAGAGTCTGGAGGCTGCTTCAGATTCTGTGTCTCCCTCTCTCTCTCTGCCCCTCCTGCTCCCCCATCTTTCTCTCAAAAATAAATAAACATGAAAAAATAATTTTTTAATATATAAAAGAACATTTTATTATAAAGTTTCAAAAGGACTGCAAAAGATTCCCAATCAACTTTTCTACTGGATAGCAAGGTAGCAGCTGCCCAAGGAACCAGAGAGCAGAGAGCTCAAAATCCAGCATCAGGGAGAACACTGAAAATACTTGAACATTTCTAAGAAAGTTTGAAGAAAAAGAGATTCAATGTTTTCCACAAGACCTAATTTCAATTTAATTACTGATTTTTAACTACAAAGCAGCAAAATATTCACGCAAGCAGAGCTATTTATTGGCCACCCCAGGGCACTTGTCCTTAGATTGGCCCCTTCTCACATCTTTACAATGTTTTTGGACACCTGTGAAATTCTGAAGGCAAAAGAAAATGTCTGCTTACACCCCTACTCATGCCTGTAGGTTCTATAACCCAACATTATTATTAATTTGTTAATAGCTATTAATTTATTAATAATTATGTTACCTTCATAGCAGGATTTAGATTAGACATTTAGATGACAATGGTAAACTGGATAGATGAAGTATTATTTTAATTGAGATTATACTAATACATTTATGATTTATTGTGAATCCAATGGAGGGCCCTAAAGGTCTAAATGCCTCAGGTCCAGAATTACTTAAACAAGGCCAAAATAATTAAACTCAAGCCTCAGTATGAAGTAGAAACAATAGTTCAAGATGAAGTTTGGAGATATGTGAGTTTCTCTAAGAAAGAGTAGGGGAAAGAAATTCCTTGTTCTTTATAAGGCTCTGTTTAAAGTAAATCACATTGATTTATTTTCAAACAAAGTTGTAAAGTCACGAAATAGTCATGCAAGCCCCTTATTCTCTAAGAAGTTACAGAGAGAAATAAATATAAGTGAATACTTTTGTCTGTATTCAATTAATCGTTCCTGCTTTCTATCTCTCTGTCTCTCCATCCCTTCCCTCCATTCTTCCTTCTTTTTCTTTTTTTTAAAAAGCAACAGGCTTAGTCTATAAAAAAGTAGGAAGGAATATAGCCTGGTCACCTTTCCATATTTCTTTATCCTTGTGTCCCCATCCTGTAACACGCCCTCTCCTAACAGTAGTGATGTGCGAGGGAAGGTTTTATTTGATAAGGTCAAAGGTGAGAATCCCAGGCAACACTGTCTTTTTAATAGTCTTTGGTATGACAGAAAACATAAAACCAGAGGCCACATACCTATCTTATCCACACATACCATCAACATCAATAGGTACCTCACTACAACCTCAGGCAGTTTATTCTAACAAGCATTCTGCCCTCCAACCACCCCTGTATCCTGGTGACCCAGCTTGCTTTTGACTGCTCACCCATTCCTTGTATTTTCCTCTTGTCTATGGTTTGTAAACAGAAATCAGCTAAATCTTACATTTCATAACAGCTACGTGAATATTTCTGATGCTTAAGTAATATTAAATGATTATTGCAACGCAGTATCAATACAAGATGGCATTAATTTTTTTTTTAATGTTTATTCATTTTTGGAGAGAAAGAACATTAACAGGGGAGGGGCAAAGAGAGAGGGAGACACAGAATCTGAAGCAGGCTCTAGGCTCTGAGCTATCAGCACAAAGCCTGATGCGCGGCTTGAACTCACGAACCATGAGATCATGACCTGAGCTGAAGTTGGACGCTTAACCAATTGAGCCACCCAGGCGCCCCAATACACGATGACATTTTGTAGACAGAGACAGAGAGAGGAAAATTACTTCAGAGTTACTTAACAGTAAATATTCAATTTAGTCATTTAGTAGCTGTGTAATTTTGTCAAATTAATGTTTGTTTCCTTCATTCTACAAAGAGCATATAATAATTATAAGATTATTATAGGGATTAACTATGATAATATATAAAGAATGCTTCATAAAGACTAGCACAAAGAAAGCACTCAGTCAATGTTAACTATTTTTAATGTCGTTATGAGGACAAGAGGCAGTCTATGCAGGGACTAGAACACCAGGCCTAGGTACACACCTGTAAGAACCTGGGTGCCTCCACATCCCAGCCCTGCCTACCTTTCATATTTCAGTGTTAAAAGGTGTGAGTGAACAAGAGTACTGAACAGCAACACTTGCAATGAGCAAAAACACTTTTAAAAGGGACTTTTTTAGCCAAGATGATTCGGATTTAACCTGTTGCTATTCTGAATAATGCTAGAATTACTCCCCAAGTTGTAAATAGCATGATCACTGGATAGCCCGGAGTTTGTGGTCAGTCATATAATATTTTTAACAGGCATGGGGAAATAAAATCTAATAAGGAAATAACTAAATGTTAGTGTAGTTGAAATAGCGTTACTTTACTTCTTTAACATGGAAAATTATCTTTTCACTTGACAAATGCACAGGACAGTGGCCAATGCCCTGTGTATCTTCTGTTACATGAAATTAAAGCTATGGCATAATTTCATTATGGTGATAATTCCCTTTACAGTCATTTTTACTATGAAACATTTCATATATTTGTAAAATGTAGAGAAGATAGCCCTTGCGTATACACTACTCAGCTTAAGAAATAAAATCTTACAAATGTATTTGAAGCCTCCCCTAATGATCTCATTTCTAATTCCTCTTTCCCCTGGGCCCCAAGGTAACCCACTGAATTTGGTGTTATTTACTCACATGGGATACATTTTCAAGATTACTTTCTCAGACTAAGATAAAAGGGCTAGTCTTCTATCAATATTTAGAGTTAATTACTCTCTTTGTGCCTCTGAGTAGAATTTACAATGTGGCAAGGTCTAGTAACATCAGAATTATTTTTTAAATTAAATCAAAAGAGGGAAAATATCCCATTGTCAGCCCCATCCAACTGTGAAACACAATGCCCTTAAAAAAATAAATAAATAAAGTCAAGCATATTTGGAGATATGTGGAGAAAAAACTCTACAGATGTGGAAAGAATTCAAGAATTGAGTTTCAGAAATATGGCAGATTATACATTAAAAATTCCTCCTGCTAGATTAGTTAGGGATGCTGAGAAGAATTACACCAGCTTTAAAAAAATGCACTGCTAAACCGATATAAAAGAAAAATATCCAGGTGTCAGGAATAATGAAGCAACTGAAACCGGAACTGGCAAATGAGTAGGCTACCTTGCCTTTGCCTTGATGATGGGTGGTGAGTAGCAGTCACAAGCTAGGAATTTGGCTTTTAAGGGAATGCAAAGGACAGGAGATGGGAACTTGGCTATTATAAGGTGGAGAATTGAAGTTAAAATCCCTGCATAAAACTAGAAGGGCTTAAAGTCTCAGTCAGAGGAAAAAAAAAAAAAAAAAATCTCCCAACCAGTAAAAGAACACGATAGACAATAGGGAAACTGGTTTATCTGTGCTTGGGCTCCAAGTGAGTTATTTTATATAAATCCCTTGAGAATGTATAAAATCTGGGCCTGCTCAACACAGAGAACTGAATTTATGTCACATGTGGTCTAGAAAGCCACAAGTCAAAAAATTACAAAGAACTAAGTCCTAAGCCAGAGATCTCCAATGAGAATACACAGAAGTAAACCCAAAACTATGCTGGAAGAACACTCTACCTTAAGCTGCATAAGAATTTTATAGATAAATTCATAATCCAAGATTTAAGACAAAAAAGAAAACAAAAAACAGTGGATTAAAACACCCAAGAAATGAACACAATAGAAATGTCTGATAGAGGGGCACCTGGGTGGCTCTGTCAGGTGTCGAACTCTTGGTTTGGGCTCAGATCATGATCTCACAGTTCATGAGTTTGAGCCCCACATCGGAATCTGTGCTGACAGTGTGGAGCCTGCTTGGGATTCTCTCTCTCCCTCTCTCTCTCTCTCTCTCTCTCTCTCTCTCTCTCTCTCTGCCCCTCCCCAACTCATGCTCTCTTTCTCTCAAAATAAATTTTAAAAAAATCTGATCGAGACTACTAAATAATCGTGACTAAAAGAATTATCATATATTTTAACTAATTAGTCTAAAACTCCCTAAAATTCTAATTACTAATACAAAGCTGCATTTCTTAACATACACAAATGAAAAATGGATGAGTAGTCACTCAAGGAAAGATTAATAATTGTATTGGGGGAAGATCAGGGCAAAACAAGAAATAGGAAATATTGAATTATTTGCCACTGAATTACTTTGGCACCATGTAAGAATATAAAGTTGTAAATGCACTTAATAGGTAGTTACTGTAAGGTAATATGGCTTCCCCTTGGAAATGTGTAAATTGAGGCTTTTTCATCAAAAGTACCTGCAAAAACATCGACATGAAGCAAACACCTACCTATATAGGATCTAGAGGATCTTCGTCTATACATCAAAGCAAACATAGTAGTTTGAAAGTTGGAAGAGGTAGTCGTGAAGAAAAATGTTGTACTCATCTTTAAATTTTCTCTTTGGGGCACCTGGGTGGCTCAGTCAGTTAAGCATCCAACTGATGATCTCACAGGTCATGATCTCACAGTTCGTGAGTTCAAGCCCTGCATCAGGCTGTGTGCTGACAGCTTGGGGCCTGGAGTCTGTTTTGGATTCTGTGTCTCCCCCTCTCTCTCTCTGCCCCTCCCTGGCTCTCACTGTCTCTCTCTCAAAAATAAATAAACATTAAAAAAATTTAAATTTTCTCTTATATTTAACTACTTGTAATGCTTTATAAATTAATAATCAACATATTCATCATTGTCTCCTTATCTAATTCATTATTGAGGCCCCATCTAATAGACACCTATATAAACATCCTAGAATGTTATCTGTATCTGTTTGTTGATTCCCTTTTACCTAAACCTCCTCCCAGACACATGAATTCATAGACAATGAATTTTGTCTATTTTATATTTCTAGTGATTTCCACTGCCATATTCCTATCTGGCCCCTCATCACATCTCACCTGGGTTTTTCATTTAGTCATCAAATATTTCATTGCAAGCTTACTATGTATCAGGTACTGTTGTTCCAGATGTTGTTCCTGTTGTTTCAGGTAATGTTGTAGTAAAACTAAGATGTAGAAAACTAAGACGTTTTCAGAACCTATCTTCATTGCCTCCAGTGCTTCCTACTCCAGTTGAATCTTAATGATTTAACCTTCTTAAAACACATATCACTCACCTACCTGCTCAAAACCTTCAAGGGTTTCCTGAAAGAAGATACAGGCCAAATGTTTTACTTTGACATTAAAAGGCCTCCAAAATCTGGCCCCAAACCACCTTTACTTAAAGTTTTCTCTCACTGCTCCCCTAGACATTTACTTGCATTGGTTTGAGAAGCAATATCTTGTTAGTTTTTTAAGTTATAATTATTTAAGTAATCTCTACACCCAACATAGGGCTCAAACTCACAACCCTGAGATCAGGAGTCACATGCTTTTCCAACTGAACCAGCCAGGATCCCCAAGAAGCAGTATCTTTCAAATAAGCCATATAGATTTCTTCCTCCCAGAAATCCAAACTGAGTAAAAAACAAAACCCATTTTTATTCTATTTACAAAAAACAGATAAGGGATATAAATATATGAAATGTTGAAAGTAAAAGAAGGGAAAAAGATATAAGATTCAACACTAATCAAAGGAAAACTGGTATAGCTTTATTAAATCAGAAGAGTAGATTCTATGGCAAAAAAATATTGCTAGAGACAAAGAAGTACACTTCATCATAAATGATTTGATTCATCAGAAAGATATAACAATTCTAAATGTGTATGTACTTAATAACATAGTTTCAATATATATAAAGAGAAAAATGACAGAATTATAATGAAAAGTAGATATCCACAATCATGTGGAAGATTTTCATACAATCTTTCTTTTTATTATTATTGTTATTATTTTAAATGTTTTATTTATTTTTGGAGAGAGAGAGAGAGAGACAGAGCATGAGTGGGGGAAGAGCACTCGAGAGAGAGGGAGACACAGAATCCAAGGCAGGCTCTGAGCTCTTAGCACTGAGCCTGACACAGGGCTTGAACCCACAAACTGTGAGATCATGACCTGAGCTGAAGTAGGACGTTTAACTGACTGAGTCACCCAGGCACCCCCATACAACTTTCTTATTAACTGATAGAATGAACAGACAAAAAATTCAGTTGAATATAAAATATTATATAATTATATAAAATAATTAATAAACCTGATCTAATTAACATATATGGAGCACTGCAACCAAAAACTAAAGAACACATACAATTATTTATGAGACACTAATACAAATTACACATATGTTGGGCTATTAAAGCAAGTTGCAACAAATTTCAAAATATGTTCTTTGACCAAAGAGCAATTATGCTAGAAATTAGTGATAAAAGATACACTGAAAATTCCCATTTATCTGGAAAGAAAATTATGAAATGTACTTCTAAATAACCCATGGCTCAAAGAGAAACTTTCTAATAGATATTAGAACATATTCTAACTGAATGACAGTAGATAATTATGTATTAAAACATGTAAGATCAACCAGAGCTGTACTTGGAGAGTAATTCATAGCTTGAAGTACATATTTTAGACAAAAGAATGCTGAAAATCATTAATCTAAGTATTCACCTCAAAAACTTAGAAAAATAAGGGAAATTAAGCCCAAACAAAACAGAAGAAAATAATAAAGAACAGAAAGTAATGAGATAGAATATGTGCATTAGAAAGGATAAAGCCAAAAGTTGTTCATAGAAAATACTAACAGAATTGATAAATTTTTGCTGAGACTAATGAAAAAGAAAAAACATATCACAAATAACCAATATCAGGAATGATGAGGGACCTAACAATACAAATCCTAGACATTATAAAGATAACTAAATGATATGAATAACTTCATGCCAATACATTTGAAAATGTAGATAAAATGGATAAACTCCCAGAAGAATATAAATTACGAAAACTTACACAAGAGGAAGTACAAAGATCTGAATAGTTTTCCATCTGTTTAGAATTAGAAGTCAAACCATAATTATGTCTTCACAATGAATGTTATAATTCATTTAAGGAATTATTCTAAGCTCACACAAACTCTTTCAGAAAACAAACAAACAAACAAAAACTTTCTCATTTATTTTATGAAGCCAAAACATGACAAGGACAGCACAAAAAGGAATATTACAGGCTAATCTCACTTACGATGCAAAATCCCCTGATGCACATGAATGAAAAATTTCTAAACTAATTTTTACCAAATCAAGTTCAGTGATTCATAACAAAAGATAATGCCTATAGCCAAGTTGAATTTATTCCAGAAAGAAGGTTATTCAACATGTAAAATTCAACCAGTGTAATTCAACATAATAATAAAAAAGAATAAAATCATAGGGTTGTTTCAAAAGATACAAGAAAAGCATTTTATACACTCAGTATTCATTCATAATTTTAAAACAAACAAAAGATTTTGGTAAACTAGAAATAGAAGGGACTAGTATTAATTTTGTTAAGGGTTTCTTGAAAAAACCTAAGCATTCCCCCAAAAAAAAAAAAAAAAATCCAAGAAAACATCACACAAAGTGATGAAATCTTAAAGCTTTCCCACGGGGATCAGAAACAAGGTAAGAGTGACTGCTCTCAATGTTCAATTTAATATCTCAGACTTCTGGGGCGCCTGGGTGGCTCAGTCGGTTAAGCGGCCGACTTCAGCTCAGGTCATGATCTCGCGGTCCATGAGTTCGAGCCCCGCGTCGGGCTCTGGGCTGATGGCTCAGAGCCTGGAGCCTGCTTCCGATTCTGTGTCTCCCTCTCTCTCTGCCCCTCCCCCGTTCATGCCCTGTCTCTCTCTGTCTCAAAAATAAATAAAACGTTAAAGAAAATAATATCTCAGACTTCTATTTAATATATTACTGGAGGACATAACTAGTTTAATAAGGAAGAAAAATAAATAAAAAATATAAGGAAAGGAAAAAATAGGCATGACTTAAAGATGTAAAAAATTCAAAAGAATCTACAGAAAAGTTATTTTAATTAAGAGAGAAGTTAGGTGTGCCTGGGTGGCTCAGTCAGTTAAGCATCCGACTCTTGATATCTGCTCAGGTCATGATATCGCAGGTGTGGGCTTGAGCCCAGCATAGGGTTCCATGGTGACAGAGAGGAGCCTGCTTGGGATTCTTTCTCTCCCTC
Source organism: Panthera tigris (assembly GCF_018350195.1). Classification (NCBI taxonomy): domain Eukaryota; kingdom Metazoa; phylum Chordata; class Mammalia; order Carnivora; family Felidae; genus Panthera; species Panthera tigris. The sequence continues at coordinate 81,659,831 of NC_056663.1, read as the reverse complement.
TCTCTTTGCCCCTCCCCTGCTCATGCTTTCTCTCTCTCTCTCTCTCTCTCTCTGTCTCCCAAAATAAAATAAACATTTAAAAAAGTGAAGTTAGAAAGTTGCTAGTTATAAAGTAAATTTACAAAAATCAATTTTATTTCAATTTACCAAAACAAACTTCTTTTTAAGTATCATTTATAATGGCCTCAAAAATATCAAATTCCTAGGAATAAATCTATAAAAAAATACGTCTCTCAAGAAAACTATAAAACACTTTTGAAGACATTAAACATACAGAATCTCATAAAGTCTCAAACATACAGAATCTTCTATAAATTAGAAGACTCAATATTATAAAAATGTTCTCAAATTGATCTATAGATTCAAAGCAATCCCAATAAAAATTCTATACAGATTGTGTGTGTGTGTGTGTGTGTGTGTGTGTGTGTTTGTATGTGTGTGTAACCTGATAAGGTGAATATAAAATTAATATAGTAATGAAAAAGGCCAAGAATAGTTGAAACAGTTAAAAAAGAACAAGCTGGAAGAACTTGATCTAGTTGATGTCAAACGTATTACAAATCAGCAGTAATAAAGACTGTGTTGTCTTGATATAAGAATAGACAAATTGAATAGAAGAGGCAGCTCAAAAACACACCACACACATATGGATACTCAATTTAACACAAAGGTGCCACTGCAGAACGATGGGAAAAGATAGTCTTCAACAAAAAATTCCCTATCTATGTAGGGAAAGAAAAAACAAAATTTAATTCCTATCATATGAGGTGGATTACAGATCTAAATCTGCACAACAAAGCAACTAAAACTTTTAGAAGATAATATAAGATTATGAATCTTCATGATGTTCAAATCAGAAAACATTTCTTAGCACAAAAAACCAGTAAACATCATGGAAAAGATAATAAATTGGTTTACATTGAAAATAACAGCAATTTCTATACCTTGCTATTGAAATGTGAATGGAAACATCTACTTTGGAAATGGATTTGGAATTATCTACAAAGAGTGAGCATATATATTCCCTTTGAGCCAGCTATGTGACTCCTACATACATATCTAAAAACAAAAAATGCACATGCAAAAGGAGTCAAAAGACAAGCACCAGAATTTCATACCAGCATTACTGTAATAGCCTGAAACTGAAAACTTCAATACCCAACAGTAGAATGGGTAAATAAAGGCATATTTCTACAATAAAATACTACATATATAGCAGCAAAAACGAACAAACAATACCTACAAGCAGTAACATGGATATGTATTACAAATATCATGCTGAGTAAAAGAACACCAACACAAAAGACAATATATTTTACCTTTGTATATACATATGTACATAATGTACACTACATTAAACATAGGTGAAACTCAGCTGCACCATTTAACTCAGGGTAGAGGCTAATCTTGGAGAGGAGGAGAAAAAAGTGGTTGAGAGCAAACACAAAGAGAACTTTCAGGGTACAAAGGTGTCCTAATGTTTGGCATGTACATGGGTGTCCACTTTAACCTAATTCATTGAGCTGGTGTTTGGTGCACCTCACTATATGTACATTATGCTTCACACACACACACACACACACACACACACAAAGGAAAAAGACTAACAAAAAAAACAAACAAGAAAAAAGGCTGACACAATATGCCAAAGATTATTGTAGATATGATGATCCTGGTGCTCATCTAATTCCTATAAAACCAAGTTGCTTTCTTCTAGCACGCAAATAATAAAAATTTTCACATACAGAACATTTCCATTAAAATAATATTTCCTGTTATTGTATATAGCTACAGAGTATATGCAAAATGGTTACTATTATTGAAAACGAGAAACAGCTTACACCATATTGTTTCTTCATATCACTGGTGTATCTCATGCTTCATTTGACATATCTTTAAAAAGAATCATAGTATGAATAATACTGTTTCAAAGACTTGTTTGGTTTTAAAACAGGGCTTTCTTATTTTGAATCCAAAAGTAATTAGACATAAGACAAGCACAAATTGGACCCAAAGGAATCAAGTTGTGTTCCTGCTAATGATGATTGTCTTTAAACACACAACATGCCACAGTCCAAGAACTCAAATATTTTTGTAATAGCCACTTGAGAGCCTTATTTGGAGCTGTGTATGATTTCTGATGGTCTTGCTTACAAGTGTATTTTTCTAAGAATTCCATTTATCTAAATCTCTGGAATGGAAGGAGGGAGCCTGGAACAACGGATCCAAATTGGGCAGACATTTCTAGGATTCCACAAGCATCTAAGGAACATCCTTTGGAAAAATGCAGATTTTCACCCAACTTTTTACCCCAGGCAAACTTCTGATAACCTCTTCCATGGTCCAATGATTATAATTTGATAATTATATATGAAAAATATTAAATATTTTAATTTACATGAAATTGTTTCAAAAAGTAGAGTGTCTATTCCACAGTCTCCTTTACAATGTAAAATGGTAGTAGGTGTTAGGCTACCTATAATGCCTCTATTTTCCTCCAAAGTTTTAATAGAGCATTAAATATAAGAATTATGTAAGGGTATGGATATAAAACTATAGTTATAACAGGGTAAGATTAACTTTTTACTGCACCCTACCCTATCTATTTTCCATCCAATAGCTTAAAGATGTTACAGCTTACTCAGGTTAGCACCCCACGGCACCACATGTAAATATAACCTCCTCACTCCACAAATGTGTAGTTTTCCATGCCTAAAGTGCCCTCCCATTTCACCTCTACTTAAATTTGCATATTGCTTTAGAACTAGCATGTAAATTTAGGAACACTTCTTTCTACCCCCAAGGATTCCTAACTGGAAGGAAGCTCAATGTCTTTACTCTGAGCCTCTCTCCACCCTGTCACACCATCCCTGAGGAGGTAAACATCTGATTTGTAAATATATATTGAGAATACATGGCTCTGTTCCATCCTCTGTCTTCGAGGGAGCTTCCTGCCCCTTCAATGTGCAACCAGCAATGACATGAATCTTAGGGATTCATTATTAGAAATCCAAATTAGCTACAACTTGAAAATATATCCATCTGCCTTTCAGGAAAAAAGGTAATTATTTTGGCTTTCATCTTCACTAATGTGTTTCTCTACTTGTACAGAACCTAGGAAGGGGGCCTCTTCAGATAACCCTGCATACACGAGTATCTATCTCTTCCATAAGACCCCTTACTAACTACACTAGGCATTGGTGATATTTGCCCTTGTTAAAATAACATTTATTATGTTTCACTCAATACTACTTTACACTGAGTAGGTATGAATGTCTCTGTGTGTCCCCAGTCATCGTCAGCTAGACCGTAAATTCTTTCTGAATAAGCAACATGTTTTCTTATTTGTATTCTACACTGTATTCAATAGTACATCTTGATTGCTTGAAAAAAGATGTAATATTTTTCTCCTGGTAACTATAACTAATACAATTGATCACAACATTGTAAGTATCTTTTGTTTTTATTTGATAGGAATGAGCAATCAAGTATCCGTAATAATTAAAAAATGACACTGTGGATTATTCCGGTCTAAGTAAATCTTTATGAAATGCATGCTTTCCAGCCTTAGTATACATCATAAGCCAAACTACTCACCTTTCTTCATTGGCACCATGTTACTAACTTGACCAATTGGGTTATTAGAGATAGTCTAGAACAGGAACTTCTATTCAGTTGATCAAAATAGAGAAAGCTTACCCAAAGTGGCCTGAGAGAACAACACTGAAAAGAGACAAGTTTGGAGCTAGCAAAATAGTGCTTATCATAATATTCTAAAGAGGCAAGCCAGGGCAGCAACAAGAATTAGCTATGGGCAACTAAGGGATTCAGACCTAGATCAGGAGTAACAATGGGTCTAGAAGACTGGCTTAGAACTAGTCACACATGGTAAGCATGCTGGGACTTCTCTTCTAGCATGATACTCATTTCCTGCTTCTGGGAATGAATGTGTGTCTTAAAGAACTTACAGCATTGTTCATCTATCCCAGCTTGCAACACTGGAAGGTTTTTTCAAGTATCTTTTCTTTTTTGGTAAGGCTGAAAAATGCCAGAAATAAGAGTTTTGATATCTTGCATGGGCTCAAAAGGACAATGTAGTTGATATACCTAGAAGGGTTGTCTTAGCCTCCGCTTGTAACAGAATTTAGAAGGTCCCACTGATACGTGTGGGAAAATTCTATATAATTGCTACCATAGCAAGGTGTTAGTATATGGTAAATGATAAAATGTGGATGCTAAAAAGGGGTTTTAGGGTTACCACACAGGTAGTGTTGCAGAACCAGTAGGTGTCTTCCCAAGTCCAGCAGAACTTAGGAGGGAAGAGGGAAAAACAGCCATTTCTTCCCCATAGGTTTCTCAGATGAAACCATATGAACTGAAGACAAACAATAATCAAACCAACCACTTTTTGTTGAATGCTGCTATTTGCCACACATTGTGCTAAGTGCTTACATTTATTATCTCTTAATCCTCTGATGCGTACTGCTATTATTTAGTTTGCCGATGAGGGTGTCGAGGCTTCGAAAGATTATGTGTGACAGGTATCATTTACTGTCTACCTCATATCTATTCTCCCTTCTTCCTTGTGTAGAGAATGCTATTTGTATTTTTGTGTTTTTCAGGGAGATGATGTGTTTTGCCCCAGAAATAGTAGTTTGCCTAAGGCAACAATGACAATCCCACTCCCTGCCTTCTCAGACAAGCTTGTTCTCTTTCAGGTAGAGACAGCCATGTGACCCAGTTCTGACCAACAAAACATAGGAAGCCCACTGGAGATTTCTGGGGATAAAGGAGGACTGATACAGCCAGTGCTACTCTTCTCCCTCCTCTCTCAAGTGCCAGTGTGATAGCTAGAACTATAGCAACTATCTTTTGGCCATGAGGATGACCTAAAAATTCTCAGAAAGCCGCTGTTATTAAGCTGCTGGACCAGTAAAGCAAACATAGATCTCCAGACTTTTTAATATACAAGAAATACAAAAACTTATTTAAGTCACTGTGGCAGGGATTTCTGTTATTCAATGTAATCCTGACACAGTGATTTTGTGAAAATGAGATATAAGAGGTAAAAATATGTTGATGCAAGATTTTACGAAAACAATGTATATTTATAACTTCATGCCTACTATATGTTGACAACTGTAATAATGCAAATCACTGCATTCCTTGCCTGATTCTTTGAGAGTTAGCCATATACACAATATAACATTCATATGTTAATATAGTACTGGCAGAATACATAAATGGTAAGAGGATTTAGAATAAAAGAATGATCAAAATACACAGAATTAAAATCAGATTAAGTAAAGGCATTCAAGGGAGTGAGTTTTGAGCCAGTTTGCTTAGGAAAGTGGTATCAATTGGAAGAGCAGTGACAGCATTCAAGGCCATTAGATGTGACATATAAAATAGTAAAAATGAGAATAAGGGAGTTGTATGCATAAAACAGATAAGCATATTTGCTGGGCTAGAGCAAAAAGTCTAAGAATAATGAAAAGAAGGTTATAAAAGAGGCAGGGAAGATGTATGACCTTGAAGGGATGCCAGAGGACTTTGGGTTTATTTATATAGGTAAATTTATATAGGTAATGTGGAATTAGTATAGATTTTACAGAAAGCCATATGATGGAAAATTGTTTGGATAATTTTATCTTAGCATAAACTAAAAGACCAATGGCCCAGCTGGGAGCTTCCTGCAATGGGCCTAGAATGATGTAAATGGAGTGAAACTAAAAAGTGATAATGTGGAGAAAGAATCTGCAGGACTTGGAGTTACTGAGTATGGGAAGATGAAGGAGAGGAATTAAAATTACACCCGAATGGCAGTTTAACATTGAAAATTTGAAGAAAAAAATGATGAATTTTATTCTAAACAGCCCTAATGACTTAGAAAAAAATAAAATTTCTGAAGACCAGGTTACTTGCATCTCCTAATAATTACTGAATGCTACCTAAAAATATAAGCACTGTTTTAAAATAGTGAAATTCCTTCTTTGTCTTCAGTAAACACCTGAGTGTGTTATAACTTAAGAGCTAGATAGGTAGCTTGTTACCATTCTTTTACCGAGGCTACCCTCTGTTTCATTTTGTTGCCATATCCATTTAACATGTGATTCTTACAAATTTTAACAGTTGAAAAACAAACAGCTGGCTGAACTCTCTGCTTCAGTGTTTTGGATACTTTGCTTCTTGGTAAGTGATCAGTATTTTGATACTGCTGTAGTAATAACAGGAAATGATCTGTTAAAATCTGGATCTCCAGCTATAGATGAATGCCAGGGTAAAGAGGAGAAGTAGTCTGAGAATAAAGTCAATAAAAACAGTTTGGGAAATTATTTCTAGGACCACAGGGGGAGAATCATAATTTACTCTTAACTTCGGAAAAGCAAATGCAAAGTAGAAGAATATCTTATGATGATCACTGAACTGCATCAGTGGAAAGCTTATAGCCACAAACACAGTAACTAAAACAATTGAGATGGTAAATGCTAGAGCTTCAACAATACAAGAGGTGAAAAACCACTCCCTAATAAATTCACACAGAAAAATGTTTTGTAAGTAAAACACTTCTAAATTGGTCTAATTATAATCTTGTCTACATGCACAAAGTAGTAAATTGGTTCTATTCACCAGAAAGGACAAGAGAAGACGAACAGTGGGAACGGAATTAGCCACAGAATAAAGAGAGGGTATTTTCACCTAAGGAGTCACAGTAGAAGTGAGGAAAGCACAACAATGTGGGCAAAAGAAGATAATCTTGGTTTAAAAGATGCACAACTGGGGTGCCTGGGTGACTCAGTTGGTTAAGCATCCAACTTTGGCTCAGGTCATGATCTCACGGTTTGTGGGTTCAAGCCCCACATTGGGCTCTGTGCTGACAGCCCAGACCCTGGAAGCCTGCTTTGGATTCTGTGTCTTCCTCTCTGTGCCTCCCCTGCTCAGGCACTGTCTCTCTCTCTCAAAAAAATAAACATTAAAAAAATTTTTAAAAGATGCACAACATAAGTGTGTCCACATATAATTACAACTAAAGTATTTTCTCTAATGCTTTAGTGTAACATATTTTATAAGTTTTATCAGTTTTAAAAGGTAATTGACAAAACAAACTACTAACCAACAATTTAATTAAAAATACGATAAGCCAACATTTTATGGAGAATTTTAGAGCAATAACGATTTTCTAAAACACTAGAAATTTTATATTCATAAAAATTTATACTGTGCTGTTTAATCTAGTGTATTATATTAAGTAATGTACTAAATTAGTAGTCATAATGGCTAAAAGAACAGAAGGCATGGTAACTAAAATTACTTTCCAAGATTGTCAGTATTTTAATTGCTGGAAACTTTCAAACAAGAGGAAATGTACAAAACATCACTTGATTCTGAATACACAAATCATCTGTTTCAAATTAATCGTTACTCATAAAAACAATGACAGTCTGGATACAAGAACAGACTTGAGAAGTAAATAACTAGATGATATTACAGTCTTTCTTTTAAAATCCCACTTCTCTAACAAATGTCTTCTTTCCTTCACCTCTTTCTGAATGGAAAGTCAACTTTCCTCTCCTTTACACTACTCTCCATCAATTAGAGATCTTATCACTTTAATTTCTGATTTTGCTAATTAGAGGCCTATTATTTCGCCCCTAATAGACTATAAGCAACTGGAAAGCAAGGTCTGTATCAGATTTATCTTGGTTTCCTTATCACATCTAAGTCAACAACCAATATCTATTAGTCTTTTTTGAGTTGTATATTTATTAGTGTTCAATGAACTGCTGTATTTTAAAATTCCATAGTTTGATACAGAGAAAAGTTTCTTATGACAACATTTCCCCAGTTAATAAACTGATTTTGAAGTTACATTACATTTGGATTACATGTGAATTCTTTAAGATGTTTGTTTGTTTGTTTGTTTTAGAGAGAAAGAGAGAGAGAGAAACAGAGGGAGGAGGAAACAGAGAATCCCAAGCAGGCTCCACACTATCAGTGCACAGCCCAGTGCAGGGCTTGAACTCACAAACCATTGACATCATGATCTGAGCTGAGATCAAGAGTCAAATGCTTAACCGACTGAGCCACCCAGGCACGACCACAGATCACATGTGAAATTTAAAAATTTAAATCTTAGGGGCACCTGGCTGGTTCAGTCAACAGAGCATGCAATTTCTGATCTCAGGGTCATTGAGTTCAAGCCCCATGTTGGGGGTAGAGTGTGTTTATTAAAAATTTAAATCTTATTAACTGCACAGTTTGTCCAACACTCAAAAACATACACTGATTATGAATGAATCAGTGAATTCATTTGCTGTCACTGTTTTATTAACTTAAAATAGTTCTTCAATCTTAGTTTTTTATTCTCAAATCCTACACAGTAAGACATAGAACTACTTCAAACCTAGCATCTTTGAATGATTACTATGTGAAACAGGTAGAGTAAGCTATTTTAGAATCAGCTTTATTGAGGTATAATTGACATGCAATAAACTGCACATATTTGAAGTATATAATTTGATAAATGTTGGTATATGTATATACCTGTGAAATCAGTCACAGACTAATGAACATCTGTATCATTTCCCCCAAACAGTTCATCCCTCCTTACTTCTCCCCTCTCCCCATCCCACACAACCAGGGATCTGTTTATTGATTTGTTATTTTCTAGAATTAAAAAAAAAAAAAAAAAAAAAGGCATCAAACAGCATGTACTCTCTTTTGTATGGCTTCTTTCTCTTTGCATAATTATGACCAAAATTTATCCATGTTGTTGCATGTATTGTTCATTTGTATTACTGAGCAGTGTTCTATTATATGGATATACCACTATTTGTTCATATATTCTGCTACTGACCAACATTTGGGTTGTTTCCAGTTTTCAGGTATGAAAATTAAGCTATGAATATTCCTTGTATAGATATATGCTTTCTTTTCTGTTGGGTAAATATCAGGGAGGAAATAACTGGGTCACACAATAGGTGTATGTTTAACTTGTTAAAAAAATCACTACAGTTTTCCAAAGTGGTTATACATTAATTTCATCTTCACCATCAGTGTGAGGTTTGGTTCCTCCACATCTTTGTCAACCCTTGCAATCATCTTTTTAATTGTAGCCTTTCTAGCAGCTGTGAAATGATATCTCATCGTGCCTTTACTTTGCATTTCACTGATGCTGAGTGAAGCTGAGTATCTTTTCACATGCTCATTGGTCAATCCTATGTCCTCCTTGGTAAATAAAGTGACTATTCAAATTTTTTGCTTAATTTATTGGATTGTTTGTGTTCTTACTGTTGAGTTGTAAAAATTCTTTATATATTCTAAATACAAATTCTTTGTCAAGTATATAATATGCATTTTTAAAAAAGAAATGCAACTACTTTAGATAATTATGCTTTGTCAATATAATACATGGTCTGTCTGTATTTTAAATAACCCATATAAAAAGGGAAGTATTATTTCCATTATCCTCAGCTACCAAGTTTCCCCATGCCTAAGAAAGGTGGTCACCCAGCTGGCATATAAAAAAGAGAATAAGAGTAGAAATAGAAAACATACGGATTTTCTCAACATTCTTCTTAATCCCTCCTGATTTTAGGAGCCTTATAGCAAACTATTAGTAGTAAGAGATAACAGAGGGGATCATGTAAATGATAATTAGTCTTCTTCCTTTTTCTTTTAAGCAAAATTTTAATAAGCATTTAGCAAGTAATAACATTATTATTAATAAGCCCTCCCGTATTTTTTATTAAATGTCTCTATCTCTTATACTAAGACCCTGTTGTTTACATGTTTTCCTTATCAGACTAAAGCACAAGATTCAATACAGTACCTAGTAAATATTGTTATTATTTCTTTGATTCCCTCCTTTTCTTTTAATTCCTATCCATGTGTTTTCCTCTCTTCTTCCATTTCCAGCATCCCCCAACTATATTCAGATTAATTTGCTGATCCCAAATGAGTCGTGGTTATAGATTTTTTGGTGACCCTATAGATCACCTACCATGCTTCTTACTTCAAAGAAACAAAATGAAAATGACAATAAAACTCTTTGTGGAACTCACTGAAAGAACATCAGATATTCTCCTGAGTGAAAAAGTGACACCTTTTTTTTTTTATAGTAGCCATGCAAATTAGTACTCCTTGCCAGAATAAAGCATACACATAATTATTTTTTAAACTTTACTATTTAATGGATTAAAGACCTAAACATGAGACCTGAAACCATAAAACTCTTAAAAGAAAACACAGGCAGTAATCTGTGGGACATAGGCCTTAGCAACATATTTATGGATTTGTTTCCTCAGGCAAGGGAAACAAAAGCAAAAATAAAATATTGGGAGTACAACAAAATAAAAAGCTTTTGCATAGAAAAAGAAACCATCAATAAAACAAAAAGGCAATCTACTGAATAGAAGGTATTTGCAAATGATACATCCAATAAGGGGTTAATACCCAGACTATATAAAGAACTTCCACAATTCAACAGAAAAAAAAAAAAAATCTGATTAAAAAATAGGCAAAAGAGATACATGAAAAGATGGTCACTAATCATCTGGGAAATGTTAGTCAAAATCACAATGACTTATCACTTCACACTATTATCAGAATGGCTATTATCAAAAAGACAAGAAATAACAAGTGTTGGTGAGGATGTGGACAAAAGAGAACCTTATAGATTGTTGGTAGGAATGTAAATTGATGCAACCACTGTAGAAAACAATATGGAGGATCCTCAAAAAATTCAAAATAAAAATATCATATGATTCAGCAACTCCACTGTTGGGTATTTACCCAAAGAAAACAAAAACACTAATTCAAAAAGATATATGCACCTCTATGTTTATTGCTGCATTATTTACAATAGCCAAGATATGGGAGCAACCCAAGTGTCCATCAGTAGATGAATAGGTAAAGAAGATGTACTATATAAATACATACACAATGGAATATTACTCAGCCACAAAAAAGAATGAGATCTTGCCATTTACAACATGGAGGGACTTAGAGGCTATAATGCTAAGTGAAGGAAGTCAAACAGAGAAAGGCAAATACCATCTGATTTCACTTATATGTGTAGTCTAAAAAATAAAACAAACTCTTAGATATAGAGAATTGGTGGTTGCTATGGGGGAGGGGATAAGGAGGATGAGTAAAATAGGTGAAGGGGATTAAGAGGTACAGACTTTCAGTTCTAAAATAAATAAGTCATGGAGATGGAAAGGTACAGCATAGAAAATATAATCAATAATACTGCAACAACTTTGTATAGTGACAGATGGTAACTATACTTATTGTGGTGAGCATTGCATAATGTATAGAATTGTCAAATCACTGTTATACACCCTGAAACAAATAGAACACTATATGTTAAGTATACTTCAAGTAAAAAAAAAAAAAAAAGATCTAAAACTTTACTATTCAAGACTTCAGTCTACCAAGCAATACAAGAACCACCCAGGAATCTTTCCTAAACATAAGAGCCAATTTGGGTAAGTTCTGTGGCTAAATAACCATCCTCCTAAAAAGTAGTAGATATAGGGGGAAAAAAAGAAAAACCATACAGAATCAAATCTACTCATTTTAAACCATGGAAAGAAAACATGTTTAAGCTCCTTTAAAATATTTTCATATACAAAGAACAATTTTATACATTTTAAAAATTTTTATGAGACGTATTATCATCCCTCAGAGAATGCTTCTGTGTCAGACACGAATTTAAAAAAAAACGTCTACTATAAGCAGCACTAGCATTAGAATAAATAGCAGATGACACTGGCAATCTCTGACACAATATCGGGATATAGAGAACCCTGGGATTAAAAGTATTTCATGGAAGTAATTATGACACAATTAACTATATTCCCCAAATCAGAATGGTTCTCATCAGATATCTAATGCTAAGCCTATTTTGACACTATTTTTTTTAAAGGCCCAGTATTAAAAGAATAAGCTTCCTCTAGAGAGAGGGGAAAAAAAAGAATAATTTTGGCCTATTAATTGATAGAACATAGTACTGTTCCCAAACATGCAATAAATCATTACTCTAACACATGACCACTATACGAAATAATAACTTGGTTATTAAAAATGGTGTATCTCTTAAAATACTCAGTTCAATTGTTTTTCTTTTGATATAATGAAAAATTTAATGAGGGGCTTCAAATACTTTTTTAATAATGTAAAATATGTGAGCTTTATTATATGTTAAAGAAAATAAAAATAGTATGACCCAAAATTTATTTGTTAAAGTTACAATAAAATACTCTCCAATGCATACAAAATTGCAAAATAACTGATGTTTTTTCAATAAAGATTCCAGATATAATATTTACTGACAAGATAAAACAAAGGTACGTTTAATGACTTTTGTTCTGTGTTAAGGTCACCTTATTGAACGATACATCATGAAATCAATAGTTGTACATCTAGGAAATTTACCAATGGAGCTCTCTTCCACTGGTGTGTATATTTTAATTTGTCTCATGTGGGTGTCTCTTCCATTTTGGTGATTGGCTAGAACAGCAATCTGTATCATGAATGTGCGAGTGGGCTTCTTATGATTATCAGTTAAGGGAACGTGAATCCAGCCACTTGGTTCCACCAATTCAAGTTGCTGCCAAGAAAACAAAAGTGGGATTATGTTTTCACCCGATGAACATAATTTATTACAATGAACACATTCTAAAGTTGACTTATAATTAACATTTTGCTCACTGAGAGAATGACAGTATAACAACCATTACTAGTTATTTGGCACTTTTACACCATAGTCCATTTTTACACTTGCTAATAAGCACTCTACATGTACCATCTTAGTAGACAAAATAAAAACAGACATATGCAGTCTTAGGGTTTATAGAAATCTGTATAACATACAAGTTTAGAATTAGACATGTATAAACATATACAGCCAATGGAAGACCATGTTGATATAAGTAGGAAAAGAATCTAACATTATGCTTCAAGTATATTTTATTTCAAGGACCATACCTAATATACACAAACACATTCAGATTCTACATAAATTACAAGAATAACAAAAGAAAATCAATCCTTAAAAAGCCATCAGACAAAGCTTTTTTCCTTGAAAAATAGTAAGTGATTTATGTAGCCTGGATGATATTCTAAACCTAAAATCTAGATTTTTAATATAAAATGCTAGATAAAAATTTTTAATTCTTAATAAGAAATGCCAGGCAAGTTTGTTTTTAATTCTTAATTTTATTTTAATCAAGAGTCCAAACTATCCTTCCTTAACAAGGGAAAGAAAATCCTAAGTCAAAAGATAAACCTAAATTTCTAAAATTTTTGCTAAAGTTATGAAATAGTTTTTAAAACATAAATACTGATTTCTAAATTATTTTAATTATTGAACACATATAAACTATATATATCACAGAGAATACAGGCTTATCTTATCAACGCAGCCAAATAGAGGTGTCAGAGAATCTAAATGTGGATTCCATGAGTGACTCTAGCAAAACAATTAAGTAAACACACCACTTTATCTTCTTTCCTTCCCTTTTTCCCTTCTTCCCTTCTTTCTTTCATTCGTTCTCATTTTTCTCTTCTTCCTCTCCCTTCCTCCCTCCAGCCCTTTCCTTCCTTCCCTCTTTCCCTCCTTCCTTCTTTCATTCATTTTTTTTTTTTTTATGGAGGAGAAGGGTGGGTAGAAAAAAGTAAAGATGGGACAAGAGAAAGAGAACAGGAATCTTTAAAAAGTAGCTATTTTTAAGACTGAATAATTTCCTCTTTTTAACCATAGAACATAAGAATGAATAAATCTCTACTCCTTGTGGTATTTGCAGTCAGTGTTTTGTTTTGTTTTTTATAAACTTCCATTAGCACTAACTTAAAATGAAAGAATCAGAGACCAGATATATCTGATTTCCATCACTAACCTTTTATTCATTCAGGTAACAAAATAGTTACTGAGTAGTTAAAATGTTCAAGGTATTTTTCTAAGTAAAGTATAACATGAATAAGGCCTTGTTCCTAACCTTAAAAAAAAGCTCAGAGCCAGAGGCGCCTGGGTGGCTAAGTTGGCTGAATGTCCAATTCTTGAGTTCAGCTCAGATAATGATCTCAAGGTCATAGGACTGAGCTCCATGTCGGGCTCCCTGCTCAGTGTGGAGCCTGCTTGGGATTCCCTCTCTCTCTCTCTCTCTCTGTTTCTCTCTCTCTCCCTGCCCTTCTCCCCTGCTTGTGCTCTGTCTCTCCCTCTCTCAAAAAAATAAATTAAAAAAAAAAAAAAAAAAAAAGCTCTGAGGCAGACAAACAACCTCTCTGACTTCAATCAGTTTCTTCAAGTATATATATTTTTAATGTTTATTTATTTTTGAAGCAGGCTCCAGGCTCCACGCTGTTAGCACAGAGCCTGACACAGGGCTCAAACCCACAAATGCGAGATTATGACCTGACCCAAAGCTAGACGCTCAACTGACTGAGTCACCCAGGTGCCCCAGTTTCTTCAAGTATAAAATAAAAGGATTGGACAAGTTATCATCTCCAGTGTCCCTTCCAGGTCTGACATTTAATAATTCTAAATAAAAGAAGAAAGATATGGAGGCAGAACAATGGGCTCCCAAAGATATCCATGTCCTTCTTCAAAACCTGGGGTTATTTTAACTTACATGGAAAACAGGGCTTTGTAGATGTGATGAAGTTAAAGATTCTGAGATGACAAAATTATCCTGGATTTCCTGGGTGGGCCTAATGTAATCACAAGATTCCTTGTAAGAGGAAGACAGTACACCCAGAGAAGGAGATGTGATGGTAGAAGCAAAGGTTAGAGTGATGGGACCATAAGCCAAGGAAAGTTAGGTAGCCTCTAGAAGCTGGAAAAGGCAAGGAATGGTTCTCCCTAGAAATCCCTAGGAAAGTAGGCCTCTTGCTGACACCCTGATTTTAATCTGTAAGACCCATTTTGGACTTACGTCCTCTAGAACTGTAAAATAACTAATTTGTGTTGCTTTAAACTACTACATGTGCGATGATTTGTTATAGTAGGTAAAGGAAACTATTATAACAGATATTTGTGGGAGTATAGAGAAGGGAGAAAGCATATCTGGTAGGAAGAATCCATTCTCAAGGTAAATGTACTATAATGAACCTCAACAATGCACAAAATGTAAAACTAAGATTCTAAATTCAACTCCTTACTAATAAGAATGTTTTTGACAAATTTAACCATTATTTCTGATAGATTCAATGTTATTTTCTTAGCATATCTTAAATGCTTCGGTGTGCTGAAAGTTATATTAAGATTTTATAGCATAAATGCTTTTTGGCATGATATGCACAGCATTATAAATGTAATAAATTATTCAATAAATACTATTAACATTGCTTCAGAACATATCATAAGGCTTACTGATATCTATTACTAAAACTACATTACAAAGTACATACAGATGTTAACATCTTTCAAATGGTTTCATAATCAACTATATTGCCCAGAAGTCATAAATTTCAATTCATGTGTCTACTGCAGCTCTACTGTGGGCAGTTTAGAATTCTCAGAGTCATCTCTAGAAAGTTCTTATTCTGATATTGTCATACCTTAGATTACTTCATAGATTCAAAAAACTCAAGTACATTAACTAATTGGCATTTAAATAAAAACTTTTTAAAAACCCGTAACAATATACAGTATATATAATTCTTATGTTTTTATAAATGTTTGGTTAACAGATGAATATACTTTAAGCAAAAATTATAATATTTTTATATTTTAATCAGAAAATCAATGAAAGGTAAAATTTTGCCAATTTAGCTTTCTTTTTTCTCCATTTCTGGTTTACCTCAATAAATGAAAATTTCATCACCATTACTATACAAATTTTTTCTATATTTCTCCTTGTTCTTTCTTCCTACCATCTCCCTTTTTGGCTCTTTTCTCTATATATTCACTCACTTAACATTTTTTTATTGGCCTATTACACACCAAAAATACCATTAGCTGTACATGTAGGGTAGGGGCTGGCAAATTTTTTCTGTAAAGGACCCAAAAGTAAACATTTTAAGTGTGGCCATATCATGACTGGTCAGTCTATCTTTGCAGAGTGAAAACAGTTACAGGTATTATGAAAGTGAATGAGTGTGCCTATGTTCCAACAGAACTTTATTTACAAAAACAAGCCACTGGCCAGAGTTGGCCCTGGATTAGTTTGCTGACCCCTGACATAGGGAGTAGTTACTGATGGAATTTACCCTCAGAAAGGTAATATAACTTCATAAAATAGAAAATAACTTGTATGCCCCCTGATTCAGCCTGGAGTCAGGGGGCATACAAGTTATTTTAAGAGAGAATTCACTAAGTAGGAATCAAGTTGTTAACTAGAGAAGTGAAGAGGCCAAGAGAACGAAGGTATCATGGAGGGAACAAGTACAAGAAGTTAAATTCTAAGGTTGGGGGAAGAAAAGAAAAGAGACTGAGATTATCAAAACGGGGAAGTTCAGAAAAGGAGTCCTGTGGATTTGAAACTCAGATCCCTGAGGAGGGAGCTGTTTGGCTGGTGTTTGTGCCCCTGGAGGAAGAGCCCTATGGGGCTGGCGTAGGGAACTCTTGAGGAGTGGGAGCTGACTGCCTTGTGGTGCTGACATTTCTGACATGGGGTTCATTGGGCTGGTGCTGTGAGTGTCAGAAAAACTGCAAACTGGAATCAGGTATAGCTATGGGGAGGAAATGCTGCTGTGAAGAAACACTACTAGGATGATGGAAAACAAACAGGACACAAAAGGGAGCAAGTCTCTTTTTCCTCTTCCTGCCATGCAGTCTCCCTCTAGTGCACCCTCTCACCAGAGCTTAACAGATATGCCAGGGCTCCACGCTCATCGAATGTTACTGAGCAAATATTACATGGCAAGCAATGTTCTAGGGACTGAAAAAACAAAACAAAACAGTGGCAAATAAGACAGATCACACCTGAAAAAAAACTACTCAGAGAAATACAAAGAGATAGGATTTAAACATAAGACTTCAAGAAGTCATAATAAAAATGCTAGTAGTGAGGAAGAAACAGACAAAAAAAGTCAAAAAGAATAAATCAAATGCTCATAAAATAAAACGTAAATGTCAATAATAATTCCTCAAAAAGAATGCTCATGATAATAACAGCAGCAACTTCTTACCTAGCACATATTATGTGCCAGGTAATACCCTAAGTACATTAAGTATATTAATTTATTTAATGCTAGCAATGTGGCAGATATTATTATTATTCTGATTTCACAAATAAAACAACTGAGTCACAGAAAGTGTTAACTAGTTTTGATGAGGTCACACAGCTGGTAAGTGGCAAAGCGGTGAATGAAACAGGCAGTGTGATTCCAAAAATTGTGCTTTTAAATACATAATGTGTTTTACATAATGTAAAGATAATAATCAGGTAGTAATTTTTTTATCTGAAATCCTATATTATATAAATAAGACATGAATTAAATGAAATGAAATATGGCAGGAGAAAATTCGCCACTAATCTCATCGTAATGCAATTTCCTTTACATCCTACACGTAAATAAACATATACACATATGACCTAAAGGGAATTATAAAAGGTAACAATAATAGAATTAAAAATAGAATTTCTGGGGTGCCTGGGTGGCTCAGTCAGTTAAGCGTCTGACTCTTGATTTCAGCTCAGGCCATGGTCTCACAGTTTGTGGGATTGAGCCCCGTGTTGGGCTCTGTGCTGACAGAGCAGAGCCTGCTTGGAATTCTGTCTCCCTCTCCATTCCCCTCCCCTGCTCGCAATCTCTCTCTCTTGCTCAAAAATAAATATTTTTAAAAAAAGTAATCTTAAGGAAAAAAACCAACACAAATTTAAAAAATGGACATACACCTGTACAGACTAAACACACACACACACACACACACACACACACACAAATGCAATGGGCCAACAAACACAGGAAATTGTTCAATCTCACTAATAAATATATACATATATGTATATATACATATAAATACATATATGTGCATATATACATATAAAACATATATATGTATATATATATAAATACACATATATGTATATGCATATATATAAAGCATCTATCACATTGGCAGAGATTAAAATAATTAAGAACACGAATTATTGATGAGAATAAGGGAAATGTACTCTCATGGACTGATATGGAAATTATATAGGTATAACCTTTCTGAAGAGTAATGTGGCAATACCTATCAAAATTTTAAATGTAACTATTCTTTAACAAAACAACTTCACTTCTGAACTATAGAGAAATACTAAAGAAAAGGACACAAGGATTACACATATATATAATAATATTCATAACTGAAAATAAGTTAAATGACTACCAATAGAAGAGTGGCGGTGGTATCCAGCCCCCAAGAAGACCCTGAAGACACTCTTAAATAACCTCCTCCTACAATGGCTTACGGTTGGTTTTGTGTAACCAACAGAGTATGTTACACGTGACAATGTGTGACTTTGCAGATAAATCATAAAAGGCATTGTAGCTTCTTCCTGGATCTTTTGTATCACTCCTTCTGGGAGAAATCACCTACCATGACATGACGACACTCAAGAACCCCACAAAGAGATCCATGTGGAGAGAAACCTAGGCCCCCAGCCACCAGTTAGCACCACCCTGCTGGCCATGAGTGAAACACCTTAGAAGTGGATTCTCCAGGCTCAGTCAGCCTACCTGACATAGGACTGTAACTGCATGAGAGACTCCAAGACAGAAATGGCCAACCAAGCTTTTTCCAAACTCCTGAACAGAAATCATGAGAGATAATAAATGATTACTCTTGTTTTGGGTAATTTGTTACACAGCAATAGGAAAGCACAGAGTGGTTAAATAAATAATGGTCCATCCATATCCTGGAATATCCTATAGCAAGTAAAAATGATGTATCTCTTTACATGTTCGCAGTAATTTGAAGCCATCTCTGGTTAATTTTAAAAAGCAAAATACTAAACAATGGATTATATGATTATATATACACATATATATACATACATATATACATATTTATTTTATTTTATTTTTTTAATTTACATCCAAATTAGCAATTAGTGCAACAATAATTTCAGGAGTAGCTTCCCTAATGCCCCCTACCCACTTACCCAATCCCCCATCCCACAACCCCTCCAGCAACCCTCAGTTTGTGCTCCAGATTTAAGAGTCTCTTATGTTTTGTCCCCCTCCCTGTTTTTATATTATTTTTGCTTCCCTTTCCTTATGTTCATCTGTTCTGTGTCTTCAAGTCCTCATGAGTGAAGTCATATTTCCCTGATAATGAGTGATGTTGAGCATTTTTTCATGTGTCAGTTGGCCATCTGGATGTCTTCTTTGGAGAAGTGTCTATTCATGTCTTTTGCCCATTTCTTCACTGGATTATTTGTTTTTTGGGTGTTGAGTTTGGTAAGTTCTTTATAGATTTTGGATACTAACCCTTTATCTGATATATCGTTTGCAAATATTCTCCCATTTTGTCAGTTGCCTTTTAGTTTTGCTGATGGTTTCCTTCATTGTGCAGAGCTTTTTATTTTGATGAGGTCCCAGTAGTTCATTTTTGCTTTTGTTTCACTTGCCTCCGGAGACATGTTGAGTAAGAAGTTGCTACGGCCAAGATCAAAGAGGTTTTTGCCTGCTTTCTCCTCAAGGATTTTGATGGCTTCCTGTCTTACATGGAGGTCTTTCATCCATGTTGAGTATATTTTTGTGTATAGTGTAAGAAAGTGGTCCTGACTCATTTTTCTGTATGTCACTGTCCAGTTTTCCCAGCACCACTTGCTGAAGAGACGGTCTTTATTCTATTGGATATTCTGTCCTGCTTTGTCAAAGATTAGTTGGCTATATGTTTGTGGTCCATTTCGGGTTCTCTATTCTATTCCATTGATCTGAGTGTCTGTTCTTGTGCCAGTACCATACTGTCTTGATGATTACAGCTTTGTAATAAAGTTGAAGTCCGGGATTGTGATGCCTCCTGCTTTGGTTTTCTTTTTCAAGATTGCTTTGGCTATTCAGGGTCTTTTCTGGTTCCATACAAATTTTAGGATTATTTGTTCTAGCTCTGTGAAGAATGCTGGTGTTATTTTGATAGAGGTTGCATCGAATATGTAGATTGCTTTGAGTATTATCGACATTTTAACAATATTTGTTCTTCCTAACCAGGAGCATGGAATCTTTTTCCATTTTTTGGTGTCTTCTTCAATTTCTTTCATAAGCTTTCTATAGTTCTCAGTGTATAGATTTTTCACCTCTTTGGTTAGATTTATTCCTAGGTATTTTATGGGTTTTGGTGTAATTGTAAATGGGATAAATTCCTTGATTTTTCTTTCTGTTGCTTCATTGGTGTATAAAATCAAGAATGAAAGAGGAGAGATCACAACCAACACAACAGAAATAAAAACAATAATAAGAGACTATAATGAGCAATTATATGCCAATAAAATGGGCAATCTGGAAGAAATGGACAAATTCCTAGAAACATATACACTACCAAAACTGAAACAGGAAGAATAGAAAATTTGAACAGATCAGTAACCAGTAAGGAAATCAAATTAGTAATCAAAAATCTCCCACAAAAACAAAAGTCCGGGGCCAGATGGCTTTGCAGGGGAATTCTACCAAACATTTAAGGAAGAGTTAACACCTATTCTCTTAAAAGCAGTTCCAAAAAATATAAACGGAAGGAAAACTTCCAAACTGTTTCTATGAAGCCAGCATTACCGTGATTCCAAAACCAGACAGAGACCCCACTAAAAAGGAGAACTATAGACCAATTTCCCTGATGAACATGGATGCAAAAATCCTCAACAAGATATTAGACAACCAGATCCAACAATATATTAAAAAATTATTCACCACGACAAAGTAGGATTTATACCTGGGATGCAGGGCTGGTTCAATATCTGCAAAACAATAAATGTGTTTCATCACATCAATAAAAGAAAGGACAAGGGAGGAGCCAAGATGGCGGAACAGCATGGAAGCTTTTTGTGTGTCCTGCGCCCATGAAATACAGCCAGACCAACCATCCTACACACCTAGAAAACTGATTGGAAGATTAACACAACAATCTGCACAACCTGAACCACAGAATTCAGCAGGTACACGACACAAAGAGCTGAACTTGGGGAGCAAGAAGCCGTGAAAGGTAAGGAACCCCTTTTGCAGACGAGGAGAGGATGGAGACTGGGGAGGGGGGAGCATATGGGAAAAGCACCCCTCCCCAAAAGTAGCTGGAGAGAAAGTGGAAAATTGGAAACAGCCGCAGGGACTAAACTAAAAAGGGTGAAAGGAGAAAGGAGAGGGTTTAAATTCCATTGAGACTGTAAACAAGGGGAGCGCAAAGTCTGCAACTACGCAGCTCGATACCTGGCGATGCTCTGGTGGGAAGGGCAAATCCCCAGGAGCAGAGTGGGGTTCAGGAGGTTCTTGGGCCACACGGAGAAAAGTGGTTCCACTGCTGGAAGGACATTTGATAGAGACTGTTAAAGCCACCTGGTCCTAGCAGACACCTGATGGCAGCCACATTCGCTGGTGCTGGGGCAAGGCCGTTGAGGGTGAAGCCTGTTGCCAGATGTGTGTTGCGATTTTCCATAATCCCTGAAACGCTGATGCTACGCTGTCTCGCAACCTTTTTTTGGGGGCAGGCTGGCACCTGGCCGCAGTCTCGGGGCACCGGCAACAGCAGGGTCCAGTGAACGTTCCAGGGTGCTGATGACATTAGGCCATTGCTCATTCAGCCATTGCTCAGCAAGACCCTCCCACAGAGGGGCGGAAAGGGTCAAAGCCGCAGTCTTTTGGAGTAAGGGGCCAGGGAAACAGCCGCACTGAGACAAAACTTGGGAGAGAGGTACTGCCTGGGGCCTGGTCACTGAGAGTGGAAAAGTAGGGAGTGGATGAGAGCTGAAGAGGACCTTCAGGAGGACCTGTGCGCAACTGCTGATCTGGGAGAACAGACTGGGTAGCTGGGTAGCGACATTTTCACCACTCCCGCGCATGTGCACATGCACCTACGAGCACTGCAACAATCTACCGCAGTAAGCTAGCAGCGCCATCTAGTGGAGAGTGGAGTTGTTACATTGAGCCCCGCCCAACTGGGCCAACTTCTCTCTTCAAGGACACAAACCTCACCACTGGCTTAATTTATGGACTATAAAGAGGTACATGGACTGACCTCTAGGGGAAAACGAAGCAATTTCAGTCCTACTTCAATCTGTTAGCAGGTTCATGTATTCAATTCTTTTTTTTTTCTCTTTTTCCTTTTTCTGTTTTACAATTCTTTTTCTTCAATACAGAAAGAGAAAAAACTCATTTTATTTTCAATTTTTATTAAAAATAGGTCTTTAATTTTTATTTTATATTTTTTACTTTTGTGTAAATTTTTTCAAATTCTACTTTACTTCCATCATTTTATTTTAGTCTACTTCAGTGTACTCACCTTTTCAAATTTTCAATTTCCTTTTTTTTTCTTTTTCTTTTTTTTTTCTTGAATGTAGAAAGAGAAAAACTTCATTTTTACTTTCAATTTCTCTTAAAAATATTTTTATTTAATTTTTATTAGTATATTTTTGCTTTCATGTAAATTTTTTCAAATTCTATCTTACTCCCATCATTTTATTTCAGTCTACTAGTGTATTCATTTTTTCAAATTTTCAAACGATTTGTTTTCTTTTTTTATCTGTTTTCTCTTTTTTGTTTCTTTACTTTTTTCTTAAATACAGAAAATGAAAAAATTCATATTTCTTTTTAATTTTTTTAAAAATATTTTTCTTTAATTTTTTTCTACTATCTTCTCTACTTTTGTGTATATTTTATCCAATTCTATTTTACCCACATCATCTCATTTTAGTCTACTTTAGTGTATTCATTTTTTGAAATTCTCAAATGATTTCCTTTTTTTTTTTTTTTCATTTCTCTAATCTGTCAAACCACTTTCAACACCCAACCAAAACACACCTAGGATCTAGCATCATCTATTCAATTTGTTTGTGTGTGTAAGTTTTAATCTTAATATTTTTTTAATTTTAATTTTTTTAATTTCAATTTTTCTACCTCATTAATTCATTTTCTCCCCTCAAAATGACTAAATGAAGGAATTCACCTCAAAAGAGACAGGAGGAACAAACAACAGTCAGGGACGTAATCAACACAGATACAAGCAAGATGTCTGAACAAGAATTTAGAATCATGATAATAAGAATACTAGCTGGAGTCGAAAATAGATTAGAATCCCTTTCTGCAGAGATAAAAGAAGTAAAAAATAGCCAGAATGAAATTAAAAATGCTATAACTGAGCTGCAATCACGGATGGATGCAGTGGCGGCAAGGATGGACGAGGTAGAACAGAGAATCAGCGATATAGAGGACTAACTTATAGAGAATAACGAAGCAGAAAAAAAGAGGGAGATTAAGGCAAAAGAGCACGATTTAAGAATTAGAGAAATCAGCGACTCATTAAAAAGGAACAACTTCAGAATCATACGGGGTTCCAGAGGAGGAAAAGAGAGAAATAGGGGTAGAAGGGTTATGTGAGCAAATCAGAGCAGAAAAGTTTCCTAACCTGGGGAAAGACACAGACATCAAAATCCAGGAAGCACAGAGGACTCCCATTAGATTCAACAAAAACCAACCAAAAACAAGGCATATCATAGTCAAATTCACAAAATACTCAGGGAAGAAAACAATCATGAAAGCAGCAAGGGAAAAAAAAAGCCCCTAACCTACAAGGGAAGACAGATCAGGTTTGCAGCAGACCTATCCACAGAAACTTGGCAGGCCAGAAAGGAGTGGCAGGATATATTCAATGTGCTGAATCAGAAAAATATGCAGCTAAGAATTCTTTATCCAGCAAGGCTGTAATTCAAAATAGAAGGAGAGATAAAAAGTTTCCCAGACAAACAAAAATTAAAGGAGTTTGTGACCACTAAACCAGCCCTGCAAGAAATTTTAAGGGAGACTCTCTGAGGGAAGAAAAGATGGAAAAAAAAATTATATATATACACACACACACACCAAAAGCAACAAAAGATTAGAAAGGACCAGGGAACACCACCAGAAACTCCAACTCTACAAGCATCATAATGGCAATAAATTCATATCTTTCAGTACTCACACTAAACGTCAATGGACTCAATGCTCCAATCAAAAGACATAGGGTAACAGAATGGATAAGAAAACAAGATCCATCTATAGGTTGTTTACAAGAGACCCATTTTAGACCTAAAGACACCTACAGATTGAAAATAAGGGGATGGAGAACCATCTATCATGTTAATGGTCAACAAAAGAAAGCCGGAGTAGCCATACTTACATCAGACAATCTAGACTTTAAAATAAAGACTGTATTAAGAGATGCAGAAGGACATTATATCATAATCAAGGGGTCTATAGACCAAGAAGACTAACAATTGTAAACATTTATGCGTCAAATGTGAGAGCACCCAAATATATAAATCAATTAATCACAAACATAAAGAAACTCATCGACAGTAATACCATAATAGTAGGAGACAACACCCCACTCACAGCAATGGACAGATTATCTAATCAAAAACTCAACAAGGAAACAATGGCTTTGAATGACACATTGGACCAGATGGACTTAACAGATATATTCAGAACATTTCATCCAAAAGCAGCAGAATATACATTCTTCTCCAGTGCACATGGAACGTTCTCCAGAATAGACCATATACTGGGACACAAATCAACCCTACCTAAGTACAAAAAGATCGAGATCATACCGTGCATATTTTCAGACCACAATGCTATGAAACTTGAAATCAACCACAAGAAAAAATTTGGAAAGGTAACAAATACTTGGAGACTGACGAACATCCTACTAAGGAATGAATGCGCTAACCAAGCAGTTAAAGATGAAATAAAAAAGTATATGGAAGTCAATGAAAATGATAGCACCATAACCCAAAACCTCTGGGACGCAGCAAAGGTGGTCATAAGAGTATATAGCATATACACATAAGAGTATATAGCAATCCAGGCCTTCCTAAAGAAGGAAGAAAGACCTCAGATATAAAACCTAACCTTACACCTTAAGGAGCTGGAAAAAGAACAGCAAACAAAACCCAAAACCAGCAGAAGACAGGAAATAATAAAGATTAGAGCAGAAACTAATGCTATCGAAACCAAAAAAACAGTAGAACAGATCAATGAAACCAGAAGGTGGTTCTTTGGAAGAATTAACCAAAATTGATAAACCACTAGCCAGTTTGATCAAGAAGAAAAAGGAAAGGACCCAAATAAGTAAAATCAAGAATGAAAGAGGAGAGATCACAACCAACACAACAGAAATAAAAACAATAATAAGAGAAACTATTATGAGCAATTATATGCCAATAAAATGGGCAATCTGGAAGAAATGGACAAATTCCTAGAAACATACACACTACCAAAACTGAAACAGGAAGAAATAGAAAATTTGAACAGATCAGTAACCAGTAAGGAAATCAAATTAGTAATCAAAAATCTCCCACAAAAACAAAAGTCCGGGGCCAGATGGCTTTGCAGGGGAATTCTACCAAACATTTAAGGAAGAGTTAACACCTATTCTCTTAAAAGCAGTTCCAAAAAATATAAACGGAAGGAAAACTTCCAAACTGTTTCTATGAAGCCAGCATTACCGTGATTCCAAAACCAGACAGAGACCCCACTAAAAAGGAGAACTATAGACCAATTTCCCTGATGAACATGGATGCAAAAATGCTCAACAAGATATTAGCCAACCGGATCCAACTATACATTAAAAAAAATTATTCACCACGACCAAGTAGGATTTATACCTGGGATGCAGGGCTGGTTCAATATCCACAAAACAATTAACGTGATTCATCACATCAATAAAAGAAAGGACAAGAACCATATGGTCCTCTCAATAGATGCAGAGAAAGTATTTGACAAAATACAGCAACCTTTCTTGATAAAAACCCTCAAGAAAGTAGGGATAGAAGGATTATACCTTGAGATCATAAAAGCCATAGATGAATGACCCAACGCTAATATTATCCTTAATGGGCAAAAACTGAGAGCTTTCCCCCTAAGGTCAGGAACAAGACAGGGATGTCCACTCTCGCCACTGTTATTCAACATAGTATTGGAAGTCTTAGCCTATGCCATCAGACAACACAAAGAAATAAAAGGCCAGGAGGAGGTCAAACTTTCACTCTTTGCAGATGACATGATACTGTATATGGAAACCCCAAAAGATTCCACCAAAAACTGCTAGAACTGATTCATGAGTTCAGCAAAGTTGCAGGATATAAAATCAATGCACAGAAATCGGCTGCATTCCTATACACCAACAATGAAGCAACAGAAAGAGAAATCAAGGCTACAATAGCCAAAGCATGGAAAGAGCCCAAATGTCCATCAATGGATGAATGGATAAAGAAGGTGTGTGTGTGTGTGTGTGTATATATATATATATATATATATATATATATATATATACACGTATATATGTGTATGTATATATATATACGTATATATACGTATATATGTGTATATATACGTATATATGTGTATATATATACGTATATATACGTATATATGTGTATATATATACGTATATATACGTATATATGTGTATATATATACGTATATGTGTATATATATGTGTATATATATATATATATATATATATACGCACATACACGATGGAGTATTACTCAGCAATAAAAAAGAATGAAATCTTGCCATTTGCACCTAGTGGATGGAACTGGAGGGTATTATGCTAAGTGAAATTAGTCAGTCAGAGAAGACAAATATCATATGACTTCACTCATATGAGGACTTTAAGAGACAAAACAGATGAACATAAGGGAAGGGAAACAAAAAGAATATAAAAACAGGGAGGGGGACAAAACAGAAGAGCCTCATAAATATGGAGAACAAACTGAGGGTTGCTGGAGGGGTTGTGAGAGGGGGAATGGGTTAAATGGGTAAGGGGCATTAAGGAATCTACTCCTGAAATCATTGCTTCACTACATGCTAATTTGGATGTAAATTTTAAAGAATAAAAAATGAAGTTAAAAAAAGAAAAAAAAAAGGACAAGAACCATATGATCCACTCAACAGATGCAGAGAAAGCATTTGACAAAATATAGCAACCTTTCTTGATAAAAACCCTCAAGAAAGTAGGGATAGAAGGATCATACCTCGAGATCATAAAAGCCATATATGAGCACCCCAACACTAATATCATCCTCACTGGGGAAAAAATGAGAGCTTTCCCCCTAAGGTCAGGAACAAAACAGGGATGTCCACTCTTGCCACTGTTATTCAACACAGTATTGGAAGTCTTAGCCTCTGCAACCAGACAACACAAAGAAAAGGCATCCAAATTGGCCAGGAGGTCAAACTTCTACTCTTCACAGATGACATGACAATCTATGTGGAAACCCCAAAAGATTCCACCAAAAAACTGCTAGAACTGATTCATGAGTTCAGCAAAGTTGCAGGATATAAAATCAATGCACAAAAATCGGTTGCATTCTTATATATATATATTTTTTTAAAGATTATTTTTGTAGGGATAGAGAAAAGTCTAAGGATATTCACCAAAATATAGACAATATCTGTAATGGTGAGAATATGGATCATTTTCATTTTATTCTAACTTTATGTATTATGCATGTTTTTCTCAATAAACATGTATTTATCTTATTTTAAAAGCTATTTTTCATTTGATGGTAGGAGGAAAAATTTCTGAAAGTTTCAACACCTGATCTTAATATCTCATTGACACTACTCTTTTCCTCCACGAATAGACTCATCCTTCTTGCTGATTTCAACATCCATAGAGACAATCCATTTAACAATTTGGATTCTTCTTTCCTGAATTTGTTCACTTGCAATAATTTTGATATCTACCTTAGTTGTGCCTCCCACAGTCATATTCTGTACTTGATCATGAGTGGTAGCTGCAATATAGCTGAATGTTGACTTAAAATATCCCCATCTCTACAGGCTCCTAAGATACTGGCTTTCTCTAATGACCCCATGGCAATAGTATTAACCCTAGTGAAAGAGGTAGACTATTGATGCTATCTATTGTTTTACTACTCACTAATCATTCAATCTTAGTTCCTACTTTATCTCAATGACATCCCATAGTTCATTATAATAATCAATCTCTTTACACACTTAAGATTCAATGCCCCTCTCTCATTGTTTTTTTTTTTTAAGGAAAATAACAATAATCCTGGTTAAACCCAACTCTCTGCTTATTCTATGCCAATTTGAAGAAAAACAAACAAACAATGCTAACTGGTTCTCACTTTATTTTTAATTTATTAATATTTGTTTATTTTTGAGAGACAGAGGGCAAGTGGGGGAGGGGCAGAGAGTGAGGGAGCACAGAATCTGAAGCAGGCTCCAGGCTCTGAGCTGTCAGCACAGTTCCCACTGTGGGGCTTGAGCCACCCAGGTGCCCCAGTTCTCACTTTAAATTCAAGATGACAAGTATATATTCAAGTGTATATTTAGCACCATGCATAATTCCTACTATATCCTTTTAGAAAATTTGCTTTCACTGTCTCTGGGATAGCTGTTTCTAGGCTTCTCCTCAAATCCTAACACCTACTCTAATCTCTCTCTGAGCTATTATCTTATTTCACTAAGAAGACAGAGGCAATCAGAAAAGAAAACAAAAACCTTTCTTCCCATCAGCTGTTATACAGTAAAAAAAAACTTTTCTGAGGCTAGTTCTTCTGTCTGTCTCAGATCCCATTTCTTCTTTTCCAACCAAAGACTCTGCTCCCATCATAAACATTGTCTCTCCAAATCATTTTCTCTTCTCTACTGGATCACTGTCACCAGCATTCGAACATGCCACAGTATTTGTCATTTTAAAAATTAAAAATAAAACAGACCTTTCTTAATCCTATCTTCCTCCACTTGCTGCCCTAATTCCCTTTTACTGCAAAATTCCTTTAAAGTTCTGTTTTTGTTTTTGTTTTACCTGCTAGTTATCTTTATCGCATTCCAATCTGAATGACTGGAATCATTGGAATCATTTCAGTGATTCCACTGAAACCAATCTTTGACCAATCTGGTCAAAGTCGCCAGGGACCCTCTCAGAAGAGTTCTTTCATACAGTTTATTATTGTATTTTGGATTTTATCTAATGACTTTACTTAATGATCCCAACCACAAGATCTATTTGTATTTAAAGTTTTAAGGTTAATTTTAAAGCTTTATAATAGTATTGTAGTTTAAAAATAGTTTTGTACACAAAATATGGAACATGGTTTATAAAGATACTAAGAGAATGTTAATATATTACAGAGAAAATGAGTGGTAACTTGGTAAAGATACATAAATTTAAAGATGAATAAAGTCAAGCTTTATTAATGTTAAGCTAAATAAAATACTTGAAACTATGTGCTTAAAAACACATCTACCTGAGTGAACTTGTACTTAGATGCTTTCCAAGACAAGCCCGTGATGAGACCACATCTGGAACATCTTGACTGCAGCCTTCTAAGATCCTGGGCGGAGGATGCAGCTAAGACTCTTGACTCACAGAAACTGTGAGATAATAAACATGTGTTGCTTTAAACCACTACATTTGTGGTAATATGTTACACAGAAGTAGAAAAGTAATACATAAGGGCATCAGATGAATAATGAATACTGAAAAGTGTATATGAGACTAGTGAAAATTCCATGTTTAAAAAGGTCGAGGGTTTTACAAATATTTGTAACTAACCCAAAAAGATATAACAAACTGTGACAATTCCCAGTGTTAATTTGGAATAAACATTTCTTCAATATTTCGTTATTTGACCATAATCTTGTTTGGCCAATTTAATCAGCTTCTTATAAAATATGTGTTTTAGAGGCAACCTACATAGTAGGTATTCCACCTAGTGGCAGGAGAAGCAATGTAATGGACCACAACATCAGCACCACTGCCAGACCAAAGCCTATTAAGTCACTTCTGAATAGGAGCTACCACATTTCCTTAATATTCCTTCTTTAATATCAGCTGCTGTGCTGCAAAGACTACAATGGTAAAAACTACAGGTAAATAGAATCCATTAGAGTTTCTCTATGAAATTATCTTTCAGCCTGGCTCTGGGATTCTGCTTCCTACACCAGCCTCTTAGTCGTTACCTCTACTCTGGCTATGATTTAAGAGCAGGTGTACCCCTCCAAGGATACACTGATTAACTCCACCATAAACAAAACTTACATTAAAAAAAAAAAAAGAAGTGATTCATCAATAAAAACCATGTAAAATATTAAGTACAAAGTTGTTTATATGTCTTTTGCTGTTGCTAATCACATATCCCTGGAAAAATTAATGAATAAGGAATAACTACTTAATAGTTGTCTCAATAAAATTGTCCTCTACTCTCCACTCTATCTTTTCCTCCTTCATTAACCATAGCTGTGACTTGATAAAATTCTATAGAATCTCAATGAGAACTGTCAACACAAAGCAACAGATTCTGGAATTTTAACTATCCTTTCACTTAAGAAGGAATAGAACCAGTTGACAGCAATGATGACCTACTTGTAGAGAAAAAAAAAAAAAGTCTAATATGATCCAAAAGAAACTTCAGAAGTTCCAAATGTGCTAAAAGTTAAGAATACCACAAAAGCAGCTTAACAAGTTAGAGGGAATCCGACTCAAATAGCTCAGTATGGAAAGCAAGCTCTTTTGCCCTAGTGAGGAAGGCAACTACGTAAGAAGGTGACTTTGAGGTCAAAACCAGTCAACTTGTCGCAGATGGTCAAGACATTCATTTTGGATAGTGAGAAAAAGTTTCTATACAGAAACATTTATTCCAAAAATTGTTCCTAGAAAGTTACAATTACATA
Source organism: Panthera tigris (assembly GCF_018350195.1). Taxonomy (NCBI): domain Eukaryota; kingdom Metazoa; phylum Chordata; class Mammalia; order Carnivora; family Felidae; genus Panthera; species Panthera tigris. The sequence goes on along the minus strand of NC_056663.1, from coordinate 81,628,997 downwards.
GCTTAAATGGTCTTAAAGTGTCCTAGTTTTTTTTTTTTTAAAGAGGTCTAACAAAAACAAAAGAACCAGTAGAGTGTCCTACTAATCTACACAAACAATTTTGAATATATTTGAAATTAATGTCAATTAAGAACAATAATTTCATCAAAAACCTAAAGTGGGAAAGAAATGTTAAGAAGAAACTGTGGAAAAACTTTTGACAACAACAAAACTTGGAAAGCCAAGTTAACCAGACTTAACAATCATTTAAAAAGAAATCTCGTAAATATAAATACATGCACATACATGAAAATTATGCTTTAGTTTTAGTTTATGTTTTAGTTGTAAAGGAGGGCTAAAAGTCTTAGCTAATGAATAATCAGGAAATGATAGGAATAGGTAAACATATATAGTATAGTGGAAACAACATCAGACCAGATGTCAAAATAAGACCAAGATCTGAATTTCACTTCTAATCTTGAGTTTAGGCAAATTACTTATCTGTGCTAAATGTTTACTTCCCCAAGTGTTGAATCATGTGAAATTGTCATTTTAAAAAATGTTTATTTTTGAGAGAGAGAGAGAGAGAGAGAGAGAGAGAAGGGGCAGAGAAAGAGGGGGAGAGAGAGAATGCCAAGCAGGCACTGTGATGCTCAATCTCATGAATCTTGAGATCATGACCTGAGCCAAAATCAAGAGTCGGATGCTTAACCAACTGAGCCACCCAGGCACCCGGAATTGTTATTTTTGTAGATCAAAAATAAAAGGAGGATAATTTTACTTCTGTATACTTTTTAAGCTTTCCTCATAGGAATGTTGTAATATAACAATAGAAGTGTCATTATTGCTCAATCCATAGGACACTTTAGTTTGAAACTTCTTATCCTTTCTACATAACCAGAGGCAAAATCTTAATTGAAATGTTCTCATGGCCTCTGTGATTTCACCTTCTTCAGATATTCTTCCTACCTTTCTCTTCTTTTCTTTGTCTTTCTGGAAACTCCTTGGCTGTTCCTTATGTGTTGTATTCCTCAGAGTGCTGTCCTAAAACTAGTCTCACAACACAGTTTAATTTACACAATTGTCTTACATAATCTTGTCCAGACCCATGACTTCAGATACCTCAAGTGGCCGTATGCTAATGACTTAAAATTTTTTATCTCCTTTGTAAGAGACAACTTCTGAAGGGACCAGCAAGGGACCTAGGAAGGCAAGGCAAGATAGAAAGATTCTACCACAAAAGCCACATAAGAAAGGTCTAGACTTTAAACGTGTCTCCTTTAAACAGAAGAGAATGGAATAGTTTGTGGTAGACCAATGTTCCTGCTGAAAATAACTGCAGGTAAAATACAACCATCATTATAGAGTTATCAGAGAGCTGCTAAGCAAGAAGAACTAGAGGGGGCCAGGATGTTGGGGAAGAGAAAATCTCAGAGAGGTTACTGGTCTTCACCTACTTCAATCATGGGCAGGGGGTGGGGCATTTATTGATTCTGGGATGAGACAAGATGCTGAGAATTGTGGTCTTGCCCAGGCAGAGAGTTGCTTCTTGAAGTCAGAGAAACATGCGGGGTTATTACTAGAAGTGTTTCAGAAAAGACAAAATTAGAGACTTCAAAAGCTTCAAGCACACATCTTTCCCCTCAAAATATTTGCCACACTGTGAAACTGCCTGAAATGGGAGGCTGAAGGGATAAGCAAGTGGTCTCTGAGAGCAGAACAGAGTTTCTGGTAATCTCTCAGGGCCAAGGAAACAAGTACTAGAGTCTAGAACGTGCCAAGGGGAAGGAACCCAGTGAATACATCAGGCTCCTCAAAGAAAGCCCTGAACAGCTGTGATGTAGGAATATTAAAGAATAGAGGTAGACAGAACGTTACCAAAACTACAACACAGCCCCAACTCAACTTGGAGACTGACAGGAATGAAGCTACCCAGTCTACTGCTCTAGCCCAGGAAAAAGCGAACTCTCCCTGAAGAGAGAAAATAGAGAGCAGCACTGTCCAGCAGAAAAATAGTGCAGCCACAAATGTGACCCATGTACACAATTTAAAATTTCCTAATAATTACATTTTCAAAAGTCAAAAGAAACAGGTCAAATTAATTTTATATTTAGTATATACAAAATAACACTTCACCATGTGATCAATATAAAAAGTTGTTAATGGGATACTTTACATTATTTTTTGTTGTACCAAAAAATTCAGCATTTTACAATTACGGCATACCTCAATTAGGATTAGTCACATTTCAAATGCTTAAAATTAAAAGTCACATGCAGCTAGTGGGACTGTATGAATAGCATAAATCTAGACCTGCAAAAACATTTTCTCCCAATGTCCAGCAATCAATGAAAAATTGCTATTAATATGCCTAAGAAATTAAGAGGCCAACATGAAGAAAAAAGACAGAAAATAGAAAATGAAAAGATAAATAATTTCATGTGAGTATTGGAATATATTTTTAAATGTAAATTATAGAGCTGAAAATAAAATATCTGCAATCAAGAATTCATCAGACTGATTAGTAAATTATCTATAGGAAAAGATAAAATGGACATATTCTTCAAAAAAATTATCAAAGCTAAAAAAGAAGAAATAGAAAATATGATTAGAACTGTGCCTGTTAAGGAAACTGCCTCATAATTTAAAATCTATCACAACACTCCAGTTCCAGATGATTTTGCCAGTCAATTCTTCCAAAAATTCAAAGAGAAAAGTGTATCAATTTTGCACAAAGCCTTAGAGAATAAAAAGAGGAAGAACGCTTTTAACTGTTTCTATGAAGGCACCACAAGATTAGTTCCAAAACTTGGTAAGGACATTAAGAAAGAAAATTACAGACTAATCTTTCTCATGACAACAAATAAAAAATTTTAGAACAAAATATTAGTAAATCAAATCAAATGATAAAGATAAAGGATAATATATCACAAGCAAATGGGGTTTATTCCAGGTATACGAGGTTAGAATATCATTTGAAAATTAATGTAATTGACTTCACCAATAGAAGAAGGGAGAAAAATAATACAATCATCTTGGTGATGCAAAAACAGCATTTCAAAAATTCAATACCCATTTATAATTTAAAAACCCTTAGCAAATAGGAACAGAATGCAATTTCCTTAATATGAAAAACAGCATCTTTCAAACAAATAACCTACAGGATTCATATACAATGGTGAAATCTTGAAAACTTTCTCAGTGAGATTATAAACAAAACCAGATTGCCACCACTTCTATTTAACATTGTACTGAAGGTTTTAAGCAGCGAAATATTGCAAGGAAAATGAAAAGAAATGGAGGAGAGAGAAGTAGAAGGAAGGAGACAGGATAAAAAGGATGCCAAAGGAAGAAAAAAATAACATTATTTGTAAATTATATGACTGCAGATCTAGAAGATACAAAAGAATCTATTAACTATTAGAATTAATAAGAAAATTTAACAAGGTCATTGGATACAAGGTCAACATAAAGGTATAACTAAAAGAGCAGGTAATTAGTGGAAAGATATAGTAGACTAATGGAACAGCTAAGAGACTTCAGAAGCAGACCCACACATTTACAGCCATTTGATTAATGTCAGAGATGACACTCTGGTGCAGTAGAGGAAAGACGGTCTCTTCAAATAATGATGCTGGATATTCTGGTCTTCCATTTGGGAGAAAAAACATAATTTTGACTCCCACAATTCCCACCATAAACAAAAATGAGCTCCAGTTGGATTTAGATCTAAATATCAAAGGTAAAATGTCAGGGGCGCCTGGGTGGCTTGGTAGGTTAAGCGTCCGACTTTGGCTCAGGTCATGATCTCACGGTCTGTGAGTTCGAGCCCCGCGTCGGGCTCTGTGTTGACAGCTCGGAGCCTGGAGCCTGTTTCAGATTCTGTGTCTCCCTCTCTCTCTGCTCCTCCCCTGTTCATGCTCTGTCTCTCTCTGTCTCAAAAATAAATAAACGTTAAAAAAAAAAAATTTAAAGGTAAAATGTCAGAAGCTTTTTTTAGAAGAAAATAAAACATGTTTGTAAACTTGGAGTAGATAAAATTTTTAGGACACAAAAAGTACTCATCGATAAATATTGATCAGCTATCTTAAAACTAAGAACTTCTGTTCATTAAAAGACACAATTAAGAAAGTGGAAAAAACAAGCCACAGACTGGAAAATATGCCTATCTCCAGCAAAGAACACCTATCTCGAGAATACAATATACACATATATAATATATAGATATAGATATAGATATAGATATAGAGATATAGATATACACACAATATACAAAGAGTATATACCCAACACATGTTCAACAGTGTATACTCAAATGTTCACAAGAGTACTAGTTATAATAGCCAGAGTATCCAAATACATATTGACAAATAGATTAAAAAATTGGAATAAATCACAAAATGGAATATTCTACAGTCAACGAGAATGAACAATCTACAACTACCCAATTACATAGATAACTGTCACAAACATGTTGAGTAAAAGGAGCCAGATGCAAAAAAGTACAGGCACAGGGCACCTGGCTGGCTCAGTCTGAAGAGCAGGCCACTCTTGATCTCAGGGTTGTGGGTTCAAGCCCCATGTTGGGAGTAGAGCTTACTTCAAAAAAAAAAAAAAAAAAAGTATAGGCACAATATGATTCCATCTTTATAAAGTAAAACATCACAAAATAAAAACAAAAAGATTTTAAAAACGCAGGTGAGAGTAATCCATATTGTTACAAGTCAGAATAATGATTAGCTTTGAGGAAGCATAAGGAAACATAAAGAGGGTTTCTGGATTTTTATTTGGTTGCTGGTTATATAGGTCTGTTTAGTTTGGGAAAATTCAGTGAGCTTTTCACTTATGATATATGGACTTTATTGTTTCAATATAAAAATTTTAAATTAAAAAAAAAAAAAAAAAAGACCCAGACCTTTCTGCTCTGTCATGCTGTGTGTCTATGTTGTCTGCAGCAGCTGCAAGCATCACGCTCTCACACAACAATATCCAAAAAGGCTTTCTCCTCTTTTAATTATGAAGAAAAATATTTTCCAGAAGCTATCAGATTTCTCATTGGCCAGGTCTGCATCACATGTCTATGCATTAACTGAAAGGGAAGTTGGAAATGGAGACTCGGGCATTTTCTATTTTTATTGTGGAAAGTGGTCTCTGTTGGCAGGGAATAAAGATGGAGGAAGAATGCTACATAAGGTAATCAACATTATCTGCTACCCAGGATTATTATTAGTGGCCTCTTAACTAATCTTGCCATAGCTACTTGTCTTCTTCCAATCTAAGCTTGGATTAGCAGCAGTCACTAGATAAAAATGTAAAGTTGAAAAACCTTTCATTAGCTTCTCATTTTAATAGGAATAAATCCACAATCCTGCATGATATGGTCTCTGCTTACCTCTTCAGCCTTATCCTGCATGGTCTCTCACCTATATTTTAGTCATATAACCTGCAATAATGCAAAAACAAATTTACATTGTATAGGAAACTGGTTCTGAGCATACTCCAAAGATCAAGAGATGACAGAAGTATTAATTGTATGTCACTGAAAATGGGTCAACTCTCATGGATATATATGGTCATGAATATCTTAGGGTTATATATGGGAGCAAAAATTTTTAAAAATTTTAATGATCTGCTTGGAAAACGAGAAAACAAAAGAGATAGAAAATCAGTGGCTCAATGCAGGAGGTATAAGAGCTAACAAGTGTGAATTCAGAAAGAACAGAGCAAACAGAGAGCAAAAATATGAAAGAATATAAGAGCACCTCCCAGAACTAAAGGACAGGTGCCTCCTTACTGATGGAATCCACTGAACCCCCAGCACAATAAAGAAAACACACACACCAAACACACACACACACACACACACACACACACACAATCATGGCATAGCAGCATGAAATTTCTGAACATGAAGGGTAAGGAGATTATAAAAGCTTCTATAGAGAAGAACCGATCACATGCAAAGCATCAGGAATCAAAAGTGGTGTTGTATTTCTCAACCGTTACACTGAAAACTATGAGGCAATGGAGAATGTGCTTAAAATTCTGATGAAAAATTATTTCCAAACTAGAATTCCATACCCAGCCAAATCATCCCTCAAGGGTGAGATTAAAATAAACTTTTCAGTCATGCAAGGTTTCAACAATTTTACCTCCCATGTGGAGGATGCATTCCACCGAAAAACGAAGTAAATCAAAAAGATGAAGACCTGGGATGCAGGAAACAAGGGATCTACCAAAAGAGAAGATGAAGGAAATTCCCAGGATGAGGTTGAAGGGATGTCTTAAGCAGATAGCTGTCAGACCGGGTCGTCTGAGAAACAGATACCAAGACATGCATAGAACTTAGAAATTAGAAATGCCAGAAATTTATTAGGGGAAACATCTGTGAGAGAACATGGGGAGGGAGACGGGGAGGCTGGAAGAACTGTCAGATAGTGATGCAGGTCTGACCCCAGGGGAAGGAGATAGGGAGGGAAGGTTGGAAAGTTGGGTGGACATGTGTTAGACTGCAGTGCAGTTCTAGGGAACGTTCAGCAAGGCCATCAGGGTTCAGCCAAGGTTGCCTGTCAGAGGACTCCAGAGTCCCCAGGAATGAGCTGCTTTCGTACCCCTGCTGTTTCGGTCACTGGCTGGGGGCAGACTGCAGGAGCACATGGGCTCTGCGCAAACATGGAGATGGATTTCAGAGAGCAGCAGCTGGGGCCATCAATCAGTTACTCCCCACAGTCAGAGATCTGAGAAGAATATTCTCATGGCCACCTGTGATGACTCTACAATGTGCCACGGTGGCTAGCCTAAACTACATTTCCCAGGATTCCCTTCCTCACATGTTTCTGGTTATGTGAGACACAAGGAATATTTTCATGCACAAGATTTGGAGGGCAGAAGTGAAGCAGCAGCCATTTGGTTTTTTACAAAAACTCGAGTTGAGGTAGGTGCTCTTGTAGATCACACGTGCTGTCACTATCTGCTGGTCCCCCTTACTGTCATCGGCATGCAGCCAGGCATGTAACTGCTCCACCTTCCTCCTGCAGTTCTCGGACTCCTGGGACAGGTGTGTTTACTCCATAATGAAGGGCATCCGTTTCTTCTGCAGGACACTCACATCACAAGGTTGGAGGCAGTGAGAACTGAGGTGGATTCTAATTCATCTAGTTTGTGCTGATGTGTTTCAGCTTCTCTTTGCTCTCCACCACTCTATGTTCATGTTCACTTTTGACTTCCTATGCTGTGAATTTCAAGCCCCAGCATCAGACATGAAAGCAACACCCTTAGAATTTACCCATCTTCCACTGTGTAAAGTAAAATCCCTGTATAAACACCCTATTACATACCTCCACCCACCCTCTCCACACACGTATACACATACGTATATGTGTGTGTGTGTGTGTGTATGCTGTATGCACATGTACACACACACATACACACACTCTAGTGCTCTGCTTCTCTGACTGAATTTACACTGACACACTGGCTGAGCTGGAGATCCAGGAGGGATGTCTTCAAGAAAAACGTGGAACCGAGAGAGGACACATGACTGTTTCAAAAGATATTTTAATCATAAAATACCTAGGAATAGATCTAACCAAAGAGGTGGAAAATCTATACACTGAAAACTATAGAAAGTTTATGAAAGAAATTGAAGAAGACTCCAAAAAATGGAAAAAGATTCCATGTTCCTGGATAGGAAGAACGAATATTGTGAACATGTCGATACTACGCAAAGCAATCTACATATTCAACGCAATCCCTATCAAAGTAACACTAGCTTTCTCCACGGAGCTAGAACAAACAATCCTAAAATTTGTATGGAACCAGAAAAGACCCCAAATAGCCAAAGCAATCTTGAAAAAGAAAACCAAAGCAGGAGGCATCACAATCCCAGACTTCAAGCTATACTACAAAGCTGTAATCATCAAGACAGTATGGTACTGGCACAAGAACAGAAACTCAGATCAATGGAATAGAATAGAGAACCCAGAAATGGACCCACAAACATATGGCCAACTAATCTTTGACAAAGCAGGAAAGAATATCCAATGGAATAAAGACAGTCTCTTCAGCAAGTGGTGCTGGGAAAACTGGACAGCAACATGCAGAAGAATGAACCTGGACCACTTTCTTACACCATACACAAAAATAAACTCAAAATGGATGAAAGACCTCCATGTAAGACAGGAAGCCATCAAAATCCTTGAGGAGAAAGCAGGCAAAAACCTCTTTGATCTTGGCCGCAGCAACTTCTTACTCAACACATCTCCGGAGGCAAGTGAAACAAAAGCAAAAATGAACTACTGGGACCTCATCAAAATAAAAAGCTTCTGCACAACGAAGGAAACCATCAGCAAAACTAAAAGGCAAACCGACAGAATGGGAGAATATTTGCAAACGACATATCAGATAAAGGGTTAGTATCCAAAATCTATAAAGAACTTATCAAACTCAACACCCAAAAAACAAATAATTCAGTGAAGAAATGGGCAAAAGACATGAATAGACACTTCTCCAAAGAAGACATCCAGATGGCCAACCGACACATGAAAAAATGCTCCACATCGCTCATCATGAGGGAAATGCAAATCAAAACCACAATGAGATACCACCTTACACCTGTCAGAATGGCTAACATTAACAACTCAGGCAACAACAGATGTTGGCGAGGATGTAGAGAAAGAGATCTCTTTTGCATTGCTGATGGGAATGCAAGCTGGTGCAGCCACTCTGGAAAACAGTATGGAGGTTCCTCACAAAACTAAAAATAGAACTACCCTACAACCCAGCAATTGCACTACTAGGCATTTATCCACAGGATACAAGTGTGCTGTTTCGAAGGGACACATGCACCCCCATGTTTGTAGCAGCACTATCAACAATAGCCAAAGTATTAAAGAGCCCAAATGTCCATCAATGGATGAATTGATAAAGAAGATGTGGTATATATATACAATGGAGTACTACTCAGCAATCCAAAAGAATGAAATCTTGCCATTTGCAACTACGTGGATGGAACTGGAGGGTATTATGGTAAGTGAAATTAGTCAGTCAGAGAAAGACAAATATCTATGACTTCACTCATATGAGGACTTTAAGAGACAAAACAGATGAACATAAGGGAAGGGAAACAAAAAGAATATAAAAACAGGGAGGGGGACAAAGCATAAGAGACTCATAAATATGGAGAACAAACAGAGGGTTACTGGAGGGAGTGTGGGAGAGGGGATGGGCTAAATGGGTAAGGGGCCCTAAGGAATCTACTCCTGAAATCATTGTTGTACTACAGGCTAACTAATTTGGATGTAAATTTTAAAAAATAAAAAATAAAATAAAATTAAAAAAGGCATTTTATAGGTCGGCAAGAAAATTCAGGGATATACTGATACTGATAACATTTTAAACATTAAGAAAAAAAGGAGGCAACTATTAATTCCAGAAAAATGAAATTATACATATAAAGGAAATTTAAGCATAGGACATGACATGAATCAGATATGAACAATACTTATGTGGTCATAATAATGAAAATGTGCATAATCAGCAAATACCATGAAAAGTCACACCAGGAAGATGAAGAGAAGGGAAGTCTATGAGAGAAGAAATAGAATTATAGGGCTAAATCCCAATATTTCATAGTTAAGACACCATTAGATCATGTCTTTAAATACAGATAGGTACCCATACATTCCGAGTTGTATGTATGTAGTATAGAAATCTATGTACACATATTATTTAGAAATATGAAAGCAAGTACATGAAAAAAAGCTAAAATAACTAAGAGGATTGCTCCTAAGGAGTGGGATACGAGTGTGGGATAGGGAGATAGGTGCTACTACTATAAATGCTGTCACAATCCTTTCAGACTTTTAACCTATGTACATGTTTCACTATAGTAAAAATACACTTAAACTTCAAAGTTAAACTCAAAAAGGGAAGCGTAAAAAATTCAAAGTTAGGGTAACTGAAAATTAAAGACTAAGACTCATAAAGCTGGCAAAAACAAACAAAAAAAATAGAGGCAAAATTTGACAATATCAAGTCTAACCCACTTAGAGTTCCAAAACATGCACTAACTGGGGCGACTGGGAGGCTCAGTAGGTTAAGCACCCAACTTCAGCTCAGATCATGATCTTGTGGTTTGTGGACTTGAGTCCTGAGTCAGGTTCTCTGCTGTCAGCACAGAGTTGGCTTCACATGCTTGGTCTCCCTCCCTTCCCACCCCTCTCTCTAAAATAAATAAACATTAAAAAAAAACAAACAAAAAAACCACGAAAAACAAAAACAGGGTGCCTGGGTGGCTGCGTTGGTTTAGCATCAACTTCAGCTCAGGTCATGATCTCACGGCTCATGAGTTAAAGTCCCACATCGGGCTCTGTGCTGACAGACAGAGCCTCGAGCCTGCTTTGGATACTGTGACTCCCTCTCTCTCTGTCCCTCCCCTGCTCATGCTCTGTCTCTTTCTCTTCCTCTCTCGAAAATAAACAACCAAAAATCCCATGCAGCACTAACCTACTACTAAGGATGCATACATAGGTGGTAAAACTATAAAGAAAGCTAAGAAATTACTATAAAAAAGTTAGCAATACTGGTTACCTCTAAAGAGCAGAGAAAGGATTGTGATAGTGAAGGAAAGAGGTATACTCCCAACTTCTGGGATGCTCATAAGGTTCTATTTCTTACACTAAATAGGTTATATACACATATAAACTGTATGAGTGTTTTGTAAACTTTGGGGAGGAGGGAGCACTAAGCACATGACTGAAACTCCAGCACACAGTTGTAGAACTTCTCATACTACATATAAAGGTTAGCTTTTTCCTAGTCCTTGTTATTCCAAATGAATTATAATATGCTGTTAAATGAGCTCTAAAATAAATGAATGTTTATTTCATTTACAAGGATAACATTGATCTTTTATCCCAGAACAAAAATGAAGTAATTTGTATGTACAGCAGATCTGAGAAAACGTTATGCAAATATATACAATTTTGGACTTTTCACATACATGAGTAATTTTTAAGTAAATTAAAAAGTACATTAATTATATCCCCTAAATCTTACAAGAAGGAAAGGCTAGAGATAGCTTTAAGCACACGTCAGTAATGCATCTAAGCAAACAGGCTGTTTAATGGCCTACCATTTTATTGTAAAGCATTGAAAAACAACGGGAAAAACAGGAATTTAAGATCCGAAAAAATCACTATAAAATGCTTTTTATAATAATCATTTAACCACCAAGTAAAAAGTTGCTTGTTTAAAAAAATTCCAGTTAAAGAAGGATACATGGAGACCCAATTATTTTTTAAAAAGAACTTTCAGGGGCATCTGGGTGGCTCAGCCAGTTGAGCGTCCGACTCCTGATTTTGGCTTAGGTCATGATCCCAGAGCAGCAATATCAAGCCCTTCATCAGGCTCTGTGCTGCCACTCTCCCCCACTCTTGCTTGCTCTCTCTCTCTCTCTCTCTCTCAAAATAAAAAAAAATTTTTTTAATTAAACATTCAATTTGGTAATGCATCTTTAAAAAGTCTTTTCACAATCAAGCTGCCTTCAAAAGGACTATTAAAAAGCTAACTAGGGCAAGGCCTATAAGAAGCAGGTGACAAACTCAAGTTACATTTAATTAAGAGACATCTAAAATTTTCACTGTAAGGGCGTCACAATTATATGATAGCAATGAATAAAAAACAGAATTCTAACTTCTATATAATCATAAATATACTTTCAGGAGATGTGGGGCTCTGAAGCAACTAGAAAGGTAATGGGAAGTATTTAGAAGTGGATGAAAGAGGCATTCATTAATTAGGGCTGATTCCAAGTTTTCTGGCCTTATGACTTTTCTTTTTCCATGAGATAATAATAGTTCATAACAACTAACATGTTTGGAACACTTACTCTTTGCCAGGCATTCTTTTAGGAGTTTTACACGTACTGATTTATTCTAGTAATACATGCAACAGTCCTACGACGTACACTATTTTCATCTTCATTCTATACACAAGAAATCTGAGGCACAGAGAAGGCAAACTTCCCAAGGTTCATAGTGAAGTGGCAGTGCAGGAACTCAAACCCCAGCAGATGACTCCCAAGCCCATTGCTCTTGGATCTTTATCAATCCAAAGACATAAATGTATAGCCAATAGTTATGTGTAGTTAAACCCAATTTCAAAAGATTATATGGAAAAGCATAGTGGTGGATGCTTTTACAGCCTAGAAAAACATTACCAGTTTTCAAGGCTTTGCTCCTTTCAACTACCATTTATTGAGCTGCTACCATGTGCCAGACACTTAACATACATTTATTTTAATCCTTCCGACACCACATCCCTAATTTACAGCTGAGGGACCTAGAGTTCACAGAGAGGTTATATAGTTTGCTGAGGGTCACCTCACTGGTGAAGGAGGAAGCCAGGATTTGAAAGCAATTTCCCTGCCAAAACTGTGAACATCAAAGTAATAAAATAGTCTTAAAATATGTCTGTCTGGAATAAAAATAAAACAAGAATATATTCTAAGATGAGTACAAGTGAATAAATATTGGCAATTCAGAAAGCTACAATACTGTATATTCTTTAAAGAGATGTGGAACTATACTGGGGAGAAAATAGGAAAATACCTCAAGTGTGTGAAAAGTCCCACAATATTCACTGTTTTCTATTAGTGATAGTACCTAGAAGTAAAGCACGACAATGGGAACAAATGAAATTCTGGTTACAGGTCTAGGCAAAGGTCAAAACCCATGATACATCCCGGGTTACATTAATAATTACAATGTAAACATCTCTAGTATTCTCAATAACAGGTTTCAAAACAGCTGAAGTAGCTCGCCCACACATATAAATTTTGTCTGCCAGATCTGTGATTTCCATTGATCTCATAATTCACATATATAATAGATTTTGTTTATGGAAGTATTTTAAAAACTCAAAAAACTCACCTTATAATTTATTTTCAAAAGTGTTTATCCAAATCTGGAATATCTGTCTAGAATAGTTCAGGTGGAGTTATACAAAATGAATATTTTGGAGCAAGAAGTAATGAATTTTATTTTATATAGATTTTAAAAGCTCTGAAGTAACTATATAACTTATTGCTTAAATACTATGAAATTTGACTTCATCTTGATGTGAATTACTACAATTTTAAGAAAAATGTTAACTTGTTTCCTAAAACTGCAATCAGTGACAACTGAGTAGAAAAAGCAAAGCCATTTTTGTTCTATTCACATGCACCAACAAACAGCCCAGTGGGGAAATGGCAGTGTGCCAGGTTGCCTTGTGAGCAATTAGGCTTCGTGGCAATCAGGAGACTCAGGAGTCTTAGGCCCTTAGAAAACTAGTATGTTAAGGACGTGGTGCTTTCACTTCGCTTTCCGAGAAACGTATGCGAGATATATCTTGTGTAGAGGACAATTTCTTCCATCTTCAGGACTGAAAGGTTAAGACAACTAGTAAGAAGCGAATTGGGGAAAACATGAGAGATTAGTCAGAATCATTGCCTATTGGACCTTATGACTAAATGTAATAACTGGTCCCAGGTAGACAGTAAATTCATCCTAATAATCAGAAGTAACGATAACTAAAAGATTCTCAGGATTGTTATGAAATGCACTTATAAGTGCATTTTAATTGGTCAAGAAATTCAGAATGGAATTCACAGGCAAACAAACTGAAATTATCTATGAAAAAGAGTTGAAATGGGTAAAAACCCAGTATCAGCAGAGATGTGTGTATTTACTCTTATTAACCGGTACATGGAAAGTTTCAAAGAAAAAAAAAAAACGAACGATTCAGATATACCTTACAGGAGATTGTGGGCATCAACTTCCATTTAATGAAACTTAAAAAAAAAATTTTTTTAAGGTTTATTTATTTTTGAGGGAGAGAGAGACAGAGAGCAAGTGGGGGAAGGGCAAAGAGAGAGAGGGAGACACAGAATCCGAAACAGGCTCCAGACTCTGAGACGTCAGCACGGAGCCCAATGTAGGGCTCAAACCCACGAACCATGAGCTCATGACCTGAGCCGAAGTTGGAACTTAACCGACTGAGCCACCCAGGTGCCCCACCATCTAACTAAATCAAAGCCAAAGTTCCCCATTATCTGGTAAATGCTTTTTCTTTTTGATGTTTTATGAGTCTGAATGAAAGGCAGAGACTGCGAATACACTGGACCCCATTTTGTAAGTTTGCGGTCTGTGCCTAATATGACACCCAGAAGCATAATAAGAATAAAAATGAATGAAGTGAATGCGATTAGAAATGAAAACAATCAATGTAAGGATCCATAAGTATACTTTCTAATATATTTCTTGGTTACAATAATTATGTAGGGTCATTTGAAAACTTTTACTAATATTGTCAAAAAGCCACCATATTTGAGTATCTGAATTTCAAGTAGGATACAGGACAAATTTACGATACTTTTACAGTCATCAAGCCAAGACACACTTCACTTTATAAATAAAATAGATTTTAAAGGGCAAAAGTCAACATTCAAATTAATCCTTCTTTATATCAAAGGCTCATTATTTCTCACCTTTAATATTTTATAATTTCATTTAAAGTTTTTCATTATTTTGTAGTACATAAACATACAAGGCTTTTCTCTACTTCTTGATGTGCCTGTGACGATCATGTAATACACATCTATAACAACTTATTCTATAAACAGAAATCCTTACAAATTTAAAATGTAAAGACCAACTAATGTTTCACTACACTCAGAAAACACAGAGTCTTTATTCCAAGAGGAACTTTTACTAAAAAAATGATGTGTGAACAGCAGACACTGATGTTCACACAAGCATACTACAGACAACCCAGCAGGCGGTTTTCTGTTTTTTTTGGATTATGCTCTGGAGGTGCTGGCACAATGGAATTTCAATACCATAATTGCTTATTTCTCTGTATCTTTAAAATAACAGGTAAAGAAAAAACATCAACTACAAAAATAACAAAACAAAAAATGTTTTTAATTCTTCTTTTCAAAGGATGTAATTTATAACCATTACACAAATAGAGAAGAAGCACAAAAGGGGGAAAAAAGAAATAAAGTAATGTTCCAAAGGTTCAGTTTACAAGGACCTCACACTAAGTTTTTTTTTTTTTTCTCTTCTCTGCAACTCTTACTAGAAACAGTATTATTTGCTAAAAATGCACTAGCTGCCAAGAGCCATGGTCCATCTAAAGCAAAATGCTTAAGATGGAAACAGAGTGTTAATACAGAAAAAAGAGCAAGATTCAGTATACAAATTTCTGTAAAACCTATTTAAAAAAAGAGTAAGATGAAGTTTTGATTTTGGTATCTTTTTGACTAAAAAATAACTGTGGTCATAGATAAAATACTAAAACATATAGTACTTTATTACAACAAAAAGATATAATCAAATTTCAAACTTTCTAATTAAACCTTTTTTCTGTAAGTTATTGGGAATTCAACACTAGTCTTGGTTCACATGATAGAACAATGGGAAAATTTTCCGAATGGTTGAACACTAACCCTGACAAGTGTGGAGAGCCAACTACAATACATTATATGGTAGCATAACCTGCCACCCACGTTGCTGAGAGAACAGCTTTCAAACACATGCACTGAGCTGTAAAACCACAAAATCCCTTATTACACATTGTTTCATACTCTAGGTGAAATATACCATCAATTCTTTCCATTATAAATCTTTTTTTATTACTATTTTTTGAAGCCCATTTAACAATCTGACTGTCTTTTTCTTACAATGTAAAAGATGCCTTTGTAAAAAGTAAAATGCAACAGGAATGTCATCACCCTACTACAATATTTCAATGAAGGCTGATATCTGCTGCTCAATTTCTCATAGCTTATTCTGGGGATCCATTTACCTAAAATGCATTTTAAGCTAATGTTCTTTTTGTATTTCCTTTAAAGACCAAGCCTATTGATACTGGTTCACTAAGTTTCTTAGAGCATTTGAAAATATTTACTTTAAGGAAAACTGATCTATTGCTTTGGGGGTTCTTTAATAAAATACATGATTTTTGTCATTACTAAAAAAGAGAGGGAGAGAGAGAATTAAAAACAAATAGTCAAAATTTGTCATGGAGTGAATGTTTCCTCTCTCTGTCTCTTCTCAACATTCCTCCTTCCCCCACCCTGGCGCAAATCCAAACCTATACCAAAAAACAAACAAACAAACAAATCCATTTTAGAGTCAAAGATATAATGGTACCCTGACAATATGTGTCTTACATTGGTATAACATGTAAATGAAGCAAGACTGCAGGATGACAAACATGTTTCATCCTCATTACAGCACTGCTTTGTCAAAGATGTGTTCTTACCTTCCAGAAAAGAGCTCACTGCAATAATGGCTATCAAATCTGTACAAAAGGGCTTGATTTACAGACTGGGAAGGGTGAAAAACAAAACAAAACTTAGACGCTACTTTTACAGAGATTCAAAGACACTACTACTTTGTAGAGATTCAAGATAGCTAAATCATTTCTAAAACTATCTGTGTCTAACAACTGGCCTGTTTCATTTCTTTCCAAAATTCTCCCTCCTATCCTTTACATTTCATTCCCCCCAATTCCTGCCCACCATGACCCCCCTCCAGCCACAGTCTGCTAACTGAATCACAGCATTCCAGGACAGGACATAACAGTTTCTTCTGGGGTTTTCATTTGCAATGTTGTTGGCAAAGAGAACCCTATTTGTAAGTGTTCTATTATACTAGCAAGGTCAATTAGTCCTGTGAACTCCTGGTCTTTCTGCCTGATAGCTTGGTGGATTATTCAAGTGGGACTGTTCATAACCCATAACTGAATGCAGCCAATTAACCTCAGAAACATAACAATACTAGTATCTAATGGGATTTTAAGCTTATCTTAACAACATACCACAGTAATGTCATTTTTCCCACATTGGTGGAATATTATTTGATGGAAACTCTACATTCTCCCCAAATTGAATTAATTTGTAAGTTACAATATACAAATTATATAGAGTAATTAAAAAAAAGTTTAAACAGCTTTATTGCTATATAATTCACATACCATACAATTCACCCATTTAAGTTTATTTATTTATTTTGAGAGAGAGACAGATAGGCAGCGCACACCCATGAGCTAGGGAGGGGCAGAGAGGATGCAGAGAGAGAATCCCAAGCAGGCCCCATGCTGTCAGCATGGAGCCCAACAGGGAGCTCGAACCGATGAACTATGAGATCATGACCTGAGCCAAAATCAAGAGGTGGACTCATGCTCAACCACCTGAGCCACCCAGGCATCCCACAATTCACTCATTTAAAGTGTACAATCCAATGTGCATCTATCACCACAATTCTTTTGTTTGTTTGTTTCAAGTTTTTATTTAAATTCTAGTTAGTTTACATATCGTATAATATTGGTTTCAGGAGTAGAATTCAGTGATTCATCACTTACACGCAACACCCAATACTCATCTTATACCCACCACCCATCTAGCCCATCCCCCACCCATTTCCCTCCACCAACCCTCAGTTTGTTCTCTATAGTTAACAGTCTCTTATGGTTTGGGGCGCCTGGGTGGCTCTGTCGGCTGAGGGTTCAGCTTTGGCTCGGGTCATGATCTCATGAACCATGAGCTCAAGCTCCACGTCGGGCTCTGTGCTGACAGCTCAGAGTCTGGAGCCTGTTTCAGATTCTGCGTCTCCCTCTCTCTATGCCCCTCCCCTGCTCGTGCTTTGTTTCTCTCTCTCAAAAATAAATAATATTAAAAAGAATTTTTAAAAAAATGAGTCTCTTGTGGTTTGCCAAATTACATAATTTCTGTTACAAGAAAGTTCACCATAAAGATGTTGAAGCTTTTAAAAAATAATCAAAATAAAAAATAATAATCCTCCATTATGCCTATATATGCTTCTATGGTTCATACAACTAAATTTATATAACTAAATAAAGAATAGGAGAATCCTTTGTTTTTCTAAATATTTATTTTCAGAGGGAAAGAGAGAGGATGAGCAGGGGAGGGGAAGAGAAGGGGGAGAGAGAATACCACTTCACACTTAGATCTGCTGACAGCACAGAGCCCACTGAAGGGCTCAAACACACCAGCTATGAGATCATGACCTGAACCAAAATCAAGAATCGTTCACTTAACTGACTGAGCCACCCAGGCACCCCAAGAATCTTTTATTGTGCAATATCCACTGCTCCTATCAAGATTTCTCCCAAGATGCAAAAAAACACTACTACTCTCTCAGAAGCTATGTGGAAATTAATTTGCATTATACTTCAAATATTCAAAAAGTCTTTAGTTGTCAAATATTACTTAATTTTTAAAACAACAAAAGAGAGTTTGCATTATTTGAGTGCTTACTATGTAGCATGAAATATGAATCCATACTTTGCAAACTATCTTAATTATCTCAGGAATCCAATGAAAAAGGCATTTCCCTCCCTATTCTATGTATGAGGAACCTGAGGCTTCAAAGGTGCTAAATACGTTCCCAAGTTTCACACAGCTAATAAGTTGCAAAAATAAGGGATGTAAAACCAGATCAGTCTAGTTTGCCAAATTGTAGTCTTTCAACATCACTTGGCCTAAAAATTATGAGATAACACTGAGTCATCTCCCAGGATCACCTGTATTGCCAATCTTCAAAACCACCATATAAAAGAATGATATCTAATTATAACTGAGTAACAACCAGAAAGAAATGAATGAATGGATGAATGGATGAATAAATGAATGAATGAATGAATGAATGAATGAATGAATGAATGAATAAGGGTGTTTTGATATCCATATAATCATATCAACACTAAAGTTTTACTAAAGGCAAGACAGTATTTTTTTTCATATCACTTCCAATCCAAATGCACTCTCACATGTATGAATGGACATGCGATCTTCCACACACAGACCAGTATAACTACCTGCCCACATACATGCAATACACAAAGTCATCCAAACTGTCACACCTAATACTCCGATTTCTAAGCCAAAAGTATTTTCTGTTATGCCAGGTCACAACGAAGTGAAAAGCTGCCTTAATACTGCAGGTATCAAGATATCAGATTTCTTTTCAAAGAAGGATTTTTAAAATAAGCTGAATAACTTTTTCATACAGTAATGTTTTTAAAAACTATTTGGTCTAGTAAGGCTACTTAACATATATTCTAGCAAAAATCATACTGTGATTACCTCTGTTTTTGCTTTACCAATTTCAAACAGAAATAACTTGTTCAATCATTAAGCCAAACTGTCCTAAAAGCAAATGCCTATTAACAGGAGCACAGCCTGTGTGCATTCCCAAAACTCAATCACTATTCCCAACTTCCCTGCTATGGGAGCTTTCAGATTGGCCAGAGTTGACTCTCAGGGCTTCACTCACTGCTTAGTGGAAATATTTGTAAAAATATTTGTGCAATTAGGATAAACAGAGCTTTTATGAAAATACTGGCTTAGCTAAAAGTAATGACAGTTAAGATGTGCATAAATGGCATTTTTAAATGTCCATTTATTCCCCCCTACTCTATAAGTTTATTATGATAAATGTTGCATCAGTTTGAAAGAATATATTCTGCAAAGAAAGTAGAAGGGCTGAGAAGCAGAATTCAGAGTCCTCAATATTAAGTCAGCTTTGCTTACTTTTTAAATAAATCAAATAAAAATAAATTGTGTTCTATAAACAGAAAAAAATTTCAATAACAGAGTGCAAAATCAAAGGATGTATCTAAGTTAGTAAACTATTGCCTTAATTAGTAAAGAAAGATCTAATATATTGACGCAGTGGATCAACATGTGATCCAACAGATCTTATACTATTAACTAGATCATATCAGGAAAATTAAAATTGCCAAACCATTTATTCCCTTTTAAAAGGCACATAATACCAATGCCACTGATGCTATAGTTTCAAAGAACTGAATCTGTAATGGAAATCTCATTAAAATAAAAAACAAAAACTAGAAAAGTGCATGGGACATATGCTCTATCCAATTCTGGACAACTGATTTTGAAATGCAAAATATCAACCTTAATTAAAAAAGAAAAAAAACAGCTCACACAGTAAAGAACTGAATCCAAGATGACTTACCTACTCTCTGTTATTAGAGCATGCCTTAAAAAAGAGAAGACATTTATCTAGCATTTTCAAACCTTGTGCAATCATGTATGAGTAAGGATAAAGCGGCCATTATAAAACTGAAGTGAAAAAGATATATGGAGGGGCCCCTGGGTAGCTCAGTCGGTTAAGTGTCCGACTCTTGATTTTGGCTCAGGTCATAATCTCGCGGTTTTTGAGTTTGAGCACCACACTGGGCTCTGTGCTGACAGGGTGGAGCCTGCTTGGGATTCTCTCTCTCCCTGTCTCTCCACCCCTCCCCCACTCATATTTCCTCTCTCTCTCTCTCTCTCTCTCTCTCTCTCTCTCTCTCAAAATAAATAAAGTGAAAAAAAGATATATAGAAGGATATAAATTTACATTGACTGAAAAAACAATGTATTTGGTATGTTGCAGATGTTTTTACACAGCTTAATCTCATTTAATCTTAACAACCACCCAAACAAAATAGGTATTGTGATTCTTATTTTTTAAAGTAAACAGAGAAAGAACAGAGAAAGTGCCCTATATCACAAAATAGAGAAGTAATAGTACCAAGATTGCAACTCTGATCTGACTACAAAACCTATGATTAAAGCAGCATGTGGCAAAGACAATCTAGAAACATATTCCTTCCTCTGGCGTAGGCCTCATCCTTCTGTCCCATTTTGAGTACAATATTTAAAACCCAGATTGCAGATTATGAAACAGCCTGGGTTTTTGCACCCCCCCCCCAAAAGCCAAGGTTAGAGAACTCTGCGTTCAATAGCGAGTACAATATGACTCTGGGGGAATAGCAGCAAGTTTCAAATAACTACAAATTCAGGTTAAATGGAGTTCAGTGAGTCATGATAATTCCATGCCACTGATAATCCTGATCTTAGTCAAGAGAATTTTCAAATTTGAATTCCATACTTGCCTTAGACAATTCTCTTTCAACACAAGGCAACTCTTCATACAAGGTAAGTATTTTAAAGCAGGGAACACCTCTCAGTGCCTTTCACTAATTTTCTACAGAGAAATAGTAAAATTTTTAAATAGATAAAGCTAACGCTCAACAACCAGATTTTACAAACTAGCTGAGAATAATTTTGAGGGTTTTTTTTTTTTAATCCTTTTATTATCTTAAATGTGAAGCAGCTACCTAAAACGCTAAGGTAGATGAGTGAAAACAGATTTCTTTTCATTCCTCAGTTTGTTCTCATTCCTTGAAGTACCTTCCTTATCATACTTAACTTGAGCTTATCACCTTTGGGCCATGATAAGAGGTAAGTTATGAGTCTCCTGGATTCTCCCTAGTAAATTACATTTCCTTTTTTCATGATCTCTAAGAGCACATGCTTATACCAGAAAATGGGGGTGCTACGGTAGAATCAGTTTAAAAACTAATCTGCCTTGGACCCTTTCCTTCAGGAAAGCTAACAACAAATCCCCCCCCCCCCCCACACACACACACTATCTTTAAAGTAAATACAAGGGCCACTGCATAAACAACAACAAATTGCACAAATGTTAACTAAACACCTATGCGCCAAGTACTTAGGCTTGAGGGGTATCAAGACAGATACTATCCTTGTGCTAGTGGAAGCTATCAAAGATTTATGGCAGCTCATAAGAAATATGCCATACTAAAATCAACAACACAAGAAACAACAGGTGTTGGCAAGGATGTGGAGAAAGAGGAGCCCTCTTGCACTGTTGGTGGGAAAGCAAACTGATGCAGCCACTCCACAAAAGAGTATGGAGTTTTCCTCAATAAAAAGTTAAAAATATGTGATGAGCACCAGATATTGTATGGAAGTGTTGAATCACTGAATTGTACACCTGAAACTAATATCTGTATGTTAACTAACTGGAATTTAAATTAACACTTTAAAAAAATTGGGGCGCCTGGGTTGCTCAGTCGGTTGAGCGTCCGACTTTGGCTCAGGGCATGATGTCATGCTCTGCGAGCTCGAGCCCCGCGTCGGGCTCCGTGCTGACAGCTCAGAGCCTGGAGCCTGTTTCGGATTCTGTGTCTGCCCCTCCCCTGCTCATCATGCTCTGTCTCTCTCTGTCTCAAAAAAAAAAAAAATTTTTTTTTTTTTTTAAATTGAAAGAAGACGTTACTTGTCAGAAGGAAAAAAAGTTAAAAACAGAACTACCTTACAATCCAGCTATACTATTAGTATCCAAGAAATACTATTAGGTAATTCCCCAAAGAATACAAAAATACTAATCAAAGGGATATATACACTCTGATATTTACAGCAGCATTATCTATAGCCAAATTATGGAAATAGCCCAAATGTCCACTGACTGATGAATGGATAAAGAAGATATGGTGTGTATACATATAATGTATATGCACACACACACACACACACACACACACACACACAGGAATATTACTCAGCCATAAAAAAGAATGAAATCTTGCCATCTGCAACTACCATGGATGGACGTAGAGGGTATTATGCTAAGTGAAATAAAGGCAGGCAGAGAAAGACAAACACAGTATGATTTTACTCGTATGTGGAACTTAAGAAACAAAACAAATGAGCAAAGGTGGGGGGAGAGACAGAGAGAGAGAGAGGGAGGCAAAGAAACAGACTCTTAACTATACTCTTAACTACAGAGAACAAACTGATGGTTACCAGAGGGAGGTGGGTGAGGGATGGGTTAAATAGGTGATAAGGAACAAGGAGTGCACTCTTTGTGATGAGCACCAGGTGATGTATGGAAGTGTTGAATCACTTCACTGTACAGTTTAAATTAACATTACGCTGTATATTAACTGGAATTTAAATAAAAACTAAAAAAAATATATTCCATAAAATTACTAAATAAATGGCAGAAGGGTAAGTTTAGTGCATAAAAATATATATACAATTATTAAGTAGGTTACAAATTTGGCTCCATGGTTCCTGGCAGCCAAAGCAAAGTGGGTATCATTACTGGTTGTGACATGGTATAGAGGCTCTTCTACTTATAAACAGATTAGTTTCCAAAGAGCTATCATAAGTCGATTTAATCACATATGCAAATTTTTAACTACAAAAGCAACTGCTGATATCATCTACTGGTGACTAACAGAGTTGCCATACTTTGTCCCCCAATCACTGCTCCCTCACAACTGGTAGGTTTTTCATATCTACCAAAGTCCCTATGCTGAAGGGTCTTGAGCAGAAGAACCTGTGTGTATGTGTATAGTAACAACCCAAATGCCTTCCTGAATTCAGATCTGAAGGAAATTTTTACTCTGGATCTGTATTAAAAGGCCACTTTGAGATACAGTGGACTACATCCTTGACAATGTTCCTAACAGAATTACAATAATAACTTTTCTTATTTCCTAGATGTCTCAATGTAGGCCTATGGATTACCACTAAAGAGAACTTCTATAAAAGCAATTTTATAAAATAATGTAGCCAAAATATAATATTTATAATAGCTAAAGAAATGCATGTCTTTCAAGCGGCTCCTAATAAGAAAGAAAGAAAGAAAGAAAGAAAGAAAGAAAGAAAGAAAGAGAAAAGAAAAGGAAAGAAAAGAGGAAATTCAACTCTTGCAGGAACAGTCTAAAGATCTAAGAATGAGCTTTTAAGACCATTGGCATCACACTCATTGCTTACACAAGTTTTGTGTGTAACACCACTTTACTGTAATTCATAAAATAGGGAAATAAAGCTTTCAGATTAAGTTTTGAGGTTTTAGTAATTATATCTAAAATAAGTATAGTAGTTAGTGGACAATGAAAACAGATACAATTCTTTTGAAAGGGGCTATTTATTTTTCTCATGAATCTCAAAGAAACTGCAATTAGAGGAATAAGTCAAAGGCCACTGTTATTATTGTATAGGGCATGTGTAAAAAGAGACACACTATGTAAACAACATATATTGATTGGCTAGATTCACTACAATTAAGTGAGATGAGAGAAAAAGCAAAAATAGGACCTTGAAGGATAATATACTCTGCCTGAAAAACTTGATTTACTCTAAACACACTACTACTAAATAATCAGAGTACCTTTCCCTCCACTTCAGAGGAGTTTACTGAATCTAAATACTTAGGTTACCTCATACAAAACTGAAATTCAGTTAAGTTAAAGAATATAAGATTATTTTAACAGGGATTCTTTTTTTTTAAATTAGAGTAAAATAATACTTTTTAGTCTAAACATTTTACAGGATTAGAATCTGTATTTTCAAAGTTGCTTTCTAAATACAGATAAAATGGATACGTAATATACGAAAATTGTTATCGGTTAGAAGCTTCTGTTATAATTATTTTATTGATTTCTGTTATAAAATTGGAAATGTATTCCTACGTAAAAAATATTAAGGTACTCATTATTATGAAATCTCATTTGTTTTGCAGCAAGTACGCAGTCTTAGAGAAGCAGGGGAAACAAAAGTTGCCAGCATTTTATAATTGTCTCATATGAGCTCAACATGCCAGTCAAATCCTATGAAAATTTGTTACCCTGAGTGGTGGGGAAAAAGATAGATAGTATATTATATATTTTCTTTTTTAGAACGAGGCAACTTTTAGTGCAGTTTTGATTCACAGCAAAACTGAGAGGAATGTACGAGATTTCTCATACATCTCCTGCCCCTACCACCACATGCAGAGCCTCCCTCATTACCAACATTAGGGTTCACTCTTGGTGTTGTACATTCTACGGGTTTGGACAAATGTGTAATGAAATGTATCCATCATTATAGTATCTTACAGAGTATTTTCACTGTCCTAAAAATCCTCTGTGCTCTGCCTATCCATCTCTCCCACCACTCCCAACTCCTAGCAACCTCTAAGCCTCTCACTATCTCCATAGTTTTGCCTTTTTGAGAATGTCGCAGTTGAAATTGTACAAATAATTCCACATTGTTGGAATTTTACAAATAGCCTTTTCAGATTGGCTTCTTTCAGTTAGTAATATGCATGTCAGGCTCCTCCACGTCTTTTCATGGCTTGATGGATCATTTCTTTTTAGCACTGAGTAACATTCTGGATGTACCACAGTTTATTAATCTATTCACCTAGTGAAGGATGCCCTGGTTGCCTCCAAGTTTTCACAATAATTAATAAAGCTCCATAAACATCCATGTGCAGAGTTCTATATGGATATAAGTTTTCAGCTCCTTTAAGTAAATACCAAGGAGCACTACTACCTAGTCATATGGTTGGTTGAGAGTATGTTTACTTACGTAAGAAATCACCAAACTGTCTTCCAAAGTGACCGTGCCATTTTGTATCTTCACCAGCAATGAATGAGAACCCATGTTGCTCCATATCCTTGCCAGCACTGGACACTGTGTTCCAGATTTTGGCTATTCGAATAGGTGTGTAGTGGTATGTTGTTTTACTTAATTTGCATTTTCCTGAAGACATGATGGGAAGCATATTTTCATATGCGAAAATATGCTTATTTGCCATCTGCACATCTTCTTTGGTGAGGTGTCTGTTAAAGTCTTTGGCCTACAGTTTGCTTTCTTATTGTTGAGTTTTAAAAGTATCTTGTATATTTTGGATAACAGTCCTTTATCAGACGTCTTTTGCAAATATTTTCCCCCAGCCTGTAGCTTGTCTTTTCATTCTGCTGATACCAGGTATTTTCAACCTGAAAATATCTGTTGCCATGTGAAATTTTTTTGGTGGCAAAGAATGGGAATTTATGGAATATATAAGACCCAGAGTAAGAACTTTTACTCTTCATTATCAAATAAAAGTAACAGAAAATTTACACAGCTACTTAGTAAAAACATCTTAACTTGGAATAAGATAAAAGACCTCAGGCTCAGGGCATCTGGGTGGCTCAGTCGGTAAAGTGTCCGATTTTGGCCCAGGTCACAATCCCATGCTTTGTGGGTTCGAGCCCCACATTGGGCTCTGTGCTGACAGCTCAGAGTCTGGAGCCTGTTTTGGATTCTGTGTCTCCCTCTCTCTCTCTCTCTGCCCCTCCCCTGCTTGTACTCTGTCTCTCTGTCTCCCAAAAATAAATAAACATTAAAAAAAAAAAAAAAGACCTGAGGCTCAATAAAAATTGAGCTAACATATTATCTGGACAATTTCCCTACTACTGCCTCAAAGTTATGGTACCACTTAGTCTGACTCTAGATCTTATTCTCATCAGAGTTCCTGGAGGGTCTCCTCTGCCTAGTGCCTCTGTCCTACTTAGTCAAGCACCAAAGATCAAGGCTAGCTGTGGACTATTCAATTAGAAAATTATCCTTCTAAACTAATTTACAAACGAGACAATTTGTTCTGAAAATGGTGCTGAGATTACTGAACCACTGTTTCTGTTTTCTACCACCAAAAATTACAAACACAGGAGGGAAGACTATCCACCCCACCCTTCAAGCCTACAGACCCTTGAATGATGATTTTTCTTAACTGCCTTATGAAGATAAAATGGCCAGAGAAGAAAGAATCAATTGGCTTATATTCCAATAGTTTCCACTCCAATATTCTCTCTCACTCTTTTATTCAGAGGCTTGGAGATGTTTTTTTTTTCTTTTTTCTTTAGAAATCTTATCCTCCAAATTACACTGTTTAAAGCTTTTTATAAAATCATTAAGCAAAAGCAACCAGCAAAAAGAAAAGCAAGTATTTGTAACCGCTTATGCCAAAAGCATTAGCATTACAGAATCAACCAATTTTCAATAGAATATATCAAGAAAGTAAATACATTTCAAAAATCTATAGTCAATCTATCCCGTCACTCACAAGCTCATTTCCTTGGCTCCACACTTCAATTTTTCTGAAAAAAATTTAAAGAAATATTTTGGTAACTTACAATCTAATGTGATGTTAAGCAAAAGATGGAAGGAATGTGTATTGCATGTTGATTCCCAGCTATACCACTGCCTTGCCGTGTAACATCAGGCAGTTCACTCTGCATCTCATTTGTAAAACAGTGGGATTGCACTTTATTAGAAGTTGTTAACTCGTGGTCCTTTCACCACATCCAGACTGTGGACATACCTTGTTTGCCCAGCATATTTTAAAAATTGGGAAATTTCCACATTTTAAAAGTTGGGAAATTTCACATTCATATCCAGATTTCTCTTAAAAAATTTTAGGACTGACAACACCAGGCCTACACTCCCATGGGGCAATAAAGGCTGAAACTGGATAGAAACTGCCCCCCTGGCATAAAGGCATGGAACCTTGCTGTTACATACCTGCCTGACTGTGTAGCATCTAAGCTTTTGATGAAATACACTACCTCTGAAGTTTCTTTCAGCTCTAACATGTAGAATGAGCCACATAGCAAAAGGTCCTTTTAACCTAAGTCTCAACTTTACTTGAATATAGGGATAATAACATCTGATCACCACTTGTGCTTTGGAGACAAAATGAAACAGTGAGTAGTGACTGCTTAGCCCAGTGACATAAATGTTGAGACTGCTTTCATAAATAGTAGAGGTTACAAACCCAAGTAACAGTGAACGAGAGGACTCAAAAACAGTACTATGATGGTCAATCCAATCTACATCAAAACTGACATGCTGATTCTTCTCTTCCTAACACAACACTGATCCCATTAAAAATCTGCTACTTGCCTCTAATTTTTAGAGATTAAGTCTTCATTCACTATGTATAAAATAAGAGGCTGAGAAAAAAAATGAAGGTCCTGAATGGGCTGACCTCAAGATATACTTTAAAGTTATGATAAAACTTTTCAGCATGCAGTTTTCAGCAAAATCTGCTGTAGATCTTTCTGTTCTAATCACGACCATTCTTAGTTGCCAAGAATAAAGAAAGATGCATTCAAAAGTCTCTACAGGGAAAGGGGGCTTACTAAAAAGTTAGCCCCGGAATCCAGGAAAAAGTAAACAACTAGGGACCAGAGAGGTCAGTAAATGCAGAACACTGGGAGCACCAGCCATTCGTTCAGCTCTATTTTTCTCTCCCCTGGTCAGTCTGATTCTGTGCCTGCATCCACTCTATTTGTTCTACACCATCCTACCTCCTCCCATTATCTTAGAGTCTATAGCCTTCTAACTTTGAAACTTGAAACGCACATGGCCCTTCACCTTACCACCCTCTCCATATCGCTATCTCACTGTATCAAGTCTGGCTAACTTGCCTGTTTCTTGTGAGTCATATTTCTGAGAAAGGCAAAAAAAAAATAAAAATAAAACTACCAGGGGTGCCTGGGTGGCTCAGTGGGTTAAGCGTCTGACTTCAGCTCAGGTCATGATCTCATGGTCCGTGTGTTTGAGCCCCAGGTCGGACTCTGTGCTGACAGCTCGGAGCCTGGAGCCTGTTTTGGATTCTAGGTCTCCCTCTCTCTCTCAAAAATAAATAAACATTTAAAACTAACTTTTTTAAATAAAAAATAAATAAAACTACCATACAATCCTACAATCCCACTTCTGGGTATACACCCAAAAGAACTGAAAGCAGGGTCTCAAAGAGATATTTATGTTTGCACATTCATATTCATAACAGCATTATTCACACCACTTGTGGAAGGTCCATCAACAGATGAATCGATAAACATAATGTGGAATGTTATTCAGCCTTAAAAAGGGAAGATATCCTGTCACATGCTACAACACAGATGAACCTTGAGGACACTGTGCTCAGTGAAACAAGGCAGTCACAAAAGGATAAATACTATGAGCCCACTTATATGAGGTATTAAAAGAGTAACCAAATTCATCGGAAAAGAAAGTAGAATGGTGGTTATCAGGGGTTGAGTTGAGGGAAAATGAGGAGGAGTTGTTTCATGGATATAGATTTTCAGTGTTGCAAGATGAAGTGATTCCGAATATGTGTTGTGCAACAATGTGAATCTACTGAACACTATTGAACTGTACACTTAAAAGTGTTAAGATGGTAAATTTTAAGTTACATGTTTTTTATCACAATTATAAAAAATATTTTTTTGAATTTTTGAGAGAAAGAATCAGATCTGCCCAGATAATCTTCTTTGAAGAAAACTACACAAGCAGGGATCAGTGGCAAGCCTAGGGACTGACTGCTGGTATACTCATTTGACAACTTTTTATTAAACGCCTACTGTTTCCGACACTGTGCTAAGTTCTCAGCCAGGTGCCTACCCCTTCCCTGTTCAGCTGGCCATACTCAGTAAGCTTTCCTTATTTAAATAAAAGGGGTTGATAATCGGTATCTCTAAAACCATGGGCATTTTCACTTTTGTAAGTAAAGTGCATATTTTTATTGCATTGTACCCTGCTATATAGTTAAATAAAGGGTTTTTAATTTTGTTTTTTGTTTTCTTTGTCCCTGGCTGTTCCTACTGTCACTCTGCCTAAAAGAAACAGTGCAGTTCTTCCGTAAGTGCTGCAAAAGAGCACTTGAAAAAGGCGACTCTAGGGCACAATGCTCTTAAAAGAAACCTCATCAACTTCAAAGTTAAGTACGCATCAGCAGTACAAAACCTTCCAATTCAAAGCATTACGAAACAAAACAAGAATCCCCTTCAGAATCTTCTTACTTGGTCCAAATATGAGAGTAGGAAAAGTTGGAATTCCTGGTATTAAATAATTTCATTGGTCTCAAATCTATAAATGTAGAAACTATTACTCTAAAGAGTGATTAAACTAAACTACTTGCAGAAGCTGCTTACTACAGAATTGCATTAAATAAATTGCCTATGAAAACATGCAACACAGGCTTAGGCAGGAAGGGTTTCATTCCCTATCTAAGTGGGTACTCCTGCCCATTCTCAGCTTCTGTGACAATGTCTCTCGATTTTCTTCTCATCACTGGCAGTTCCTTTCAGCTCTTTCTCACTGAATAATCTTTTTTCTCCCCAGTCCTTGAGTCCTTGGCATTTCCACAGTTCCAGCCCTGGCACTCTTCTTTTCCACTGCACACACTCCCTGAATGAATCGGAACTCGCACCGAAGCTTCTTACTTGCATGTTGGTAATTTTCAAGTCTACACCTCTAACCTAGACTTCTTTCTTCAGGTTTGGATCCATGTATCTGGCTACCCCTTGAAAAGCCCTCTGTCAGAAAAAATACCAGAAGTCACTGACAAAAACTAATCTCATTAGCTTAACCTTTCTCACCATCCTCGATGTTCCTTAACTCTGCATTCCATTGCTGATTAATGATAAAAATCCACCAGTTGCCAAACATGAGAAGAATTCTAGTTGCCCTCTTCTACCTACTTGAAGCCCCTACCCATACATACTCCCTGTACACCCTAGGTAACAATCAGTCACGAGCCTTTCTGAATCTACTTCAAATGCACCCCTTTCTTTTGAACCCAATTGTCACAGCCTTGGTTAAATCCTCCTAATTTTCACCTGGATACCACCTAGCCGGTCTTCACGTTGCTCCAGCCCCAGCCGTCCCACGATTAAACTTTATCAATATCTCCTCATTTTAAGTCCAAACTCCCTAGAAGTCTATGAAATTAAGCATAACCTGATTTTTGCCTACGTATTCTCACTGTAACAACTACACATCACTCCCCGCATGAACATACACTCCTTATGTGCAGAGGCCATATTACCATTACCATCACAATAAATGTGTTGAATGACAATACTTCTCCAGTCTTTCTTGCCATTGCTTCATACCTACCCAGCTTCCAGAAGTACTAAATTACTTGCAGTTCTGCCATTATGCCATGCCTTCCTGCTTCTGTACTTTTAGGTACACTGTGCCCCTTTCAAAATGCCTCACTTTATTCTCACCTGAGTGGGCTTTATGTTGATCCTTAAGATTCAGTTGAACTATCACCACTTTTAGAAAAACCTTTTAAAGTTTATTTATTCTGAGAGAGAGAGACAGAGAGAGGGTTAAAGGGAGAGAGAAAGAGAGAGCACGAACAGAGGAGGGACAGAGAGAGGAGAAAGAGAAGCCCAAGCAGGCTCTGCACTGATGAGGGGCTCAATCTCATGAACCTGTGAGATCATGACCAGAACTGAGATCCAGAGCCAGGACGCCTGACTGACAGAGCCACCCAGGCACCCTAGAAAAACTTTTTAAACGGTTGCTCCTAATATTCCATTGTGTTTCCACAGTACCATATGTCTTTACTAGACTATATTGTAATTGTAGATTTACTTGCCTGTCTTTTCCACCAAACTATGAGGTGCATACGGACAGAAACAGTGACTATCTTTACTGTATTCCCAGTACCTAATACAGTTCCTGGCACTTAGCAGGCCCTAAATAAATATCTAATAAATACAGTATGAATTTGTCTTGTAATAGGAATCCCAGATTACATCTCTACATTGCCACAGTCTAGGTTTGTGATCAAACAAAAAACAAGAGATACAAGAATATTTCTCTCTTAAAATATATATATATAGGGGCGCCTGGGTGGCTCAGTCGGTTGGGCAGCCGACTTCGGCTCAGGTCACGATCTCGCGGTCCGTGAGTTCGAGCCCCGCGTCGGGCTCTGTGCTGACAGCTCAGAGCCTGGAGCCTGTTTCGGATTCTGTGTCTCCCTCTCCCTCTGACCCTCCCCCATTCATGCTCTGTCTCTCTCTATCTCAAAAATAAATAAACGTTAAAAAAAAAAAAAAAAATATATATATATATAATATTCCACTATGTAACATTTTAGATTCAAAAGGAAATACATCCCAAATGCATAGTCATATCAACTCCATTTTGGAAATAAGTAATGTATATAATCATGAATAATTCTCTTTAAATTGCATGTTACTTTTAGAGAGGGAAAAAAAAGGATAACATTTCTGGCCTAAAAATTATGTGTATCACAACAAAATATTCCATACTCATTTCAAAGATGTCCCAGTGTCAGTTATAAAAACTAATTTTTAAAAATATTTTCTTTTAAATTAACTAAATTTCAGTAAAAATATTTTTCCAAAGGCTCAATAAATTAAACACTGTCCTATGAAACAAATTTATGTTTATAAGTACTGCCTAAATCATTCCATTTTATATCAAGTTGTTTAAAACAGGCCCCTCATCAGAAAGTAAATATAAGTAGATTTTAAGATCGATGGATAGAGCCAGAGACTCTGTCTGCATCTTCTTACTCCACCACACACATTAACAAAACTCAAATTATAATCATAAATGCTATGTTAACAGAAGAGTTGACTTTTTAACCACTTTTGTCAAAGTACCAAATATGGACTCCCATAGCCATGCTACTGATTCAAGACCCAAGGAAGGGAGCCAAAAGGCTCGTCCACAAGGAAGAAAAGAAAAATATCATTACAGCTCTCTTAACATCGAAGACTTGTTTCAAGCTTCTTCTTTAAAAAAAAAAAAATCATTTGGTAACAGCTTTATTATCTGAAGACAAAAACAAGGCTTAAAATTCACTTAAGTGCTCAATCTTGTACTCCATTAATATTCTATCCTTTTGCGGTCACAAATTTTAGAAGCAAAACGCTAACAATGAATCAAAGGACAACTTTCACATATGCTGAAAATATCTGCTTCAGTTAACAAGTTGTTTTTTTACAAAACTGTATAGAAATAATTTTGAAAACAGTTTCAAACAGAGAGGAGGCAAACCACAAGAGACTCTTAAATACAGAGAGCAAACTGAGGGTCAGTGGGGGGCTGGAGAGGAGGGGAAAATGGGTGATGGGCATTGAGGAGGGCACTTGTTGGGATGAGCACTGGGTGTTGTATGTAACTGATGAGTCATGGGAATCTACTCCCGAAACCAAGAGCACACTGTATATACTGTATGTTAGCTAACTTGATAATAAATTACATTTAAATAAATAAATACCACAGAGTAACTCATTTAAAAAAATAAATAATTTTGAAAGCTGTCATTCTATGTCTAATAAATCAGTTTAGTATCATATTTAACTACAAAATTTTTTAATTTTTTTAATGTTTATTTATTTTTGAGAGAGAGAGAGACAGAGCCCAAGCAAGGGAGGAGAAGAGAAAGAGGGAGACACAGAATCAGAAGCAGGCTCCAGGCTCTGAGCTGTCAGCACGGAGCCCGACACAGGGCTCAAACTCATGAACCGTGAGATCATGACATGAGCCAAAGTCAGATGCTTAACTGACTGAGCCACCCAAGCGCCCCTAAGAAAACAATTTCCATAATAGTTTTTAGAAAGAGAAATAACTCGTTAGCAAATTGAAAAAGACTTTAATTTTTCTTGAATTTTAGCTGGAGATGCTTTCTACAAAGTTAAAATGGTCACATGTAAGACATAGTGCTCTTGGTTTCTCGCTCTAAATGACAAAAAATTTCCGGCTATTTATTTTTCCTTCTGAGAGCAAAGGAAAAAAACAGCATTAAACCAAAATATAATGCTAAAATGCAAATGATTTAAAAATTTTAAAAGCAACTGTATCTTTATTTGAAAACTTCTCTTGAATAACTTCCTTAATAACATGATGAACATGACTTCCTATATAAAAGTTAACACAACTAGATGAAGTGTTTTGAGAAGATAATGCCATAAAGACTCTGAAATGCTAAGTCCTCCCTCCTTTACAGAAGTAGTCTTGTGTGGAAGCAATAAATCACAAACATCTCATAAATGTTCTTATGTCTTTTGTTCCCAATTTCTGAAGGATGGACAATTTTAAAAACACAAAAGTAGAATAAGCAGCACAAATGAATTCAACTTTGGCATCAAAAATGTTCTATTTGGCCAAACTTAGTTTTAGTATCTTGTAACCATTAAGCAGAAAGTTTAAGCCTTATTTCCATTTTAAGTCCCTCCTCAGGTAATAGAGATTGAAATATGCATTCAAGATTAGTAAAGGAAAGGCCTGATCTCTTTGTAGAGGTTTTTCAACAGAGGTTACAAAGATCAGGATAGAACAGCATGCTTTGTAACTAAAATGAAGGAAAACATATGATAGCAAAAGAATAATTTTTTGATAGAGTAGCCATTAGCTTTTCTTACCCTGAACTACATTTTTGTAAAAGTTACTACTTCAAATCAATAATAAAATGACAGAAAATAGGTTTTTAGAGTGTTTCAAGTAAACAAATCCATAATTTCTAGTAAAAAAGGAAAACCTATTAAACACTCCAATACACACTACACCCTCCCGTGGGCAAGCCTCCATGGAAAAATATAAAAAGATTTAGTTGGGTTTTCCACTCAGTTAAATCAGTCCTATAACTAATGAAACGATGGCTCTAAAAACCTCATAAAAGTTAACACTATTTTAATCACTTGTCTTAGCATCTGAGTTAGAAGAAAGAGTTTTTTAGAAATAACAATTTAGATCCTATAGAGTAGGAAATAAAATCATAATCTGCTTATCTTCCCTTAAAAAACAAAGTGATATCAGATTATTTCTTTAACTTAGAAAAACAGATAAAGTAAATCACATGTAAAGATATATAATTAAAAGATAAAGTATACTTTATATCATGAGCTGCAAAGGCGGTACTAATATTTTAAAGCAAAATACAAAAATTATGGTTCCTTAGTGAGAACTGTGGCAGAAAAGCAGTATGTTCATTAAGTTTTTCAGGAAAACAACTTACATTATCACCTGGTAATATTTAGTATTACTGGCCTCATGAGGCTGTGTGGTCACTATACAGAAATATAAACACACTTGGAATAAAATTAAGAGACTACCTAAAAGAGCCCTTATTCTATATGGCTAATGTTTCAGTACTTAAATGATAGAATAGAAGCAAAACTAGATTAAAAGTATCTGCAATGGTCCAAATATTTCAAGTTTCTCTAATTTACAACAGAATACTATATATATATTTAATACATAAAGCTAGAAATCATGTATGAGGATGTACATTTCCCAAAATGCATGAAAGAATTTTTGAACAAATATACTCAAAGAAAAATAAGTTACAACTAAGACTACTTAAGGGCTTAAATAGACAGAAACCATCAATTAAAGGACAACAGTGACATCTAGTGGACATTTCAAATATAGGCCACACACATTTTGGATCAAAACATTTTGTGTGTCACATATTTCAACCTGCCTGAGGGCTTACGGGACAAATCTTTAATTTTAAAACAAAACAAGCCAGCTATGATCCAAAAAGGCTTATAAATATGAGTGACCCAATCATTGATAAATACAAAATGTTTAAGTATAAGAAGTACATATCTCGCATCTTTAAAGTTCTTTAAACACTGATTAAACATATCATATATGACTAAAAGAAGGGCTAGTAAAAGGTCCAATGTAATTATGATAATAAAAAGAATTTAAAATATTCTGAATGAAAAAGCACTGGGGTGAATGAAGAAACTAACAAAGTTTATACTTTGTTTATACTGGTTTATACTTTTGGTTTAGGGGCTCTTGGGTGGCTCAGCTGGTTAAGTGTCTAACTTTGGCTCAGGTCATGATCTCACAGTTTATGAGATTGAGCCCCGTGTCAGGCTTTGTGTTGACAGCTTGGAGTCTGGATGGAGCCTGCTTTGGGTTCTGTGTCTCCCTCTCTCTCTGCCCCTCCCCTGCTTGCATTCTGTCTCTTTCTCTCTCAAAAATAAATAAAAACATTAAAAAAAAAAAAGTAAATGAACATTAATAAGACCAGGTGGTCATCTCAAAAAGCAACAAACTTAACTCAAAGAAGGATGAAAAAACAAAACAAAACAAAACAAAAAACCAAAATACCTGTGGATGAAAATGTTCTTACATATTCTTATTTGTCAATACATAAACAAATTTCACAAGAGAACAACACCACATTCATTGAGTAAATAATGAAAATATATGTGATTTTTATTAAATATTTTATTACTAATTCAGGGAAGAAATATAAATGTAGAGGCAGATCTTATAAACACTAAGTCAAATAAGAGTCCAGGCCACAAATTAGCCAGAAGTCTTTCAAACATCACAGGTGCTTCCAGATCTCTCAGAACTACCTAATTTAAAAGATTTTAATGATTATTTGAGCTCAAAGATTTCCTGACAAGGAAAAAATGCAAAGGGCCAGAACTTTATAAATACAAAGTTCAAACTCATTCAAAGTACATGAAATGTACACATGTTGGGACTAGTAACATTCAAGTCACAAAAGCATTATCTTAACAGTTTCAAAAAGTTAGATAGTACATAAATAAATTGGGATATATTCAAACAATGGACTATAACTCCAGAATATAAAAGAATGAAGTACTGATACATGCAACAACAAGGATGAAATGTCAAAAAATTAGGCTGAATGAAAGAAGCCTTACAAAAAGTTACACTTTTTGTGATTTCATTTATATGACGTGCTATATAACAGGCAAAACTGATCTATAAAATGAATGAATGAACGAATGAAATTAGAGCAACACTTACCTCTGAGAGTAGGATAGAGATGGAGATTGACTGGGAAGGAATATGAGGGAATTTTATGGGGTAAAGAAAATATTCTATATCTTAATAGAAGTTGGGGTTATACGTATGTTTGCATTTGTCAAAACTTACCAAATAATACATAATTAAGATTGTGCAAAACATATATACATTGTACCTTAAAATATGAACCTGAAGCAAATATTCATAACTCTAGTTATCATATATCATGCTGAAGTATTTGGGGTGATATGTACAAATTTCTGCAACTTATTTTGAATTGCATATAAAAATTAGATGAATTGATGGACAGATTATAATAATGCAAATACAGCAGAACATTAACAATTATAGATAGAATTTAAGAGATGAGTATACTGGGATTCACTATATAATTCTTCAAATTTTCCTGTATGTCTAAAAATTTCCATAATAAAACACTGGGAAAAAATTAAAATGACAATCAGAATTAAAAAAAAAAATTTAAATATAAAAAATTTAAAGTGTTTTCTTACATATTAATAATTTTCCATTTATATATTAACATTTTAATCTGTCTAATCTAAAGTCAAATGTAACCATTCTCTAAAGAGCAAGAGTTACAGGAAAACATATTTTTAAAAATGTGAAAGACATACCCGAATTTCTTGAAGATTGTGAAAATTATTTCCTACTCTGACCGAGATCTTGCTTGGAGTATAGCTTTCATCAGATTTGTAGTCTGCATAAATACATAATGTCTTCACTGTTGTTTTTCTTCTAAAAGCAATAAAATAAAAACATGTTCTTTATCACGTGGGAAGATTATATCCAAAACATCTGATCGCAGTTCACTCAAATGAGTACTTCAATCAACAATTTCCATTTCAACAATGATGAAAATGAAGAACAAGTAAAAATACAGATACACATTCATACAGGCATCTCTTATCTAGAACATGGTCAAGAACCAGATGTGAGTAAATTAAAAACAGTTGAGCTAAAATAGGTACCTTAACATGCAAACAGCATTAAGAATTTCAGTCCTCTTCATTTATGTTTTACACAAAAAAGTTACTCTAAAAAACTTGTTTTTTTTTTTTACTAGTTAATTACTTAATTTCCTATATCAATATTTGAAAATAACTAGCTAAGTAAGAAATTAAGTCCAACAAACCAAAATCATTTATAATATAATTTTATAATATATAAACATATATTACAGCACATATTGTAAAATAATAGTGTAGTTTTATTTTTTTTTTAATTTTTTTTTTTCAACATTTTTTATTTATTTTTGGGACAGAGAGAGACAGAGCATGAACGGGGGAGGGGCAGAGAGAGAGGGAGACACAGAATCGGAAACAGGCTCCAGGCTCCCAGCCATCAGCCCAGAGCCTGACGCGGGGCTCGAACTCACGGACCGCGAGATCGTGACCTGGCTGAAGTCGGACGCTTAACCGACTGCGCCACCCAGGCGCCCCTTAAAGGAAAATCTATTATGTAATGCAAGAAATAAAATTCTGTTTTTAAAATATATATATATCTTAGGAAGAGAAGCAAAGACAAAACACAAACACAAAAGTAATCTCAGAAAAAATAGCAAGTAGCCAAAAAACATGAAAATGTTTTAATCTCTAATAATCAAAGAAATATAAATTAAAATACATAGACATTAGTTTTCTTATCATATTAAAAAATATTAAAATGACTGATAATATCCAAATTTGATTAGAAAAAGTTACTGTCATAATGAGCTGGTAAGGCACACAGCCTTTGACCCATGAATTCAACTTCTGAGAATACATTAAAAAACAAAAATAACACAAATACTTAAAAATGGATGCGGAAAAAATGTTTACCATCCTGGGGTTAAATTACTAAAAAATTATAAACTCAAATATCCACCTCAATAGGTAATTAGTTATATCTATTCAATGAAATCCTATATAACTATTTCAAATAATCACACATATACAGGTTAGGTAAAAAGGCAGATTACAAAACAGTATATACAGAAGGATTGCATTTTGGGGAAAACAAAAAAAATTTTAAAGGCATATACACCTACATATATGTATAGGTATACATTACATATATATATATATATATACGTATATATATACATACATACGTATATATATATACGTATATATATATATATATATATATATATATATATATATATATAAAGATGTAGATAGAATCATACAAAAACACTAAAAGTGACTATTTTGGTGGAATAGATCTATGAGAGAGCTTTATTTTTTTTTATGATTTATATATTTTTGGAATAATTTTTTTTTACATTAAGCATGTGCTATTTGGGTCATTAGGGGAAAAAAAAAACACTAGACAATTTTAAACATCAACCAAAAAAACCCATTAAGAAGTCTATTTAAACATGCTTTAAAAGTTAAGTTCTGGTATAAACTGGCACTAACTTATTAACAATGAGCTCCTTGAACAGAAGTAGTCTGTGTCAAAAGTCAACCAATAAAAACAGCAGGGGATCTGTAGCTCTTAGTGTGGGGACCAAACTTCTATAGCCCAAGCTATTCATCAAAAACAAATGGGGAAAGTTAAGGACTTTTCTTCAAATAATAAAGACAGATCAAGATGTAAAACACTAAGTACCCAGGAATCGCTGACAGGATAAATACCATTACCAGGTTTTCAGAAGAGGCCAGAGGTATCAAACTGACATCTTTCTTTCTGTTGGGCCAGGAAGGAGACATGAGAGGAAGCAAGGGAAGAGGGGAAATTTTGAAGGGCATACAAAAGATCTTTTCCTGATGAGCCAGAAGCAGGCAGTAAAAGGTCTTTCTTATTATGGAGAGATCAAAGATCATGAAGATTACTCTTGAAGACTTTTGCTTTTCTTTTTTAACAAAAGCAGATCTAAAGAGCCAAGCTTTCCGCTGTTCAGAATAATTTTATCTCCAAGTTATGAAATTTAAGATAACTTAGTCACTGGAACATAAAAGATAATCAGGATGAGGTTAGAAAAGCAAAGAATAATAACAACACAAATGATTATAAAGACAACAGCAACAAGTACAAAATAGCAAATGAACTTTGGCCCAGAAGTAAAGCTTTTTATGTATTATTTAATTCACTTCTCAACCTTGGATACAGAAGCCATTACCACCTTCATTTTACTGATTTAAAAAAAAAGCAACCAGTAACACTCAGGTTAATATTAACTGACTGAAGGTAAAAGACCTAGTATGCAGGCAGGCACAGTTGAAGCTGAAAGATGTGTCTATCTGCCTCACATGACCTTAACACATATCACCTTGCTGTTAATTATACTTAACTTACTCAACAATCATTGGTTCCAATTTGCAGGAATATGTACGTGTCTGTAGTTCTTCAAATTTTATCTGCCGTAAATTGGGATCCATGTATTCCCAGAAATCATATTTAATATGATAATCTGATTACATAATTATATAATTTCATTACATTTGCAAAAGAAACTGTGACCTCACGAAAAGTTTAAAAACTATTACTCTAAAATGTAGCCATAAAGCCTTTTAAAATTATTTATCAATTTTATCTCGTGGTGAATGTAAAAACTAACACTGCACAGAAAACCATGCTATGTGTCAAACAGCAATGCATGTGGGAAGATTAAATGCGTAGATTATGAGACATCATGGCAGCTACTTAAATTGCTCAAATCATCATTATAATAATAATCACCATACTCTGTAAGCCAAGCATTGTGCTAAACATTTAGGGTAAAGTACTATAGGAAGGAAAGAGGGAGGGGGTAACATGTCCCCATTTCTGATGACACAAGTAACATTCCCAGCCTCTCTATTCCTCACCCATGACTCCCTTTCTGCTGAGAAAGAGCTGCTGGCAGGAGGTACACATTGACTTTGTTCCTTCATGCCACAAATTTAATAGAGGCAGGCTCTACCTGGTCTAGCACCTTTATAACTGGATGGGCAAGTCTGTTTAATTCTAGGGTTCAATATTAGCAAATACACTTAACTGTAGATGTAAGCCCCTTTCTCAAACATCAGCGTTGTCAGTTTTACAAGGGTGATACTTTGGTCTCCATCTGCTGACTCCTGAATAATTTTTCAATTCATTGGGAACCCGTGAAATTGCAAGAGAAGACATTAGAGACAGACACTCCAGGTTGACAACCTAACAGCCCCTGTTCCCTTCTTTCTTTATGGCATTCTACTAAAAGACTATATTCCCTAGCTTCCCTTAAAGCTAGATATGACGACGTGACTAAGTTATGGCCAATTAGATTTACACCAAATGACTGTATTTTATAAAGAAAGGTTTTTTTAAATTTTTAAAAAATTTCTTAATGTCTATTTTTTGAGCATGAGCAGGGGAGGGGAAAGGAGAGAGGGAGACACAGAATCCGAAGCAGGCTCCAGGCTCTGAGCTGTCAGCACAGAACCCAATGCAAGGCTTGAAGCCATGAACTGTGAGATTATGACCTAAGTTGAAGTTGGACACTTAACCAACTGAGCCACCCAGGCGCCCCTATAAATCAAGTTTTTAATGTTTATTTTTTTTATTTGCAAGAGAGAGAGAGAGGGCAGAGAGAGAGGGAGACACAGAAACCGAAGCAGGCTCCAGGCTCCAAGCTGTCAGCACAGAGTCCAACACAGGACTCAAACCCACGAGCCATGAGATCATGACCTGAGCTGAAGTTGGACACTTAACCGACTGAGCCACCCAGATGCCCCAAGAAAGGTTTTTTTTAAAGGAAGATATCCCCCTTTACCTTCTCCACCTACTCCTTCCTGCTACCTGGGATATGGACATAATGGGTAGAATTCCAAAAGGCATCTTGAATCATGAGGTAACCTTGAGGACAGAACTCATGAACTAAGAATGGAAAGAGAAGGAATCTGGGTCTACAAAACACTGTAGGGCTACCATACCATTCCTGAATTGCCATGCTCCACTTATATGAAGAGGGAGAGAAAATAAATTCCCACCTTGTTTATTTATTTACTGGGGGGGAGGGGCACAATCTCACAATTAGTGAGATCATGACCTGACTGATGCTCAACCAACTGAGCCACCCAGTCGCCCCCCCCCAATCTGTTTAAAGCACTGTTATTAGAAGCTCTGTTACCAGTTCTCATGCCTATTTAATACATTATCACGTCCACACTACAGATGAGGAAACTGGGCTCAGATTCGGGTTAAGCAAACAGTCTCAGTCACACATCTAGCTATGCACAGAACCAGAATATGAATCCAGTTCATGCCTGGTGGACTTAGCGATATGCTCCAGTGGGGAAGGAGGGCGGAGACCCAGGAGCCAGCAGATTGGTCTGAGGATCCTCTGGGTTGCAAGGGGCAAAACAATTCCCCTGCTTGCAGTGCACTTGGGAGAGGTGGCCCAGCCTCTCTGGGGGCAAAAGACATGGCAGCGCCATTGAACTGCCCTGTTCACTAACATAGGAATGGGGACACTAGCTAAGGGTAGCAAACTTTGGCACCAGCCTTGTGCTGCACTTTCCCAAAAATTCCTAACCACTATGAGGTCACGTGACTATCTGCTGGGACAAACCAGCCCTGGGCTACAGTGCAGTGAGATCCTCCTCCCACCCCAGGGGGTCAGTGAGTCTGTGCCTTGCAGATGTCTAAAAGATGAAACAGCCACATGGACAGCTCAGAGGTAGGCAGGGTAAAGGTGGAGATATGGCAGAAGCTGGGGACAGAGGAAGAATGATTGTTTGCTCTTCTGTGAGTGCTTCCTGAAGAGTGAAAGGCACAAACTCCCCCATCCGGGATGAAATAGGGGGAGATTGCCATTGTCACTCCACTCATCAGCTCAGTTAGCTAAACAGTGCCACTAAGTGGAGGCGGGAGCCACATACACCAAGCCCTGACTGCCCTGCAGGTACATCTCTACTAGGGCAAGTACACCTGAGAATCAGATCAACAGGCCACACCCCCAGAAGACCAGCATAAACCCCTTGCACACACCAAGTCTACTGATCACAGAGTGCTGCAAAGCTTCAACTCTAAGGGAAACAGGATTTATCTTCCTTTCGGGGTTTTGGGTTTTGGGTTGTTTTGTTTTTTTTTTTTTGATACAGAAACAGCAATTTTTAAAATTTTACTATTACTATAATTGTTATTGTTATTATTATTATTTTGGATCAAGCTTCACTTAACAAGCAGACAAAAACACGCCCAGGATCTACCTCCCCCCTTTTTTTTTCCTTTCATCTCCAAAATGACAAGACAGAGGAATTCACCTCAAAGGAAAGAACAGGAAGAAGTGATGACCAGGGATTTAATAAAAACAGATAAGATGTCTAAACTAGAATTTAAAACAACAACTGTAAGAATACTAGCTGGGCTTGAAAAAAGCAGGGAAGACACTAGAGAATCCCTTACTGCAGAGGTAAAGGAACTAAAATCTAGTCAGACCTAAGTTAAAAATACTATAATTAGATGCAAGCCTGAATGGATGCCATAACAAAGATGGATGGATGAAGTAGAGAAACAAATCAGTGATATAGAAGATAAAATTATGGAAAATAATGAAGCTGAAAAGAAGAGGGAAAGAAAAGTTTCAATCACAAAGGTAGACTTAGGGAACTCAGAGACTTCTTAAGACATAGTAACATTTACATCACACGAGTCCCAGAAGATGAAGAGAGACAAAAAAGGGGCAAAGGTTTGAGAAAATTATAGCTGAAAATGTCCCTAATCTGAGTAAAGACACAGACATCGAAATCCAAGAAGCACAGAGAACTCCCATTAAATTCAACCAAAACTGGGTGATGACCTAGACATATCATAGTCAAATTCACAAAATACAGACAAGGAAAGAATCCTGAAAGCAGCAAAGGAAAAAAAGTCCTTAACCTACAAGGGAAAACAGATCAGATTCACAGCAGACATGTTCACAGAAACTTGGTAATTGAGAGGGAATGGCAGGATACATTCAACATGCTGAATGGGAAAAATATGCACCCAAGAATACTTTATCCAGCAGGGCTGTCATTCAGAATAGAAGGAGAGATAAAGAGTTTCCCAGACAAACAAAAACTAAAGAAGTTCATGACCACTAAACCAGCCCAGCAGGATATATTAAAGGGGACTCTCTGAGTAGGGAACAAAAGACCAAAGAAACAAAGACTAGAAAGGAACAGAGAACATCACCAGAAACACCAACTTTATAGGTAACATAATGGCAATAAATTCCTATCTTTCAAAAATCATTGAATGTAAATGCACTAAATACTCTAATCAAAAGATACTGCGTATCAAAATGGATTAAAAAAAAAACAAAAAACAGGACCCATCTACATGCTGCCTACAAGAGACTCAGTTTAAACCTAAAGACACCTCTAGATTGAAAGTGAAGGGATGGAGAACCATCTATCATGTTCATGGACATCAAGAGAAAGCTGGAGTAGCCATATTTATATCAGACAAACTAGATTTTAAACCAAAGACCGTAACAAGGGATGAAGAAGAGCATTATATCATAATTAAGGGGTCTATATATTTAAAAGATCTAAAAATTATAAATATTGATGCCCCCAACTTGAGAGCACCCAAATATACAAGTCAATTAATAACAAACATGAAGAAACTCATTGGTAATAATACAATAATAGTAGGGGACTTTAACACCCTATTTACAACAATGGACAGATTATCTAGGAGAAAATCAACAAGGAAACTATGGCTTTGAATGACACACTGGACGAATGGACTTAACAGATATATTTGGAACAGTTTATCCTAAAACAAGAGAATACACATTCTTTTCAAGTGCACATGGGACACTCTCTAGAAGAGATCACATACTGAGTCAAAGATCAGCCCTCAACAAACACAAAAAGACTGAGATTATACCATGCATATTTTCAGACCACAACGCTATGAAACTTGCAGTCAACCACAAGAAAAAATTTGGAAAGATCACAAATACATGGAGGCTAAATAATATTCTCCTAAATAATGAATGGGATAACCAGGAAATTAGAGAAGAAATAAAAAATAGATGGAAGCAAATGAAAACACGACAGTCCAAACCCTTTGGGATGCAGCAAAGGCAGTCCTAAGAGAAAAGTATATTGCAATACAGGTCTACCTCAAGAAGCAAGAAAAGTCTCAAATATACAACCTAACCTTAAACCTAAAAGACCTAGAAAAGGAACAGCAAATAAAGCCTAAAGCTAGTAGGAGAAGGGAAATAATAAAGATTAGAGCAGAAAAAACAATATAGAAGCAAACAAAAAAACAGATCAACAAAACT
Organism: Panthera tigris; assembly: GCF_018350195.1. Classification (NCBI taxonomy): domain Eukaryota; kingdom Metazoa; phylum Chordata; class Mammalia; order Carnivora; family Felidae; genus Panthera; species Panthera tigris. The sequence goes on along the minus strand of NC_056663.1, from coordinate 81,584,490 downwards.
AACAGCTGGCTCTTAGAAAGAATTAATAAAATTAATAAACCCCTAGCCAGACTTCTCAAAAGTAAGAGAAAGGACCCAAATAAATAAAATCACAAATGAAATAGAGATAACAACCAATATCACAGAAATACAATTATAAGAGAATATTATAAAAAATTATATGCCAATGAACTGGGCAATCTAGAAGAAATGGAAAGAGAATATCAGAATAGAATGATTACAAGTAATGAAATTGAATTGGTAATCAAAAAACTACCAAAAAATAAAGTCTAGGACCAGATGGATTTACAAGTGAATTCTACCTGGTATTTATAGAAGAGTTAATACCAATTCTTCTCAAAGTGTTCCAAAAAAGAGACATGGAAGGAAAACTTCCAAACTCATTCCACAACGCCAGCATTACCTTGATACCAGACAAGACAAAGACACCACTAAAAGGGAGAATTACAGGCCAATATCCCTGATGAACCTGGATACAAAAATTCTCAACAAGATACTAGCAAGTCAAATTCAACAGTACATTAAAAGAATTATTCACCACGATCAAGTGGGATTTGTAGGACAGTAGAAAGAAATTCCACTTGATCATGGTTCATTATTGGCTCAATGTTTGCAAATCAATCAACATAATACACCACATTAATACAAGAAAGGGTAAGAACCATATACTCCTCTCAGATGCAGAAAACCCATTTGAAAAACTAGCATTCATTCTTGATAAAAACCCTCAACAAAGTAGGGATAGATGGAACATACCTCAACATCATAAAGGCCGTATATGAAAGACCCACAGCTAATACCATCCTCAATGGGGAAAAACTTGAGAGCTTTTCCTATATAGTCAGGAACAAAACAAGGATGTCCACTCTCACCATTACTATTTAACATAGTGCTGGAAGTCTTAGCCTCAGCAATCAGACAACAAAATGAAATAAAAGGCATCTAAATTGGTAAGGAAGAAGTCACACTTATTGCAGATAACATGATATTCTCTGCAGAAAACCTGAAAGACCCCACCAAAAAATTGCTAGAACTAATACATGTATTCAGCAAAGCCACAGGTTATAAAATCAACATACAGAAATCCACTGCATTTGTATACACCAATAACGAAGCAGCAGAAAAAGAAATCAAGAAATCAATCCCATTTATAATTGCACCAAAAACCGTAAGATACCTAGGAATAAACCTAACCAAAGAGTTAGAGATCTGTATTCTGAAAACTATAGAATGCTTATGAAAGAAATTAAGGAGGATGCAAAGAAATGGAAAAACATTCCATGTGCATGGATTACAAGAACAAACATTGTTAAAATGTCTATATTACCCAAAGCAATTTACACATTCAATGCAATCCCTATAAAAATACCACTAGCATTCTTCACAGAGCTAGAACAAACAATTCTAAAATCTGTATGGAACCAGGAAAGACCCCCATATAGTCCTGAAAGACCCCAAAGCAATCCTGAAAAAGAAAACCAAAGCTGGAAGCATCATGATTCCTAACTTCAAGCTGTATTACAAACCTGTAGTCATTAAGGCAGTATGGTACTGGCACAAAAACAGACACATAGATCAATGGAACAGAATAGAAAACCCAGAAATGGACCCACAACCATAAGGTCAACTAATCTTCAACACAGCAGGAAATATACAATGGAAAAAAGACGGTCTCTTCAACAAATGGTGCTGGGAAAACTCGACATCAACGTGCAGAAGAATGAAACTGGACCACTTTCTTACACCATACACAAAAATAAATTCAAAATGGATGAAAGACCTAAATGTGATGCGGGAATCCATCAAAATTCTAGAGGAGAACACAAGCAGCAGTCTTTCCGACCTCAGCTGGAGCAATTTTTTACGGACACGTCGCCAGAGGCAACAGAGACAAAAGCAAACATGAACTATTCTCGGACTTCATCAAGATAAAAAAAAAACTTCTGCATGGCAAAGGAAACAATCAAGAAAACTAAAAGGTAACCTACAGAATGGGAAAAGATATTTGCAAATGACATGTCTGATAAAGGGTTAGTATCTAAAATCTATAAAGAACTGATCAAACAAAGATAATCCAGTTAAAAAATGGATAGAAGACATGAATAGACACTTTCCAAAGAAGACATCCAGATAACTAACAGAAACATGAAAAGATGCTCAACATCACTCATCACCAGGGAAATACAAATCAAAACCACACTGAGATATACTTCACACCAGTCAGAGTATCTAAAACTAACAACTCAGGAAACAACAGATGTTGGCAAGGATGTGGAAAATGGGACCCCTCTTGCACTATTGGTAGGAATGCAAACTGGGGCAGCCACTCTGGAAAACTATATGAAGGTTTCTCAAAAAGTAAAAAATAGAACCATCCTATGATACAGTAATTGCACTACTAGGTATTTACTCAAAGGATACAAAAATACAGATTGAAACAGGTACATACACCTCAATGTATATAGCAGCATTATCAAAAATAGCTAAACTATAGAAAGAGCTCAAATGTCCATCAACTGATGAATGGGTAAGGAAGATGTGCTACATATAGACATTGGAATATTACTCAGCCAGCAAAAAGAATGAAATCTTTACATTTGCAATGGCGTGGATAGAGCATGATACATGCTAGGTGAAATAAGTCAGTCAGGGAAAGGCAAATACCATATGATTTCACTCACTGTGGAATTCAAAAAAGCAAAACAGATGAACATAAAGTGGGGAGGAAACAAGGAGAGAGAGAGGGAAAGTCACCATCAGGGACTCTTAATGATAGAGAACAAACTGAGGGTTGATGGAGAGAGATGGGCGGGGTGTGGGCTAGATGGGTGATGGGTAATAAGGAGGACAGTTGTTAAGATGAGCACTGGGAGTGGGACATAAGTGATAAATCACCGAATTCTATTCCTGAAACCAATATTGTACTGTATGTTAACTAACTATAATTTAAGTAAAAATTTAAAAAATAATCAGCTAACATAACAGAAGGTTTGGGAGGGCCCCAAGCCCTCCATAGGGATGATCACCAGATGTCCATGGACAGCTCAGAAAGAAAACCCACATGAACAGGTATGTATTAATTTTCATGGAAGATGCTTTATAGCTTCCATCATATTCTCAAAGGAGTCAGAACTTCCCCCCAGTTATACACCACTGTTCTGAAGAAGTGTCCTGAGATGATAGAATTAAAAGAGAAAATATAAATACCTACATGTATATAGCAAACCATTCAAAACTTTGTGGCTTAGGGGCACCTGAGTGGCTCTGTGAGTTAAGCATCGGACTTCAGTTTAGGTTATGACCTCTCGGCTCATGGGTTCAAGACCTGTGTCAGGCTCTATGCTGACAGCTCAGAGCCTGAAGCCTGCTTTGGATTCTGTGTTTCTGTCTCTCTCTGCCCCTCCCCCGCTCATGCTCTGTGTCTGTCTCTGTCTTTCAAAAATAAACAAACATTAAAAAAAACTTTCTGGCTTAAAAAATAATCATTATTTTATGAATCTGGAATTTGGGCAAGGCTCAGAAGGGAAGTTCTACACAGCATCAGGTGTGACAACTTGACTTGAGATCTAATGGATCTGCTTCCAAGATGATTCACTAATATGGAAAGAAAGCTGGTACTGGTTGTTAGATGAGAGCTTAGCTAAGGCTTTGACCTTTGATTCATTTTTTCATGGGCTTCTCCATTTGATGTGGGTTTTCTCACAGCAAGGCAAATCGTTATCACATAAAAGAGAGAAAACAAGGCAGAAGTTATACACATTTTATGACTTAGTATTAGAAATGACAGTGTCATAATATCTTTACCATCAAGCAAGAGATCCACAAGGGCCTGACCCATTTCAATTGAGGAGACACAGATGCCATGTCTTGATTAGGCAGCAGCAAAGTTGTAGAAGAGCATGTGTATTAGAAAGTAATATTGTGGGCATACTGGAAAATATAGCCTGCCTTAAAGATGTTCAAAGAATTAAAAGAAAACATGAGCATAATGTGGAAAGATGAAAAATACTTTTTTAAATGGAATTTGTGGACATGAAAAACAATCTGACACAAGAAATTCACTGGATGGGATTAACAGCATTTTAAACACTGCAGAAGATCATGAACATAATGATATAACTCTAGAAACTCTCCAAAATAAACCATAGAAAACAAAGAGCTCTCATCCCTCATTAAAATAAATAGAATAATAGAGGTGCCTGGGTGGCTTAGTCTGTTGAGCAACTGATTTCGGCTCAGGTCATGATCTCGTGGTTCATGCGTTCGGGCCCCACATCAGGTTCTATGCTGACAGCTCAGACCTCTTTCTCTGACCCTCCCCCACTTGCACTCTGTCGCCCTCTGTCTCAAAAATAAATAAACATTACAAAGTAAATAAATAAAATAAATAAACAGAATAATAGTATAAGGCAGACTAACATGTATGAGTCCCAGGGGGAAAAAATGGGGTAAATAGAAAGCATTTGAAAAAATTGTAGCCAAAATTTTTCCAAATTTGATAAAAACTACCCACAGATTCAAGAAGGTCAATGAACTATAAAAGGATAAACATAAAGAAATCCATATAATGATAAGTCATAATCACACTGCTTAAAAAAAATAGTGATAAAAAAATCTTAAAAGCTGTGGTGGGGACATGGGGAGACACATTAAATACAGAGAAACAAAGATAAGACAACAAACTTCATATCAGAAATAATGATGAACAGCATCTTTAAAGTGTTAAAGGAAAGAAACAACCTAGAATTCAATACCCAGTGAAAGATATTTTTTAAATGAAGACAAAACATTTTCAAACAAAAGCTGTGAGAATTGATCACCAATAAATTTGCATTATGAGTAATGTTAAAGAAAGTTCTTTGTTTTCCTTTAGAAGGAAAGACAATACCAGACAGAAATGTGAATCTATGAAAAAGAATAAAGAGCACTGTAAATGATAAATATGTGCGCAAACACAAAACATTTTTCACATTTAAAAAGTTTTCTAAAGATACTTTAAAACAATATGTTTTGAGCTTTGTAACAAATGTAGAAATAAAGTAAATGACAATAGCAGCATAAAGGAAAATGTGAAAATAGGAGTAAAGAGTAGTAAGATTCTTGTATTTTATGTGAAATGTTATATTATTTGAAGGTAGACTGTGATAAGTTGAAGATGCGTATTGTAAATCTCAGAGCTACTACTAACATTCTAAAACTTAGCATTAGACAAAGAAAGACATCACTTAATAAGCTAATAGTAAAGATCAATAAAATTGATAAATCTCTAGCTAGTCTGACCAGGAAAACCAAAAAGAGAAATGATAAAAAATATCAACACCAGGTATAAAAGAAAAGATAGGGGCACGTGGGTGGCTCAGTTGGTTAAGCCCCTCCTGCCCCTGCGCACCTTGCCAATCCACCCCAGCCAATATGCCAGATCCCCAGCACCACAAGCCTGGCAGTGTGCAAGTAGCCCAGATGGGCCATGCCACCCCACAGTGAATCCTGCCCCTAAGAGAGGGGAAGAGAAAATACACACCAGTCTGACTGTGGCCACAGCGGTGGGCTGGGGGCAGACATCAGGTCTGACTGCGGCCCCACCCACCAACACAAGTTATTCAAGACAGCACAGGGGAAGTGCCCTGCAGTTCCTCACCACTCCAGAGACTATCCAAAATGACGAAATGGAAGAATTCCCCTCAAAAGAATCTCCAGGAAATAATGACAGCTAACTAACTGATCAAAAACGATTTAAACAATATAACAGAAAGTGAATTTAGAATAATAGTCATAAACTTAATCGCTGGGCTTGAAAACAGTATAAAGGAAAGCAGAGAATCTATTGCTACAGAGATCAAGGGACTAAGGAACAGCCAGGAGGAGCTAAAAAATGCTATTAATGTGCTGCAAAATAAAATGGAGACGACCACAGCTCAGACTGAAGAGGCAAAGGAGAGAATAGGTGAACTAGAGATAAAATTATGGAAAAAGAGGAAGCTGAGAAAAAGAGATAAAAAAAATCCAGGAGTATGAGGGGAAAATTAGAGAACTAAGTGATGCACTAAAGAGAAATAATCTATGCATAATTGGTATTCCAGAGGAGGAAGAGAGAGGGAAAGGTGCTGAAGGTGTACTTGAAGAAATAATAGCTGAGAACTTCCCTGATCTGGGGAAGGAAAAAGGCACTGAAATCCAAGAGGCACAGAGAACTCCCTTCAGACGTAACTTGAATCGATCTTCTGCATGACATATCATAGTGAAACTGGCAAAATACAAGGATAAAGAGAAAATACTGAAAGCAGCAAGGATAAACGTGCCCTAACATATAAAGGGAGACCTATAAGACTCGTGACTGATCTCTCTACTGAAACTTGGCAGGCCAGAAAGGAATGGCAGGAGATCTTCAATGTGATGAACAGAAAAAAAGATGCAGCCAAGAATCCTTTATCCAGCAAGTCTGTCATTTAGAATACAAGGAGAGATAAAGGTCTTCCCAAACAAACAAAAACTGAAGGAATTCGTCACCACTAAACCAGCCCTACAAGAGATCCTAAGGGGGATCCTGTGAGACAAAGTACCAGAGACATCACTACAAGCATGAAACATACAGACATCACAATGACGCTAAACCCATATCTTTCTATAATAACACTGAATGTAAATGGACTAAATGCGCCAACCAAAAGACATAGGGATCAGAATGGATAAAAAAACAAGACCCATACATTTGCTGTCTACAAGAGACTCATTTTAGACCTGAGGACACTTTCAGATTGAAAGTGAGGGGATGGAGAACTATTTATCATGCTACTAGAAGTCAAAAGAAAGCTGGAGTAGCCATACTTATATCAGAAAAACTAGACTTTAAATTAAAGGGTGTAGGGGCGCCTGGGTGGCTCAGTCGGTTGCGCGGCTGACTTCGGCTCAGGTCATGATCTTGCGTTCCGTGAGTTCGAGCCCCGCGTCGGGCTCTGTGCTGACAGCTCGGAGCCTGGAGCCAGTTTCAGATTCTGTGTCTCCTTCTCTCTCTGACCCTCCCCCATTCATGCTCTGTCTCTCTCTGTCCCAAAAATAAATAAACTTAAAAAAAAAATTAAAAAAAAAAAATTAAAGGGTGTAACAAGAGACGAAGAAAAGCATTATATAATAATTACAGGGTCTATCCATCAAGAAGACCTAACAATTATAAATGTCTATGCACCGAATACGGGAGCCCCCAAATATATAAAACAATTACTCATAAACATAAGCAACCTTATTGATAAGAATGTGGTAATTGCAGGGGACTTTAACACTCCACTTACAGAAATGGATAGATCATCTAGACACACGGTCAATAAAGAAACAAGGGCCCTGAATGATACATTGGATCAGATAGACTTGACAGATATATTTAGAATTCTGCATCCCAAAGCAACAGAATATACTTTCTTCTCGAGTGCACATGGAACATTCTCCAAGATAGATCACATACTGAGTCACAAAACAGCCCTTCATAAGTATACAAGAATTGAGATTATACCATGCATACTTTCGGACCACAATGCTATGAAGCTTGAAATCAACCACAGGAAAAAGTCTGGAAACTTTCAAAAGCATGGAGGTTAAAGAATACCCTACTAAAGAATGAATGGGTCAACCAGGCAATTAGAGAAGAAATTTAAAAATATATGGAAACAAACAAAAATGAAAATACAACAATCCAAACGCTTTGGGATGCAGCGAAGGCAGTCCTGAGAGGAAAATACATTGCAATCCAGGCCTATCTCAAGAAACAAGAAAAATCCTAAATACAAAATCTAACAGCACACCTAAAGGAAATAGAAGCAGAGCAGCAAAGACACCCCAAACCCAGCAGAAGAAGAGAAATAAAGATCAGAGCAGAAATAAACAATATAGAATCTAAAACAACTGTAGAGCAGATCAATGAAACCAAGAGTTGGTTTTTTGAAAAAATAAACAAAATTGACAAACCTCTAGCCATGCTTCTCAAAAAGAAAAGGGAGATGACCCAAATAGATAAAATCATGAATGAAAATGGAATTATTACAACCAATCCCTCAGAAATACAAGCAATTGTCAGGGAATACTATGAAAAATTATATGCCACCAAACTGGACAACCTGGAAGAAATGGACAAATTCCTAAACACCCACATGCTTCCAAAACTCAAACAGGAGGAAACAGAAAGCTTGAACAGACCCATAACCAGTGAAGAAATTGAATCAGTTATCAAAAATCTCACAACAAATGAGAGTCCAGGACCAGATGGCTTCCCAGGGGAATTCTACCAGACATTTAAAGCAGAGATAATACCTATCCTTCTAAAGCTATTCCAAAAAATAGAAAGGGAAGGAAAACTTCCAGACTCATTCTATGAAGCCAGTATTACTTTGATTCCTAAACCAGACAGAGACCCAGTAAAAAAAGAGAACTATAGGCCAATATCCCTGATGAATATGGATGCAAAAATTCTCAATAAGATACTAGCAAATTGAATTCAACAGCTTATAAAAATAATTATTCACCATGATCAAGTGGGATTCATTCCTCGGATGCAGGGCTGGTTCAACATTTGCAAATCAATCAATATGATACATCACATTAATAAAAGAAAAGAACCATGTGATCCTGTCAATTGATGCAGAAAAAGCATTTGACAAAATTCAGCATCCTTTCTTAAGAAAAACCCTCGAGAAAGTCAGGATAGAAGGAACATACTTAAACATCATAAAAGCCATTTATGAAAAGCCCACAGCTAATATCATCCTCAATGGGGAAAAACTGAGAGCTTTTGCCCTGAGATCAGGAACACGACAGGGATGTCCACTCTCACTGCTGTTGTTTAACATAGTGTTGGAAGTGCTAGGATCAGCAATCAGACAACAAAAGGAAATCAAAGGCATCCAAATTGGCAAAGATGAAGTCAAGCTTTCACTTTTTGCAGATGACATGATATTATACATGGAAAATCCGATAGACTCCACTAAAAGTCTGCTAGAACTGATACATGAATTCAGCAACGTTGCAGGATACAAAATCAATGTACAGAAATCAGTTGCATTCTTATACACTAATAATGAAGCAACAGTAAGACAAATAAAGAAACTGATCCCATTCACAATTGCACCAAGAAGCACAAAATACCTAGGAATAAATCTAACCAAAGATGTACAAGATCTGTATGCTGAAAACTATCGAAAGCTTATGAAGGAAATTGAAGAAGATATAAAGAAATGGAAAAACATTCTGTGCTCATGGATTGGAAGAATAAATATTGTTAAAATGTCAATACTACCCAAAGCTATCTACACATTCAATGCAATCCCAATCAAAATTGCACCAGCATTCTTCTCGAAGCTAGAACAAGCAATCCTAAAATTCATATGGAACCACAAAAGGCCTGAAATAGCCAAAGTAATTTTGAAGAAGAAGACCAAAGCAGGAGGCATCACAATCCCAGACTTTAGCCTCTACTACAAAGCTGTAATCATCAATACAGCATGGTATTGGCACAAAAACAGACACATAGACCAATGGAATAGAATAGAAACCCCAGAACTAGACCCACAAACATATGGCCAACAAATCTTTGACAAAGCAGGAAAGAACATCCAATGGAAAAAAAGACAATCTCTTTAACAAATGGTGCTGGGAGAACTGGACAGCAACATGCAGAAGGTTGAAACTAGACCACTTTCTCACACCATTCACAAAAATAAACTCAAAATGGATAAAGGACCTGAATGTGAGACAGGAAACCATCAAAACCCTAGAGGAGAAAGCAGGAAAAGACCTCTCTGACCTCAGCTGCAGCAATTTCTTACTTGACACATCCCCAAAGGCAAGGGAATTAAAAGCAAAAATGAACTATTGGGACCTCATGAAGATAAAAAGCTTCTGCACAGCAAAGGAAACAATCAACAAAACTAAAAGGCAACCAACAGAATGGGAAAAGATATTTGCAAATGACATATCAGACAAAGGGCTAGTATCTAAAATCTATAAAGGGCTCACCAAACTCCACACCCAAAAAACAAATAATCCAGTGAAGAAATGGGCAGAAAACATGAATAGACACTTCTCTAAAGAAGACATCCAGATAGCCAACAGGCACATGAAAAGATGCTCAACATCGCTCCTCATCAGAGAAATACAAATCAAAACCACACTCAGATATCACCTCACGCCAGTCAGAGTGGCCAAAATGAACAAATCAGGAGACTATAGATGCTGGAGAGGATGTGGAGAAACGGAACCCTTTTGCACTGTTGGTGGCAATGCAAACTGGTGCAGCCACTCTGGAAAACAGTGTGGAGGTTCCTCAAAAAATTAAAAATAGACCTACCCTATGACCCAGCAGTAGCACTGTTAGGAATTTATCCAAAGGATACAGGAGTGCTGACTCATAGAGGCACTGTACCCCAATGTTTATAGCAGCACTCTCAACAATAGCCAAATTGTGGAAAGAGCCTAAATGTCCATCAACTGATGAATGGATAAAGAAATTGTGGTTTATATACACAATGGAGTACTACGTGGCAATGAGAAAGAATGAAATATGGCTCTTTGTAGCAAAGTGGATGGAACTGGACAGTGTTATGCTAAGTGAAATAAGCCATACAGAGAAAGACAGATACCACATGTTTTCACTCTTATGTGGATCCTGACAAACTTACCAAATTTCTCATGGGGGAGGGGAAGGGGGAAAAAAAAGGAAAAAAAAGGAAAAAAAAAAAAAAAAAAGAGAGAGGGAGGGAGCCAAAACATAAGAGACTCTTAAAAACTGAAAAAAACTGAGGGTTGATGGGGGGTGGGAGGGAGGGGAGGGGGATGATGGGCATTGAAGAGGGCATCTTTTGGGATGAGCACTGGGTGTTGTATGGAAACCAATTTGACAATAAATTTCATATATTAAAAAAAAAGAAAATAAGGGAGAAATGCAATAAACTATTCACTAATTGCACAACTGCCTTTTTACAAAGATGTCTGAGTGCTGAAACCACAGTGCTGCCACAAGATAGGTCCTAGTGTTCATCTGTTAACTAGTACTTTTTAAAAACCTAATACTAATCAACAGAGATGACTGAGCAGAAAGTATAGACATTATAAAACGCAAATTGAGGGACATTCATTAACATAACTGGTCTAGGGGCACCTGTGTGGCTCAGTCAGTTAAGCCTCCAACTTCCACCCAGGTCACGATCTCATAGTTCATGAGTTTGAGTCCTGGATCAGTCTCTGCAGTAAGGAGCTTGCCTGGAATTCTCTTTCCCTGTCTCTCTGCCTCTCCCCCACATTCTGTCTCTCAAAATAAATAAATAAACTTTTTAAGAAATGTATTAAAAATAAATAAAACTAAATAACTGGCCTATTATCTTTAAAAGTGCCAAGATCATGAAGTTAAGAGTGAAGAAATGTTCCAGATTAAAGGAGACTAAAGAGACGTGACAACCAAATTGAACCTGTGATTCAACTCTACTGGCACAATTGGTAGAACAGGAATGGGGCTGTAGAATTAAATGTATCAATGTTAATTTCTTAAGGATGTATTATGGTTATGTAGGAGAATGCCTTTGTTTATAGGAATGACATACAAAAACAGTCTGAAGAGCTGAAATATATATTGGTAACTTACTCTGAAATGATTTAGAGGAAAAAAACTTGTACCATACTTGCAACTTTTCTGTAAGTAGGAGATTGTTTCAAAATTCTTAATCAACTTCCCTTTTTGTAAAATACTTGTTTAAAAATGTGTTCCTCGAGGCGCTTGGGTTGCTCAGTCGGTTAAGCGTCCAATTCTTAATTTCAGCTCAGGTCATGACCTCACAGTTCATGACTTCAAGTCCAGCATCAGGCACCACACTGGCAGTGCAGAGCCTGCTTGGGATTCTCTCTCTCCCTCTCTCTCTGCCCTTCCCTTGCTTGCATTTTCTCTCTCTCTCTCTCAAAATAAAAAATAATAAATAAAAAAATAATATTAAAAATTTTTAATAAAATAAAAAAAGAAAAAGTGTTCCTCAAAACCTTGGGTTTCCCTAGTGACATCAAGGGCTGAGTTAAGCAGGGAGGGCCTTAAGTTACTGAGTGTTTTAATAAGCTTGAGAAACAGCTGGATACTAATTACAAAATGTTTTTTAAGTCTAGACTGCTAGATCACATCCACCGTCTGTAACTGCATAGGGTGTGGCCTGAACAAATTACTTAATTTTTCTAAGTTTTAGTTTCTTCATCTGTAAAATAAGAAAAATGATAGTGCCTACAATTACAAAGATATTTGGAGGACCACTTAAAAATGATAAATATCAACAACTATTTAACGCCTGATAAATTTCACAGATTTTTTTTTAATTATTTGTTCAATATGCTAGCCTTCCATATAAAATTGTATTTGTAAAAAAAAAAAAAAAAGCCTGCTCTTCTAATATAATACAATTAAATTAGGACATTCATTGTATCAGTTTTAAGTGATAAACTTTGTTGTCATGGAAAAAATTTGCTCTAGGCTATACAGTATAATGGTTAAAAGCACAAATTCTCAGGTCAGAGCACTTGCCTTCAGTTGCAATTCTGCCACTCATTTGCTGTGTGATCTTGGCAAGTTAATTTATCTAAGAATAAAAATAGCTGTAGAGCAATAACACTACTAAGAATTTATCCAAAGGATCCAGGAGTGCTGATTCATAGGGTCACATGCACCCCAATGTTTATAGCAGCGCTATCAACAATAGCCAAATTATGGAAAGAGCCCAAATATCCATTAACTGATGAATGGATAAAGAAGATGTGGTACATATATATAATAGAATACTATTCGGCAATGAAAATGAATGAAATCTTGCCATTGCAATAATATGGATGGAACTGAAGAGTATCATGCTAAGTGAAATAAGTCAGAGAAAGACAGATATCACATGTTTTCACTCATATGTGTAATTTGAGAAACTTAACAGAAGACCAGGGGGGAAGGGAAGGGAAAAAAAAAATAGTTACAAACAAAGAGGGAGGCAAACCATAAGAGACTCTTAAATACAGAGAACAAAATGAGGGTTGATGGCGGGGGAGGGGTAATGGGTGATGGGCATTGAGGAGGGCACTTGTTAGGATGAGCACTGGGTGTTGTATATAAGTGATGAATCATGGGAACCTACTCCTGAAGCCAAGAGCACACTGTATACAGTGCATGTTAGCTAACTTGACAATAAATTATATTTAAAAAAAGAAAAAAATTGCTGTAGAGGTTAAATGAAATGAATACATAAGGCTTTTTAGCAAAGTATCTGATATTTTTAGTCTTTAAAAAAATATTAGGTGCTGTTTTTATTTCTGGCATGTACATATTTAATACACAAGGGCAATAGTTGGTATACTACACCCCAGTGGGTGAACTCTGCCCACCTCCTACTTTTGTAAGATCAAGTTTATTAGAAAAGCTAAACTCAGCCAGTATGTATTACCTGTGGCTGTTTTCATGCTATAATGGCCTGAGTAGTTGCAACACAGACCTGATAGCCCACAAGGCCTAAAATACTTATTATCTGGATTTTTCATAAGAAATTTGCTAATCTAGGGGCGCCTGGGTGGCTCAGTCGGTTGGGCGGCCGACTTCGGCTCAGGTCATGATCTCACGGTCAGTGAGTTCAAGCCCCGCATCGGGCTCTGTGCTGACAGCTCAGAGCCTGGAGCCTGTTTCAGATTCTGTGTCTCCCTCTCTCTGGCCCTCTTCCGTTCATGCTCTGTCTCTCTCTGTCTCAAAAATAAATAAACGTTAAAAAAAATTAAAAAAAAAAAAAAAGAAATTTGCTAATCTATACCCTCGGTGAGAAAAACACACTAAAAATACAATACCATAAAATGTTAAAACAGATGATACAAGTGGAGAAAGATAACCAAGTTACTGGTTTCCATGTGTCTCAATAAATTCAAAGCAACTGAAAAACATATGGTTATTTTCCTTTCCCCAAAAAAGTAAGCATTTCAAAACTGAAAATGTCCTTCGAGGTTCTAAATTAAAACATTTGTTTTTCCAAATGGAAATACAAATCTGAGAATGAAATGAATAGTCTATACCTAAACAACTTACTATTATCACTCCAGGTGTATTCACTGTGATGCATTAAGGCATTGCATTAGGTCATAAGCAAAGCATATTTTTCCGAAATAAATCAGACATGAAAAGTATATTTACGAAATCTCCATGTAAAAGGACCTGTGTAAAGTACCATAAAGAATTCACAAAAGACAAGACAGGGTAAACTTAAAACACAATCTAAATAAGCAGAAAAATAATCTCAAGGCGTATAAAAACCAGTTAAGTGCATTTCACCATAATTTCTATATTTCTTTAATTTTTTTGTAAATAAAATAGATTACTTTGTCCACTTAACCTACACAAATAGAAAAATCCAAAAATGTATTACCTGAATTGGATGTTTACTAAATGAGGCTGGGAGCCATCTGATTGCCAGTAAGTTTCAAGATTGTCATCTCGTAACTGATCCACTCCAAATCCTAAAACACAAGTGACAGTAAGTTCTCATGAAAAAGAAAGACCTATATATTCGAAATATAAAATTACCATACACATTTGTCCAGAAAGTTTGATAAAGAGGATGGTCAATACTCTAAACTTTAAATTAGAATTCTTCCATCTTCTTAAGAAGATCTCAACTCTTAGAATATCATTTGCACACACAAAATGTTACATTAGGGCCAACTGTTCTTGGTTGTTGGCTTTAATTTTTAAAGAATATCTCCTAAATAAACTCTAAATACAGCATGTCTTCAAATCCAGTTTTTTATACTTTCTACAAGGTGGTAATAAGACTGATCCTCATGTCCTACAAAATCAGGTTTTATTAAGTTCAAGATGCCATACATCTTTCTTGTGACAAGAAAAAGGACACCTTAGAAATATTTTCAAAAATCACATACATTTTGAAGTCAAGTGTTTCTGATCAACATTCTGATTAGTCAAAAATTAAATTTGCCGAGAATTGCATATCTAGCTATTCTAGATAACTGAAGTAAAAATAACCTGTATTGCTTTTTGATTAAAATCATAATAATGCATACTAATTACAGAAATAATTTAATGGTAAGGTGTGGATGTTTCAAAAATATTTAAGAGAAATTGATTTAATTTACATTTTAATTTTTTGAGTAAGTAGTATAATTCATTATAGATCAAATTCAAAAGGTACAAAAAACAACATGGTGGAAAGTCTCTATCTCCCCCACCCCCACCATCCAGTTTCCCTCCTCAAATATAATCAATGTTATCAATTTTTTACATACTTTTTCACACATACTATACACATATATAAGCAAATGCATAATTCTTTTTTCCCCGCTGCACAAATAATGGCATATGATAAACAGCTCTACACTTTGCTTTTCTTTTTCACTTAAATTATCTGAAAGATTCTTCCATATCAATAATAATAATTAATAATAATAACAACAGCAGCAGCAGCAAATACCGATATCACATTCACTATGTGCCAGGTACATTCTAAGCATTTTATATGATTATATCATGTAATGTTTATTTAACTCATATAGTAACTCAGTTAACCTAAGCAGCTCCCACATTTTTTAAAGGTTATACAATATCTCACTGTCTGGAAGTGTAATAATTATTTAACCAAACCCCTATAGGGTACTTAGACTGTTTCCAATGTTTTCCTATTACAAACAACACTGCAGTAAACATCTACCTATCTAAAATCTTCAAATGCATATCAGTATTTCTGGAGGATAGACTTCTAGGAATAGAACCCTGGGTCATTTGAATTTTTAATTTGATAAATATTGCCAATTTCTCCTCCAAAATGCATCCTCACCAATAATGTACAAGAACATATATTCCTTTATGTAACCAGTAAAACTTGTGATATTCTGAAATCTTTATACTAGATTTTGAAGACTTAGTATAAAAACATTAAATATCTCTATTTAATAATTTATTATATATTGATTATATATTGAAATAATTTTGGATATATGGAGATGAAATAAATTATGAAAATTGTATCTTTTTAAATTTTAATAGGGGTACTGGATAGTTTTAAATTACATACGTGGTTTGCTAGATTTCTCTTGGATAGCACTTCTCTGTACTCATGCTAAAATGAAATCATTCTTTTAAGTATTTGCTAACCTGATAGGTAAAAACTTATTATTTCAAACTTTCATTGATCATTTATATTTCTTCTTATAGAAAACACCTATTCATAACCTCCTATATTTTCATTGCACTTTGGTCCCTTTATTGATTTATAACTCTTTTACTATTATGGATATTAACCCTATGTCTGTTCAATGTGATCCAAATATGCTCTCCGCAGTCTGAGATTTATATCTTAAATCTTCATACGCTGCATTTACAGTATATACTAGTGAATAAGAAAGGTTCTTCCAGGGGCGCCTGGGTGGCTTGGTCGGTTAAGCGTCCGACTTCGGCTCAGGTCATGATCTCACAGTCCGTGAGTTGGAGCCCTGCGTCGGGCTCTGTGCTGATGGCTCAGAGCCTGCAGCCTGTTTCAGATTCTGTGTCTCCTTCTCTCTCTGCCCCTCCCCTGTTCATGCTCTGTCTCTCTCTGTCTCAAAAATAAATAAACGTTAAAAAAAAATTTTTTTTTAAATAAAAAAAGGTTTTTCCAGAGAAAATAATTTTTGCATTAAATTCTGAAGTACTAGTAAGAGTTAACTAGGTAAACAGGTAGAAGGGCAAGGTTAAAAACCATTCAATAAAGAGAAAAACACATAATGGCACAGAAAAGGAAAAGTGGAACCTATAGGAAGCAAAGGTAGCTTTTGGTAGCTAAGGCTACACATTGGGTTGCATCAGGAAATGAACCAGAGACATATGAAAGGAGTCAGATCATACAGACTCTTATGTACTAAGATATGAAGTATAAATTATCTTGAAAAATATGCCAACCTACATAAGAATTTTTAACAGGTAAGTTATATGATCAGGAAATAATCAGATCAGAATCTTCAGATAGATTCTTCATTGCCAGGGAGGGAGAAACCCATCCTAAGTAATCAAAACTCCAAGTGATGATGGTCTGAATTCAGACAGTGACCAAGATAAATGTTAAAAAATAGCTTCCTATTGCACCAAAGAAAATCTTAAAATATAAAAACTAGGTTCTCCATTACTCACTCTGTAACTCTTAGATCTGTGCTGTGCAATATGGTGGCGACTAGCTGCATGAGACTATTGAAGAAATATGGCTAGTTCAACTTGAGATTTTCTATAAGTGCAAAATATATATTGGTTGAAGACTAGTATGAAATGCAAACCATCTCACTAATAATAAGTCTAGTTATCTTGAACTAAAAACATATTATTACATTGGCGTGCCTGGGTGGCTCAGTCAGTTAAGCATCCAACTTCGGCTCAGGTCACGATCTTGCAGTTTGTGGGTTTGAGCCCCGCATTGGACTCTGCTGATGGCTCGAAGCCTGCAGCCTGCTTCAGGTTCTGTATCTCCCTCTCTCTCTGCCCCTCCCCCACTTGTGCTCTGTCTCTCTCTCTCTCTCAAAAATGAAGAAACATTAAAAATTAAAAAAAAAACACCATATTATTACAATTAGTTGCACCCATTTCTTTATCCTTTTTAATGTAGGTACTAGAAAAATTTAAGTTACACATGCAACTTGCATTATATGTCTTTTGGACCATGCTGCCTTAGACCATGCTTCTGTTCTTTCTTTATATGTTATTTCTAAGCCTAATTCAGAATATTCAGTTCTGCAAATTATAAGATAAAAAGTTCTTTTGGTACTAACATAAAGAGTTCTTAAGTTCTAAATCCCTTTTTCTTCTTGTCAGTTTATGAGTTCCCTAAAAGAGGATAACTCAATTACAGGACTCTTCCTTAAGAGCTCTACCGTTAAATGTTCTATTGATTAAAAGACCTTTTGTCACATAATTTATTTTAGCTATTTGGTTTAGCATATTTATTTAGCAGTTTTTCTTTCTCTTTCATTTCACAATTTTACAAGTGTGTGCTCAAAGAATTTCACAAAATGGTGTTTTTTCTTAACAAGTAAAATAAACATTAAACAAAAAACCTGAATAACTTATCCAGAATAAGAGGATGTCCTGTAACTCAAGACTAGTCATTGTAAGTGTCTTTCTAATTGATATTGCTTATGAAACTCTAACAGTATAACTAAGTAGGTACACTCTCATCAAGAATTAATCAGTCTAAATCTTTACCTCTGGAATACTAAGTATGATTATCAGCTTCTAGTTCTTCAAAATATGTCTCACAAACAGAACCTCTTACAAGCATCTGTTTATGTGCCAGTGCCATAGCTCATAGAGTAAGCTTCTTTTCCAAAGCTTCCCATTCAGGGTTGTATCTGAATTCTTTTAGTCCAAACAAAAGAACCAAAAGACAGACCTGTGATAACTGCTTTGATAGGTATCATGATAATGCACTCAAACAATATTATCCAGAAAAAAACTTTCATATGATGTAGTGATTCATAAGTCGGTGGTTCACAGTATGGTCCCTGGACCAGCAGCATCACTGCTATCTGGGAACTTATTAGGAAATCTAAACCTACTGCATCAGAAACTTTCAGCATTAACCTGTTTAAGAGTCGGTATTTTAATAAATCCTGTAAGTGATTACTATGCACGCTAAAATTTTAGAACTTTTATGGCAAGTCTACTCAACTTGGGCACTACTGATACTGTGCACTGGATAATTCTTTCAGGAGCAGGGGCTATCCTGTGCATTTTAAAATATTTAGCAGCATCTCTGGCCTCTACTATTTGTCAGTCACAATCTTCCCCCCCAAACCAGCAGTTGTATCAATCAAAAACATCTGCAGATATTACCAAATGTATCCCTAGGGGGTAAAATCATCCCCAGGTGAGAACCACTGCTCTAAGGAAAAGAAAACTAGCATTCACCTGTGGTTACTGTTATTGTTTAGTAAATATCTACTCTTCTCTACCCATCCTCCAGGAGAACAAAATGATTCTACACTCTAGTCATAGTGGAGCTTAATCATGACTTGTTTTGGTCAACACAATGTAAATGAATGTGACACAAGCAGAGGTTTTAAATGTGCTGGCAAGGTCTAACTTGGCACCCTTCTAAATGTTGGCACCCCACTAAGACATTGTGCCTGAACACATGGAGCAGGCCTAGACCCAAGTCACAGCCTACAGCCAAGCCATAGCCAAGCAAAAAATAAATTTTGTTATAATATGCCACTGAGAGATTAGGCTTGTTTGTCACAGACCATTAGTGCAGCAAGAGCTGACTAACACAACATCAATAGATGAGATACATTTGAGTAGCCCAGTTTAGATTGCCTCTAGGAGTAAAACAGCCATTTTTACCTCAAGCATCTCTTTTAACACAAATCCTTCCACGTTTGCCAGGGTGCTATTATAACTGGGGCATATGTGTTGACTCTGAAGACACAAAGATAGATAACACGTGGTCTCTGTGGAATTCATTTATCTAATGCACTATCTATGCTGTGACTATTTACATCTAAACTAATTAAAAATAAATAAAATTTAAAATGATTTTTCAATAACACTAGTCACATTTAAAGTATTCAACAGAGAGGTGCCTGAGTGGCTCAGTCAGTTGAGTGTCCGACTCTTGATGTGGCTTAGGCCGTGATCCCAAGGTTGTGGGATCGAGCCCCACATCAGTCTCCTTGTTGAGCATGGAGCCTGCATGAGATAACTATCTCTCTCTCTCTCTCTCTCTCTCTCTCTCTCTCTCTTTTTCTCTCTCTACCCCTCTCCCCTGCTCATGCTCCCACTCGCTCTCTCTCTCTCTCTCAAATAGAATAATAAATAAAAAATAAAGTACTCGATAGCTACACATAACTAGCAGCTACCTCCCTGTACAGCCCAATATGTTCCATTGGCCAGCACTGAGGAACTGAAGCAGATAAATTACAATATAAAGAGTTAAGTGCTATAATAAAGAGAAGGAAAAAAAAACACAAAAAGCGGTGGCTAAACAACATGCTACTAAACCACCAATAGGTCAACAAAGAAATCAAAAAGGAAATTTAAAAATACCAGGAGACAAAGGAAAATGGAAGTGCAACAGTTCAAATATTTGGGACGCAGCAAAACCAATTCTAAAAGGGAAGTTTACGGAGATAAAGGCCTGCCTCAAGAAACAAGAAAAGTCTCAAATAAACAATCTAACCTTACACTTAAAGGAGCTAAAAAAGAACAAAAAATAAAGCCCAAAGTTAGTAGAAGGAGAGAAATAATAAAGAGCAGAGCAGAAATAAATGAAATAGACTAAAAACACAATAGAAAAGATCAATAAAACCAAGAGCTAGTTCTCTAAAAAGATACGCAAAATTGACAACCCTTCAGACTCATCAAAAAGGAAAAAGAGAGAAAGAGAGGGAAAGGGCTCAAATAAATAAAACCAGAAATGAAAGATGTAACAATGGACATCACAGAAATATAAAGGATTGTAAGAAACTACTATGAAAAATTATATGCCAACAAATTGGACAACCTAGAAGAAATGGATAAAATTTCTAAAAACATATTCTTCTAAGACTAAATCAGGAAGAAATAGAAAATCTGAACAGACTAGTTACTCATAATGAAATTCAAATGGTAATCAAAAAACTCCCAACAAATGAAAGTCCAGGACCAGATGGCTTCACAGACAAGTACCACCTTTTAAAGAAGAGTTAATACCTATTCTCCTCAAACTATTCCAAAATATAGAAGAGGAAAGAAAACTTCCAAATCCATTCTACAAAGCCAGCATTACCCCAAAATCAGACAAAGATGCTGCCAAAAAAGAAAAAAAAAATTATAGGCCAATATCCCTGATGAATATAGATGCAAAAATTCTCAACAAAATACTAGCAAATGAAATTCAACAATATATTAAAAGAATCATTGACCACAATCAACTGAGATTTATTCTAGGGATGCAAGGATTATTTAATATCCACAAATCAATCAACATGATATACCACATTTTAAAAATGAAGGAATAGGGGATCCTCAGTGGCTTAGTCGGTTGAGTGTCTGACTTCAGTTCAGGTCATGATTTCCTAGTCCGTGAGTTTGAGCCCCGTGTCAGGCTCTGTGCTGCCAGCTTGGAGCCTGGAGTCTGCTTTGGATTCTGTGAGTCCCTCTCTCTGCCCCTCTCCTTCACTCATATTCGGTCTCTGTCTCTCAAAAATAAATAAACGTTAAAAAACTAAAAAAAAAAAAAAAACTAAAAAAAAAAGGATAAAAAAATATGATCATCTCAATAGATGCATAAAAAGCATTTAACAAAGTACAACATCCATTCATGATAAAAACTCCCAACAGAGTGGGTTTAAAGGGAACACACTTCAACACAATAAAAGCTATATATGAAAAATCCATGGCTTACATCATACTCAATGGTGAAAAACAACTTTTCCTCTAAGATCAGGAACAAGACAAAGATATCCACACTCACTTTTATTCAACAAAATAAATCCTAGCCACAGCAACCAAATAAGAAAAAAGAAATAAAAGGCACCCAAATTGGTGAGGAAGAAGTAAAACTGCCACTATTTGCAAATGACAAGATGCTGTACGTAGAAAACCTTAAAGACGGCCAAAAACTATTAGAACTAATAATGGAGTCAATAAAGTTGCAATACACAAAATTAGTAAACAGAAATTTGTTGCATTACTGTACACTAATCAAAAAGTAGCAGAAAGAGAAATTAAGAAAACCATCTAATTTACAATTACATCAAAAAGAATAAAATATCTAGAAGTAAATTTAACCAAAGAGGGAAAGACCTGTATTCTGAAAACTATAAGACATTGATGAAAGAAACTGAAAACGATACAAATGGAAAGATATACCATGTTCACAGACAGAAAAAATTGATATTGTTAAAATAGCCATACCTCCCAAAGCAGTCTACACATTCAGTGCAATTCCTATCAAAATACTAATAGTATTTTTCATTGAACTAGAACAAATAATCCTAAAATTTGTATAAAATCACAAAAAGGCCCTGAATAGCCAAAGCAATCTTGAGAAAAAACAAAGCTGGATGTATCTCAATCCCAGATTTCAAGCTATACTACAAAGCTATAATAATCAAAACAGTATGGTACTGGCACAGAAATAGACACATAGATCAATGGAACAGGACAGAGAGCCTAGAAATAAATCCACATTCATATGGTTAACTAAACTATGACAAAGGAGGCAAGAATATACAGCGGGGAAAAGACAATCTCTTCAATGCAGGGTATTCGGAAAACTGGACAGCTACATGAATAAGAATAAATCTGGAGCACTTTCTTACACCATACTCAAAAATAAACTCAAAATGGATTAAAGACTTAAATATAAGACCTAGAACCATGAATCTCCTGAAAGAAAACATAGGCAGTGATCTCTCAGACATCAAGCCTCAGCAACACTTTTCTAGATATACCTGTTCAGGCAAGGGAAACAAAACAAAAAATAAAATATTAGGACTACATCAAAATAAAAAGCTTTTTGCACAGCAAAGGAAACCATCAACAAAACCAAAAGGCAATCTACTGAATGGGAGAAATTATTTGTAAATGATATAGCCAATAAGAAGTTAATATCCAAAATATATAGAGAACTCACACAACTCAACACCCCCCAAAACAATCTGACTAAAAAGTGGGCAGAGGGCCTGAATAGACATTTTTCCAAAGAACATTACAAAAGTTCCTCAATAAATTAAAAATAGAAATACCATATGATCCAGCTATTCCATTCCTGGGTATTTACCCAAAGAAAATTAAAACACTAATTTGAAATGATGCATGTACCCCTGTGTTTATTGCACCATTACTTACAACAAAATATGGAAAGAACCTAAGTGTCCATAAATAGATGAATGAACAAGTTGTGTTATATAAGTACAATGAGTTACTTAGCCATAAAAAAAAGAATTAGATTTTGCCATTCACGACCACACAGATAGACCTGGAGGGTATTATGCTAAGTGAAATGAGACAGAGAAAGACAAATACCATATGACTTCACCTATGAATCTAAAAACAAAATAAGTGAACGAACAAACAAACAAACAAACAGAAACAGACTCATAAAAACAGAACAAACTGGTGGTTGCCAGAAGGAGGGAAGGGACTGCTAAGCGGTGGGCAAAATAGGTGGAGGGGATTAAGATATACAAATATCTAGTCATAAAATAAACCATGGGGATTAAAGTAAAGCATAGGGAATATAGTCAATAATATTGTAAGAATGTTGTATGGTGACAGATGGTAACTACACTTATTGTGGCGAGCATCGTGTAATGTACAGATCTAATCACTATGGTGTATACCTGAAATTAATATAACATTGTGTGTCAACTATACTTCGATTTAAGAAAAAAAAAAGAGATGAATTAACTAATTTCTTTATATACTGTCTTCTCTTGGCTTCTATCCATTATCTCCCACTCTCCTAGTTTTCCAACTAGTTCAACGACCACTTCTCCTTTATTGCCCTTTGCGCATTCTTATTCCTGCTATTCTGCCAGGCCTCAACATCTTGAAGAGCCCTGAGGCTTTACTCTTTTTTCTAAATACAATCTCTCCTTAGGTGAGTCAATCCAGTCAACAGGCTTAGAATATCATCAGTATATTGTTAACCCTCAAAATTTGTATCTCCAATCTAAACCTTTCCCCAAGAGCTCCAAGCTTCTGTAGTCAATTGCCTAATAAACACCTCACTAGAATGCTGATCTAAAAACTAATGTATTTGACTCATAACTTTGTTTTGACCAAAAAAAAAGTATTTATTTCCCCACACACACTATCAACTTAGGAAATACTGAATTATTCTGCCAGACACCTAAGAGTCACTCTTGAATCTTTCCTTTCCCTTAGTAAGTCATAATTTTTCCCACCTCTAAAAATACATCCCAAGCCATCATTTCTCTCCATTTTCAACCATCAACCTAGTCAAAAACATCATCATCTGGCATAAATTACTATACTAGCCTTTCTTTCCCTGGTCTTCACCATTACTCTACCACCAACCATTATTTTTCAGTGGCCATGGTGATTTTATTTTTTTAAACTCTGTATCGGATCATCTCACTTTCCTGCTTTACATCTCCAGTGGTATCTCTTTGTATTTCAAATCTAAATTGTACTTCAAATCCAAATTCTACCAGAAATTCATAATCTGACCATGTCTAATTATGTCTCCAACCTCATGCCCTCCTTACCCACTATCCACTAGTCACACTAGACTTCTTTCTGAACCTCAAACGTGCCAAACCATTTAGCTTAGAGCCTCTGAATTACCTGTTTCCTGTGTCAGAGAGATTCTTGTCTGAAATCTTTGCACAATGGATTCTTCCTAACATTTATATCTCAGCACAAATTTCATTTTCCAAGAAAGGCCTTTCTTGATCTATTTCTTATACTGCTGTTTTATTCTCACCAATGCACATACTGCTATTCAATGAGAAATTCACTCAATGATCACAATTGTCAGTTATAGCGTGAACTTAAAAAGATTTAAATTTAGTAACTTTTTAAAAGAAAAACAGAACTTACACCATTGAATTATGCCTCTAAAATTAATTAATAAAAGCAATGCCTTGGTAAAAGATATAAATCAAGTGGAAAATATATCCTGGAAGATGTTCACAAAATACAGCCTCACTAAATCCTTATTTTTGTTGGCTTGTAAAGTATCAAATATAGAGTCAAACACAGAGGATGTACCTATTTTTCCCCTTAATTTTGTTTCCCAACCTAGTATGAATTTAGTGCTTACGGAATTAAATGATTAAGTTACTCTAATAAGACTCTCTTATAATGCTAGCGGCCACACAAATCTGACCTTTAGTTTTTCCAGTCTCTTGGGCAGAGACTGACAATTGTGCTGAATTGTGGAATTGTTTTGTGATGTGTCTTCAATTAAGCTGAATCTACTAAATACATTCCATTTTTAATCTGAGTGAAATATTGAACCAGTATTTCCAGAGACAGAAAAATAACTTTTCAAAGCTCTATACTACTACCACACTATAGCAGGCAAGTAAATTTGTACCTCCAACAAACTGTTATTAACATTTTGAAAGTTTATTAAAATTCTTCCATATGTCACCTCTCACCTGAATTCTTACACGTCTTTTAAATGACTTCTTTGCCGCTAACCTTGCTTCACTTCAATACATCCTCTACACTTCTCAAATATGAACAAATACTGTTTTACTCTGCTACTTAAAGTTTTTCAATGGCTGTATACAGTAAAGTGTCAACTGTTTAACAATGATCAGGCCTCTACCTAACTAGCTTTGCCTATGCCACTTCCCTCTGTTCTAGTTATACCTAAAATTTTTGAATGAGCTTTGTTTTGTCTCAGCTGTACACCTTTGTGCATACTGTTTCTCTTGCCTTTATGTCCTTATTCGGTGAAACCCTATTCTTGCTCCATCATGTAAGATAAGCATCTCCATGAAGCCTTCCCTGATCTGTTAGGCAGAATCAATCACTTCCCTTCTCAGCCACTACTACACTGAGCCCATGCTTAGTAGAAAGCAATACGATACCACAGAACCTGACTGCCTTGAATCGCAGGATTCCCACTAATCCCATGATCGCTATCAAATTACTTAATCTTTCTGTACTATCGTTTCCTCATTTGGAAAATGATAAAAATAACAGCAGATACTGCATATACACATAAAGTACTTAAAACATTTAGTGAATGCTAAATAAAAGTTGTAAATTATTACACTGTAAAATAATGCCTAGTTTAAAGCTATAATTCCTCCATTAGACTGTAAACTCCAGGATGTAAAGCCAGGATTCTATGCTTTTATCTTTTACTCTCTAACAGTGTTATAGATTTCAGCAATTGTCTGCTGCCTAAAAATGAAAAATACCTGACCATAGCAAAGCAAAAGCTAAACAATTAACCTTCTCATTAATTGCTATTTCTCATTAATAAAGAGTAGTCATTCTTTTTTTTTTTAATGTTTATTTATTTTAGAGACAGAGAGACAGAGCACAAGTGGGGGAGGGGCAGAGAGAGTCAAAGACAGAATCTGAAGCTGGCTGCAGGCTCTGAGCTGTCAGCACAGAGCCTGACGCGGGGTGTGAACCCACAAACCATGAGATCATGAACTGAGCTGAGGTCGGACACTCAACCGACTGAGCCACCCAGGCACCCCAGTCAGTCATTCTTTATGTATAACCATACAATGGTATTTAGTGAAATACCCAAAGGTGATGGAAGTAAAATGTATGACACAAAACTGATGAACTGCATCACTTTTGTACCTAACACATTTTGTATAAATCCCACCACTCTCCTGGCGGAGAGTGTTAGCTATTGTTCTCTTCTGTACCTCCAAGATGTCAGAGCAGTGGGGCATCTTCAGGGAGCCGGGTATGTGTTGCCCTCCGCAAAATTCATAGCATAAAAGGATGTGAATGGACATTGATTTATACCCCATTATTGACACAGTAAGCCACCAGTTTGAATTATGCTACTAGGTCAAGCAATGGGAAGTGTTTGATTTGAGCAAATTCACAGAACTATTTGATACTATGAAGAATATTAGAAACTTCTGAAGCAGTCCAGGATGTAGGAAGCTGGAAAAAGGCATCACTCCCATTCAAACAAGAAGAAGCTAGATAAATTACAAACTCATAATTTTCCTCAAAAACATGAGAGCTTGAAACAACACAGCAACCCAAAAGCCTAACACCCAAGAAGGGGCAACTCTCAGCCTCAGGAGAGAAAGGATATATAGCTTTTCCCAACTGTGGTAGAGCATGGGAGGAAGGAACAACGACCAAATAAACTAACATGAGACATAAGACAGAACTTCAACAAATTGCTAAAGGCCAAGTGTGGGCTAGCATAAAAGTACAGCAATCTTGGTAGTCCCAAATATAAAGTGAACTCACATTGACCCTCAGACTCTTTCCAAGGGCCTTCACCACATATATGAGAGCAGGAGACTAGAAAGGCTACTTCAATGGTTGCCTGAAGAAGGGAAGTGACCACCACTGCAGGAAAAGCAAAAAGCCCCACCCTCCCTGCCAAACCCTTCTCTCCAACAGAACAAAGGACTTAAGCTGCTAAGGAATGAGCATCAAACCTACTGACACCAGGACAGATAAGACCCATCCTTGCAGGGAGAAGATTAAAAGAAAAAAATCCTCTATGCCTGGGGTAGAGGCAAGAAACAGTCCTTCCTCTGGGGGTAGGGCAGAAAACTCTCCCACAAAAGACTAGCCACAGATACAAGGCAGAGTTTGGCTATCACACATAGCAAGGACGAAAATGCTGAGAAAGCCCTACCTTGGAGGCCAGGCACACAAGAGATGGCTAAGATTGAAGCTGGACCAGGAAACCAGAGAAGCCCTACCTCTCATTCCCTACACTGAGTAACAAGGTATAGCATTCTACAGCTGAAGGCAGGGAAAGAGCATGGAGAGACACCCTCTGAAGCACAGAGGTACAGAGATAGCTGAAAACTGAAAGTGGAGGAGGAACATTAAAAAACTCCTCTTGTGGGGGGAGGGGGGGTGGGCACAGTTAGTAGAGCTTGCAACTCTTGATCCCAGAATTGTGAGTCCAAGCCCCATGTTGGGTAAAATATATTTTTAAAAATGGGGTGCCTGGCTACCCAGTCAGTAGAATGCGTGACTCTTAATCTCAGGGTCCTAAATTCAAGCCCCACAGTGAGCATGGAACCTACTTAGAAAAGAAAACAAATAAAAAAATAACTCCTCTGGTTGGAGAACACAGGCAGTAACCTCTTTGACATCAGCCATAGCAACTTCTTTCTACATATGTCTTTTGAGGCAAGGGAAACAAAAACATAAATAAATTATTGCGACTTCGTCAAAATAAAAAGCTACTGCACAGTGAAGGAAACCATCAACAAAACTAAAAGGCAACTGATGGAATGAAGGAATATATTTGCAATTGACATATCGGGTAAAGGGTTAATATCCAAAATATATAAAGAACTTGTAGGGGGGGCCAGGGTGGCTCATTTGGTTAAGCATCTGACTCTTGGTTTCAGCTCAGGTCATGATCCCACGGTTCATGGGTTCAAGCCCCACGCTGGGCTCTGTGCTGGCAGTGCAGAGCCTGCTTGTGATTCTCTCTCTCTCTCTCTCTCTCTGCCCTTCCCGTGCTCACCTGCTCTCTCCCCCTCAAAATAAATAAATAAAAACTTAAAAAAAAAAAAGAACTTGTAAATCTCAACACTCCAAAAATGAATAATCCAATTAAAAATGAGCAGAAGACATACAGATGGCCAACAGACACATGAAAAGATGCTCAACATCACTGATCATCAGGGAAATATAAATCAAAACTACAATGAGATATCACCTCACACCTGTCAAAATGGCTAAAATCAACAACAGAAGAAATGACAGATGTTGGTGAGGATGTGGAGAAAGGGGAACCCTTTGGCACTGTTGGTGGGAATGCAAACTGGTGCAGTCATTCTGGAAAACAGTATGGAGGTTCCTCAAAAAGTTAAAAATGGAACTACCCTTTGATCTAGCAATTGCATTACTAGGTATTTACCCCCAAAATACAAAAATACTAATTTAGAGTAATATACACGCACTGATGTTTATAGCAGCATGATATATACAATAGCCAAATTATGAAAACAGCCCAAGTGCCCATCAACTGACAAATGAAAAAAGATGTGGCATACACACACACACACACACACACACACACACACACACACACGAATATTAGTCATAAAAAAGAATGAAATCTTGCCATTTGCAATGACATGAATGGAGCTAAAGAGAATTATGCTAAGCAAAATAAATCAGTCAGAAAAAGACAAATACCATATGATTTCACTCATATGTGGAATTTAAGAAACAATACAAATGGGCCAAGGGGGAAAAAAGAGAGAGGCAAACCAAGAAACAGACTCTTAACTATAAAGAACAAACTGATGGTTACCAGAGGGGAGGTGTGTGGGAAGATGGGTTAAATAGGTGATAGGGATTAAGGAGTGCACTTGTTGTGATGAGCACTAGGTGATATATGGAAGTATGGAATCACTATATTGTACACCTAAAACTAATATTATACTGTATGTTAACCAATGGGAATTTAAATTAAAAAAAGACAAAAAACCTCTTCTGGCAACCCTACCACCATTAAGCACTGGGCATATTTAGAGGAATTTGAACCCTGTGAGGTACTGAAGGTAACCACACAAAGCAAAACAAACAAAAAACCAGGTCAATTCCTAACTAACTCAACCCCCACAATAAAGGACTGACAGTAGAAAAGAAGTATCCATTTCAAAGTGTAACCACCATTTCTCTCAGTATCCACTAACATGATATTTAGCATTCAATAAAAGATTAGGACACTCAAACATGCAAGAAAAACAATATTACTAAAAGGCAAAACAATCAATAGAAATACACTCAGAGATGACCCAGATGTTGGAACTACTGGACAGAGACTTCAAACAACTATGATTAACATATTCAGGAATCTAGGGGAAAAGATAGATGAAATGTTTGAACAAACAGGAAATTTCAACAGAGATTAAAAACTTCTCAGGAGTCAAATGGAGGGTCAGCTGGCTGGCTCAGTCAGTGGAGCATGTGACTCTTGATCTCAGAGTTGTGAGTTCAAGTCCCACGTTGGCTGGAGATAACTTAAAAATAAAATATTTCCAAAAAAAATTTTTAAAGGGTCAAATGGAAAAGCTATAAATAAAAAACCACCATATCAGAGATGAAACTCAATAAAGCCAAAGAAAGAAGTAGTGGACTTGAAGCCAGATCAATAAAAAAATATCCAGAGGAAAACAAAATGAGAAGAAAAAAAAAAAAGTGGAAAAAAAAAGCACCTAAAAGCTATGGGACAATAACAAACAGTTTAGAAAAATCAAATAGTCTAGCATATGTATAACTGGATTCATAGAAGGACAACAGAGAAGAAACGGAGCAAAAGAAATACTTAAAAAAATAATGACCATGAATTTTTGTAAAATAATGCAAGACATCAAACCAGAAGATGCAACAATCTCAGTGAATCTCAAACAGAATTAAACACACACACACACAAACACACACACTCTGACACATCATAATCATTCTACTGAAAAGCAAAGATCTTAAAGGCAACTAGGAAAAAGCTACATTAACTACAGCAGATTTCTCTTCAGAAACTATGCAAGCCAGAAAATAATGGAATGACATCTTTAAAGTAGTAAAATAAAAAATCTACCAACCTAGAATTCCATGCAGGGAAAATATACCACAGTACTAAAATCAAAATGAAAAAATTTTCAACCAAACATTGCTGGCAGACCTACAATACATAAATATGTTAAAGAAAGTTCTTCAGGTAAGAGGAATATGACACCAGATAGAAGACTTGAATCTATTAAAAGAAATTAAGTTCCAAAAACTGAAAAAAATTAATAAAAAGTAGTTTTTATTTCTTAATTGCTTCAAACTATAATTTACCTTTTAAAACAAAAATAGCACGAATATATTCAGCAGTTTAAAATATGCAAAAGTCAAATGTATGACAAAAATGGCATAAAGGATTAGAGGTAAAAATTGCAAGTATCCTTTTGAAGGATTCATATACCGTACCTATGGTGGTATACTACTATGAAGTGATGATTAGAGATATATATTGAAATCCTTAGGGCAGGGGCGCCTGGGTGGCTCAGTGGGTTAACGTCTGACTTCAGCTCAGGTCATGATCTCACGGTCTGTGAGTCCGAGCCCCGCATCATGTTCGCTGACAGCTCAGAGCCTGGAGCCTGCTTCAGATTCTGTGTCTCCCTCTCTCTCTGCCCCTCCCCTGCTCACGCTCTGTCTCTCTGTCTCTGTCTCTGTCTCTCTCTCTCTTTCTCTCTTAAACATAAAGATTAAAAAAAAAATTAAAAAAAAAAAGGAATCCTCAGGGCAACCACTCAAAAATATCAAAAAGGATATATAACCAATAATGTTAATAGTGGAGATAACACAGAATCATAAAAAAAAATACTGAATTTACCCAAAAACAGGAAAAAAAAAAGAGAAAAAACATCAACAGGAAAAAAATAAGGAAAATTCCAAGATAGTAGTTTTAAATCTAATGACATCAAAAATAATGAATAATTATAAATAAATAATAACCAACAAATGCCTCTCAATTAAAAGATGAAGAATAACAGATTAAATTAAAAACCAAGGGGTGCTTGGGTGGCTCAGTCAGTTAAGCATCTAACTCTTGATTTCAGCTCAAGTCATGATCTCATGGTTCATGAGATCAAACTCCTCATCAGGGTCTACACTGACAGTGCACAGGTTTAAATAAATTAAAAACCAAGACCCAGTGCTGTCTATGAAAAATCCACTTCAAATATAAAGATATATATAGTTTAAAAGGAAAAGGAAAAACATCCAGCTTCCAGTCTGACACATAAAAAGCTTGGAAAATGTCATTTTCATCCTCACAATAACAATGAAAAGAAGCCAAACCTACTGAAAAATCAATAATACATCTTAGGTCTTAAAGAGAATTCAGGTCACAGGGCAAACCACCACCCAGGAAACTGAAAAAACAAAACAAAACAAAACAAAACACAGAATCACAGCTTACCGGAAGTAGCAAATGCTGCTGGAGTCAGCAACTGGTAGGAAAACTTTAAGAGTAATTGACTAATTGCTGGCAACTAAGTGTAGACTAGGTTGAGAGATAAAAACTCCTAGAAGCCCAACCTTAGGAAGAGCTGCACCTTTTCAAGAATTTTACCTCTAGGAGCCCCACCAGGTCCCCTTCAAAGTAAAGATCAAAGAAAATTCTCCAGTGCTTCCTGCAGAGGTAGCGGAAAAGTAATCACTGTGAAATACACCCAGAGCATCCTGCTGTCCTTAACAAAGATCTGTCTTCTAGGAAAAGTGTTTTCAAATCTAACCAACGTGAGTTTTACTACAGCCTAGCTGACATGGAAGAAAAATACCCAACTCCAGACTCCTCTAGCCTTCCTGTCTCCCATATAAGTGGGGTGTAGGGAAAGTTGAGAAGCACTTGTAAAGGTCACAGCCATGGAAATAGACCTACTAAAATTCTATGATCTAGTCACAGGATTATAGAATGCTTCCGTTCCCCCTACAACTGACCATCATATCAGCAGGGCTCCTATATAGTATCAGAAGGTTACAATTCAAAGAACTGTAAGCTTAGACTCCATTTAATGAGCCTCTAGGGAAATCCAAAAATAACAAGGAAAACAAAAACAAGGACACCTAAAGAATTTTAAATTCTGAATCTTAGCCTTTACCCATCAGGCAGAAAATCAATAAGGATATAGTTGAACTGAATAGCACCATCAATCAACTTGATCAAATTGACACTTATTGATTAGTTTATCAGGTGTCAACAGAATATGCAAGCTTCTCAAGAATACACAATTTTTGTCATGCTCATATATAAATAACATTCACAAAGATGGACCACATTCTGGCCTATAAATTATACACAAAAATTTAAAAGAATAGAAATCATACAAAACAGGCTCTCAAACAACAACAGAATTAAACTAGAAACCACTAACAGATAACTGGAAAATCCCAAAATATTTGGAGATTGAGCAACATATGAATCAAGGAAGAAGTATCAAAAGAAACCGAAATATCTGAAACTGAATTAAAATGAAAATAAAAGTTACCAAAAAATTATAGAATGCAGTAAGAGCACTGCTTACAGAGAAATTTATAGCATGTAGTATGTATGTTAGAAAAGAGAGATTTAGAATCAGTAATCTAAGCTTTTACCTTAAAAACCAAGAAAAAGAAAAGCAAATTAAACCCAAATAAGCAGAAGAAATAATGCAAATTAGAGCAGAAACCAATGAAACTGAAAACAGGTAAATTAATAGAGAAAAAGTCACTTAAACCACAAGCTGGTTCTTTGAAAGGTCAATAAAATCAATAAACCTCCAGCCAGGCTAACCAAGAAAAAAAGAGAGAGGACACAAATTACTGGTATCATTGACAAAAGAGGGGTCATGCCTACTAATCACATGGATAATAAAAAGGAAACTAAAAGAGTATTATAAACAATTCTACGCTCACAAATTTAATATCTTAAATAAAATGGACCATTTCCTTGAAAGACAAAATCTAACAAAAGTCACACATGGAGAAACAGATCATCTGAATAGGTCTATATCTACTACAGAAATTGAATAAAAAATTAATAACCTTCCAAAAGAAATCACCAGGGCTAGGTGGTTTCACTGGTGACTTCTATCAAATATGTAAAGAAGAAATAATACCAACTCTCTACAATTTCTTCCAGAAAACAGAAGCATAGAAAATGTTTCCTAACTCATTGTATGAGGGCAGCATTACCCTAATACAAAAACCAGAAAAAGGGATTCAAAGAAAGTTAAAGAACAGTATCTCTCACAAACACAGATGCAAAAATCCTCAAGAAAATATTAGCAAAAGGAAACCATGTATAAAAAGAATTATAAACCACAACTAAGTGGGATTTATTCCATGCATGCAAAGCTGGTTCAATATTCCAAAATCAATTAATGTAATCCATCATATCAACAAGCTAAGGGAAAAAAAAACATATGATCATATCAACAAATATACAGAAAGAATCTGACAAAATCCAACACCCATTCAACATGAAATCTACCAACAAACTAAGAATCCAAGGTAACTTCCTCAACTTTATGTATCTATGAAAAAACCAACAGCTAACACCATACTTAATAGTGAGAAACTAAAAAGTTTCCTCACTGAGATCAAGAATAAGACAAGGATGTCCCCTCTCACCATTCCCATGCAACGTTATATTGGAAGCCTTGGCTAACACAGTAAGACAGGAAAAGGAAATAAAAGGTACAGATTGGGAAGGAAGAAATAAAAACAAATTCTACTCCTACAAATTCTACAGAATTTTGCTCCTAAGAATTTACCCCCCCAAATGAAAACATATGTCCACACAAAAACGTGTAATGAATGCTTATAGCAGCTTATCCATAATCACCAAATATGAGAAGTAATTTTAACTATTGCTGCATAACAATTACCCCAAACCTTACCAGCTTAAAACACCAAACATGCGTTATTTCACAATTTCTATGAGACAGAAATTTGGGAGGAACTTGATTGAGCACTTTGGTTCAGGAATGTTCAGAAATTTGCAGTCAAGTTATCTAAACCAATTAATTATCTGAAATCTTGACTGGGGCTGGGGGATCCATTCTAAGATGGTTTGATCATCTGGCTGTTGACAAGAAGCCTCAGTTCTTCATTGGCTACTGTCAGGAAGCCAGAGCTCCTTGCCACACAGACCTCTTCACCAGGTCCCTTGTTTCCTCACAAAATGGCAGCTGACTTCTAGTGAGTGATCAAAATGAGAACAAGGCATAATCACAATGTCTTTTTTCAATCTAATCTCAGAAGTCACATACTATCACCTCTGCCATATTCTACCAGTTCCAGAGACCAATCCTGACACACTGCAGGAGAAGTCAACATTAAGGCATGAATACCAGGAGACAAGGATCACTGGGACCATTTTGGAAGCTGGCTACCACGAACCTAGATTTCCACTAACTGGTGAATAGGTAAACAAATTATGGTATAACCATACAGTGGCACAGTAATCAGCAATAAAAAGGAACAAACTACTGATATATGTAACAGCATGGAAAAAATCACAAATACTAAGTGAAAGAGCCAGTCCTAGAAAGTTACATACAGTGTGATTACATTTACACACACATTCTCGGAAACGTATAACCAGAGGGATACAAAACAGATCAAAGGTTGTCAGGAGCTAGGAAGGGGGCAGTAGAGTGACTACAAAAGGGCATGAGGGAATTTTTTTAGATAATGGAAATACTCTATATTTGATTGTGATGGTGCTTGGAGTTTGTTAAAATTCACACAACTATAACACCTAAAAAAGGTGAGTTTTATTGTAAATAAATTATACCTCAAAAATTACTTATAAAAAGAGAGAGAAAGGAATCCTAAGAGGAAACAAGAGGCTTGGTTGGGAATATTGCTATAGCAGTCTTAATGTGTAAATAACAAGTTTCCAAAGGAAACTTTGGAAAATGTTATTAAACCAATAAAATTATAATTAACGTTACTCAAGCTAAAAAACTTTCTCTGAGCTTAAGTCTACAGATTGAAAATGCCCATCAAATTACAAGTTAGACAGATGAGAGAAAAGATACACATGTATCCTGGCATATCCTGGCAAAAGTCTTGACCTTTAAGAATAGAAAAGTTTAGGGGCACCTGGGAGGTTCAGTTGGTTGAGGATCTGACTTTGGCTCAGGTGATGATCTCATGGTTTGTGGGTTTGGGCCATGCATCAGGCTCTGTGCTGACAGATCGGAGCCTGGAGCCTGCTTCAGATTCCATGTCTCCCTCTCTCTCTGCCCCTCCCCCACCTTCACTCATGCGCTTGCTCTCTCTCAAAAATAAATGAATGTTAAAAAACAAAAAAAAAGTTTAAGTGCTTCCAGAAAGAAAGAACAAGTTACTTAGAAAAAAAGAGAGACAAGCATAGGCTTTCTTATTTGCAACAAAAAGGAAATAATGATATAGTACCACAAATTTTTGAGAAGAGGACCACGACCCAAAAATTCTATCCCAATCAAGAGTAAAATAAAAAATAAAAAAATAAAACTTTTTAAAAGAAAAAGGGGTGCCTGGGTGGCTCACTCAGTTGAACATCTGACTCTTGATTTCAGCTCAGGTCATGATCTCAACAGTTTGTGAGTTTGAGCTCTGCATCAGGCTCTGTGCTGACAGGGCAGAGCCTGCTTTGGATTTTCTCTCTCTGTCCACCCCACTCATGTGCTCTCTCTCAAAAATAAATAAATAAACTTAAAACAATAAAACATAAACTCTTTAAAAAAAAGAGTAAAATAAAGTTATCTATAAAAAAGAGTAAAATAAAGTAAAATAAAATAAAATAAAGAGTAAAATAAAGTAAAATAAAACAATAAAACATAAACTCTTTTAAAAAAAGAGTAAAATAAAGTTATCTATATATCTAAAATATATATATAAAAAAAAGAGTAAAATAAAATAAAGTAAAATAAGGGAACATGCAATGACTCAAAAAATGTATCACCCACCTATCCCATCTAGAGAGATAACCAACAAAAAATGCTCGCCAAATAATTAAATCATTGCAGAGATAGAGGAGAATAAAGAAGAGACCTTATGAAACCTGCAATTAACTTAAAGTGGAATTAGTAAAACAAATGGGAAGAAATATATAACAAATGAAAACTCAATTAATTTAGTTTAAAATTAAAATAAACCATCTAAACAAAAAGGAATATTAAAGCCAGTCCTGTGTACAAGGAAACTGTAAATAGTTATCACAAACAACTTTTTTGGTTTTTGTTTTGTTTACCTGGTTTGCACGATGAGAGTGACCAAACAGCTTGTGACCCAATTTCCCGTACTGTTCCAGTCCTTTCCAACTGCTTAGGGTCAGCACCAGGAGGTGTCTTGTTTGGTGTGGTCATTTTTAAAATATTCTACGAAGAAAACAAGATTATCCACATTATACCATGACCTGAGCTTCTTTCTACAAAAGGTAAAAATTAAAATTTAGTAGCAAAATGGATCACTACCCTTGATATTAATCATCTATTTCTCAAATGAAGTTAACCTAACTCAACCACTATAATTAAAAAATCTTAGGAATTCAATTTTTGTTTCTAAAATATATTATGATTTACAAGATGTGCAAACAGTAGAGTATAATAGTCAAAAGAGCATGGGATCAGAGTTTCAACTTCAGCCTCTCCTTTAACTAGCTTAGACTTCAGGCAGGTCTGGGCTTTATTTCTTACCTCTAAAAGGGGCTGACTTGATCTATAATTCCATAATGCTATACAATTCTATACCTCTCTGAATAAAAATTCTTTTTTTTTTAAACGATTTTATTTTTAAGTAATCTCTACACCCAACGTTGGGCTCAAACTCACAACCCCAAGATCAAGAGTCGCATGCTTCACCAACTAAGCCAGCCAGGTACCCCTCTGAGTAAAAGTTCTTAATTCAAATGAATTTTTTTCTTTAGAGAAGTTAAACTGAAATATTCGTATTCCAGGGGCGCCTGGATGGCTCAGTCGGTTGGGCATCCGACTTTGGCTCAGGTCATGAACTCGCAGTCCGTGAGTTTGAGCCCTACGTCAGGCTCTATGGTGACAGCTCAGAGTCTGGAGCCTGCTTTGCATTCTGTGTCTCCCTTTCTCTCTGCCCCTCCCCTGTTCACGATCTGTCTGTCTGTCTGTCTCTCTCTCTCTGTCAAAAACAAACTTTAAAAAAAATCTAGAAATATTCTTATTCCAGGAATATGTAAATATCCGTTTCCATTTTTTATTTAGCAAATGTAAACTTGTTTTTGATAACTTTTTATTAAAATATAATATACAGTGTTATATTAGTTCCAGGTGTACAACATATGATTCAACAATTCTATACATTTCTCTGTGCTCATCACTGTAGGTTTACTCTTAATCCCCTTTATGTGTCTCACCCATCCTCCCATCTACCTCCCCTCTAGAAAACTGTTCTCTGAATTTAACAGTCTGTTTATTTTTTTCTGCTTGTTTTGTTTCTTAAATTCCACACGAGTGAAATCATATGATATTTGTCTTTCTCTTATTTCTTATTTCTCTTATTTCTTTCTTATTTCAGACTTATTTAATTTAGCGTTATACCCCCTAGGTCCATCCATGTGGTTGCAAATGGCAAGACCACATTCTTTTTTTATGGCTAGTATTTCATAATGTGTGTGTATCTATCTATCTATTTATCTATCTCTCTCTATGTGTGTGTGTATACCACATCTTCCTTATCCATTCATCCACTGATGGACATTTGTGTTGCTTCCACATCTTGGCTATGGTAAATAATACTGCAGTGAACACTGGGGTGCATATATCCTTTCAAATTAGTGTTTTTATTTTCTTTGGGTAAATTACCTAGTAGTGGAATTACTGGATTATATAGTAATTCTATTTATAATTTTTTGAAGAACTTCCATACTGTTTCCCACAGTGTTTGCACCAATTCACATTCCCTTCAACAATGCACAAGGGTTCCTTTTTCTCCAGCATCGTTGCTAACACTTCTTATTTCTTATCTTTTTGATTCTACCCATTCTGACAGACATAAGGTGATATCTCACAACAGATACATGAAAAGATACTCAACATCACTAATCATCAGAGAAATGCAAACAAAACCACAATGAGATATTGGTCTCCATTTTAAATAGTCCATTAAGTGAAACAGAAAAATCACTTCTCCCCACTAGTTGTCAAAAGTTTAACTTATGTGTGCTCTTGCCATAGAAGATAATGTCAGAAAAAAGGTTTCAAGGCGTAGAAGTGAATAACTGACCCATTCTAAACCCAAAAATTTACTGGAACTTTCTCATCTTTTGTTCATCTTGGTAAGTCTATGCAAACATGAAAAAAAAAAAATCTTTGGGGCCCCTGGGTGGCTCAGTTGGTTAAGCATCTGACTTTTGGCTTCAGCTCAGGTCATGATCTCACAGTTCACGGGTTCCAGCACTGCACCAGGCTCTGTGCTGACAGCACGGAGCCTGCTTGGGATTCTGTCTCCCTCTCTCTGTGCCCCTCCCCTACTTGCTCTCTCTCTCTCTCTCTCTCTCTCTCTTTCTCTCAAAAATAAATAAATAAACAAACATTTAAAAAATATTTTTAAAAAAATATCTGATAGTGAACATGTAAAACAGCTTATGTGGTGCAAAGTTACAGATACTGAACATTGTTATATATGCTATTATAAACCTGGCCCAGGGAGACTGGGTGGCCTCAGTCAGTTAAGCAACTGACTCTATTTCAGAGTCAGGCTCTGCACTGACAGCAGGGAGCCTGCTTGGGATTCTCTCTCTCTCTCTCTCTCTCTCTCTCTCTCATAAATAAACTTTAAAAAAAAAAAAAAAACTTGGCCCAATATTTCAGTATACCATCTCCTTGACACCTTTTAGATTTCAG
The DNA here is from genome assembly GCF_018350195.1 of Panthera tigris. Lineage (NCBI taxonomy): Eukaryota > Metazoa > Chordata > Mammalia > Carnivora > Felidae > Panthera > Panthera tigris. The sequence continues at coordinate 81,545,433 of NC_056663.1, read as the reverse complement.
TTGTTTCCTAATCTCAACACAGCTCTTGATACTTATTAAACAATAGTAGAGCCACTAGACTGTAAAACCCAGAAAGGCCTGAGACTTAAATGCTCAGTTAGCAATTTACTTAACGAATAAATGGATGAACGAATAGGTGCAGTCCTAAGCTAAAGTATTTGCCTTCTGCAATTTAAGTAAGGTCTAGGATGAGACAAGTACACCTATGACTGTCACTATAAGCTGAATGTCCAGTCATTGTCAAATATGCAAAAATGTTAAATTGTCAAAAAAAAAAAAAAAGCCATCTCTACATAGGAGCAGAATTCAACTGCCTGGTTTGATACTGGACGCCACCAAGTGGAAAAAACGCGGAGCTCGGAAAAACCCGGGTTCCTGGCCACTCCGTTCAAAAGAAACTGAGGCCAAGGAGAGAAGGCCACGGCCAGCAGTACCTGGACCACACTCTGCTAGATACCTCTGCTAGAAATACTAGAATGGGCAATGGCTCTCCAGCGGCCTTGAGATCGCGAGCGGAAAAGGGGATTGAGAATAGGGATGAGAACGCATCTGCTTACGAGAGAACCATTCTCCAGGACAGGGCGGAGGAGAGAAGCTCACGCCCTTAGAGCTTGCAGACCCGGCTTGCCGCAACCCACCTTTTTAAGATACCCTGCAGCTCGGTGCCACTCCCACTCAGGACAGCCCGGCTTTCCCACAGAGTTAATTTGGAGTCGCAGGACAATGACGTCAGTTCTCGCCAGGGCTCCGCCTGTCGCTCTCTGTCGCGCGCGCGCACTGCGTCCCTAAGGCATGCGCGAGGCGGTGGTTGAGCACCGCCATTTTGGCCGGTGGCCGTAAGAACACGCTGTGTGAGAGAGAAGTGAAAGGAAGAACTGACTTGGCTTCTGCGCTCTCCTCCGCAAGGGAGTCGTTTTCTCCAGGTACCTGAATGGCCCGGGAGGGTTTGGCCGTTAGCTGTGGTCTCCCACGATTTAGACAGTAGGGACGTTGTCTGAGAGCCTTTGGTGAGGCCTCTGGTGTCAGCAGTGAAGGAGGCAGCGGCGCGTGGCAGCCGGCTCGGGAGGGACAGCTGGAACCGCCGAAGCGCGGACGCCGCGGAGGGCTTAGAGGTGGTCGCGCATCCCCTCCAGCTGACCTGGCTCTTGGCCACTGTTGCCAGCCACCTCGCGCCAGGGGCTACGAGAATGGATTTAGATGCCATCTCAGAGATGTAATCTCCACCGTCTCCACTCCCCCTTTACTACTCTTCTTGCCCTATTACAGAGAAGAAGGCAACTTCAGAACTCAAAGCATCGTCGTTTCCCCCCCACCTCCCATCCTTACCCTGACACAGTAAAATGGACTTATTGGCACATGTGCGTATTTGATTATAGGAAGTCGTGGCCTTTTCTTCCTCGGCTTTTCTGGTGATTATGGAATGAGTCATGGCATTTTGCCGTCTTTATAGAAATGATGGCCAGCTGTAGCTCTCCTTTTCTCATAGAGCAACGTGTATTCGATTATCCCAAGTAACCTCCCAGTTGAATGCCTTTAGCTTTTTTGGTGCTCTTTTATAGCACTTGGTACTTTCTTCTTGGTGACTTACTTGTTTTCCCCTTAAGTCTTAAATTGCATGAGATCAGGGGCGCATTGGTTCGTACCTTGTAGACGCGAAGTCCAAAGCCTATTCTCACATCCCGTAAACTACATAAATGTATTTTCTCTTATTTTGTGTATGGTAGTCCGTAACAGTGAGAAATAACTGTCAAAACAGTGGGGAGGGATGTGGGAGGGTTTTTTGGGGGTGTTTGTTTTACCCTCTCTTCCACAGAGACTGCTAGTTAGGCATTTATGATAGTGGCATTTGCGTTGCATTTCTCAGTACGTTTGTCTCCTATACTGAGAATATTCATCCTATATCAGCTACCTAACAACAATGCTTTGTCAATATTAGTGAAGGGCTCTTATCTGTATTTGTATCAAAAAGGGTATTTTTTTTCACGTTAAAAACCTTGTTAGCCCCATAAAAATTTTTTTTCAGGAGAACATTTAATATGGTTTCTGGGGGGAAAAAAGTGGTATTTTGTTGTCCCTTCTAAATGTCTTCAGTGTAGGATTCTGAAATCAGAGTTGTGCACCACTCCCAACTTACATGTTTTATAAGACTAATAACCTGCAATAACCATAAGTTGGGATATTTTATGTGATACCAAGCATCATTTGTTAAGAGCAATCTTTTAAGTGCTTTCACATAGTGTTATAATAATTTTGGTTTTGGACTACAAATGCTTTTCATAATGCCTCACTTCCTTTTTTCTTGCCAGCTGGAAGAATAACACTGAGGGTCATTGTTTGAGTACCTATTTTGAAAAGTTTGTATTCAGATCTGAAATATCTTCACATTTCTCTTTGTTTCCAGAAGTCTGTTACTAAACTCTACCTTCCCCCACCCAAGCCTTACAGCCTGTATCATTCTCAATGAAAAAGAAAGTAGGGAACCCCCCCCCCGCCAATTCTTGAAAATAATATACGAATTTAATCAGTAGTGTTTACACAAGTAACAGTTATACAAAGATTCTGTATTTCTTATTCTTAAACGTATTATAACTTATCACTTGCTTACATAAATCTGCTTATTAGTCATCTGATATGTTTTTATTTTTCTATAAAAGTCATCTCACGTTCACTTAGTTTTTAAAAAGGTTTTTTGAAATATTAGATGAAACACTTAAGTAGTTTGACAGAAATAAAGTTGAACATAAACAATTTTGTGATGAAAGATTTATCCTCTAAAATGAACTTCATGACATTCATTCATCGGATAATTTGTATGGTGTCCAGCTTTATTTTAATAACTAACAAATCTTCAGTTTTCAGGGAGTTGTAACTTACAATGAAAGCTTTTTTTGTAGCAATTCAAAAGTCATTTGATTTCTTTCTCTTCTAGTCTTTATGAAAACTAGACCAGCTTTTAAAAGGGTAATGGGTCCAGAAGTTACCATTACCATTCTGTTTATTACATAAATACTTAGGCTCCTTTGGTTGATTTTTTTTTTTCTCACTACATACTTTAGCGGATAGCTGTTGCTATGAAATATTGGTAATTTGCAATATTTCTGAAGTCACTATAACCTATAGGAAAACTATTTACTATTTTTAAATTAATTTTCTCATTTATTCAACAGAAATACTTGAGCTTTTATGATATGCTGCACACTGGTTTAGCCACTGGGCTGAACAGACAAGAAATCTCTGTCCTCGTGATGGAGTACTTTTTACTTGGGGAGGGAAAAGTACTGTCTGTGTGTAGAGAGAAAGAATATATAAATACATGTATACACACGATAAATACATACATAAACCATATATACACATACATATGAAATATATACTGTGCAGTATAGTGGAAAGAGCTAAAGAGAAAAATAAAGCAAATCACGAAAGAAAAAACCAAAACAGTGGGTGTATTTTTTGGTAGTATAAGCTAGAGAAGGCTCACTGAGAAACATTAAAGACTTGTAGTGAGCCTTGTAACTCACTAGGGGGAATAGCATTGCAGGCAGAGAGAATAGAAAAGGTCAAGGCCCTGAAGCAAGAACTGTCTGACATGTGCTCTAAGAACCACAAGAAGCCAAGGTGGTTGGATCAAAATGAACAAGAGCTGGAGTAGTTGGAGTTGAGATGAGAAAGTAGTATAAGCTAATCAGTACCTCATTTGTTATTTTAAGGACTTTGGCTTTTACTCAGAATGAGTAGAGAAGCTATTGCAGGACCTTAAGCAGAAGAGTGACATGATCTGGCTTACACTTCAAAAGGATCACCCTGGGGCACCTGGGTGGCTCAGGCAGTTTGGTTCTTGAACCCGGCATCAGGCTCTGTGCTGACAGCTCAGAACCTGGAGCCTGCTTTGGATTTTGTGTCTCCCTCTCTCTTCCTCTCCCCCACTCACATTCTGTCTCTCAAACAATGAATAAACATTAAAAAAATAAAAGGATCACCCTTACTTCTGTCATGAGAAGGAACTGTCAAGGGTTGGAGTAGAAGTAGGTAAAAGTAAAGCAGAGAGACCTGATAGGGAGCTATTAGAGTAATGCAGGTAAGAAATAATGATGGCCTAAACCAGAGTGAAGAGAAGTGGCCAGATTCATGAAGGTAAATTGTACAGAATTTGCTGCTGTGGCATGTAAAAGATAACTTCAAGGATTTGGGCTTAAGTAAATGGAAGACTGGAGTTGTCATTTAACAGAATGGGCAAGACTGCTAGAGAAGCACATTTTGGTTGGGACTTCTGGTGTTCAGTTTGGGAGATGTATATTAGACCTTCAGGAAGAGCTGTTGGGTAGTCAGGTAGATAAACAAGTTTACGGTTAGGAGAGGTGTCATGACTAGAGCTAGAAATTTGGGACTTAGCAACATATAAATAGGATTTAAAGCCATGAGATTAGAATAAAACACCTTAGAGAATGAATATAAATTTTTTTTTAATTTTTTTTTAGTGTTTATTTATTTTTGAGACAGAGAGAGACAGAGCATGAACAGGGAAGGGTCAGAGAGAGGGAGACACAGAATCCAAAGGAGGCTGCAGGCTCTGAGCTGTCAGCACAGAGCCCGACGCGGGGCTCAAACTCACGGACCGCAAGATCATGACCTGAGCCGAAATCGGACGCTTAACTGACTGAGCCACCCAGGCGCCCCAAGAATGAATATAAATTTAAAAAATGTGACAGTATTAGAGCACTCTTCAACTTTTAGAAGCCTAGAAGATAAGGAAAAGTGACCAGGAAAATAGGAGGAAAACTGGATCAGTACTATGTCCCAGAACCAAGTTAAGAAAGGGTTTCTGTATAGCAGGAAAAAGTCATATTTTGTGTTAGACGGAATAGGTTGTTCGAGTAAATTAGGAACTGTTAACTATTTGTTTTACCCATGTATAGAACAGTGGTGGACCTGACAAGCTATTCTGGTGGAATGATGAGCACTAAAGTCTGAAATGAATTCCAGAGAAAATACACAGACATTTGGAACACTGACTATAGCTATACAACTCTTCCAAATAGTCTTGCTATAAAAGGAAGGAGAGGGGCGCCTGGATGGCTAAGTTGGTTAAGCATCCTACCTACTGTTAATTTTGGCTCAAGTCATGATCTCACAGTTCATGGGTCCAGCCCTTCATTGAACTCTGCTCTGACAACGCAGAACCTGCTTGGGATACTCTCTCTCAAAATAAATAAGTAAACATTAAAAATAAGTGGAACGAGAAATAAAGCAATGGGGGAAGATGGGGTCAGATAATAGATTATTTGAATGCTGATGAAAATGAGCCAGTGGAATAATTGATGATATGAAGTACAGGAGAGAATTGTTAGAAAATTCCCCTTAGTAGATGTCTTTTAGTGTGCAAGTGTATTTTACTGTAGAAGTTTATATGGGATTGCCGGTTGGCTGGTTCACTTGAGATGACACTAACCAGCAAGGCTTTGCTTTTGTCTACCCATTTTCAGCTTTACGTGTGCAGGTGAAGAGTTGTATGTAACTAGGATTATAGTTTAGCATATAAATGATTAACGGTGGAATTTTAGCTGGGTACAGAGGGACATGAAGTTAGAAAAACTGAGGGACAGTGGTAATATGGTAGAATTAAGAGATAATGATAGTAGGTCTGGGGAATGGGGAGTTCAAAGGGTTGTTGGATTGTTGGGTACGAGAGGGGTAAACTGAAAAGACAGGAGTAGTAATTGAAGAATGGGGTATTTGAAAAGAAGGTTATAGAAGGATTGCAGTCATTGGTAATAATAAGGTCAAAGCGGGGTGCCTGGGTGGCTCAGTCGGTTGAGCATCTGACTTCGGCTCAGGTCATGATCTCACAGTCTGTAAGTTCGAGCTCCACATCAGACGCTGTGCTGACAGCTCAGGGCCTGGAGCCTGCTTTGGATTCTGTGTCTCCCCCTCTCTCTGCCCCTCCCCTGCTCATGCTCTGTCTCTCTCTGTCTCAAAAATAAATAAAAACATTTTTAAAAAATTAAAAAAAAATAAGGTCAAAGGTTTCACCAAAGGAATGAGGGTGAAAGACAAGATCACTGGAGGAGAGAGGTTACTGAACTAAGAGAACAGGCTGTTAATAGGAAGATCATCTATGAACATATTGAAATCAAGAGTTCTGACAGGATTTGTAAAAGAGTAAAATTTAGCCTAGGGCTGAAATGAGGATGGGAGGGAGTGATCTGATGGTTAGTAAATGGAAGCAGCTGGATGACCTGAGAGGCAAAAGCTGACTATAATGAGGAGGGAGAGATAAGATAGTCTGGGAGGAGCATGGAGCATAATCTCTTATCCCACTCCAAACCTAAAGGCACTGCAGAGTGAGAAAGAGGTGTACAAGGGAAAGCAGTCAGTCAAAACAAAATCAGAATTAACACAATCCTTGATAGAAAAGGCCAACAGAATGTCTTTTTTGATGGGTATTCTTTTGGCTTCAGGTTCTGCCATTACATACTGGAATAACCTGGAGTTTTAAGATAGTTTTCAGAATTATTTACTTTAATCACCATTCTGAGAAAATTGATGTCTGTCACTAAGCCCAACATGGTAGAAGATTTTTAAGTTCACTTTGAGCTTAGCTGCATAATTGATGGTACTGTTAAATATCAAGACTTACAGAAGCTTTAAAAGTGAGCACAATCTACATGTATGGTTCCTTGGTCTTTTCATTTTAATGCTATTAGCATAAATGTCATCTTGGACATATTACAAATTCTTAAAGAAATGGCAATTTGTAACTTTTCCCCTTAGTCAACATCAGGGTCACAACCTTAATAATTTCCTATTTCTGTTATTAACATCCTTAATAGATAAGACATGAAGTAATACTTAATTTGAGAGAGGGAGTAAACATCTTTATTATATGTATTACTTTTTCACATCAACTCTTTCTATTCTGTTTTATTGGACTGTACTCATACACTGGTATCAGTATTAATTACTGAGACATTATATCATTTTTTTCCATCTGTTAAATCTAGGTTCCCCCATTCCATTTGCTCTTTTTCCTTTTCCTAAGCCATTCTTTTTGCATAAGAACTTTTGGTTTGGCTTGTCTGGCTTAATGTTTTTTCCTTGAAATTGGATTAAATGTATAATTTGGGGGAAGGTTGAAATGTCTGATATTGACTATTCTGTATTGTAAAAACTGAGACTGTGTAATTTGATGAAGTCTTTTATGTTTTTAAGTTGTGATTTGAAAGTTTTCTCACATGTATACATTTTGTAAGATGATTCCTAGATATTTCCTTTTTTGTGACCAGTGTGCTTTTTCTTTCTTTATATAAATCTTCTGATTAGTAGTATATATGTAAAATTTTGTTTTCTCAACGTGACTAAGTCATTTCATTGATTTCACTAGGTTTTTTTTTTAGTAGTTCTAGATAATCATATCTGAATATAGTGATAATTTATGTTCTCTTCAACTTTTATGCCTATGATTCATTTCTCTTAACTAATTGCGTTGACTGTGCCATAATTTTGTTAACTTTTCTTTTAATAGAAAAGCTGGATATTCTTACTTAGAATTATGGCAGATAAATTAACGAGAATTGCTATTGTCAACCATGACAAATGTAAACCTAAGAAATGTCGGCAGGAGTGCAAAAAGAGTTGCCCTGTGGTTCGAATGGGTAAGCAGTTCTTTGGATCATTTAAAGATAAGAAAAAGTTTTAAAAAAATTGACTTCATAGTTCTCTAGGCATATACTTACTTTCTTTAAACTGTAAAAATAAGACCAGATTTTGTTCTAAATTTTTTATTGCTTTGTGACTAACCGGTCCTATTTTTGCTAATGGTAGAATAATGTATTATCAATATTTTTTAAAGTTCATTGGCTATAAAAGCAGAGTTTGTTACTAAGATTCTTACTGTTCTACAAAAGTTCTATAATTATTTAAGTCTTGGAGAGAGGACTACCAGTATATTTTGGTTTTGATAGTATTCTCATTTTAAAAAGCAAGAATAAATAGCTTAATAAGAATGACTAATTCATGAGGTTTTACTGTATATTTCCAAAATTAATTAATTTTCAAAATTAATTTAAAACAATTCAGAATTATTGGTAGTCTTTGAGGGCTATGTTATAATTGTTACTTTAACTGTACTAGTGAGGTGTACTTTTGAATCTTAAACTTTAGATGTCATCTATTATAGTCTGCCGTGCTATTTAGAAATTCTATTATTAATATCTGTAATGCCAAGTTTAATTTCTTGTGTATATTGGATGACTACATACCTTTTTGGAGCTTTACTGATTTAGCTAACATATTACATTCCTTTTTCTGGTGTACATTGCCATTTCCAAGGTATATTTTGTGAATTAAATATTCAGGTCATTCAGCTTAAAATAAAACTGTTTTAGGGGCACCTGACTGGTTCAGTCAAGAAAGCATGTGACTCTTGCTCTCAGGGTCCTGAGTTCAAGCCCCATGTTAAGGGTAGAGATTACTTAAATGAATAAATAAACTTTTTAAAAAATAACAAAACTGTTTTAGGTTTTACAAGCATATTTTCTTCCCAGTAGTAAATTAATATATATTAATTATAATTAATTCCCACATAGCACTGTTTTTTTAGGATATTATCTCAAATGTATTTCTTCCTGTGTTCTTTGTTTTTGAAAATCAGCTTCTGTATGGAGATTTGGAACCAGAATTACCTAAATAACAATGTTCAGAAAATTAGAATGGCAGGGAAAATGACTTAATTCCATCTTTTCTTTTGCCAGGAAAATTATGCATAGAGGTTACACCCCAGAGCAAAATAGCATGGATTTCTGAAACCCTTTGTATTGGTTGTGGTATTTGTATTAAGGTAAGTGATATTTTATTTATCGGATCACATTTGCAAGCTGAAAAAGAAGTCAGAAAATTCTGAATATGTTATAACTGGTTTTTCTAATTTTTTATTTTTTTAGAGAGAGAGAGAAAGCACAAGCAGAGAGGGAAGGAAGGAAGGAAGGAAGGAAGGAAGGAAGGAAGGAAGGAAGGAAGGAAGGAAGAAGAGAGAGACAGAGAGAGAGACTCTCAAGCAGGCTTCACGCCCAGCACAGAGCTCAACATGGGGCTCAATCCTATGACCCTGGATCATAACCTGAGCCGAAATCAAGAGTCAGACACTCAACCGACTGAGCCACCCAGGCATCCCCATTATAACTATTTTTAAAGAGGCAAAATATAAAGCGGCGAATAAAGAATATAAATTTAGGAGAATGGTATTCTAGCAAAAATCTAATATTGTTGCTTTTTTAATTAATTAAGCCACCCTATGTAAAAGTTATCCTTGCCACACTCAACTTTGGAAAGCTGTTTCCAACCAAAATTAATTTCTTTTTTCATCCTTTTTTTATTTCACCCTTTTATGAGAAGGACATTCTAGAGCATGTCTTTACAAGTACTTTTGGAAACGTAAATACAAAAAGTATGAGTCATGTTACCTGCAGTCTTTTCAAGTCTGTATTTAATTTTAAATCACATCTTTTAAACAGAAATGCACTCAGCCAAAATTTTTTAATTTAACGCAGTAATTTTTCAAAATACCTCAATTAGTTTTTGTTGCATTGAATGGTTTAGTTAAGGCTTTCAACTTTAAAATGATAGATTTCCAAACTTAGTTCATAAATAATATTTAAGAACCAGTGCATTATGTTTCTAATTTAGATATTTGTAGATAATTATTTTAAAAAGGAGCTTTTACCAGAGTATGGATACTACCCTGTTACTGATTCTCATAAGGTTTATGTGTATTTTACATTGGTTTCTGAATCCTTAATTAAGTATCCAAAAGAATTTCATTGGTATGAAAGTGTTTTCCCTCATTTTGAAAATATAAGCAAGAAACATTCCTTCCAAAAAACATTTACTAATCTCTTAAGTACCTGTCAGTGTTGGGGGTGCTGGAGATCTGATTTTGAACAATATATTCTACCCTATTTTCTTCTTCACTGATACAAAAAAATGAGATCTCAAATTTTGGGGTATACACTTCAGTGGCTGAAAGGATACTGATATGAGGAATCTGTGGTGGGGATAATAGCTACCCTCTGAACACTAAGGTACTAACAGTGCACCACGTACATGAAATAATATTCTAAACAGATGTTTATATTACTTACAGCCTATAACCATTTTATGTACATTGGTGGAATAACAGAAAATTCTGTAAATGGAGGTAACTCTATTGGCAGAAAACTATATTGTATACAGAATTAGTAGTTTGGGGGTGCCTGGGTGGCTCAGTTGGTTAAATGTCTGACTCTTGATATCAGTTCAGGTCACGATCACAGGGTCGCAGGACCAAGCCCCACATGGAGCCTGCTTAAGATTCTCTGTCTTAGGGTGCCTGGGTGGCTCAGTTGGTTAAACGTTCAACTCTTGGTTTCGACTCAGGTCATGATCTCATGGTTCTCAAGTTCAGGCCCCACATTGGGCTCTGTGCTGGCAGTATGGAGCCTGCTTGGGATTCTCTCTCCTTCTCTCTCTGCCTTTCCCCACTCGCTCTCAAAATAAATAAACTTTAAAAAAAAAAAAAAAAAGAGATTCTCTTTCCTTCTGTCAATGCCCCTCTCTCCTGCTTATACACTCTCTGTCTCTAAATTAAAATAAATATATATATGTATATTTTTTAAAAGAAATAATGGTTTTGGTTAGAAGGTGGTAATTACTTTGTTAGAATATAAGAGTTTTTGTTTTTTAATTTTCTGTGTTCTTAAACTTACTGAGAATTCACTGAAATCTTTACATACAAAGATTTTTGAATTGATCCCCTCAACTCTTTGAACAGTTCTGCTAAACAGATATCTAATCTGAGGTTATATTCTTTGAATGTATCTTTATAGTTGTCTGAGCAATGTTTGTAGTCATATTGATGCTCTTAAATGATCTTCCAGTTCTTGCCATTCTTATTCCTTGGATTTTTATTTGATTAATAATGAACTTTTCTTCGAGTTTTTCTATAAGTAAACTTTTTTTTAATGTGAATTTACTCAGTTGCAATATAAAGCATCTGTTTGATATGGGACGGTTAAAAACCACAATGGAAAGACATTAATGCTTGCTCTGTGCAGATACTATGCTAGCTGTTGGTGGGATGTAAATAGACCGAAATAAGTACCATCTGGAAAGGACTTAACCTTAAATCTGACTAAACATTAACCATAAAGACCTTAAAGGACTTTACAAAGTACAAAAAAAAAGCATACAAAGACAGGAAGAAGGAGGTAGTGAGAAAGCATCTGTCAACTGAATATGGAATGATATACTCAATAAACATGTTTTATCTTGCCTCTTAGCCGTATCTAATGTTAAAACACCCACACAAATAGCCCTCAATTTTTGTAAGGCTTTTCATTAAGTATTAAAATCTAGAAATATGCCAGTCACTAACGGAGATACAAAATTAGTTAAAATGATTCTTGCCTTCAAGGAATTTAACTTTCATTTTTTAAGTAGATATTTAAATGAAGCAGTATTTTACATCTTGTGGAAGTCCCACACTTGGGGTTTTTGGTTTTTTGTTTTTTTTTTTTGGTAATCTCTACACCCAGTGTGGGGCTTGAACTTAACCCTGAGAACAAGAGCCACATGCTCTTCTGACTGAATTAGTCAGGTACCCCGTAATTCCCCCATTTGGAAGATTGTTTATAAAAAATTCTTAATCTATCCGTTTTAGTCATATGTACATTTCTAGAAATTAACACAAAATTCTTTACTTTAAATAACAGAAATGTCCCTTTGGCGCCTTATCAATTGTCAATTTACCAAGCAATTTGGAAAAAGAAACAACACATCGATATTGTGCCAATGCCTTCAAACTTCACAGGTATATTTTCAAGTCAACATTCTTCTACTTTGATCAAGAGTAAAATACATTTGAAATTTTCAGAGAATGATAAAAATGGGAAGAAGTATTAACCATCCACTAAAGAGAAATGCAAAATTATAATGTATAGAATCGTACTGTATATGTCAGTGTTTCATTCTGGCTAACATTAGAATTACTTGGGTTTTTTTTAAAAAAAACTAATGCCTAGGTTTCAGCCCAGTTGAATTACATGATATCTCTAGATATTGAATCTAGACCTCAATAAGTTGAAAAAGCTCCCAGGTGATTCTGATATACAAGTGAGGTTGAGAATTACTGTTATTAATAATACTCATATCCCCAAAATAACTTTTAAGGAACTTGTTTTCTATTTTCTTTATTTACTAATCTCCTCTACAGAGACTATTACTCTGAACTTAAACATATATTGTTAAATCACAGGAGTGCTTTGAGGTTTTTAATCTGCTAAACACTGTTATTCTGAATCTGAGAGTCTAGATTTAACTAATAAAAAGGTATTTCTCAACCTGCCAGCTTTAAAGAGCCTACTGCAGCAGGGAGAATGAAGTGGAGTATTTCTGGTTGATGTGGCACTATTCTCCTTGTAAGTAAATGGCAGGACCAAAAAAAAAAAAAAAAAAAAAGACAGTGTGAGGTTGCACCTGCTATTTAATTTTGTATCAGAGCATTTGGTTATACATTAAAACTGAGCTTTATATGTAAAGGAGAATTACTTTAGAATGGACATGAATGAAAATTGAAAATAAAATTTAGAGTAATATTGGTCATGGATGCATTTCTAACAATTAACAGTTTAAGTTACTTTTGGCTGTTTTTTTTTCTAATAGCCAATAATATCTGGCATATATCTCTTAGCTTATTAATGGATGTGTGTGGAGTGCAAGTGCATTAAAATACATGATTATGGTATTATGTAGCTTTTTCTACCTAAATCCTAGTTTTATTTATTTATCCATTTTTGTATACCTAATGACAGGTTGCCTATCCCTCGTCCAGGTGAAGTTTTAGGATTAGTTGGAACTAATGGAATTGGAAAGTCAACTGCTCTAAAAATTTTAGCAGGAAAGCAAAAGCCAAACCTTGGAAAGTATGATGTATGTATACTACTTTATGAAAATGAATACTTAGGTCAGTTTTGTGAGACTTTGAAGGAAAGGATGTAATTTTTTTAATGTTCTTATTTTCAGTATCATTCATTAATGCTGAGAAATAATATATAGATGAAACTCCTTTTTAATTAAGATCTGTTAATGCTACTGATAAATATGAACTTTCTTAAACTGTTAATGAAGTTTTAAAAGCCAGAAGGCTTCTATTTGGATATACAGTTGACCCTTGAACAACGCGAGGGTTAGGGGTCATGACCCCCCTCCACACACAGTCGAAAATCTGTATATGACTTTTGACTCCCCAAAACTTAACTGTTAATACCCTTTGGTTGACCAGAAGCCTTACACCAGTAACATAAACAGTTACCTATCTTGTACGTGTATTATATACTATAATCTTAAGGTAAAGCAAGCTAGAGAAAAGAAGATGTTATCAATATTAAGTAAGTCATAAGGAAGAGAAAATAGATTTATGGTACTTGATTATAGTTATCAAAAAAAAATTCATCCATGTTGTTCAGGAGTCAACTGTGTAATAGTCCTCCTTTTTGCATTATTATGTATTATTAAATTCAGATAATTGTATTTCTAGGATCCACCTGATTGGCAAGAAATTTTGACTTACTTCCGTGGATCCGAATTGCAGAATTACTTTACCAAGATTCTAGAAGATGACCTAAAAGCCATTATCAAACCTCAGTATGTAGACCAGATTCCCAAGGCTGCAAAGGTCAGTTGCTCTTTAGGAGGAATTTATGTATTTTAGATATTTGTGGAGGTATAAAATATATATCAGACTAAACTTGTTTTGCTTTGTAACTTTTTAATATTGAAGGAAAATAGTAGTAACTATTTCTGATATATTATGATAGGGGACAGTGGGATCTATTTTGGACCGAAAGGATGAAACAAAGACACAAGCAATTGTATGTCAACAGCTTGGTAAGAGTTTGTTTTGTGTTCATGCTTTAATAGGCCCTGAACTTAACTCATAAAGATAGATACTTATATGGATTACTGAAATACAGGGGAAAATCTCTAGGAATTGTTGTATTCACTTTTTACATTAACAGTTTTCAACTGAAATATCATTCATACCCAGAATGATGTGCGATATATACATTTTGCCTAGAAGAGGTAAAAGAAAACTTAACAACATTGAACACAATGCCTCTATATTCTTTGTAGATTTAACCCATCTAAAAGAACGAAATGTTGAAGATCTTTCAGGAGGAGAGTTGCAGAGATTTGCTTGTGCTGTCGTTTGCATACAGAAGGCTGATATGTAGGTTGCTTTGCAAATTTTGTACGTCTTAATCTTTATTTTAGAGTTTTTATTTGTAATACTATTAAGGCATTGCTTTTGAGAGAAGTTAACAGAAATAGTATCTAAGGTTCTGCTTTTGAGCTAAGATGTTGAAACATTTATGCATGCATTGCCATTCCCTGTTATTCCCAAAGGGGGAGAGTAACTCATTTATTTAGATAAGTACTTCACAATTTATGGGTTACAGTGCTGTTTAATATGATCAGTTGCATATTACATAAACTCTGTACATAAAAGGATATTTTTTTAAACTTAAGCTCTCCAACCAGGCCAGCAAGGTTTTTAAATACCTCAAGTAAAACAGGTCTTTTAGATTACCCTAAATCAGGGTGGCATGTCATGTGAGAGAGAAAAGGGAAGAAGGAGTTTCCTTCCTACCTTCTAGTGCCTCTCTTTTCCCAGATATATTGCTCCCACCTTTTTCTACATTCCTACTCTGACATCCAGTGCAGGCTAGCCCTTTTCCACAAAGTGTTCTATAATTCTGTGCGGTGCCCTCCTTTTCAAAAACTCATTTGCTTTAATGCAATGGACTTTAATCAAGAGCAAAGCTGTCTGAATTACTTCAGACTTTATCAGAATATTTTTTCATGAGGCAGTAACACTTTGTACATTAGCTTAATCAGAGAGTCTCTCCCCAGGCTTGATAATGCAGCCCTGCTTTTGCAATTTTTTTTCTTTCTACTTCTGAACAGAATACAAAAGTTCTTACTCTTACGCAGTGGACTCCTCATTGGTGTAAGAGAGTATGGTTGTTGTTAAATCAGAAACTATATTACAGAGCTTTAAAATATCATGTAAGATAGAATTATATCCTATTTGTCTTACAAATCATTGTGTTTGCTTTTCTTTCTCATAGTTTCATGTTTGATGAACCTTCTAGTTACCTAGATGTCAAGCAGCGTTTAAAGGCTGCTATCACTATACGATCTCTCATAAATCCAGATAGGTGAGTATAGATTGGTGTGTCTGTCTTATTTTGTTTGGGGAGTTATACAGATTTCTAAAGATTAAACACTGGGGCCATCAATGTCATATGTATGTATGTTTTCTATCAGTTATTTAGAGCCACCACTGGTATTTACCTTCCTCTATCTAGAACAGATGTTCTTTATGCAAGACTTATTTACTACCTGCTATTTAATGCCTGTCTCCAGAGAGCGTAGGAATACTTTGGAATGATTTGAAAGTTCTGGCATCTGTGTACGGATTTCTGGGAGGCAGATTCTTAGCTTTTACCAGATTCTCAAATGAATATGTCACTCAAACACACAAAATTTACAGCATTATAAGGATCACCACAGTAACTGTGGTTATTTAGGGTCTTACTGAATTCCATAGTTTCTTAATAACCTGTTAAGTAATCACAGCACCCTGTAGTTATGCGATACTTTTGTAATTTTCAGTTTTTAAATCCATTCTCTCATTTGAGCCTCATAGCAATCTTGTGTGTTAGACTCTTTGGTAGTATTCCCATTTTGTAGATGAGGAAGATTAAGGTCAGATAAGGTAGTTATTTGTTCTAGGTTACAAATTTACTACATGGCAAAGCTGTGGGATTTTTTCTGTGTAGTATTTTTTGTGCCTCTCATTAATGACTAATTTAATCTCCAGCTGATATTACAGAATGCAAGAGAAATCCGTAGGGATCAAAAACCAAAGAAAGAACTATAAATTACAAAGAAGAGACTAGAATATGGCTTTCCTGAGGGGTGTTGCTCATCTGCAGTAAGGTCTTGGATTTTAACAACCACTTGTGAACAGGAAGCAAAGCGTTGTATTAGATTATCACATATAAAATGTCAGGACTCTCAAAAGAACTGCTTTCTCAGCAAAAAGGTGAAGATATCAAGGAAGCGTAGATCTCGCTCCTTGAAATGTATGGATGGCTCCCCTTCAAATATATGCATGGACCAGCAGCTCACATGGATGTGGAATTGAAATTTAGATAATCGGGATAATCTTCTTCACAGTGAGAAAGTAACATAAAAAGAGGGTCTCAGAATCTTTAGTCCTGTCCTATGGTACCTAGCAGAAGCAAATATAAAATCACTTTGCAGGGATATGCCTTCAACCCTGGTCACAGGATTCCTACAAGTAAAGACTCATGAGCTAAAATCCAGGGCTATAAATGATTAAGAGGAAAGCATCTGCAAAGGAGGCAGTAGACACAACAGACAACAGGATTAGACCTTCAAGGAGGTCAGGTGACATTCTCAAAACTATAAAATAGTTGTATCTAAAATACACCCCACAGGTGCCCCCGAGTGGCTCAGTCGGTTAAGTGTCTGAATCTTGATCTCTGCTGAAGTCATAATCTCACAGTTTGTGAGTTTGAGCCCCGCGTCAGGCTTTGCACTGACAGCACGGAGCCTGCTTAGAATTCTCTCTCCTTCTGTCTCTGCCTCTAACCCTCCTCCTGCACGTGCATGCTGTCTCTCACACTCTCAAAATAAATAAACTTTAAAAAAAATAATAAAATACAAACATAAAAAAGGATACAAAACCCTAAGAATCTGGTACCAGAAAAAGGCAATAGGTAAATGTTCAAAAAACCCAGATTTAGAAATTGAAAGTATAGCTGTGACATAAAAAACTCAATGGACAGAGGCACCTGGCTGGCTCAGTCGGTGGAGCATGCAACTGTATCTCAGGGTTGTAAGTTCCAGCCCCATGTTGGGTGTAGAGATTACTTAAAAATAAAATCTTTAAAAAAAGGTTTTAATGTTTATTTATTTTTGAGAGAAAGAGAGATTCCAAGGCAAGCTCCAGGCTCTGAGCTGTCAGCAGAGCCCAATGCGGGGCTCAAACCCACAAATGGTGAGATTGTAAACTGAGCCAAAGTCAGACGCTCAACTCACTGAGCCACCCAGGTGCCCCAAAAATAAAATCTTTAAAAAAAAAACAAAAACTCACTGGGGCGCCTGGGTGGCTCAGTCATATGAGCATTGGACTTCAACTGAGGTCACGATCTTGTGGTTTGTGAGTTTGAGCCCTGCATCAGGCTCACTGCTGTCAGTGCAGAGCCCACTTTGGATCCTCTCTGACCCCTCTCTCTCTGCCTCTCCTGCTCTCTGTCTCTACCCCCACTCATGTGCTTTCTCTCAAAAATGAGTAAACATTTAAAAAAATCAAAAAAAAAAAAAACCTCACTGCATATATTAGACAGGTTAGAGATAACAGAAAAGAGTGTTAGAAACCTAAAAGGTTGATCTGTGCAAATTACCAGAATACAACAGAGAATGAGATTGAACTCAGATTGAGTTCAGAAAGGAGGGTTAGGGAATGGAATGAAAAGGACTGTTTACATATATCTGAATAGGAGTTTGAAAAATGAAGCCATGAAAAAGATCGTGTCTGAGAATTTTTCAGAATTGAAAAATTTGACTCTCTAGATTCAAGGAGCAAATGATCCATATACATACTTTGAAGTGAAACTTAGAATCAGTGATAAAGAAATAATCTAAATTGAGCCAAATAGTAGCTATAATTTTCACATCATACATAGGCCTGGGTATTATGATAGGCTCTTTGAGGAATATAAGAATATAAGATACAGTCCCGGTATTCAAGGATTTATCAGTCTGGTAAAGAAAAGAACATACAAGTAATCAAGTCAGTAGTTTTCAACCTTAGCCCTTTTATGAAATATTTTTATATTTATTTATTATGAAAGTCATAGCTCATACCTACTTTCACACATAATTTTTTAAAATATCAAATAATGTCCTAACCATAATAAAAAGGAGAACTAAAAAGATACGTAATTTACAACCAGATGACATTAATATACAAATGTTCAGGCAAATCATTACAGTCTTCTATTTTGAGAGGGCAGTAACTGTAATTGTAATGTGGATAACATGTCAAAACAAATTAGATTGACAAAGTAAAGAAAATTATTTAGACATTTTCACATTCTTTGGATTCTGAAATTCTGTGATGTGTCAAGGCAGTGTTCAGTCTGTAATGCTATAAAAGGATTTCTTATCCTATCCTTAAAAAAAACAAAACCAAGAAATAGAGGATGGATTGGAGAAAGGACGCTAAATGCATGAGATTTTTTTAGAATTTGTCCTCTAAGAACATCTTCAGTTAAATTAAAAACCAAGTGTAAAAAAAAACAAAAACAAAAAAAACCCAACTGTAATCCAAAATTAATTGTAGGAGTTTCACAGCATAAATTTCTCATTATGCTACAGATTTGTTTCTTTCCAAACCGTTAGGAAATAGAGTGGCTGGCTCACTTAATTCTTTCTTACATTTTGGACTTCTTCATAAGCTCCATTTAAAAGTAGGAATAGCAGAATGTATGACATGGTTTTTTTCCTTCTTTTCAAAGCAAATTAAAAGCCGCTAGATGGGCGCCTGTGTGGCTCAGTCGGTTAAGCATCTGACTCTTGGTTTCAGCTCAGATCTCTCAGGTTTCGGTTTCGTGGGTTCAAGCCCCACAACGGGCTCTGTGCTCTCTCTCTCTCTAAATAAACTTAAAAAAAAAATTTTTTTAAAGCCACTAGGTAATACTATGCTGCCTTACATGGTGTCTAGAAGGTTTTAATGGTAAGAAGTAGACAGTCCAGATAATGGAACATTGCCAAAAAAACACCAAGGCAGGATGAGTACTGGCTCACTTGGGTGATTTGCCATTTTTACTGATGCTTCTTACTACCAATGTGGTAGTAAACATTTGCTCTTAATATTTTCTTTTCATAATTAAACATGCCCCCATTTTCTTTTTCATTCCTTTTACTCTCTGATACCTAGATTGCTATGGGAGTTTCCTAAAAAAAAGCCAGTGGTTCTTTCTTCTTGACAGATTAATCTTTCCGAAATGATGTTTTTTCTTACCGTTCTCTTATTCTAGAACTGTGCTATACATTCTAGCCATGTTACTGTTTTAATTGAAATTAAAAATTCATTCCTTCAATCAGTCTACCCACATTCCACATGCTGTACATAGAGAATATTTTCATAACCATAGAAAGTTTTACTGGACAATGTTATTTAAGAACCTAACCATTTTGCCCCATTGCCAATTAGCATAAGTCCAAAATTCTTCATTACCCAACAACTTTATTAAACATCTCTTTGGTACATAGCACAAGACTAAAAATCATAGAGGTGCGAAAATGTATTATATAGTCTGACTTCACACAATTTAGGGACAAGTTGTCGAGGTCCTAAATAAGAAATAAATAAAAATAATAAAAAATAAAAATCCAAATATCCGTTCAGAGTTACAGGGGGTCAAGAGTTGGGGAAAGAAAGCTCATTTGCATAATATCAAGGGGACCCTACAGAAGGTAGGATTTGTGATGGACCTTAAAGGATTGAGTAAGATTTCAGCAGGTGAGGATTTAGACAGGAGAACATTCAGGAGAAGGAATAACTCTTAGACACACAGAAGTGGAAAAGTGGATTCAGGAAACAATGAAAGATCCATTTTTCAGTGTGCCTTATATGTACATGGGGAAAAATAATAGCTGAAGTTTTGGAGAGTTTTGAAACAAAGTCTTAGAACATTAATTTGTTTTATTTGCAACTGAGAGCCATATCTGGGAACCTGAAAAGAGTGAGGTTTGTTAAAAGTTTATAGAAATGTTGAAAGAAATGTGAGAGCCTGAACTAGAATTTAGAAAAAAGAAAAGGATGAAATAAATGCACAAGACATTGTTGAGAAAGAGTTGACAGACTTGACAATTTAAACAGTATATTAGGAATAAGGTTAGTCCTATCTTATGAGAATGATGATTGCATTAATATAAATATGGAGAATTTTTATTTGTACAGGAAACATAAGTTGGAATTTGAAGTGTCTGTAGGACATTGCTTTTTTAACATTTTGAACTAACTTGAATAGGAATAAAGTGCTGCATAAAAGTGTCATGACCATTCTTTGCCTGATAGTTTGTATGCTAGCAATACTTTTTTCTTACCACTTCAAAAGTCATGTCAGATACTGTCCCACTTACAGAGTGCTCCAGTACACACTAACCTATTTCCTTGGCCTTCACTGGACTTTATATCTAGAGAAAATGCGTGGCTGTGTAGTTTTTTTTTGTTTTTTCGGGTTTTTGTGGTAATGTTTCATGTCTATTCCTTGTTTTCCCCAGCTAACTTGGAAGTTCTCAGGTTAAGCATTCTGTCATATTCTCTGTATTCCCCTACCACAGCTAACAGATGGGACAGGACAACTGTAAGGGCTTATTAACGTGCAAGATGAACAGCATAATAAACAGTTTAAGCTACATCAGATTTAAATCTATTGTAATTGTGTCTTTGTAAAGTTTATTTAAAAATGTGGGGGTTTTTTGGCAAAACACACTTATTTCATGTCTCCATAGACTGTTTCATACTTTTTTTTTAGTTTAGGAAAACAATTTGAAATAGGAAGACTGATAGAGTCTTATTTAATGTCTTACGGCTTTGGTTTAGTATGGTCTTTACATTTAAATTTTTTAACATATCTGTTTTCCTGGAATTTATACTGTTCTGTGTAAGAGTTTAAATTGTAATTAAATATAATTTTATTTTATATGTTATGTTACATTTAAAAATAAAAATCTGTATTGACTTGCAGATATATCATTGTGGTGGAGCATGATCTAAGTGTATTAGACTATCTCTCTGACTTCATCTGCTGTTTATATGGCGTACCAAGTGCTTACGGTGTTGTCACTATGCCTTTTAGTGTAAGAGAAGGTAACTTGAAAAACTATTTCCACAATGCTGTATTATTTCACTCTAATGCTTAGAAAATGTATTGTTGATATTCAGCAGTTACATGTTGCTCTAACATTTATCCAAAACTCCAGTCTTAATGGAAGTTAATCACTCAACAATGTATATATAAGGTTATATACATTGTTTGTTATTCAAAACTTCCTTTTTGGAGAATTTTCTATTGCAATGGGTAGAAATGCTGTATCAGTTTCACTGTTTGCTATCTTAAAAGTTTTTATTATATTTTGGCTTCTACAACTTCTAGTATTTATCATCTTCAGCTTTATCTTTGAAAGGCCAAAACCAGTAGTGAAACTCTTAATTAGTGCTCATCTTGTTCCCATTTTTCAAATTTTTCTGTGATCTGTGTCTTAAGTTTGTAGAACTTAAGACTGTCTAGAAGTCTAATAAGATAGTAAGTGTATTAAATTAAAACAAGATAGTGTCATATAGTTTAATGAGTAACTAAAAGCCTAATAAAATAGCTTAGTAAGCCTATTTTCATTTATTCCTTCTACTGTCAGGAAAGAGGGACTCTCTGGTGTCTCTTTTCCGTGTCTCTTCTCCACCTAAGCAAGTTAGGCAAAACTAAAAACTAACCTACCACTAAGTGGCTCCTGAAACAAATATCAGTGCATTCTCCACCTAGTATGCCTTTTTCTTTTTAATTTCTTTGCCATTTCCTACCACTGATTTCTTTCTCCTCTTTTCTTTATATTTCATCTTTTCAGCTGTGCCTTCAACTGACAAAAAGACTACCTAGTTCATAGTTTGAAAAAATTCCTATTTCATAAGAATAATTATTCATGTAGTCTTGTATGTAGATGCCTAGGTTAGGCAGGCTCCTTTTTAAAACAATCTCTTCAAAAATAATTTTTGAGATACGTAAGTACTTATCTGCTTGTACCTTTGAGATAAACAGATGCATATGTTCAGGAAAAAATTTGTGAGATTGCTTAATTTTCTTTCCAATAGTCTTAAGAGATGATATCAGAAAGTTATTAATTTTTTATTCTCCTCAATTAGCAAGTATTTATTATCTATTCTATACCTTGTAATAGGTCCAGAATTGCATTGATAATGAGGTAGGTTCCTGGCATTCACTCTTCACAATTGTAGTTATAAATGCCTTGTCTAAAAGCTATGCCTTTTTTTTTTTTAAGTTGTTTGTTTTGTTTTCAGAGAGAGCGAGCCAGGGAGGGGCAGAGAGAGAGGGAGAGACAGAATCCCAAGCAGGCTCCACACTGTCAGTACAGAGCCAGATGCCGGGCTCGATCTCACAAACCATGAGATCATGACCTGAGCCAAAACCAAGAGTCGGATGCTTAACTGACTGAGCCACCCAGGTGCCCCAAAAGCTATTCCATTTAAGAAATGGTTCCTGCTGAAGCTTTTAATGTGCCTTGTTTGTTAAAACAATTCTAATAAACTTTCCTTCTTTCTGCTTTCTTTTAATATACTGAAATATTTAATGTCATACATAATGTAAAAGCTCTCTTTGAGCTCTAAAGACAGTTATAGCTTAGACTCAGTTTTAGATTGACAAGTTTTACAGTAGAAATGGAAAGGCTGGTTTTTTAATGTCTCTTTGCACACAATTTTCTGAGTCTTCATTTCCTTACCTGATAAATTAGGCATTTGGAATCAGTGGCTACTAAGGTTTCCGTCAAGTCTAAGTTCCTTTCTAACTTTTGGTTTTAATTTTTTTAACCTCACATTTATAATTTTTAAATAGTTTTAAGATCAAAAAATACTAGTTTTGGCAGGATGAATTTACTTTCAGCAAATATTGAACACCTGTGTTCTAGGCAGAGGCTGTAGTCTCCCAGATAAGGGCTCTGAGTTCCAGATGAGATGAATAACATCCTCAAGCTTTCTTTCGAGACCTTCCAGACTTGAGCTACTATCTTTCTCTTATCTTAAATATAGGAATCACTGAAAATAGATCTTTGCATTTTTCCCATGTAATCCACTTTTTCATTTCTGTGTCTGCCATTGCACATCATCACAGTTTTAATATGGAGGGATTCTCGTGCACAATATGTTAGTTTTCTTTCAGTCACTAAAAAATGTTTAGATAATGGTGTATATTTTTGTACAGTGAAGCCAAAAAAATGTTAAATGAAGTTCATTATTATAAATGTGTTGCAAACCTGGAAAATTAATCTGAAAATATGCAATATTTTAGAACTTCAGCTTATGGTATCTAGATCTCATGTGAAAATGCATATTCATAACTTGTTTATTTAAAAAATTATTCTCCAGACTGTATTATTTTATGTCAGTCTATGAAAATACTCCCATTTTTTACTTGTCATTTTTTGAGAAAGATCACAAGTTTTGATTTAAAAAAAAACAGAAACGGCACCATATTCTTTTGCACAAAACCTGATGGGGAAGAAAATCTTATATAAAAATCACATCATTAGTGAAAAGATATTCTTTGTATATATATGCTTAAGTTTTTTAAACTTGTATCAAATACATAAGACACCCTTTTGTCACTGCATGTTACCACACATTCACAGATATTTGAAATCTGTGCTTCGATTGCTCCCAGGAGAGCCTAGGATTTTGGGTTTTATATGATAATTTCTTGCTGTGGAAAAGATTAGTCTTTAAATGACCTTCACTAATCTTTTGTCAATGACTTTCCAACAGGCATAAACATTTTTTTGGATGGCTACGTTCCAACAGAAAACTTGAGATTCAGAGATGCATCACTTGTTTTTAAAGTGGCTGAGACAGCAAATGAAGAAGAAGTTAAAAAGATGTGTATGTATAAATATCCTGGAATGAAGAAGAAAATGGGAGAGTTTGAGCTAGCAATTGTAGCTGGAGAGTTTACAGATTCTGAAATCATGGTGATGCTGGGGGAGAATGGTAAGTTTTCCTTATTTTGTGATATTTGGAAGTCTGTTGTTTATCCAGTTACTTCGTTTCAGCTACTCCATGAAAAATTTTGACTCAGTTGTAAGTGGGAGCTAGACTGAATCCATACATTTCTCAGTGTAGTTCACATTTTATAACATTGTATGATTTAATGTCATTGCCATCCAATCAAGTTTATAGTTCATATATTTTGTTCCATAACTTTTAGTGAAAATAAGATACTTTTCCAAGCTAGTTTTTCTGTGTATAAATTATTAGGGGATTTATTCATCTTAGAAACAGATGAGGAAGGAAAGGATAAAATAATGTAATTCAGAAGGAATCTAGTTTAAGATTTTTTCTTGAATTCCTCCATTTGAGCTTTTATTATTTTAAATTCAGGCTAGTCTACCTTTGTAAATAGTTGTTATTACCTGAATTTTCAATTTTAGATTACTGTCATAAATAGGGCTATGAGTTGAATTCGAGTACCAAATGTCTGGTAATGCTTTCAAGATTGAAAAAAAAAGATTTGAATTGTATACTTAGAGCTTATAAGTCTATAGAAGAGAAGTTTTCTACGACGATTTTGCCATGTATTTCAGTCTTTAGGTAATGGAAGAATTTTGAACCGGGTTGCGTTTTATGCAAATGGACTTTCACATCATGGTATCAATCATAACAATATTACATTCCTTAACAATAAGTTGTATTGGTATTTAAGCTAAAAAAGTCTTTTAAAAAGTAGCCCAAAACTTGTAATGGTTGCTAATAAGTTTTATTAGTCTATATTCCTCTAATTAGTTTCGAATGATACTTCAGAAGCATATCATGAAAGTTTCAAGTATTTTTGTTTAGGCTTCAGAATTGAGTAGTGTCAGTTTATACCTTTAAAACTAATTTCTCAATTAAAATCCAGTAGTGTACATAATCTTTTACTTTAAGTAAACATGAAGCATCTTACAAGTCTGTCTGTTGTATATATTGTGTTGGCAGGTACTGGTAAAACCACATTTATCAGAATGCTTGCTGGAAGACTTAAGCCTGATGAAGGAGGTACTGTTGCATTGTTGTGTTTTTACTCTTTCTCACATAGGAAACTTTGAAGATATGGGTAATTTTCAGTGTCTTTATTTGCATTATTTTGCAGGAGAAGTACCAGTTCTCAATGTCAGTTATAAGCCACAGAAAATCAGTCCCAAATCAACTGTGAGTTATTATTCTGTTATTTGGTTATTAAAGGAAAGTTTATGCACACACACACCTATAGCTTTAATCTTTCACTGTATCAAAATTCTTCTCCAAATTTCTGTGTTTTACCGAAAGCGGCTAAAGAAAGAATTAAGACATAAGTCATTGATTCATTTCCACATAACACTAGCAAGAAAATAAAAGGCCACCTACAAGATGGGCAAATACATTTGCAAATCATTTATCTAATAATACTCATATCCAGACTCATATCCAGAATATACATAAAGAACTGTTACAACTCAGTTTAAAAACAAAGGATTTGAATAGACTTTTTTTTTTTTTTTTTTTTTTAAAGTAGGCTCCATGCCCAGCATGAAGCCAGTGCAGTCAATCCTGAGATCAATCCCTGAGCTGAGATCAATCCTTGAGCTGAGATCAAGAGTCAGATGCTTGGTGGGGCGCCTGGGTGGCTCAGTCGGATGAGTGTCCGACTTCAGCTCAGGTCATGATCTCACGCTTCGTGGGTTCGAGCCCTGCATCAGGTTCTGTGCTTCCAGCTTAGAGCCTGGAGCCAGTTTCAGATCCTGTGTCTCCCTCTCTCTCTGCCCCTCCCTCACTCGCCCTCTGTCTCAAAAGTAAATAAACATTTAAAAAAAAAAAAAAAGAGTTAAACGCTTGGGGCACCCAGATGGCTCAGTTGGTTGAGCATCCAACTCTTGATTTCAGCTCAAGTCATTATCCCAGGGTCGTGGGATCGAGCCCCATGTCAGCTCTGCACTGAGTATGGAACATGCTTAAGATTCTCTCTCTCTCTCTCTCTCCTCCTGTCCCTCTCTCTCTCAAAAAAAAAAAAAAAAAGTCAACCAACTGAGCCACCCAGGCACCCCTGAATAGACATTTTTTCAAAGAAAATATTCAAATGGCCAAATAAGCACCTGAAAAGATGCTCAGTACCATTAGTCATTAGGGAAATGCAAATCAAAACTACAGTGAGATATTGCACACCCACTAGGATGACTTAAAAAGACAGTAACAAGTTTTGGTGAAGATGTGGAGAAATTGGAACACCATACATTGCTGATGGGAATGTAAAATGGTAGAGCCACTTTAAAAAAAAAAACACCTGGCAGTTCTTAGGATTTTTTTGTTTGTTTGTTTGTTTGTTTTTTGTTCTTACAATTAAACATAGTTACATATGAAACCAACATTTCCACTCCTAAATACATACCCAGGAGAAATGAAGACCTATCTCAACACAAAAATTTGCACACAAATGTATTCATAATAGCCAAAAAGTGGAAAACAACCACAATGTCTGTCAGTTATAAATGGATAAACACAATGTGCTATATCCATGAAATTGAATGTTATTTGGTCATAAAAAAAAATACTGATAAATTTTAAAATCTGAACCTTGAAAACAAAGTTAACCTTTGGTTCTGCAAGTATTGTAGTGAACTTCTTAACTATGGTATTTGCACTCAGGACCTCAGCCTTCACTTTGTTAGGCCTATTTGAGATTGCTTAGATTTACACTAAAAGTTTTATCATTGGGGTCACCTGGGTAGCTTAGTCCAACTCTTGATTTTGGCTCAGGTCATGTCTCACGGTTCGTGAGTTTGAGCCCCACGTTGGGCTCCACACTGACAATACAGAGCCTGCTTGGGATTCTCTCTCCCTTTTTCTCTGCCCCTCCCCTGCTCACACTCGCGCTCTCAAAAATAAATACTTAAAAAAGTTTTTATCGTTGGTACTTTGTGTAAGCTTAGCTTTTAAGTTCTCAGACTCAGCCCTCTCCTTAAATAACAAGCCCATGACATCTTTAGAAATCATCCCTATTGTATTATGCATTTTGTCTTATCTTGCTGATTGCCTAAGGGTACTTGATACCAACACTGACCTTGAGCATTATTCCTATTCTCAAATGGTTTCTTAAACTTTCTAAACTTTTTCTTTTTTTTTTTTTTTTACTATTTATTTATTTAAAGATCAAGAGCAAGCAGGGGAGGGGCAAAGAGGGAGACAGAGAATCCCAAGCAGGCTCTGTGCTAACAGCCTGCTTAACAGCACGGAGCCTGACCACAGGGCTGAAACCCTCGAACCGTGAGATCATAACCTGAGCCGAAAACCAAGAGTCAGACGTTTACCTGACTGGGACACCCACACGCCCTATCAAATGATTTCTTTCTTGAAACAGTCATTGTTTACTACTCTTAGATTTTAAGATTGTTTTTACTTGTTGGACATGATGGGTTTCTAATAATTTTAGGACACGCCATAGACGATGGAGAAGCATAATACTATCATATCTGTGGGTAGTAAATTGATATACTTTTGCTCTGGAGCTTAACTTGGTGAAGATACATAGAGGAGTTCTGTACTGAAAATTCCAATACTTTTTTCACTAAAAACAGGGAAGTGTTCGACAGTTACTACATGAAAAAATAAGAGATGCGTACACTCATCCACAGTTTGTGACTGATGTGATGAAGCCTCTGCAAATTGAAAACATCATCGATCAAGAAGTGTGTATTTTGATTTTTGTTATGTTATTATTTTAAGCTTTGGGTGTCTCTGCGTGGTTTGCTAAACTTTTTTTCTCCAAATAGGTGCAGACGTTATCTGGTGGTGAACTGCAGCGAGTAGCTTTAGCTCTTTGTTTGGGCAAACCGGCTGATGTCTATTTAATTGATGAACCATCTGCATATTTGGATTCTGAGCAAAGATTGATGGCAGCTCGAGTTGTCAAACGGTAATGTCCTGCCACTAAGAGTATTACTTTTAGTTAATGTGCACTGGCATACAACGGTGCTTACTTAATACACATTTGAATATTTGATCATGTAAAACTGGAAACATGTTCAAAATCATGTATTTTAGTTTCATACTCCATGCTAAGAAGACAGCCTTTGTTGTGGAACACGACTTCATTATGGCCACCTATCTAGCAGATCGAGTCATCGTCTTTGATGGTATTCCATCTAAGAACACAGTCGCAAACAGGTACAACTGTTTTCTGAAATATTCAAGCCTAGTTATAAGTTCTGTTAGAAAAGTATTATTCAGAATTTTCCAAGAAGCTTATAAACATTAATCATACCATTTTAATTTTTAAAGAAGTAGCCAGAAATTCTAAGAATGATTCTGTGACTCCCAGGATTATTCATATTGAATACTGGATGGAAGTGCTCAGACTATATAGTTTAGAACCCCTGACCCTAGGGAATAAGCATGCAGAGCTCTGGGCTGCTCAGCTTTTCTTGAAAGTTAACTTTTGTCTGCTTCATTATTTGGATTTTCAAAACATACTAGGATTTTGATTTTGCAAGTAATTCCCTGAAAACTATAGATGTTTTTGCATACAACAGTTAAGGAAACAAGGTTATATGATTTGCCCAACTTACACTGCTAGTGGTAATGCTCACAGTGGACCCCAAATATCTGGTATTGATCTATAGCAGGGTCAAAATGATTTTACCTTTTCTCCTTTTTTTTCCTCTAATTTTTCCTTATTGTCCTGATTTAGAGCTCTTGTAATTTAGAGAAGTCTCACATTGAAATCAGTTTATGAGGAATGTCTTAGTGCTAAAACCCTCTTAAGTTGAACCGTATGAAATTACTGACATTCAGCCATTTTTTACCTATAAAAAGAGCAATTCCGTGTGATTCCATTATGTTCTCTGATTTTAGGGAGGAAAGGAGTTGCTATTTGAATAATTCATCCAAAAAATAAAAGTACTTTACTGAGCTTCTTCCCAGAATTTCTTTTCATTTTAATTTGTTCATCAATTGGGAATTCCATATTTCTTTGACAGGGCAGTTTCATAGACTCTGTAAAGCTTATTTAAATAACCATCATCTGTATTTACAAAAAATGCTTATTAAAGTGTTTCACAAGTATGATGCAATTTAGTGTGATTTAAGAACTAATTTGGGTAAAAAAAGGTGAATGATGCATAGAAATGGAATAAGGAGGTACAAGTAAAATCCATTGTGCTGTACATACTCCCTCCAGTGCCAAATTTCTGATGTGAACTTTACCTTTTCTGTTAAATTCTCTTATCTCCTATAAATGTCAGATTTGAAATTCTGTAATCTCCTAATTAATGATCTTTTGTTTTTCTATAGTAGTAACGTCCATCTTAAATGTTTCTTTTTCCAGATGAGAAACACAGGTCAAACTGGGTCTGTTTTGCACAAAATATTATAGCGAAACTAAGTACTCCAAGGAAAGACACTTCTGAACATAGAATTAACTTATAATATGCTATAATTATATACTATTATCCAGATATGATTAAGGAATTAAAACAGTGATGCTTAATATGAATACTCTTCAATCCCAAAAAGTAGTTAACTTTGGTGGGATGAATTTTAATCACAGTTGATCTTATTTTTCCTCTAGTCCTCAAACTCTTTTGGCTGGCATGAATAAGTTTTTGTCTCAGCTTGAAATTACATTCAGAAGAGATCCAAACAACTATAGGCCAAGAATAAACAAACTCAATTCAATTAAGGTATGTAGAAAAACTATCTTAAATCGTGGCTAATTTCTCATTATAAATCATTGAAAGGCATGTTTCAAATTGGAAGACTTTCATGAAAAAATTTTGCCATTTCATTAATTCTGATTCATATTTTTCTCATCTAATAGTCTGGTAGGCAGTAATTCTGATATAGTTGCTATTGCTACATGGACTCAGACCTGTTATCTCGAGTTGTACCCACTGTTGTACTGTCTGTGTTGAGTTTACTTGCCTTTTTAACGTCTTCAGAAAGATTACACTAATTCACTGTTGATACAGAGTTTTTACAAATGACCGGTTTCTCTTATCTATTTTTCAAGAGCACGAGAGCAACACCTGATTAAAATATTTTAAGAATCCGAGCAAACGTCTTCAATGAGCATAAAATTCTACACAACGGAAAAACATTTTGTCAGTTTAATTGGCAGCGTTTTTCATTGGTGTACATAAAATAATTGATTATGCTCTTTATAGTTGATGTAGACTATGAAACATGTTTTTTTTTTAGAAGATAATTTCTTGGTCACTTGGGGAAAAAAAGCAAATGACCTCTAAAAAAGCATTTCTGTGTTTTTAAATACCTCCTGCAGTGCCTGCTTAAAATGCTGCTTATGCTTCATGGTCCTCTAGCCCTTGTTTTTAATACTACCATTTACTAGATTTTATTATTTTCATATTTGTACTCTAGCTTTTCCACTAAAGTGTATGACCTCTTGGAAAGCAGAGACAAAGCCAACATATACATTCTGTATTCTTAAAGAGCTAACAGTGTCTTGATGCCTTTAGGCTTCACTGTGTATTTTGTTTGTGTATGATTTATCTTACTCTCTAGCCAAGATAAGGAAATTACAATTACAGTTTTAAGCCAGTCTGTAAACTGAACTGGGAAAAAAATAGTTCTATATGAGTTTTGTGTAATAGACAGTTCTCAAACTAGACAATGTTACCTTTTGGACTGGGAGTTTAAAGTCAGAATGATAAAAGTGGAATTCAAGAGTTCAGCTGGAAATAGTATTTTATAAAGCAGAATTTTACATGCATACGTAAGGCATGTTCTATGAAGAGGCTTTGCTTGAGGATGGACCAAGGGAAGTGTTCTGGTTGTAGGGATGATTAGCAGTAGTAGTAATCCTGCCTTTGATTTAGTGGACCCACAAATGTCCAGAAGCAGACAGTGCGTGCAGAGGAGGTTGTATAGACACTTGTAAACGCTGCTAAACAAGACGGGGTGAAAGACTACCCCTACGTATAGGAGAATGGTGTTGATTTTTGTTGCTTCTGTTTCTTTTTTTAGGACGTAGAACAAAAGAAGAGTGGAAACTACTTTTTCTTGGATGACTAGACCGAATCTGAGAATGTTGAGAAGCCATTTCTTAAAAGAAACATTTATTGGGATTTTTGTCATATAAAACTTGAATCAGGTTTTTAATGCCCCACATACTCTGGAACTTGAGCTATAATTTACTTAATGTAACATCAAAAGCCAGTTGTGTTGTAAATTAGTACGAACACAGAAAATGCCACTTTTCTGTTCTTGATAAGGCCCTTTTTGTATATAACATTCTAAAATGAAGACATTTCAAGCTATACAAATTACCTCCCAAGTTTTCATGATGTATGGGAAGATTTCAGTAGGTGTTATCATATTCGTGTACCAAATGCTGATCAGTGTTGCCCCCTTTTAAAAATCTTGAAAAAGCTTTCCATACTTCTAGTTTGCCAAATATGCCAGTATAATGAAGCTGCCCTTATTTTAAAAGCCGAAGACTCCACTAATGAAATTTGATAAATAAACATCAGGATTATATTTGTTACTTGTTTTCAGTCTTTGCACTATGTTATCAGTGTGTTTAGACTTTCAAAGTAAAATTACTACAAAACCCCACTGTTGGAAAATGGCCATGTTCCCAACTTAGCATTGTTTACATTGTTTTCGGTGTGTTTTAGTATCAAAAATCATTTCCACACACCACCCCCATCTGCCAGAAAAAAATCCTAACTTTCCTCTGTGAATTAGTTTCAGCATTCCATAAGATTCTATAATTTTCCCAAGTAATGTCATTCTTTAGACATTTATGCAATCCTTGATCAAAATTTAGGAAAAGCATTTTGAAGAATATTTGCTTCCTTCAAAATATTTAGAGTTGATGCCTAAGCATCTGTGTAATTTTAAACTTCCACAGGTTTCTGATGGGCAGCCAAGGACAACATTACAGGCGACATTAATGCAAACGAGTCCCCAGATAGCATTGTAAAATATCTCTTGGTACCAAATATACTCATCTCCATGTTTGGATCTAGAGGACATTATCTACATCTGTTTGACTTTGGAGTTTTGGATAGTATGTAGCAAGAGCTCTAAAAACTTACTGCATCTCAAGTTCCTGAGTTTGAACAGTGGGATGTGGTATGAAACCACTCTCAATTACACTTCTAGTGCACTGAACTGGAACTTATACTACAAGTGAGGAAAAGAGTTTACTGAAATGAATTAATGGGGCAGGTAAAATAGGAAAATTAGAAATTACTGAACAAACTTTTAGAGCTCCTTAAAACCATAGAAGCGTTAATTAACATGCAGACAATGAATAGAGAATGTGATTTAACTGGTCCCCTTTAGGCCTTTTAAAAATTTGAGTAATCCATAAATACATGTTTGTTGTGAAAAATTCAAACCTACTGAAATACGTGTTAATAAAATGTCCTCTCCTCACATTACCCTCCCAGAGGTTACCAGTGTTTGCATTTAATAATATATATCCTTTTATGCTTTTTCTGTGCACTTAGCTAAGTGTGAATATGTAAAGGGTTTGTTTTGTACATAAATGGGATTATACTAAAATAAGTAGTGCCTATTTTTAAGGATAGGTTAAATTTGTGAATGATTATTTCAAGTATATTGAATAAAAGAAGACAAAAGCTGTTTTTACTTACTGATTCCGTATTCTGTCCTAAAGAAAACACTTGTTGATAAGCACAGTTCTTTCTACGTATTGCTGACGACAGAATATGTATTAACTGTAATACTGTTTGTGTAAATGAAATTTTTAAAATACAGATTTAGATGTTAAACTTTTATATAGCAATAGAAAAGATCTTACAGTTGCTAACACAAAAGTTTTTCTATAAAAACCAACTCGAATACACTACCAATGCAGATGTTAGCTATTAAATTTGGAAAGATTGCTATGTCCTGATTGGAAAATATCTCTAAATGGTGCAACAGTTCATAAATACACCATTTATTGAAAATATATAAAATATTAAAATACCAAAAGGATACTCAAGACAGTAAGCCTTTGGGGAATGAGAACTTGGCTAAAGAACAGGCAAAGGAAAGGGGATATATACACATATGGCCATTACCTTTTGAACTTCATATACTGTATGTATCAACTGTTTAGAGATCTTAAGTTTTTAAACCTTCAATAAAGAAAGAATCTGTATTATGTTCAATCAGTGTACAGCAGTATTAACAAAAGCAGTGTATTTATGCAATTTAGGTTTACCTGATATTAGACCATAGCATCTTGAAGCCCAGTCCCGAATCTCTTGCTTATAATTGCATAGTTTGACATCTGGCATGTAGTTTGCCTTTTACATCGTGGCCAGAGATAAACAACTCAGTTTATAATTTCATCCATATCCATTTAGATACATTTATGTCAAGCTCACAACCCAGTGTTTGGCGAATGCACACTCTGGTTCAGAAGAGAAACCATTCTGGGTTGGAGAGTCAGGGCTAAGTGAAGGAGGTAGCTCCCAGAAAAAGTAACATCTACAATGACAAATGATAATCTAATGCGAAGCAGAATAAATGTCAGGTGAGACAGAAATCAGCATGGGCATGAAGAAATGAGAGGAAAGGATGAATACAGGCAGGTTTAGTGGATTCTCATTACCTTCATTACAGGTTTTTACGTGCTCGTTAGGGATTGAGGAGATAAAGCAAATACCAGTTAAGGCAGCCGCTAGAATTACCAAGATAGCAGTTCTTCAACAGCTTTTAGTTTTTATTCTGTCGTCTTTCAGTATTTTTGAACCACCTAGATCCTGTCCACTTAACTGTTTCTGCTACCTCTTACTCTTGATGGGATTGTTTCCTTGCTTTTTGATTAATGAATTGATGTTGTGGTATTTTATCTGTGAAAATCCCAAGGTTTAGTGCGCTAAACACTCCCTTTTTCCTTCCCAACCTTGTACTCACCAGCACCTCCTTCCTTGCAATTTCATAGGGTAGTATGTACCCAGCACCGGACAGTGGGTTATAAATGAGCAAAGACAATCATGACAAGTCCTTCTTCATTTTCCTAGTCTCTCTTACAGCTAGGCATGGCCATGTTGACCCAGTTCTAGCCAGTAAGTTCAAAGTAGAAGTCTCTTGGAGTGTTTCTGGAAGCCCTCTTGACTAAGAAAAGGAGATACATATCTGGTAATACTTCTTGTGGATTTGTTACCATAAAGTGGCATAGGGAAATGCCAAGAAAGCCACAAGGATGCTAGTCTTCACATTAAAACTGTACAACTGCCACCTACCACTTCCCTTGAGATTTGTTATGAAAGGGAAATAAAACTTTATTTAAGCAGTTAAGTCCAAACGACCTTCCTGTTAAAGTAACTGCCTCCTTGGCTGAGGTCTGTCTCATGGAAGGCTCTGCATTCGTTTCTGGCTAGGTGACCCACATATATTACCAGCTAGAAACTACTTTTATCTTAGCTTGCCAACACATTCTCAGTGTTTGGGGCTTTTAGGCTTATCTTACTTTAGGATTGCCTTTTTTGCTGGGGTGCTCCTGGCTTTAATGCAAATGTTAGTTCCAGTTCCCAACCCTGCGCGTGCCCCAGTCTCTCCCGTATCTACACAGTTCACAGCTAATGAAACTGTCAACCACGTCCATCCATCCCTTTTCATGGAATGCAGGCTTAGTGTCACTGTATGTCCATACCTTGGGTTTCTGGCCTCCACTTTTGGCCCCTACTTTGTGAATATACCCTATATAATTCTATATACTCTATAAAAGTATACATAATTCAAATACTTTTAACTAACTTCTGGTCTAGGAAGTAATACACAGGAAACATTCAACAAGCTACATAGTCATAGTAACAGGTACATACACAGGTAGGTACATAAATACAGCAGTTAGTCTGGTTTTCTACTCCATCTGAAGTTGGTTAGCCTAAAGCCAAGGTTTTCATTTAAAAGAAAAAAATTAGTACCCAGAATTTTTATTGTGAACAGTTAAGTAAAATATTCAAAGAGATAGGAGGCCATGAGAATCACACTGTTCATCTTCTGTATTTGCATCTTTTGATCTCGATTTTTTTTCTGAATGTGAAAACTAAAATCTAGTTACAGAAATATTATGTATATAAAAAGGATGGACTTTGAAGCTCCAACTTCTCTAATGAACAATCTAAACGCCTCTTAACATGTTTACAACCAGTGTCTGTAGCTTTACACTTGAAGAGCTTATAAATTTAAGGCTTATGAAAGGAAGCTGTTTACTTCTTTTGTAGTTTACTTTCTCATACTATTCCCCAAACATGGACCCAACGGCCAAATTAAGCAAAAATACAACAAAATACTCAAAAGTGGAAAGTCCTTTTAATTATAGACAACTTAATAAGAGAAACTGTATAGAACACTTCTGGTCACCTGCTGCCACCTTTTTATCCATCCACTTCAAGTGACCAAATTCAGAAAGTGCCCCACCCAACACCGAGTAACACCCTTCTTGCTTTCCTCATGCTCCAGCATGAGGAAGTCTATGGCACTCACTCGGCTAACAGATAAATGCTTCCCTTTGTTTCTCCTTCTCTCCCTCCATTCCAAGGTTCTGTGATACTTCACTCACCTGCCTGGGCAATCCCAAGGTCAGGCCTACATGCCTAACCAACTTATCCTTCCCAGCTTGCTGTCCCTGTTCCCAGCTCACCTTTCCATCAAACACCTGTTACTGAAAGAAGCTTTTGTTTCAGGCTCTCCTTCCTGGGAAAGCCATTCTTTAGACAAAGTCCATATAGTGAGTAGGTTAAACAAATACGAAGAAATTTGGGGTTTCAGAGTGTTTATGTACACCCGCTGGGTCTTTTTTTTTTTTCATGTTTTTATTTACTTTTGAGAGAGAGAGGGACAGACAGAATCCCAAGCAGGCTCCACACTGTCAGCGCAGAGCCTGATGCAAGGCTTGAACCCATGAACGGGTGAGACCATGACCTGAGCTGAAATCAAGTTGGATGCATAACCAACTGAGCCATCCAGGTACCCTGTTTTCAAATAAAACTTTCAAATAGTTTTACCTTTCTTCATTAGACAAATATTACAGGCACACCTCAGTAATACTGTGGGTCCAAGTGAGCAAAAGAGGTTTTTTTTTTTTTGGTTTCCCAGTACCTGTAACTGTTTACACCATAGTCTATTAAAGTATGCAATAGCATTATGTCTAAAAACCATGTACATAACTTTAAAACATTTTATTGCTAAAAGTTGCTAACCATCATCTGAGCTTACAGCAAATCATAATCACTGATCACAGACCACTATGACAAATAAAATGAAAAAGTTTGAAATACTGAGAATTATCAAAACGTGACAGAGTGAGCAAGTGTTAGAAAAACAGCACCAACAGACTTGCTCAATGCAAGGTTGCCACAAACCTCTTACCTATAAAAAACACAGTATCTGCGAAGCACAAAATGAAGTGCAGTAAAACAAGGTATGCCTGTATTGAATACTAACTTTAAAATAACCCATTTAATCTGTAAAGTATCTTAGTCTACACATCCCATTTCATTTAATGAATGCTGGAAAAAATGACAGAGCACTAGTTCTAAAACCACTCAGAGCTAGGTACAAATGCAAATTCTACCACTTATTAGCTGCATGACTTTAGCCAAATTAAATTAGTTGGCCTATTTTTTAAAATTTCAGTTTTATTACATATATTAAGTAGGGAAAACAACAGTACCTACCCCACAGATTATAAATCCCACGTGGTTTTTGGTTTCACATACTAGAATTATCTTCTGACTGGATAAAAAGCATGGAAACCATCTCTTATTTTTAGATGTTTACTAAAATTCCTCTTAAGAGTTATACGCTATATTACTTGGTTTACCCTGGAACCAAAGAATCACAAGCACAATCAAGAGACAAAATTTAATATATGCACACAGTTTTATATATAATGCAGCATCACACCATGTAGGGCATTTACTCTTATTTTATACATTCAGATATGTTTGAAACACTTCTTAAGGCTACAAAACAGAACATAGAAAAATAAACAGGAATATATCCAACACTTACAAAAAGTGATATGATAAAGAATATAAAGTACTATTTTCCTTTCAACACTTCAAAAGATATGTATATATACTTTTTTTTTTTTTACAAGTAACATCACAAATGATCACATCTTCACATGCTTTTAAGTATTATTTGTACTCAGTGTAAGGCTATTATCATTTTTCATACATAAATTTTCTTCTAGCTCTGTAACAATGCAATTTTTAATCCATTCAAGTAAACTCAACCCCAAAGTTGCTGTTTCCCAGCATTAAGACATGCACCCACCCCTCTTCTAAGATTTTCTAAAACTTGTATTTCAGGGGGGAAAAAAATTCCCATTTAGTGGGAAATCCCAATTAGCGGGAGAGTAAATGGCTGACGCTAGTAGCAAAACCTTAGTTCTTTGAAAATAACATATTGGAACTGAGCCATTACTAAGATTTTAAACAAAAACATAATAGTATTTAGACATTAAATAGGAAGCAAAATACAGTAAACAGAAATCGTGTAGCCAAATATGCATTCTCTTCAGCTACACTAAAATGGACCTTGCTTAGTACCCATAAGTGAAAGACTAAGGTTACCTCATCTAAAACCAAAGGTAAAATAAATGAGGCATAAATAAATATTGCTAGTTTCTAGGATGGCTGAATGTTTTCTAAACCAGAAATGGTCAGAAAGGAACTTTATTGCACCAAGTCAATCATTAGCAAGTTTGCAGTTCACAGGCATTTTAATTCAACCTTGAGTCACAAAGGAAACACACTGCAAGAATATACATAGTTTGCATCAAATAAGCTGTTGTCAGCATCGTGGTTTGGGAAGACCTACTCCTGCCAGGTCAAGGCAGGTTCTGAGCTTAGGTCAGCCATGAAAATGAACATATGGGTTACCAGGAAACAAGACAAGGACTGCACAGATGCTGGCAATCTGCTGCCACCGACTGCGTGGAACAAGAGCCGAAGATGCATCTGAGAGGAAACGAGGAAACGACTGGAAGAGAAATATACACGACGCTAAAAGGAAAGGGACAGGAATCAAGTTCAGCAAAAGCAACTAACTAAAATGAACAGGTGAGCTTTGGTCATTCTAAACATCTGTTCTTCAAAATGTGTATAATCGTAATATGGTGAAGTTCCATAATTTCCAACTCAAAATACAAATGATTCTCACTTCTAAGCTTTTGTTTTTCTCTTATACAGGAACGTTGTATCTCATAGCAACATACCTTATGACTCAGTTAAAATGAAGGAGGACAAAAGCTTGCTTGGCCCTAATTTGACCGCAGTATAAGGCAAAATCCCCTGCACTAATACATTTAAAACAAAACTAAAGGGAAAATAAAAACTGACCTTCATGCAAAGACTAGTAATTTTAAAACTAATTATCAAAAGTCAGAATCCTTTTAGTCCAGAGGTCACTGAGTAAAGTACAATCTGCTACTAAAGTTCTCTTTCAGCACTGTTTCCGTCATGTCCTGGAGGTAAGATATGGGAAACAGGAAGCAAATCAGTGTTTCCTGCAGGAACTATATATTCTGTTAACTGAGGTAAGACACAGGGACAGTAAAAACATGA
Source organism: Panthera tigris (assembly GCF_018350195.1). NCBI lineage: Eukaryota > Metazoa > Chordata > Mammalia > Carnivora > Felidae > Panthera > Panthera tigris. The sequence goes on along the minus strand of NC_056663.1, from coordinate 81,506,946 downwards.
ATGATATTCTTTCCTATCCATTTTGAGACGTGTCCAGAAGAGATCGATCAAATCTCAGTCAGAAGATCAAAGACACTGGGAAGAGCAATTTCTTTTGGACTCCTGAGATCAAACGTCTTTGAACATTAAAATCTAGTCATTATAATCTAAATGTGTTTTCATAACAATTATCAGGTAAGCTAATGTGACATATAAAAAATAATGAGCTGAAAGTGGAGGACCCTATAATCTCATTCCATTAACAACTGTTTCTGTTAACTAAGATAAAAATGGCTTCAGCAGTACTTTCCCCAATTGTTCTAGCTTAGAAGATGACAACAGAAATTCCTTTCAACAAGTTCTCTCAAATTTTTTTTTCCACAAGACCATCCATCTTTACAAATTCCTACCTAGCACCATCATAATAAAATGTTATCTTCCAAAGTGCTCTCTAAAATCCTATGTCACAAAACATCTAAATACTAATCACTACTCAAATCAGCAGTTACACAGACATTAGGTAATTAAAACAACACAGAGGTAAATAACCATCATTACAGTACAGTGGAGATTCAACTGAGCCTAGCTGGCATCCAAACATTCCTGTGGGTAATCAAAGAACCCAGAGAACTCATCTGCTTCAGTTTGTCAAATTCAAGTGAATTGTATTTGCTTTTAAAAGTAATTTGCCGTTTAAAAAAAAAAAACTATTTTTGGCTAGGTATATTACACATGGCATGCAAAGGGAAATTACTACATCATTTGCATAGCACTCAAACTTCCTGACCAAAAGAAAACATAAACACAGATGCATGAATACTGTGTTGATTCAGAGTTAAATCTCCAACTGAGAAGAGAGTGCAACATGCAAAGGGAATTTCCATAAATACTGCAAAGACCAAAAAGAAGCAGGATCAGGAGAGAGATGTTACAGAAGGGGTAACAAGCTATACAATGCAAAGCAACCATTTTCTAGCAGCATCCTCTAGAAAAGAACTAGAAATCACAATCATCCTTTTTTTGTACAATAGTCCCAGGCATGTGACAAGTAGAACATGCAAATGTAAAGTGATACACATAACCAATGGTGCAAAGAGAAAAACAAAACACAGTAACTCCATAGAAACCTGTCAAGCTAAAAATTTTTTTAACATTTCTTCTCACAAAATATTTAAATCTGTCAGTGCATTAGTGTTAAAGTGGCATTAAAAAACTTCTGCAGTTTTAACAGATGCAGATTATTTTCAAAATGCATAGCATCTACATTTCTTTCAAGTAGGCACCATGATATTTACACCAGTGCTAGGAATTCTTGGTGGAAACAGCCATTTCATTAGATTTCCTATTATTTCTTAAACATCTGTCTTGTATGCGATCTCAAGTTCAACAAATACTCACCAAAATTCAAAAATATACCCTATGAATATTAAAAGAACTATATACAACATTTCTAAGACACAGGTTAATAGGCTGCCTTATGTGTAATATTAAAGAGAAGACATTATTCAAGTTTGACAGATATTGAGATGAAAGGCCTTTGGGTTGGAAGCATTTCAAAAGACAACAGTGTTTTAGGCTAAGAATCATTTGAGCCCAGTTTATGACTAAGGCATTGCATAATAAAATATACATTTCTATTTGGTGCAATGTTATGTTTTGGAATCTATAGTGTGTCAAATGGTATATTTTTCTTGTCACTTTAGTAAACACTATAAAGCACACATTTCCAACATCTGAAATTAAACTTATGTAAGGAAAAAAACCAAACACTAAATCTAAGTTTTATATTAAGCTGTTTATAAAAAATACTTTAACAAACTTATTTTCTACTTTTTATGGGGGCAGCTACCTGATAAACAGATTTTGAACAAAGAAAAATGGCAATGCCAGGAATTCACCTGCCCCTTGAACGCATATCCAAAATCTCTTGTCCAGGATGGGAGTGAGGGTGAAGGGGGAGGGGAGGAGATAGTTCCAATGTGGGTTTTTATTTAATGATTTTGTTAAAGCCTTCAGAAACATTCCACCTAAGAAGAGGTTTCTGCTCTAAAATACCACAGCAGCGACCGTCAAGTGTTTTGTCCCCGATGGCCATCTCCCATCCCAGACCTCCTCCTATCCCCCCGATAAGGCCGTCCTCGGACATTTCGATGGTACTGATAACCTTCATCTCGGCTTCTGCTTGGCTGCCCCTTCCAGGACTCCTCACCTCGCGCATGTTGATAACCTCCTCTACCAGAAGAGCCCCAATCACTTTTGTACTTCCTGCCTCCATAAGTCTGATTATAAAACTGCTTGGATCTACCACTTCTCAGAATATTAGATACTTCGTTTTCATCTTCTGAACTCTCTTCTTTTGGTCTTTGCACTCTGCTAGCCACAGAGTTGGCCCCACTGACCACATCAGCAGCAATCTTAGGATCTTTCACTTTTTCTGACTTCTCCTTCAGACTTGGAATGGTCCTCTTAGGCTCAAGCTCAACAGGCACAGTTTCTCTCTCTCGGTTTAGAATCTGAGTGGGAAGATGAGCCTTTTCCTCTGCTACAGGAGGGATGGTAGCCGATGCCAGATCTGCCTTAGGTGTCTGGGATGACTGCTCCGCTCGGCCCTCACGCTTACTCATACTAGCTTCAGGGAGAGAATGTGTGCCTTCGCCTCTAGCCTCCCGAAACTCATCCACTGCTGAAACTGAACCACATTCTTTAGACAGATCCAGATTTTCCAGGGGGAGATCCAATTCTTTCTCATCAGAGGGCAGAACAATATTCTGCCGCATTACTGGATTTTCTATAAATCCCTGAAAAGGGTATCCATACCAAACATGAGGAAAGAAAGGAGGTGCAATAGGAACTGGGCCTAAGAATGGACTAGGTCCAAAGGACGGTTGTGGGAACATATTCTTGCCACTTAGTGACTCTTCATATTCAGCATGAAGAAGCTGCCCAGAGTTTTCAGATTCAAGATCAGGCTGGTAAGACAACTGTCCGTGACCTTCAGACACCTGAGATGGAGGGATGACCAGAGGTGAAGAATATGTTGGTGGTCCAATCTCTGCCTGTGGCATCTGACCATTAACACTGGCCTCAGTCTGCATAGGAAAGTGTGCATCGGTACAGGTACAATCACTTTCATTCTGAGCAGAAGGAGCTTCCTGGAACCAAGGATTTGGAGGATACACAGGGACAGAGACCTTTGGGTACATCCTGCAGGCTGCCAGGTAGGCCTGGTGCAGAGGGTACAGGTAAGAATGTGGGGCCCACATAGGACAACTATACGCCTAAAAGAGACAAAAACAGTAACATAAACAAAAAGGGGAAAAGAAGTTTAGAGTGAGTGCATCAAATGTCTCGTGCCTACCAAGACCATATAATCACTGTGATATAGAACATGAAAAGGACTTACAAAATTCAATCACTGCTCTAAGATTCCATTCTTTATTCCTATCTAGAAATGAACCCAAACTCCTGGTACTGAGGTGACAGGAGACAATGTAATGAACTCACCCACAGATTATCATAATCATTAATTCCATCCTTTGGATATAACTACATCCCAGATCTGTAACTAGATCCCAGAAACAACCACCATTAAGCACTTGAGCTGCCAGCTTTGAATAGCTCAATCGCTGGTTTTTTAGCTTGACCTGCACTTGTATTCTGGCTCCACCACGAACTCACTGTGTGACCCCATGCCAACTAGTTAATGGGTCTGGACCTTTCTGTCCTACCAGAAAAATATTGGTATAGAAGTAGATGATCCCCAGTGTTAAGACTCCACAGGTCTAGGAGCCAGACCCAAGGGCATTCCAACGGCAAGGATTAAGTCAGAGAAGGTAATACTGAAAATAATCCGAATCCTTCCCCTGCAAAGGGCCAGCTAACCACCAAACATGAAGAAAAATGTACCAGCTAATTGGCAAATTAACCAATTAGCTAAAGCCAACATTAACTAGGTAAATATAAAACAAGGCAGTGAATACAGTAGACGATAAAATTAAGTCTCCTTGTATGAACTCACTGGTAAATTACAGTACAGCAATTCATTTCATATTTTAATAGTCTAAAACCCACAGAAATTAATCCAAGACAGGAGCTAACACATCAGGACACAGAGTTCTCCAGCCTCTCTAAGGCAAGTTATTTCTAGGTTGACTACTTCCGAAAGGATACCTCTGCTACGCTCGTGAACACACCACCTCCCATAGGAGAAGTTTTACAAGGTTTTTCCTTCTACCTTTCAACAAATGAGGTAGATGGAAGAGTATTATCCACATAACACAAATGAAAAAGCTAAGATACACTAAATGACTTGCCCAGAGACAGGCAGCTAAAAAGTGATGAAGCAGAATTTCAAACCCAGATCTTCCACTGAATTCCCCAATGAGGGCATTTTCACTAGGCTGCCCCAGGAATGAGGACCATTTCCTGAATATATTCACAGGGTTAAACCATTTCCAGTTAAAAAAACAAAAAACAAAAACAAAACAAGCAAGTTCTAGAGCCTCAACCACTACCAAAAACACACAATACAGTGCTGAAAATCCTAGTTCTTAAAATAATGTGATCTAGTAAACCTTAGGTTGTTATTCACTGACAGGGTAGGAGTTAAGATTATTTAAATACTGATAATTTAAAACAGCATTAACTTAAAACCAACTTTTAAATGATAAAATGTAAATACCTTTACACCAAGATTAAAGAAGAATCGAAGAATGTTCTTATCTAAAAATAAATAACAATAATTACTAAAATCATACACTCAAAAAGGGGTTTTTTTCCCATTATCCTCAAACAATATAGCTCTGAAGACAATTTTGCCTACTCAAATTGTTTCCTCTAACCTGTAATATGAAACACAGGTAAAAACTGTAATAACCCAAATCAAGTTCTGTTACTGTAAGGTAATTCCAGGTTCAATATGCTTTGTCTGTGCTAACATCTAAGTCCTAAAATGGCTTAAATTGAGATTTTTATCTGATTAAAATTAATTTTGTGTGAAGGAAATTCAGGTGTTCAGTGTATTGGTTTCCCAACTTCTCCGTGGGGTTTTAAAAATTACGAAATAAAAATGTTGGGGGATAAGAATAAAATCAACATAAACCTAACTCATTATTAACATTAGAAAGTATTCATTCGACATTAACCAGTTATCCATAGACTCAAACATCAAACCACTAATAAAACAAAACTGTCCACAAAATCCAGGTAAAGAGCATAAAGTCACTGCATTACTTTCAATTTTTCTACAGATAGAAAATTCTGCAAACTAAAATTCCTTTAAAAAAAGGCAAACTTAAAAGAAATTCTTAAAAAATACATAGTTATATTCATTCCTCTCATTTTTTTCATGGAAAAATAGGAGTGGTCTCAAAACCCAGTCCAGTGAAGAGAAAACTCAGTAATGCTTAGTTACCTAGTTGGTGACATTATTAAAATTTAACTCAAAATGGTTTTAGGCTGTTTTTGAAAAAAATGACATACGGGAGGGATAGTTACTAAATATACAAAAACCATATTCCAATCAAACACAAGCTGAAACAAAGTGAATGCCTCATAGCCAAATCCTTCTCTCCCTACAGTCAGCCCTTCGGGTTCCTCCTAAGTAACATAACCTCTGACCCCTATTCACATTTCCTGCTGAACCCATATCAGTATTTGATAAATAAAATCATTCTGAACTAGGAAAAGGATCTCACCTTTAGGCAGGTCCTCCCCGGTGTGACACAGTGAATAAGGTGGTGCAATGGCTCGATCTCCCTTTTCATTATAAGGAAACCCAGGGTAGAGTGGGTCCTGGTAAAGGCTCAACGTCTGAGGCAAAGGCATCAAGGGCTGGTTAACTGCCTGTATTGACACAGGAACTGGAGAGGGTGTTAAATGAGCTTGGGACACAGCAGAATCAGGTCCAGTAGTCAGAGTCTGTGTCACTGACAAAACAGGAATTTGAGCAGGGACACCTACAAAAGAGAAAAAGGAAGCACAAGCTATAAAAAGGTGAAAATATTTCTCCTTAAAATATAAGTCTACATGAAGCTAAAAAGGTAAAGAATGCTGTACAACTAACATAACTGATAAAAAGAGGCGTTTAAACTATCTTTTATTGATTATTGATTATTAACCTTTTGCTTTTTATTAAGCACCTTTTATACCAACTAAGGACCCTCCGAGACACACAGGAGGAAATGAGGCCACGAAACAAGCCTTGAGTCAATGTCCTCTAACAGTAGCTCTTACAAACATGAGCAAGACACACAGCCTGGCAAAAGGTTCAATGGCTGGGGCAGGGGGAGTATCAAGTGCTGGTCAATGGGAAATGCAAACTGTGATTGTCAGTGCTGAGCAATCAAAGCAACTAGTGGGGACAACCAGCTCAAACATTTTGCTCCTGAGATCCTGAGGGTACATGTCGAATACCAAATTAAACTGGTCCTCCCATGCTAGAAGCAGGGCAAAACAGAGGATCACAAAAAGCTCTGTGAGGCTCCACATGCCTAACCCTGCTCTGAGGTCAAGCTATCAAGAATTTGAAGTCTCTGGGGTGCCTGGTTGGCTCAGTCAGCAGAGTGTGCAACTCTTGATCTTGGGGTCACTGAGTTCGAGCCCCATGTCGGAAAAAGATTACTTGAGAAAATATTTTTAATAATAATTTTAAAAGTTTAAAAATAAAGAACTTAAAGTCTCTGACTTGGAAAGCTTTCGTTGGCTGGTTCAAGGAACTTTTTAATTCTTATCTAACCTGTTGGTCCGAAAGTTGTAGGTTCACTTGGCCAGGCTGGCACAGTGGCTGGTAAAGAAGGCACCGCAGGAGTTAGATGTACCTCTGGAGAAACTAGAAGGGGAGCTGGATTTGACAAAGACACATGTTCTGCTGGCTTCTTCAAGAGAGGGGGTGGAAAAAGACAAAAGTTCATTTTGCTTAACACTAATTTTAACACCAAATGTACCCTGAGCTGCCTTTTACATAACTACAGCTTCTATATAGATTTTTCTGATCTCAGAAATGAAAAACACAGTAGATAAAATTTCTACACAAATTTAATCCTAACCAAGGATTGCCTACCAAAAGTCACAGAAGACACTGGCAGAGACATAAATAAACTCTAAAGCATCTTAAATAATGCTTTTCCAGGAAAGAAAGAAAAATCACTGAAATCATTTTGAAATTCACGAGTTATTTAGAACTGCTCTTCACACACAGATATACCATAAACTGTATGCTTTCTAACGAACATGAAGAATGTTAACTGAGAGGCAAGGAAGGACTAAGAACTTTATTCCTATATTAGACTGAGACCCTCCCTTCTATAAAGTGTTAAAGATTCAGACAACTCTTTAGGAAGTTTTAAAATACTGCAGTAATTTGTAATTTCCCTTCAAAAATCTAATTTTCAAGCCAACCCAACCCACCATAAAAATAACACAAGACACCAAATATTAAGTTTATTCAAAATCAATTCACAAGTAAGGCTTCTATGTCCAAAATATGGTGATTATAAAAATAACATTCCAGGTGGCACCTGAGAGGCTCACTTGAACACCCGACTCCTGATTTCAGCTCAGGTCATGATCTCAGTTAGTGGGTTCAAGTCCTGTGCCGCACTCTGTGCGGACAGCTCAGAGCCTGGGGCCTACTTCAGATTCTGTGTCTCCCTCTCTCTCTCTGACCCCTGCCCCTATGCTCTGTCTCTAAAAAAATAAATGTTAAAAAAATTTTTTTTAATAAATAACATTCTACAGAGGAATGTCTGGCTGGCTCAATCAGTAGAGTATGTAGCTCTTCAGGTTGTGAGTTCAAGCCCCACACTGTGTGCAGAGATTACTTCAAAATAAAATCTTTAAAGGGGCACATAGGTGGCTCAGTCCCGTAAGTGCCTGACTGATTTCAGCCCAGGTCATGATCTCACGGTCATGAGATCTGAACCCCACCTCAGACTCTGCACGGACAGCAAGCAGCCTGCTTGGGATTCTCGGTTTCTCTCTCAAAAAAAAAAAAAAAAATCCACAGAAACAGAACATTCTAGACTAAGCGACAAAAGAATTACAGATGAATCATAACTGTACCCAAATTATGACGCCAGAGTAAATCCTCCCAATTTATTATTTATTTAAGAGAGAGAGAGAGAGAAAGAGAGAGGGAGAGAGGGAGAATGGGGGAGAGGGGCAAGAGAAAGAGAGAATGCTAAGCAGGCTCCAAACTAACAGAGGGGCCCTGATGCTGGGCTTGATCCCACTAACCATGAGATCATGACCTGAGCTAAATAAATTCAAGAGTCATATCCTCAAACAACTAAGCCATCCAGGCACCCCTGGGTTTCTTTCTTCTTTGTATGATCATTTAAAAACAGGGGCACCTGGGTGGCTCAGTCGGTTAAGTGTCCAACTCTTGATTTTGACTCAGATCAGGATCCCAGGGTTGTGGGATCGAGCCCCATGGTCATGGGATTGAGTCCCACATTGGACTCTGCGCTGACAGCATACAGCCTGCTTGGGGTTCTCTCTCTCCCTCTCTCTGCCCCTCCCCCACTTGCTCTTTCTCTCTCAAATAAACATTAAAAAAAGAAGAAAAACCCCACAGAATGAAGCATTCAATGTCAAATTCAACAATGTACTTACTTGCTCTGCAGGTGGGCATTCTAATTTCTTTGACTTTGATGGTGATGAAACTCTTGTACATTTCTCATCACTAACATTCTTTAGAAGCAAAAGCGAAACTTTATGTCAAAAACCCAAATTCTATGATAATCATGGTTGTCTCTACAGTTCACCCTACCTGCACCTGACTGAACCCTCTCACGACTAAGTATTTTTTCAATTATACCTGGTCTTAAACAGGTAGATAACTTGGCCTGCACATCTTGATCCTATCAAACTATTAGACAGTTTTTACTGGGAATGTGATTTCAAAAATCTCTAAAAATCTCAATCTATATACAGTAATGGAAAGTAAAGCTACTCTCCACTCTCCAATTCAGATAGGTGATCAACATGTAGCCTTGAAGAAATGGTTATAATTTGTGAGTGAATTCTCCTCAAGCACTATCATCTTTTCCCAATTTTTTTCCTCTGCTTTTCTACTTCTGTAACACTTAGTTATTAAATGATGAAATCACCTCCAGCTTCTCCTTTTACTTCTTCCTGCTATACTACCCACGATGTTTAAGAAGGAAAAGAGAGAAAGAAAAGATGCAATTAGTATTTAAAACATTTACCTCCAATGCGCTTGGCTCAGGTTTTTTATCCAAGTGTGAATGTCCATGGACAGAGTCTATAACAGACCAAGATAAAAAAGAAAACATTATCAACTACTAGACAGGTCTGAGGACAGAATAAAATATGAAGACAGAGCCTAAAGGACTATCTGAACTGTGTTTAGTCAGTGAAAAATGCAGTTTTCAGAATAACATTTAACATGCGTTAGCTTGAGTCAATGTGTCTCTGCAATAGTGAGATACATGACATTATACTGTTTAATGATTTAAAAAGGGTTCTTTCCCAATGTATGACTTTAAGCCAGGCACAGAGCTCTAGCATCTGCTTTCAAATGATGAAATAACATACCTTTATCTTTCCGTTCTTCGGTATCCATTCTCCGCCTGCTTCCTTTTCTATCACTTACATGTGACGATTTTCTCTGGACACATGGGTTGCTACTCTGAGAAGCTGACTGACTGACTGATGAGCTCTTAAAATGAACAAAAACCCAACACTTTGTTTTAAAGATTTACTCACAAATATATGAACAAAAGTCTTGCAATTAATCTTAACTCTTCATATAGCTGATCAGAAATCTCAATATTCATAGCCCTATGTCTTTATACTTCCAAAACTACAAAAAATAGGACATGGGTTCATGTTTAATTAATACAGCAACAGCCTTATTAATAAATCAAAAATATCAGACAATCAGACCATCGGCCTAAATTAGGAGTGAAACCCCCCTTCAGGAAGTCACCCTTACCAAACCTTCACCTTGCAACCTACACTTACATTCTTTGCACCAAGAATAGCACTCCTCATACCAACCTTCAAAAGCAGCTATTGTAGGGCCACAGTCCTTTGTGAGGGAAAGGAAAAATACCCAAGTGCAAATTAGCAGATACAGTACACTAGGATTCTTACCACTGAAAATGCTGACCATCGGCAAATTACTTAAGCTCTGCATGTGAGCCAACCTTCTAACTGGTGAAACAAAGGGACTGGAGTAAGTCAGGTTTCCAAGCTAACCTATCACTGAAGTCCTTTCCTCCTCTAGCTCTTTGTGAATAAATGTTGCACACAGCTGAGAATAGGATCTCAGCCTTCTGTGGCAGGAGTTTCCTAGAAGACAAACCTGAGTCACTATCAAATCCAAGACAGGTCAACAGGTCTTAAAATGGTGAGTATGACAACCCATTTTAATAACCAAAAAATTTCAATTTATTCCATCGCATTTACAGTAGTTGTATTTTTATCATTCACTAACAACAGCAACAAAAAAAAAAAAAAAAGAAAAGAAAAAGCTAGGAGTACAAGCTTAAATGATTTGTACTTTTTTTATTATCTAAATGTTATGTTATGGGAAAATAACATCTATCACATTGGAGACAAATATACTTAGATATAGACCACGCCTAATGCACACACAGATTTGGGCACATCTTCCAATAACTAAGCTCCAACCCCTGTGCCAGACTGAACTGCTATTCCAGATTAGTGGTTTTCAACTGAGCATCTGATACTTCTAAAGGATTCCACAGAGGTCAGAGGACAGAGAATGGAGTGTATGATGCTTTAATATTTTATACTGGTATACCTGGTAGCCTCCTATAACGTTCTATTTCATTTGTTTAATCCATTGTTAAGAAAAAAGTGCCCAACCACCATTCTGAATCACACAGCACTTGGTACTACTTACCAATATTTAAAAGACCACAGGCACAGGGCTACCACTACTTCCAAACTGAATTGGTTACCTTTCTCTCTATGCTGCCAATGAACCCTCCTCACAGAGCATTTTACTTCACTCTCTAGGAGAACTATTTTTCCTTCTGACTCCCCCAAAAGAATGAAGAAACCCAAGGGTAAGAGAACATTTCTTTCATCAGAGAGGTATTCATCATAGCCCAGCATCTGACACACAGAGCAAGGGCAAAGCCACAGGGGTTACATATAGCAGCACCTCCCAACAGCCAACACTCTGACAACTCTTCTTGGATATATTAGGTCCTGGTGTATTTAGTAAAGGACACTGAAGAGTTTCCTGATTTTATAGATGTATCTTTTTTACTGAATGTGAACATCTATTGCATAACTAACAGAATAAATATATTCTGTTTTGGTTCAGGAGAAAATACTAAACTAGAAGTGAGCTAACCAATTTACTTGCATCAACTCTGCCAACAACTAGTAATATCTTCAGACCTCATCTTCTTCATGAATAATGTAAAAAGGAAGGGCAACTAAATGATCTTTAAGGTACCTTTCAGTTTAAAAATAACTAGTCTACCATTAGAAACTATGGTTTCATATAAAAACTGTATTAAGGACAGACTTCTAAACAACTTTTAAAATCTCTTTTTATACATACGGAAAGGGCTGGGAAAGCCTGTTCATCTCTGTTCTGAATCTCGTAGAGTAAACGAGATTCTTCTATAGCTTGCTTCTCTCTGCGCTCTTCTGGGGAGAGGCCAAAATAGTTAGATTCTCGACTCGTGTGATCAAAATCCTCAGCTCTCTCACGATCAGGTTTTCTGTCAAATAAAACATTGTCATGAAAAAAAAAAAAAAAAAAAAAAAAAGACAAAATGTTTGAGTACCTAAAATAAAATAACCTTTTTTGCAATACAGTATTTGACTAACTTACCTACACTACGATATTACAGAACTTTTGATGGCCTAATAAATGTTCAGTAAATGGAAATTCCTGTAGCTCACGCTACATGACAGTCAAGAAGACTAACAACAGGGGAAAAAAAAGAAAAATATAACTCACTTCTAAATGATACAGAATTGAGATTTTTTTTTCTCTTTTCATCAGGGCAGAAATTTAAACACTTATATACACTCTTTACGCCATATTCCAATACTTTCATAGAATTTACTTTTAAAAGAAAGAGAAAGTTATTAGTTTAAAACTCAAGAGCACTCTCATTTTCTGTACTAAGGGAAACATTCAAAGCAGACACCAGGACCATCCTCCCGCTTTTTGGATGATACTGAAGAGAAATAGAAAGCTGAAAAGAATAAAAATAAAAATACACCCAACTAGATACTAACTGCAAATAAGACTACCATCACCTCATTTGGAAGTCTGGTCCAAGAAGGATGACAAAAAATACACAAGTAGTTTAATAACCTATAACGTAACTCTAATGTGTTTATATGGCTTATAACTATTATAAGCAGTATGAATACTATTTCTACCATGTCAAATAGTTCCACAATAGTGGAAAATGAAAATCCAAAACCTACAGGAAAAACACACTGTCACAATACAAAAACATATAACTTCCTTTAAAGAGTGAGGACACAATGATACCATCTCATTTTTTTTTATGTCCAAAATTACGAATAGCCTTTTCATGTCTTCGGATAGTCCCACTTAAAATCACACCCTAATTCCAATAGGGCAGATGTCAATCCCAATTGGGAGGCAGAGGAGCAAATGTGGACCTTCATAATCTTAGTTAAACTAGTCTTTCTCATATCCCAGAGAGGATTCAGCACATGCTACACATCCCTGGAAAGCTAACACTACCCTTATTACACTGTGTCCCATCACCCAAAACTGTCCATCTCACCCTCACCCACCAACAGCAAAAATCAAATCCTTCCTATTTGCATTTTGCTAAAGAAGAGATATCTGGCAATGACATTATTCCTTTTCAGCACTTGCACAATGAAAGTATCCATGTCAATCCTAGGTTTCTATTATATTTTATTATCTCCAAAGGGAGAGACCAATATCAGTAAGAAATGAAAAAGTGAGGTCTCACATCCAACATTACAATTATAACTTCTTTTATTCTATAAAAGAATTCAAAACGAATGTGTTAAATATAAGAAAGTCAAGATAAACCAATGGGCTTAAGTCAATTGGACTATTAGTTATAAAATTCCATACTTTAGATTTTTTAATTATACAGAATTATCATTATTATTGAGTATTCAGTCATCAGCAGTCTCTACATTTGTGTTAGTGTACTAGTAAAATTCACCCTCACAACCACAGTGGAGAAGGTATACTAACTGCAAATACAGCAGGCTCCTGTCATCAGTCAAATGTTAAAAATTCTTTGAAGCTTTATATCTATAAATCACCCACTGCCTTCTCCTATGAAGTGTTATAATACACAGCTAACACATTAAAAAAAAAAAAAAAAAAAGATCCTAGTAAGACAAAGACATTTCACAATTGGTTATTCTACCAATTCCTAAGAGATTGGATACAACACGAGAAACACACCGGACATAAATTCAATCTGTAGTAAATAAAATCATACAATTAGTTATTTAGTAGTGTATGTGTATTTTCTTTAATATTTAAAACACTAAAGAGTATCTGTGCTCAAGGGGAAAAAAATGATCCTTCTCAAGTCTACTAAAAAAGTGAGAATTTTATTAAAGGAAAATCTCAATTCTGCCTATGACATTCCTATATTTACTTCATATTTTTAGGTTTCCAAAGTTAATATTCAAAATAAGTTAGTCCTCTTAAACACTTTGCCTGCTTTGAATAAGAAGCTATTGGATATTAATGGAGTCTAATGTCCAAACAACAAACTTCAGCCACAACTACTTGATTAACGGTTCCAATTCTGTCTGTGGGGAGCAATAACCCACGAGGAGCCCTGAATGTCCTGACACATTATTGCTGGGTTTGCCAAGAATTCAAGGCCCTGACTACTCCTTGCCGAGGGCAATTCTCAGGACTGTGTATGACTAACTTTAAAGGATTGAAGTAACATCTTCAAGGATTTTTTTTAAATGAGTTTTTTATTCTTTGTTAACGCTTATTTATTTTGAGAGAGAGCACACGCATGCAGGCACGGCAGGGGCAGAAAGAGAGAGAATCCCAAGCAGGCTTCGCACTGACAGCTGGATGCAGGGCTCGATCTCATGACCATGAGGATCATGACCTGAGCATACCTGAGCCAAAATCAAAAGTCAGACACCTAACTGACTGAGCCACCCAGGCACCCCTCTTCTGAATGATTTTTAATCATTTGTTCTCATTAGAACTTTTGGAAAGTTGATTATGAATATATACCTACTTTTTACAAATATGTAAAGTATCCCTGCAGGGATACACAAGAATCTGCTAACACAGGATGGCCTCCTGCAGAAGGAAACTAGATCACTGGGAAAATAGAAATAGGAAGAATTATCAAATAAATAAACTTTTGAATGTTTTGGACTCTGAACAATATAATTTCCTACCCCTAATAGTTTGTTAAACTAAAAAGAAAAATGTTAGAGACTTGAAGTAGTGGTGTTTTTTTATGATTAAACTGTGCTTTCGTAATTCAAATCCTAAACCTTGGTACCTGTGCATATGACTTTACTTAAAAATAGGGTCATTGAAGAAGTAATCAAGTTAAGATGAGGTCATACTAGGGTAGGGTGGGCCCTAAATGCAAAATGACTGGTATCCTTATTAGAAGAGAGACAGACACAGAGGGAGAACTGCATGTGATGATAAAGGCAGAGGAGTGATGCATCCATAAACCAGGGAACACCAAGGACTGTAGGCAACACCACAGAGAGGAACATGAAAGAGATTCCCCCCCCCCCCCGCCTTCAGAAAGAACATACACCTACTGACAACTTGATTTCAGACTTCTAGCCTCCAAGACTGAAAATAAACTTCTGTTGTTGGGACACCTGGGTGGCTCAGTCAGTTGGGCATCTGACTATGGCTCAGCTGATGATCTCACAGTTCTTGAGTTCAAGCCCCACATGGGGCTCTGTGTGCACAGCAAGGAGCCTGCTTGGGATTCTGTCTGCCTCTCTGCCTCTTCCCCAGTCCCTCCCTCTCTCTCTCAAAAATAAACATTTTAAAAAAAAATTATGATCCTTAAAGCCACCCAGTTTGTGGTACCTTGCTATAATAGCCCCAGAAAACTAAGTGTATTTGTAATGTCAGCCTAGGAACCTACAACTGTCTATAAGATGTTACATAAGCTGTCTTTAATGACAAAAAGTTCAGTATATTCCCAAGAAAGGGGAATGCCCAAAAGCTAAAAATAAAGGAACTTCAAACCACAGCTAGATACATTAGCTGATGCTCTAACTGTTCAGGCAACTGGGGATAGGAGGTTTGGAATGGGTAAGGCACTGGTCACAGCAACCTAGGAGGGCTCCAGCATCCACAAGACACAGGGCCACATTTGCATGAAAAGGACAGCCTCAACTTAAGACACATCCTCTCAAATAAAGTTCCTCAAAAGGGCTATAAACTACTCCACAAAAAGGCAGATTAGGGAAAAAATAAAATCCACTGCACAGGAAAATTATGATCCTGAAGTTCATCTGTCTCCGGATATTCAGTCAGATTGCTAATATTCATGATTACATTTATTTACAAAACTTGTAGCCCCATTCAATATGAGACACATTACCACAAACAACCCAACCTTATCAGAACTAAACCAACCATTTTGGTTAAGTTCCTATATCAAGAGTATATAAAGGGAACATCCCCACCCCAGGAACAGGAATACAATTTGAAATTCAACATTTAACATATTACAAGCTACCAGAAAACAACTAAGTGCAAGAGTAAGATTTGGCTACAATAAGGTCTCCCAAGTCATTTGAAAAAAGTTATTCAAAAATAAAGACGCCTTATCTTCAAATTACTTAGACTTATCTGAAGATAATTAGGTAATTCTAATAAATTAGAATAAAAATCTAAAAGAACTAAAATCTTCACATGGTATTTTATCAACAATACTTTTAATATACTACAGACAACTAAATGAACAAAAAGTTGTAAATGTTTAAACTCACATAATTTAGCACATAAAAGAAATGCCCCTCAATTTATATTTCTCTTGCATTCAGGAGGTTACCTTATGATCTGTGAGGGTGTCCTATTAAGATTTTTGTGCTCATTGGAGGGTTTCTGAGACTGTGACCCTGCAGAATGACTAGAGAATGCATGTGGTCTTATTCCTGAAGGATGCTGGAGTCGAGGAGGTAGTGCTGATGGAGCTTTTATTGGCTTGCTTTGATTCTTTGGCCCTCTGTAATCCATGTCTGTGACAAGAAGCCAAAAATACCTCATCATTTTCCTATAATAATAATTTAAAAAAAGCCCAAGTACCATCACCCCTCCTCCAAAGAAAGATTAATTGGACATAATCCTAACCAGAGTGGAAATTCTGTCCAGAAGTAGGTTTTCTCATCTTCTTCCCTGATACGGTGTTCCAGCTTTCTGAAGGAGGTGGTTTGAGGTTCTTCGGGGAGTGTCTTCAAAAGAAAGAAAAAGACTTATTATTTTCTTTTAATGTTTATTTACTTTGAGAGAAAGAGAGAGAGAGAGAGTTGCACGCACACAGAGGAAGGGAAAGAGAGAATCCCAAGCAGGCTCTGTGCTTCAGCACAAACCCAACACAGGGCTTAATCTCATGAATCATGAGATTATGACCTGAGTCAAAATCACGGAGTCGAATGCTTAACCAACTGAGCCACCCGGGAGCTCCAGAAAGACTTATAGTAACAAAATATTCCTAGAAAGAAGATCAATTTTTAAGTATTCTGCATAAATATTTTCAATTTATGGAAGAATTTAGTTTTATAGTTTCTTAGATTAAAAATTAACGTACAAAGCATTTAGCAATCCTAAATTCTAGTCAACTAAGATGACATAAATCAAAAGCATATTTTCCAACCTAAAAAACTAAAGACTAAAAAGCTTTAATCACAATCTAAGCAAAAGATCAGATTAAAAAGGAATGACTGTTTATTCTGTTAGATGTGATGACAGTGCTATAGTTAAGGTAGGGAGGAAGGAGTCCTTACTATGTGAGAGAAACACATAAGCATGTTAAGTGTCTATAAGAAATGGTGTGGTGACGGGGATTTGCTTTAAAATATTCCATCCCATTCTCACTTTTAAAAAGGGGGCGGTTAGGGAGAACAGATTAGAAAAGATTACCAAATGCTGTCAGTTGCTGAAAACAGGGTGATGCTTACACTGGGGTTCACTGTACTGTCTTTACATTTGTGTATTTGAAATTTTCCATAGCAAAGTTTAGGTGTGATTTATTACCCTTTTTTCTAATAAAGACAGCAGCAACTGAAACGAAAGGTGCTGTAAAGTGAGACTGTGGCAGCAAGTCAGCCATTTCACTACTCCATATGACATTTACTGAAAACTAACTACATGCAATGCAGTGTTAAATGAAAATCAGAAATGAATATTGGCCCCTGTCCTCCAATGCTCCCCACTTTACAGTTACAATTTATAGCCAATTTCCCAAACTGCCTTTGTGACAAATGGCACATTTAAAACTGTAAGCAACAAGTTTTTAAAATGTTAACACACAAAACACAAAATTTAAACTCAAACTGCTGTTTCATAAGATCTAAACAAATCCATTTCCTACTAAGAGGCAGTATTTTTGACTGTATTTATAAACACACAGGGCCATTTAGAATTCCTCATGATTTAAGCTAAATGGAAGAGACCGTAAATGTCTTAGTTGAAGAGTAGTACATACTTCTTTCCAAGTTCTTCAACCAAAACTGGCCCATTCTCAGAGTGAACCCCTTGAAAGTCTGCATTAGAAAATTTTCCATTGTGATCCAACCTAACCTGTTGAACAATTCCAGAAAGAAGAAATCAGTCACCTGCTTCCTTTGTGTTAATGATCACCTTTTAAATTTTTATCATTTTCAATTAGAGAGATGACGACTATACACTGTTAAAAACAAAACCAAGTTCAAAAGGGTACACCATAAATAATACTTCTCTGACCTCCCAGGCCTCTGTAGCTCTAGCTAAAATAAAGACTTTTCTTTGTTTACACTTCCTAAATTTTATGAACTGTTTTTGCAAGTAATTCAGGGAGAAGCAAGAGCACAGTCTATCAAGGCTCCAAACAAGAGGCAGCATGTCCTGGTTCTGAACAAAGGACTATAGCACTGCACACACCAGGATTCTAGGCCCATCTTTTTTGTACTTACCAGCAATATGACCTTTGGCAAGATACTTATGCTTCAGTGTCCTCCCATGCAAAATGGAGCTAATAATAGTACCTACATCACTCATGGAGATGGAATGAGGCACATAGGATATACAGAATGGACACTAACTGCAACTTTGCACACAGCAACCACTCTATAAATGAGAGCAACTATTATTTTAATTACTACTGTCTTCTTACTTTTCCAATATTGACAATGTATAACTGAGACCCTTTTGCCCTCTAAAAATAGATCCATCCCATGTTATCTAATATACAACTGTATACCCAATGGCAATCTGTGACCAGAGAAAGCCTTTCAGTTTCCTCCTATAGTCAAACGACACTCAATGAACAGGGCTGATCACTGCACTAAAGCCCAATGTACAGCAGCTTCAACTTAACCTACTTTTTTAACTAGATCAAAATCCTAAAGCTGAGGTTTCATTATTCATTAAGCACAAAAGGACCCTTTGCCTTCCTCTCTTCAAGAGTCTAACAATAAAACAGATCTTTCTGAAGTTAATTTGTACCAAAAACTTAAACTACATCTTATATGCTTGAGTATAAATGCACCTTTGAGTCATAGCAAAACAGTTTCCAAACAGATTTCAATTAAATTTTACCTGAGTGAAATAGTCTAGTAGATATAGAAATAAAATACTCTAAAAAAAAAAAGCAAGTATCTGCTTAGCATCTACTTTACAAACGGCATGTATTTTACTAAAACCAACTGCAACCTCAAAGGAAATATGCATGATTTAAAACAATGAGTAACAGTTTTAGTGATGCAGCATAAGATAAGCATTCTTCTCTGTTAAGGAGGAGTGAGAAGGGAAGGAGGAGCCCTAAGCCCTAGATTTACTCTTTTGGTTTTTTCCAAACCACTGTAACAAAAAATTCCACAATTCTGTTCTGTGATTATACCACATTTCTGACAACTCCGTAAGGAAGAACCTAAATGAATCATATCTTCTTCTTCCACTTTCAAATACCTCAGAATCAGAACACTTTTACAACTTCTTAAGATAGATGGTCTTTGATGCTGGTAATCCTGGTCAACTGGCTTTTTACAAACTACTTTACCACACAGGAAATGAGTGTTACCTCTACAAGGAAAAATGTTTGTCAATGGCTATGTTAAAGTAGTTTGTAAAAGGCAACACTTCAATGAAAACCATTTTTTTTACGAACATTATCTCCAAATAGTATTTGGTTATTTCTATCACCAAATAGTATATAGGTTATTTCTGTCTTGGAATTAGTATTTTTTCATAAACAAAAACAGTAAAGGAACCTTGGAAATTACCCAGAGTTTCTCCAGCCTTGGCATTACTGACACTAGACTGGACAAGCGTTTGTTGGGGGCTTGGGGGGATGCCCTGTGCACTGTAGGATGTTTGGCAGTATCCCTGGCCTCTACCCAGATGTCAGTAGCACCTCCCCAGTTGTGGGACTACAAAAATTGTCTTCGAACATTATCAAATGCACAGTGAGGATTGCAAATTCACTCTAAGTTAAGAACTGATATAATCCAAATTTCCCCTTTTCCAATCCGCTACTTAAATCCAGAGCAATAGTTTATTCAAAGTAAATGGCATGTTTTCACTCATATGTGGATCTTGAGAAACTTAACAGAAGACCATGGGGGAAAAGGGGGGGGGGGGGGGGGGGAGTTACAGAGGGAGGGAAGCAAACCATAAGAGACTCTTAAATACACAGAACAAACTGAGGGTTAATGGGGGGGTGGGGGAGAGGGGAAAGTGGGTGATGGGCAGAGGAGGGCACTTGCTGGGATGGGCACTGGGTATTGTATGGAAGTCAATTTGACAATAAATTATATTAAAAAAAAAAAAGTCAATGCCAAAACTTCCTTACTATTCACTCTTTTCTCAGTCTAACATAAAACCATTATGTATCTATCAAAATCTTCCCGGATGACTTCCATAAAACTGACCTGTAATGTCAAGTTCAAATCAATTTTGGTAATTTGCCAACTGTAATGAAACTATCTAAAAATCTAAAGTGCTATTGCTGCTTCTTTCAAACAAGTAATATCAAAGACTGACATTGTTCTTAAAGATCATGTGATGGGACACCATCGACATACACACAATTTTTATAACGTATTCTAATGGATCAAAAAGCTAAATATTTACAACTATTAAAATGAGTATATGATAAAATATCTTCTAAAGTCTCCAATTAACAACACATCAAACTTGAGCTGTTTTCTTAGATCCTATTAGAATAAAATAAGATTTCAAGTAAAACCTTTTCTTCCTCTACATAATCACTTACTTGGCATTTATCTCCAACTTCATACTGTAAGCCAGCAGCAATGGAATAATCACGTTTTTGTTGAGCTGTAAACAATATCAGAATATCAAGTTGACTTATTTTCAAATGCCACAAAGCAAATTTATGGAAAATACACAGATTTTTTTAACTCACCTTGCTTAGACTTCAGCCAAATTTCATATTCCACATTTCTATAGACTGCTGGATTAAGTGACTTAAGAACCTTTCTTGACAAAGGAAGGCTAGGAGAGTTCCCATTGTTTTTCGGGTGCTAAACAAAGTGAGGAAGTCCAATCAACACTGAAATGCTTTTAAAACACTTTTGAGATACGTACAAGAGTAAAATCAAATAAAGAAGAAAACTTACAAAATTAGGAAGCCTTATTACACTTTGTCAACTTCAATTTAAATTTAAAAAGATTTTTAATTAAAAAATAAAAAATAAACTAGGAAGCCACCAAAATTTTTCTCACAGTCAGATGATCCTGACTCCACTGAAAATGTTTAAAAAAATTAAGACTAAATTCATGTACTTATATGGAAGAACTAGTTAAAACCATTAAGAAAAATACCTGATCACTTGACAAAGGTTTAACTCCATTCACATCATTAGCGGTGGTAGTTTTACTCCTACAAAGAAAGAAATATAACCGTAATTAAAAGTACAAAAGTATGTTTATGCAATTAACATATCCTAACCTCATATAAACATCTCCAAAAGTCACAGTTATGTTCCAAAAAGTTAAAGCTATATTCCAGTGAGCTCCTAAAAAGTCTCAGTATAAAGGTGTATTTATACACATACATACATATGTGTGTATGTATAGAAGATATAAGTCAAAAAGTTTTTTATCAGTAGTTCTTTTTTTTAAATATTTATTTTTGAGAGAGAGACAGAGACAGCACACAAGCGAGCAGGGGACAGGCAGGGAGACAAAATCTGAAACAGGATGTAAGCTCTGAGCTGTCAGCACAGAACCCTACGTGCCCATGCGAACTGTGAGATTATGACCTGAGGCCAAAGTCAGATGCTTAACCAACTGAGTCACCACGGTGCTCCTCAGTAAGTCTTATTGTATGGCTCAATCAAAAAAACAGAAACAAACAAAAAACTGTTAAATTTAGGTGCATAGAAAAGTTCAGTTTATAAAACATTCAATGTAAAAATGTCCTTTTAATATACAGATGAGGCTCCATTAAACAAAATACTCCACAGTAATCTAATGAGAGCAGACACAAACTAAATTCAGTAATCAGTGTGTTAAATGCTGATAAGTGCTATCTATGGGGTGGGGTGGGGGCCAGGTAGCAGAAGTGATAGTGTTGACACAGGCTCAAATAATAAAAATTAAATAAAAATAATAAAAAATGACTTGCTGAGATGCCTTTTTGAATAAAGAATTAAAGGTGATGAGACAGCAAATCATATGGCTATTTAGTATTCCAAGCAGTATTCCAAGCTGTTTCAGGAGAACAGCAAGTGGAAAGACCCTAAGGTGGCGAAGAGACTGGCAAAGCTGGAATATAGTGATGGCAGGTCAAACGGCAGATGAGACGAGAAACTACTTACAGTCTTCTGTCCTACATTTCCTCCTTAGTAAATCAATCTCTAGTCTTCAGAACAATCTCCAAATGTATGCCCTCAGCAATATTTAAGAGACCCCAAGCATCTTCAGTCTAGACTAAAAAAAAAAAATCACCGACAATTTCCACTACTTCAGGACTAACCAATACGAATGTGAAAAGAATCCAGGCACAAGAGTATAGTGACATCCTTGGTCTTTCCTCCTTATTACCAAGCTATGCCAATCCAATCTATGCCACAATTATGTGGCATTCTTCTTTAATTGAAGCCTTGTCCTCCTTAAGTCAGACATAATACAAATAAAAAAGTATTAGCAATGCAACAAAAAGTTAATTTAAAAAAGGCTTCCATGTTCCAAGGGCTACCCTAGCACAGTATAAAAACATTGTGCATTACAATAATCACACCTTTTCTTGTAAACTCCAACATACTACCCTTAACTCCATACTTCATCTAATTCATCTGCCATATCAGACCCAACTGTTGCTAAAACTATTAGCAGCAACCAAAGGGCATGTGCCGA
This sequence comes from Panthera tigris, assembly GCF_018350195.1. Taxonomy (NCBI): domain Eukaryota; kingdom Metazoa; phylum Chordata; class Mammalia; order Carnivora; family Felidae; genus Panthera; species Panthera tigris. Next base: position 81,484,388 of record NC_056663.1, on the reverse strand, counting down.
AGTCCCTAAGTCCCTCCACACCAACCACAAACAATAAGTTATAACAAGCTAGTCATTCTCTCCCTCAACTTCCCCTATGTTCAATGGCACATCCTAATCAGACAGCTGTTACGTTAAATGACAGAGCAGAACTTCCATCTGTTCAAGTTAATTAGCCTATTCTAAAATTAAATTTACCATAGCAGACACAGATTCTAACATCATTTCCCTCTTACAAAGAAATGGTAGTCAATCAAGTTTTCCGACAAGAATCAGAAAAACATAATTCAACAAATGCCTGGAATTTCAGATAAAAGGGATATATTTTAAGGGGTGCCAGGGTGGCTCAGTCGGTTAAGCATCGACTCTTTAATTTCGGCTCAGGTCATGATCTCAGGATTTGTGAGATCAAGCCCTGTATCAGGCTCTGCACTGACAGCATGGAGCCTGCTCGAGATTTTCTCTCTCCCTCTCTCTCTGCCCCTCCCCTGCTCATGCACATACTCACTCTCTCTCAAAATAAATAAATGTAAAAGAAAAAAACCACAAGATATATATAAGTATTTAATGAAGAATTAGATATCCTAAGTCGTAATTTCATTTATTTCTCTAGTTTTACAGTATATAACACCAAATAGGATTTTTTTTTTAACATTTATTTATTCTTGAGAGACAGAGAGTGAGCATGAGCAAGGGAGGGGCAGAGAGAGCCAAAGCAGGTTCTAGGCTGTGAGCACAAAGCCCAATATGGGGCCCAAACTCATGAACCATGAGATCATGACCTGAGCCAAAATCAAGAGTCAGCCACTTAACCGACTGAGCCACCCAGGCACTCCCCCGGCACCGCCTTTTTTTTCTTTTTTTCAAGTAGGATACCTTCATACTCTAGCATACTAGGAATAATATATTTTTAGCTCTACTAGGAATTGAATACAATAGGTTCGTATAAAATACACAGTAAATGTCTTAATATTGTCGATAAAAACTAATGAATGTTGAACACGGTATCTAGCAATTATGCTATACACTTTACACATTATTTCATTTAATTCTTACAAATTCCCTCCTTCAAGGAAATACTAATATATCCTAATTTTATAGCTATAGAATTAGGACGTGCTAGTGAATTTAAGTAACTTGCCCGAGGTCTAGTTAGTTGGCAGGAAACCAGGACTGAAACCAGGTTTGGCTGTCCACAGCCCCAAGCTTTTAATCACTACCCTAATATATCCCATCATCCTGCATGGAAAAAAACACACCTCAGAGACTCCAAGTTAAAAGATGCGGGGCGCCTGGGTGGCGCAGTCGGTTAAGCGTCCGACTTCAGCCAGGTCACGATCTCGCGGTCTGTGAGTTCGAGCCCCGCGTCAGGCTCTGGGCTGATGGCTCGGAGCCTGGAGCCTGTTTCCGATTCTGTGTCTCCCTCTCTCTCTGCCCCTCCCCCGTTCATGCTCTGTCTCTCTCTGTCCCAAAAATAAATAAAAAAAACAAAACAAAACAAAAAAAAAACAAAAAAAAAAACGTTGAAAAGATGCTTGTTCACCCCTCTTTCTCTCTCCTCCCCCGCTCATGCTCTCTCTCTCTTAAAAATAAACGTTAAAAAAAAAATTTCTTTTAATAAAAAAAAAGTGGGGGGGGGGGGGGGCACTGGGTGGCTCAGTGGGTTAAGCATTCAACTCCGGCTCAGGTCATGATCTCATGGTCCTTGAGTTCAAGCCCCGCGTCGGGCTCTGTGCTGACAGCTCAGAGCCTGGAGCCTGTTTCAAATTCTGTGTCTCCCTCTTTCTCTCTCCTCCCTGGCTCATGCTCTCTCTTCTCAAAAATAAATAAATGTTTAAAAAAAAAAAAAAACAGATGCTTGTTCACAACCTAAACAGAGGTATTATTCAGAGCTGTTCACATACTTATACCCCAACTTGGGACCTTTATTATCCAAAAAAGAAAAAGGCATTAGAATCTAAGTTAAAAAAACAATAAAAGAAAGTCAAGGAGGGGAGCTTGGGTGGCTCAGTCAGTTAAGGTCCTGGATGACCTCACAGTTTGTGAATTCGAGCCCCATGTCAGGCTCCACACTGACAGCACAGAGCCTACTTGGGATTCTCTCTCTCCCTCTTTGCTCCTCCCCTGCTCTCTCTCTCAAAATAAATAAATAAATATTTTTTTTTAAATATGCTAAAGAAAGTCAAGGAAATAAAAAATGGCTCTTTTGCATCACTGGATACGTAAACAATTACCCGGTTAACCTTAAAATTTTACATTACACACACTATAAATCTATTCTACACATATACATCTAGATTATGTAGAAATAAAGCCTAGCAACCAAAACATCAACTTCAAAAACAATCCCGTAATAGAAATTAGATAAAATCAGTGGCAGGAAAAAAGAAACTGGGACTGCAGGCTGCTGTATTTCAGGAATACCATTCATAATATCTCTATATGAGAGGCAAATCCATGCAGAAACATTCGTTGAACTGTTTCTTTGTATGGCACTATAAAGACATTTTAGGACTTAAATTCATTCTTACTTGCAACTGTCATCCTCTGAATCTGATACTTCACTGTTGTTTTCATCAGCTACTTCAGAGGTGTCTAGCCCCATCAAAATTTTACTAACATCAGTTTTAAACACCTTTTCATACAGCAATTCATAAAGGAGAGCTGCAATTAATAAGAGAAATATTATGCAACACTAATTTTATGTTTTAACATAAAATTGACAATGTCCATTGCCCAGGTCTCTAAAACCCTAACTATGCACCTGTCACACTTTATGATTAATAACACAATTTAATCAGGAAGTTACCTAGAGAGCAACTAGAATTTCTGTGCTATTAATTCAAAATCATTACATAAGATACTGCCATTTTTAAAACAACACAAAAGGGTATCATAACTGTAAAACAAATATGACAATAAAAGCTAAACATGCATACTGAGCAACTGCTACATTCCATGCACTGTGTGAAGCCTCTATGTATGGTCATATTTAATAGCCCAGCAGTCAAGTGTTATTATTTTAACTGTACAGGTGAGGAAACTTGAGAATATGAGATGTCACACAACGTGCCCAACCTTAAGAGACTCAGATACTGGATAGAAAACATTTCACAAGGGACTCAAAAAATAAATGTATTCTCAGCAGTCACTGAAGTAAAGAACTATATTCAGACAACTTTTTTGCTTTTAAAAAAACCCTCCAGGAACCATTGAAATATTTATTACCAAATACTTAAAAACAAATTACATATGGCATTTAGGACTCTCATTTGGTTATATCGCAGTAATCTTTATGAAATTAAAAATTCATCAACAGGTGCCCACCCTTTAAATGAGTCCCCAAAAAGACCACTTTCTCACAGATCACCTTTCTTCCGCCCCTGATTATCATTCAAACCACAGGCACTGACAAGTACAGGTAAGGTAGGCTCCAGGAGCTATCCTTCCTAAAGCTGAAATGTTTAAATTTTAACCAGCTGGAAGAGAAGCACACAGCCCAAGATACAAATAAACTTTCGTATCTCAAAACAGATCAATCAATTTAAAAAACTGCACTACACATATCTTTACTGGTCACGACTAGCTTAAGAACAGAGGAAAGAGCTGCTATAGGCCCAGCATTGCTGCTCTGTGTGAGGTGCACTTCATCAGATAGATGGATAAAGGAAATAAAGGTAAGAAGAAGAAACTACTAAAGCGGTGACTCTCCACTGGGGAAGGAGAGGGGATTTTATCCTCCTAGGAAATACCTGGCAAATCTGGACAGATTTCTTTGCTTGTCGCAATGGGAAAGAGAACTCTCTACACAGCATGTGCCAAGGACACTACTAAACATCTCATAATGCACACAACAGCTCCGACAGAGTTATCTGACCCAAAATGTCAATAGTGCCAAGGTTAAGAAACCCTGCTTGCTCTAGAGCCAAAACAATCAAATGCTTGATTTGTTCACTTAGATTTTCAAGGTCTACACTAACAACTTTAAAAATGCATACAAATCCTTATTACTGAAATGAAAGACTGCAAGAAAGAAAGAACTTCCTATTTACAGGTTGAACTCAAGCTACTAGCTCCATTTTTTCCTAGTCAAGCAAGTTTTTAATAAAATATTAACATTTTTGCTAACCTGAGATTCTTCGTGTATCTTTTTATACAACAAAACAGAGTATATTTTCTTTGACTTGTCTGCATTGACTAGATAGCCTACAAATATAACCCCATACAAGCACAAGGATGATACTTACATTGACACATTGCAGAGTTCTCTTTATATTTTATGGGATAGACAATATCATAATGATTTCCATTTGAAAAACACAGTAATACCTGAAAGGGAAAAATTAAAGACATCTTTTAGCCCTTCATATATGACACTTACATAGCAACTTATACCTCCAATTTCTCTTACTAGTAAATAATTTCCAAATAGAAGATGATTATTTTAGAAGCAACCTAAAGCTCCAAGTTGGTCAATTATGGTACATCCAATGCTGAAATGTTACACAGCCATTAAATTAATAAGTTCTTAATCATGGGGAAATGCTTATAGGATACAAAAACTGGACACAATACATGAAAACAACATGATTTCAACTATTTAAAAAGACCATTAAAAGACTGTAAGAAATATTAAATACTCCAAAACCGTATTAAAATGCTTACCTCTAAGAGGCACAATCAAAAGTTCAATTTTTCTGATGTTTTACAGTTTTTTTCTTTTAATGTTTATTTATTCTTGAGAGAGTGAGCAAGCAAGAGTAGGGGAGGGGCAGACAGAGAGGAAGACAGAGGATCTGAAGCAGACTCTGCACTGACAGCAGCAAGCCTGATGCAGGGCCCAAACTCACAAGCCAGGAGATCATGACCTGAGCCAAAGTCAGACACTTAACTGACAGCCACCCAGGCACCCTGATGCTTTACAGTTTTAAATGCTTTCTAGTCAACTACTCACACAAGGAGAAATACACACTGATTTTGATTAGATTATGTCATGATCCAAAACTTGGATTGGAAAGGCCAAATCCAGAGCCACGAAACTCTGAAGTCCTTTTTAAAAAGGCAGCATTTCGCTCAATTCTCCTCCGCCTTACCACCATTAGCATGATGACAAAACACTTCAACTTGGCTTGGATGATTCCAAAACAGGTAATTAAAACAAAGTTCTTTTAATAATGAATCAATTGAGGTTTTCTTCTTTCTAGGCTCACATAAATTTTCAGTTGTTTCCAGTCTGTGACTAGATATTAACACGTAGGCCAGTAAATTATCTTTATAATCAAAAATAAATCACTATTATCCAAGTATTTCTGGATGCAATGGCAGAACCTACTTTCACAAGTTATTTTACTACTTAATGTTTATACTGATGCAAAACAGTCTAGTTAATCATATACACTAGTATTGCAATGTTTTTTCCTCTAGTGAAATGTTAGGACACAGTTCTCCACTGTGATTTCTGGGGTAAATCAAATACAAAATATGATTCAGTAATGACTAACAGGAACTTTTAAAAATTATCATAAACTTCATAAAAAACATTTCAAGAAGTCACTTTAAAATTTTAGCTTACAAGGTCAAGGTGGCAAGTGATTCTTTTACTTAAATCCTTTAGAAACACTTAGAAAAATTCTTACCTTTTCAGGAAAATTATTTTCAGTTACTTGTGAAGGAGAAACATTTGGTTCCCGATAAATTATAAAATCTTTCCTGAAAATAAAATTTAGCAATTACTTCTGAGGGAATGTATTTCATGATTTGAGATTTAAGTATTCATTTATTCATTCATTCATTCATTCATTCATTCATTCATTCAAGAGCCTAATATGTGCTAAGGCACATATGTGCTCCAGGCATTGGAGATGGAGCAATAAATAAAAGATAGTAATAGAATAACTAAGTTGTAAGGTACCTATATAAAAGTATCTTTTTAAAAAATAAAACTTCAAATATAATTTGCATATATGTTATCTTTAAATATAATTCTAAAAGGAGTCTTCAAAATTACAAAAACTGTGAAGACAAAATTTTATACAGAAATTTCAAAAAGGAAAAAAATAAAGCATTCACCTGCTCCTCTACTAGACAGAAGTAGTAAAATAGTAACATGATTTTTTGCCTCAGTACTAGTGGCCATTTGATGCTACTGGCCCTGAGAAAGTAGGAAATCATTCCTCTATAAAGTTGATAAGTGGTATCGTTTACAGGCCTGGAAAAATGTATTTCTTTCCAAAAATATTTTGAGAATTAAAATTTCTAAACACTGACATATTTAATGTCAAAATCTTATTGAGACAATTTAAAAAACTTTAGAAAAGATGCTTCACAACCAAGCTTTGCTATTTTAACTATTTTAGTACAACGGAATATACTAATTTCCCACGGACTTTATTTTTGTTTACTTATGTTACTATAAGGTTTACCTGTACATAAGAGAAAGGGCACTTATTTCCACTTGTCCAACCCATTCCTACATTGAAGAAAAAAAGTTGGCACTTAGGTTATCTCATACTTTTTACAATACATATGCCTCTATGTAATACCTTAATATGTACCTTTATACGATATATCTAATAAGCTGGAAAAGCTCATTAATATTAGTCTTATGAATACTATGAACACATTTATATAAAACAAACTTTACGTATGTAACTAAAAAGTTACTTAAGAAAACAGCCCAAGTCTCTGTTGTAAAAATCCTTAGTAACACAGGGTAAAAGGATAGTTCATATTGGTGTAATAAGACCGTAAAATGGCATCTCTACATGGAGCACCTGCTGACAAGAACTATGTCCTCTAACCTAGCACCCAAGACAGAGCTTGGAACGTGTATGGGCCCAGAAAATGAGATGTTGAGTAAAAGCAGAACTCAAGAATCAGAAAGGATAAAAAGGAGAAGGTTTTCAGGGTGACAGAGAACAGTGTCCTAGCAATCTTTCTGAAATGATTTAAAATTCTACAGCCCTAAATGAGTCATTTTTTTAAGTCTTTAAGCCTTTTAGAAGGAAATGGACAGTATATATCAAAATTTTAAATATCCATATACTCTTTGACCCAGCAATTCAAATTCTGTAAACCTATCCTAAACAGGTATTTCATATGTTCACAAAAGTATAAAGAAGGATGTTCACTGTAGCTCTTTGTAATAGTTTAAAAAAAAATTTTTTTTAAAGAAAGCCCCAATATTCCACTAGTAGGAAAGGAGAAATCGAACAATTTATGGTTCATCCACACAATGTATGGAACACCATGCAGTCAGGTATACACATATGAACTGACTTTATACTATGAAGTATAAAAACTAAGTCACGGTTAAAAACAATACAAAACAAACAAACACCTATTGTGTAAAAGAAAGAAACTGCTATGTTTAGTATATGTATGTGTATGAGAACTGGAAGGGTACATCCTAAACTGACAACGGAGACAGGGAATTCAAGATCAAGGAAAATGAAGGACTTTCACTCTTCATTCTGTATTAAATCTTTTACCATGAGAATGTGTTTCTATACCACTTATGAAATTAGTAAAGACTTAAAACCAGGACTCACTAAAGATAATGAGCTGAGCTACAATAAGTGAATGCAGCCACGTTTTCCTTTAAAGAAACCTGACATAAGATTTTAAACAGTTTTCATCTCAAACAAAGATAATCTTCCCCCCAGAGATTTTTCATTTTAATAGTTCTTAAAAGTTGGCTTTGGTTTTCAAAATGAAACGGGTGCCATATATTAAAATAGACTTCTTAAAATAGGCCTCTACCTAACAATCAGAGCTTCCCATAAGTGGCTACAAGTGACACTCTCTGGTGTAGAGGAGATCCTTCACTCAGACCAGTTTGCTTAAATCACAAACACAAGCTACATCTACTTCATGCAAAAGATGTTACCATCACTTCTAAAAATGGAACATTATTCTACTAGTGTCAACAAAATACTACCTCTCAAATAATGTACCATTTCATAAGTACTTAATCTTCAGAATAAATTCTGTTGTAGTCTGGTTAAGTAAACAATGGCTATCATAATATTCTGTCTTCTCTAACCAGGGTCAACTTTAAATTATAAAATGTATCTATGTTCTACCATTGTATTCTACCTTAAGGCTATAATTTTATTTACTCAGCACTTCTTATGATGTTTAATATACTTCCTTATTGTGGGTGACAATAAAGCATTTCTGCAAAATCTGTTTTAACCATAATGAACCGTATTCAAAAACATAAAAACATTAAAAAAAACTTTTGTTCCTAAGGATGCCATTAAGAAAATGAAAAGATAAAGTCAGAAATTGGAAGAAAATATTTGAAAGATACATTTCCAATTACAGAACTCTATCCAGGTTAAAGAACTCTTACAATTTGATAAAACCAGCAACGTTAACAAAAGATGGTCAAAATCTACAAACAGACATTTCACCAAGATAAATGGATGGCAAATAAGCACATGAAAAGATGTTCGACATCAGAGAAATACACAACCACTAGAACAGCTACAATTTCAAAGGCTGACAAGACTGAATGTTCAAAGATGTAGAGCAGTTGGAATTTTTGTATACTGCCAATGAGGAAGCAAAATGGCAGAGCCACTTTGAAAAAGATTTTTCAGTTTCTCATTAAGTTAAACATACATTTACCATATGACCCAGCAATTCCACTCCTGTGTGTTAATCCAAGAGAAAAGAAAATATATGTCCACACAAAGACTTCTATTATAAGCAAATGTTCTTAGCAGCTTTAATCATGAAACAGCCTAAAACTGGAAAGAACCCAAATATCCCATCAACTGACAAATACATGGATGTGCAAATTGCAGTACTCCGTATAACAAATGACCACTCATCAATAAAAAGGAACAAACTACTGACAGATCCAACAACATGGATGAACAGATGAACGTCAAGGTGTCTTCCATAATGTAACAGGAGCCAGATACAGAAACTACAGATACTACAAACTGTACCATTCCATTTATATAGTCTAGAAAAAGCAAAACTTACAAAACAGGTCAGTGGTTGACAAGAGCCAGAAGGTGGGGGAAAGGGGATTAAGTGCAAAAGGACATAGGGAACTTTGCGAAGTGATAGAAATGTCCCATGTGTGTCTGTAGTGGTGGCTACACAACACCTGTGAAATCTCATCAAATTATACACTACTTCAAATTGGTGAATTTCACTGTATGTCAATTTTACCTCCATAAAACTGACAAAAATATATTCTTGCAAAAAGTTTGAGGCATTTTTCAAAATGCTTCACTTGTTTATTAAGCAAAAGCATAAAGATGCCTTCTCTGAGAACTGGACGAAACATAACAGTTTATCAACTGTATTTCTCTTCATTTCATACATCCTAAGTATTGGGGAAAGAGAAAAACAAAGACATAAATATCTTTTTCTAATAAAGAAGCACAAACATCTGTTCAGAAAGTACATGTAAAACATCTGGGGAAGAAACCTGAGCAGACTGGGGAGAGCAAAGTGTCATAAAAATAAAAAAGCTGGCCAGCCAGCACCTTGGGAAAGAGGCACTTGTCCCACGAGCTCAAAAGCACAGCGACTTCCCTCCTTCCTCTCACACAGACTCCTAAATCAGTCTCAGTTCAGTTCACACTACCTCATTTCTTCCCTTTATCCCCTCTCTCCATTCTCATCTGGTCCATTCTTTCTCAGAACCTCTTAGCTTGATAGCCTAAATTGCTACACAAAAATTACCCTAACATTACACTGTGCGATTTTTCTTGAGTAAAAAGTTAATAAATGGGGGGGGGGGGGGGGGGGCATGACACTTGGATGGCTCAGTCAGTAGAGCGTGCAACTCCCAATCTCCAGGTCATCAGTTCAAGTCTCACGTTGGGTGTAGAACTTACTTTAAAAAGAAAAAAAAAAAAAAAAAGCAACAGGGTGCCTGGGTGGCTCAGTCAGTTAAGCGTCTGACTCTTGATTTTGAAGCAGGTCTTGATCTCACAGTTCGTGAGATGGAGCCCCACGTCAAGCTCCGTGCTAACAGCATGGAGCCTGCTTGGGATTCTCTCTTCTCTCTCTGTCCCTCATGCTCTCTCTTGAATTTGCTCTCTTTCTCGCTTTCTCAAAGTAAACGTTTAAAAAAAAGGAGGGAAAAAGTTAATAAATGGTCCTGTCATGTCCTTTATTTTCTGTAATTGGAGTAAAAATGACCAGTAACAGGACTATAAAGATAACAACATTCTGGTGTTTATCTTTCCTAAGATGTTATATATAATGCAATATGGATTTAACATTCATTCAACATACACAAACTAATCATCAGTTTGGCACCTCAAATTAAAAGTAATGATGAAAAAAATTCCAAAAGCGATAAAATATACAAATCTTTTCGAAGATGGGGCACCAGGGTGGCTCAGTTGGTTGGGCGGCCGACTACAGCTCAGGTCATGATATCGCGGTCTGTGAGTTCGAGTCCCGCATTGGGCTCTGTGCTGACAGCTCAGAGCCTGGAGCCTGCTTCTGATTCTGTGCCTCTCTCTCTCACTGCCCCTTCCCTGTTTGGTCTCTGTCTCTCTCTCTCTCTCTCAAAAATAATAAACATTAAAAAATAAATAAATAATTCCTTTCGAAGCTTTTTTTTTGAAGAAGCAGCTTTAAAATAAAAGAAAAAAATGAAAACTTCAGGAAAATGGTTATTTGTGACTATAGAACTCAATACTGAAATCACTGAATTAAAAATGAAGTTAGATCTAGAGAAAAGGCCTTCAGAAGGTAATTGTCTCCAAAACTGGAACAATGCTATACTTCTTTTTTGACACTTCATGTACTGTGTACATTTTTCCATGTATTCAACATTTTTTTAAAAAAACATGCAATTTGTCTTCCCACCTCTCTGGTCTCATCTACCTCCAAACCATCTCTGCACAGTATTTTATCCATCCATTCAGACAGCCAACAAAGATGCCAGGCACTATTCTTGGTTCTCAACAGTGAACAAAACATACTCACTTCCTGCCTCAAAAAACTTAAAAGGTTTCCCAACACCAGATTCTCAGGCCCCCAGGCATAGACTTTGATTCAGGTCTGGAATAGTGGCTAGACAATACGTATTTTTACAACCACCTCAGGTAATTCCAAATGCAGATGGTCTATGGTTGACACTCTTGAAATGCTAGCCTAAAGCATAAGCTTCTAACTACTGAGCCTAGCACTGAATGCTCTTCTGTGATCAGCCCCACAGATGGCCCTCTGACTTCTCACTACCTCCTACCTTCACATGCTCCATACAAACTGAACTGCTTTCTGAAAGCTGCCTTGCTCACAATTTTCCCTACCCAGAAATGCCCTTAACCTTAGGCATTTTGCATCCAGCAATCTATTCAGACTTCAAATGCCAACCCACTACCTCTTGTTTTGTCTACTTCAGTAAAAATAAAAACTTGAATGCCTATAGTATCATTTCTGTACTTTTTAATGTTTTATTTATTTTTGAGAGAGAGCGAGCATGTGCACCTGGAAGCGGAAGAAGGGCAGAGAAAGAGGGGGAAAGAGGATCTGAAGCAGACTCTGCACTGACAGCAGAGAAACTCATGAATCACCAGATCATGACTTGAGCCAAAGTCAGATGCTCAACCAACTGAGCTACCCAGATGCCCCACATCTATACATATGATACATGTGCTTTCTCACTTGCGTTAGATATTTTTCCCTATTACAGGGAAACTTCTGAGAACAGCACCCAAACCTGTTACTTCTGCATTCCCAGAGTGCCTGGCAATTCTTGGCACTCAACAAGGACTCAAACTAGTGTCAGAGAACCAAATGGAGATACCAGTTGTTAATCAAACACCCTGTTCCTATATTATCCCTTTTCCTCCCTACCTAAATCCTCTTCTTAGCTTCTTCCTTTGCTAATATCATTTTAAACTCAATATAGAGATTACCTCTGGGGATGATGGAATATTCTACAGGGCATTCTATGTGGCATTTCATGGTGTTTGGATTTTTACAGGGAGAATAGTTTTGTAAGCAGAAAAAAAAATTCTTTTTAACTTCAACATGACTGAGAAGGCATGACAGTAGGATTTGGGGAAGTGCCATCCTTTTACTCTCAACAGTCTCTTCCTTCTTCTTAAGCTGATCATGGGAAATGGAACTATATAAAAGAATCTGTCTTCTCAGTGGCCTAAAGAAGCAATCAAATCTTGCACCCTGTCGATCATGCCCAATACCCGTACCAACACAGCATCCTGAAAATCATCACCAGTGTTATTATAGGTCTTTTATTCTACATTCAGATGTCATTATGACAAAGGTAAAGATAGCATGACTCTGTCCTTAGTGAGGCAACATCCAGTATACAGCTCCAACTGGCTTCCACATAAATGCTGCATAAAATGTGCAACTAAGAAATGTTTATTAAAGAAAAGTACTCATTATAACTGCTCCATACACCATAAGATTACATTTTAATGAATTTTGAATACATTATTTGAATATATAAAAAATATACATAGATTACAGAATCACTGCATACCTGTGGATTTTCCAAACGTTTTAAATACTCTTCAAATGACCCTTCTATAAACTGCAAAAATAAATAAATAAATAAGTCTATTAGAAATACATCAAAACAAAAACCTTTTCATTGTGAATTCCTGAGTTCTTACATGAACCTTGGATACATTAGTAATGATAACAGTAATACATGTATATACATTCAACCTAATTATTAAAATACGTAAAAATCATTAAGTAAAGACCGTAAAGATACAAAAGAATTCAGAAAAGTAAACATTATCAGAAAAGATCTCCTGGACAGGATACAGCCAGGCACAGACACAATGTGGTGTGAAGAGGCACTGTGCTGGGAAGACAGGAGTCAATTAGCCAGGAGGAACAGGAAAACCTGGTGGGGACAACAGACTGAGAGAGGAACTCAACTGGACACCTGTTTATAGAGGGACTTGAGCCCAGGAAGGACTTGCAGACTGAGGGAGAAGGCAATTCAAGGTCACTGCTGGTGACATTATGAACAGAGAAACATACAAAGCAAGCACTTAGGATTATTCTGGTAATGGCCAATGCAGAGAGGAGAATTAAAGAAGGACAATATACTAGCTAAGAAATATTAGTTTACTAATATAGATATGCATACAACTCTTAGGTCAGTCATACTAAAAACAGAGATGAGAACTAATAATGCTACATATTTTGTTGAACCAACTAGGTTTTTCATTTGCTTCATGCTTTAACATAAAAAGTTTATTTAAGCTGTTATGTTTTTTGTTAGCCATCACACTAATTTAATTGAGAAATCTCCCAAAGACATTCATCTGAAATACCAAACTCAATTTTATTTAAATTATAGTCCCAGTTAATTTAACAAAGTGATACACTTAGAAACATACACTCTCCAGTCTATTAAAATCTTCTGAACACCCATTTCCTTTTTTGAGACTGATATTCTTTTATTGATATGCTGTCAAATGCCCCAAAAGTATCTTAAGTTTTAACACATACTTATAATAAAATAGCCACATATTTTAAATATCCCACCAACCAGAGGCTACTCTTCTGTATTAGGTAATTATTTATACTTTAGGGGAAAAAATTAAACCCACAAAACCATTTAAAGTTAGAAGAGACCTAAGTGGTGTTGACACAAGCCTGCATCCAATCTGAGATTCTCCTTTCTAATCAGAAAGTATCCATCTAGACTCTGACTAAACATTTTCAGTAAACAAGGCACACATCCCCCACCCTCCTTCCCATGACAGCCTTTTCCAATTTTGGCCAATAGAAATTGTTTGAAGGTACTTATTATAAAAGGAAATTAAAACTTTCCCCATTGGAACTTCCAACTTCTGATCATACCTCTTAAGACTGTAAAGGCTAAATAAATATATGCAAAGCATTTAAACAATGCCTGGCACATAGAAAGTGCTCAACCAATGACAGCAATTTCCACTACTTGTGGTCAACAGTGTTTTACACTCTGAGGCCAATAATAACGATTAACTTGTAATTTCTTTAAAATACTTAAAGACCATTCCACTCTCCTCACCTCTCCCCGTTTTCTATCACACCCTAATACTTTTATCTAGCCTCCACACAACACCAGTTTCTTTTTGTAAGACAAGTTCTCAAATCTGATCAAGTGGGTAACTCTCCTTTCTGGAACATATTACTGTCTTTCTTATAACACGGTACCCGGAATACACTCAGAATGTCACCAGTAGTAACATTTTTCCTGAATACAGGAACACTAATCCAAAAGCACACCCAAATTAAGACATTGAAAGAAACACACACACACACACACACACACACACACACAAATTAAGAGCTATTTACCTATTAAGTTTTAGAATTGAGTTATTTACAAGGTGTCAATGTTTTTTTGGCAGTCAAAGAGGAAAAATATTAAAAAGTCATCAGATGACATCATTCCAAGTCATAAAACCCAGAACTAGTAAATCCTACTAAGGCTTTCAATATAAAATGAAAACAGGCCACTGTGGCATCTTATTTCACAGCCTACTATATACTACCGAGAAAATTACAGTAAGTTGTTATACAACATTATAGCAATTATTAATCATTATTTACATAATTAGTGTTGTGATGTGTGATTCATAATGATGAATCCCAAAAAGTATAAATCTGTAACTGCCTCTGATAAAATCAAAGACTCAGTATTAGCTAAGTTCAGCATATTTTTTTTGCTCCAAGTCTGAAATTTTTTAAATTCACAGAGGATTACCAATCACAGAAAACTATTAGTTAACCATGACAAACAATTCCCTGACCATGACAAAGCTCCCTCTTAACATGCAAGGATTCTGTCCAAGTCATGCTTCCATTTTCCACAGCTCAGTGTCTTTATCATAGAAGCTTTCTAAATGTCTAAATAAATGAAAACCACAAAACAACCTAAAAATATCACAATATAATTGGATTTAAATCCAATAAAGCAGTTTTTTAAGGGGTTTATCTTCATAACCTGCATTAAGAGCCAGCCTGTGAAATTCCCACCAGATCACTTCTACAGGCTAAGATGTAAATGCAAATCAAGACACCATTTCATGTTTAAAATTACAAATTACCGCTTCAAATTTCTCTCTGTTCTCTCGAAGATAGTGAATACAGGCCATTCTGACTTCCACATGGCGAGACTGAGAATGCAATACCTGAAAAGAATAAGCAACACGTTACTAAGCATTTTGTTAAACAAGGATTTAAGTTACAACCTAGCACTTTCTTTCACACCCAAAATAACCTCAAAACCGATAAAAATCAGTCTCTCTCCATTTGCCTTTCTGGATTTTCTACATCTTTATTCATTTCCACCTCTTCCTCTAACCACAGATGACATGACATATAAGATCGATACTACTCCTTAAGTCATTCTATAAAGCACTTATTACCATTTCTCCTTTAGGTCACTTTTGTGAGGAAATCTTTGTAAACTTAGATAATTTCCTCTCTTCACCAGCCCTCTTCTACCTCTGCTCTTCACAAAGCATGGCTAACAGAATCCCTGCAAAGTAGTGGTTACCTTCATCCTATGCTTGTTGGAAAAGAGAACAGGCAACTTCAACAAGAATCCTCTTTAAGGCTTTTAAGTCTGTAAGAATTAGATTTCTTTTTTCCCAATAATTTTGAATTACTTGCTTTATGTAGAAATTTAGTTCCACTGTGGTTTCAGAAAAACTAAGGTACTCATTCTTAAATCCTTAGTTGTCAGGCTTACACAACTCTTGAAAAAACATCCAAGTGGGCAGCACTTGGGATGCAAACATGCTGCTATGTGCTGTCACCCCAAAAGCCTTGAAACTTGCTCTTTGTCTCAAAATATTTCGTTTTTTTCCTAATTTTTTTTTTTTAATGTTTATTCATTCTTTGAGACACAGAGACAGAGCATGAGTGGGGGAGGGGCAGAGAAAGAGGGAGTAACAGAATCTGAAGCAGGCTCCAGGCTCTGAACTGACAGCACAGAGCCCGACGCAGGGCTCGAAATCACGGACTGTGAGATCATGATCTGAGCTGAAGTGGGACCGGACTGAGCCATCCAGGTGCCCCTCATTATTTTTTTTTAAACTAGGCTCCACGTACAACATGGGGCTCCAACTCAAGACCCCAAGACCAAGAGTCACATGCTCTACAACCAAGCCAACCAGGAGCCCCAGCCCAAACCAAAATCTTAAAGCACCAACTGAAATAAGCCACACTACAAAGATGATCCAAACTCTCTCACATAGTAGTCTCTATATTCTTATGCTAAACAATTAGTTCAACAAAAAGATAACTCACTGGCATTTTGTTTCTTACTAAAATGCTAAAGCTCTGGTGTGAAAAAACTAGTATTATTAAGTGCTTAGAACTCTTGGCTAGCCTCAAATACTTTAACTATCATGCTTAAAAGATTATAACTATTTTCTATTAAGGGGTGTCTCAAATGAAGGTGTTCCTGGTACCTTAAAGGGTCAAGGCAGGAAACAAAAACCCTGAAACATTGAAAATAACCACATATCAAAAATTAATTAATTAACCACATGTCTAACTACTAATAAGGCTCTTAGAATTTATATTAATGTAAAGTAGCTTTAAGAGTTACAGATCCAGCCCTGCATCCACTCTGGGGGCTCTGCACTAACACAGAGCCTGCTTGGGATTCTCTCTCTCAAAATTAAACCAAAAAAAAAAAAAAAAAAAAAAAAAAAAGGGCATTACAGGTCCACTCAGCAAACAACAGATGTTGGAAAGGATGCAGACTTTTACACTGTTGGTGGGAATGCAAACTGGTGCAGCCACTCTGGAGAACAGTATAGAGGTTCCTCAAAAAATTAAAAATAGAGCTACCCTGCAACCCAGGTATTCACACTGCATTACTAGGTATTATCCAAAAAATACAAAAATGTTGATTCGAAGAAGCACATGCACCCCAATGTTTACAGCAGCACTATCAACACTAGCCAACTTATGGGAAGAGCCCAAATGTCCATTGACTGATGAATGGATAAAGAAGATGTGGTGTGTATATATATATATATGTGTGTGTGTGTATGTATACATATGTACACACATATGCACACACAAATGGAATATTACTCAATGATCAAAAAGAATGAAATCTTGCTATTTGCAACAACGTGGACGGAGCTAGAGTTATTATGCTAAGCAAAATAAGTCAGTCAGTGGAATTTAACATAACAGATGAATATAGGGGAAGGGAAGAAAAAAATAAGATAAAAACAGAGAGGGAAGCAAACCACAAAAGACTCTCACAGAGAACAAACAGAGTTGCTAGAGGGGTGTTGGGTCGGGGGATGGACTAAATGGGTGATGGGCATTAATAAGGGCATCTGTTGAGATGAGCACTAAATGTAAGTGATGAATCACTAAATTCTACTCCTGAAACCATTATTTACACTATATGTTAACTTGGATTTAAATAAAAGAAAAGTTGGGGCGCCTGGGTGGCTCAGTCAGTTGCGTGTCTGACTTCAGCTCAGGTCATGATCTCACAGTCCATGAGTTCGAGCCCCGCATCGGGCTCTGTGCTGACAGCTCAGAGCCTGGAGCCTGCTTTGGATTCTGTGTCTCCTTCTCTCTCTCTGCCCCTCCCGTGCTCATACTCTGTCTCTCTCTGTCTCAAAAATAAATAAAAACATATAAATAAATAAACAAATAAATAAATAAATAAATAAATAAATGTTACAAATCCAAATAAGTGATTCCCTCTCATTCAGAGTGAGCAGATAATTCAGCAAAACGGAGGCTCTAGCTGCACATTTTACAAGTCTCTCTGATAACAGCCAAGGTTCATTTGTACTCACTCACAGAACCAGAAGAACAACTCTCTGGACAGCTAGTTATGTCTTTACATTAAGATACACTGAAGATGCACTAGCTGAGGTTAGCAATGAGTTTGTTTTCAGCATACTAGCTGGTTTCCAGCTTAACGGAGTACACCTAACATTGCTATCTTGGGAACTATTAAAAAGCCTCCTTATATATTCAAAACTTCCAGCTCTGGAAGAAATGTTTCTGTATAAAAGTAACCACCACACAATTTTTTTTTTCCCAATTCAACAAATGATATTTAGCAAACACTTCTTCCACAGAAGCTATTTTAGACACTATTAAGAATCAAGGTATTATTACTTTGAGTAAACCAGTGTCCTCTGATAGGGCTTCCTACCATTAGCCAAGCGAAGATGGTCTTAAAGCCATTTACCTAGCAACAGGTGGCAGACATTAACTGAATAAAACTTATTTTCCATCAAAGACAATGGCAAGCAAATCTGTCTTTTCCCCTCTTTCAACAAAGATTTTATTAGCACATGAAATCTGAACCTGTCACTCAGAAACAAAATTCTCAGCAACTTCCATAAGGTGTAGGGTGCTGGAGCTTTTACAAAGTCAAGCACTGCAAGAGAAACAAGGTTCAATGACAACTATATAAAAAGTGTAACTGCAAATGAGGATGTATGAACAGACCCGAATCAACCTGCAGCCTGGAGCAGAGCTTGTGCAGCTGATACGCAAGTCTGGGGATGAGAACTGAATGTGTGTTGCTGTAAGCCAGTATGATTCTGGCATTATTATTTAAGCAAAAGTTGGTAAAAGAATATCCCACCATAAAGACAATGACAAAAGAAAACAAAATAGAAAAAAAAAGTGTAACTGCAAGCTCAAGGACACTCAGGAAGAATGCAAATATTAAGACAAATATCTCTGCTAATTATTATACACACACACACACACAACCTAGAAAATAGGAGACTTTCCAATCTTCACTTGGGACAAGACAGTGATAAACACTGGGAAAGGCCGAGACATACTGCTTTAGCAAATCCTCTAAGAGCACCCTATTTTTAGCTCCATGGCCACAGAGCTGATTCAGGTCAGGCCTCCTGCAGGCCCAAGTCCAGAAGTGTAAAAAGGGAAGGACCTATCTAAATCAGGTAATTTGGAGGGAAAGACTACTCCTAATTGAAGTCTCTCCCCCACCCTATCCCCCAAAGACTGCCAATTAGATTACTTACTCTGGCTCCTTCTTAGAAATGATAAATTATTTTTATATTATTGGGAAAACTGTTGGCCAAAGAGTAAATCTTTTGTACGTACTTTTAAAGAGCACACCCTTTAAGCCTGACTTTGGTGTTACTTCCCTTCCCACCCCAACACACATGCACTTTGCCTTTAGCCATGAAGGCTACACCCTTAATCCTCGTGTAGTGAAGAAATGAGCTTCCCCCAAAATTCATGGTATTAAGCTTTCTAAGCTCAGTATACTAAAAATCATAATCACATAATCAAAGGGGGGTATTTCCTTATATCTAATTTAAATCCTATTACAAGATACAATAAAATGTGTTCTATGACAGGAGTAACAAGTTCTTGACACTAGCTTTTGCCCCTTTCTACCTAAACATAGAGATCTCACCTCAGTAAGAGAGGTTTCTGTATAATCATGTTTGCCAATTATGGCATACAATATAGAAATTACACAGTTTTCTACTTCAATATAAACTAGGATCTGGATAATCCAACGCCAAATAAGCACCATACTTCCCTTATTTCAATTCATTTCTACCTCCTTCCTTACCAATCTCTTGCTAGAGCTAACACTATGTATAAATAAGGGCTGATGAATTCACTTCCACCCCTTTCCCCTGCTTCCGGAGGTGCTGAGGAGTCCACGGGAGGGTGAGGAAGAAGAAGGCAGGCAGATGGAGATCCAGAAAATTCACAAATGGGACAGACTGTTTACTAACAGTAAAGACTGGGGTGGGAGTGTGTGAACATATCCCACAACACTGAAACATTCTAAATTTCTAAAAATGAGAGAAATCTAATGAACTGAAAAAGAGCTGGATTTAGGGAGCTGTACAAAGAATGTCTGAATGACAATGCCAGCAACATAATACAAAGCTTATGTAGTTAAATCAATGTTAGAAAAAAAAATTTTTATGATACAGATGCGGAAACAAGGGCCTCTGGAACATAGCTGGCCCTCAGAAGTTGAAAAAAATGAGAATAGTCTACAGATGTTAAGTAAAACATTTATTCATAAGTAGAAATTTTGGAAAACTATTTAGCATTCAAAAAAGGTGAGAAAAACAGAAACATAGAAACTCCACAGGAAGGGAAGAGAGGAAGGAAAAGCTCTTAAGCTGAAGGAAAGCAAACTGTGAAAGGTATGAAATACACACCAGGGCAGTAATGTGAAACTTTTGTCCAACTATTTCGACAGCTATTTTTCAATATAGGATGGGTTTTGGTGACTGCATACCAACTACACTCTGTTATGTAACATGGAAAAAACTCTCTTATAAAAGAAAAAAATTTTCCTATTAGAAAGTGATTTTGACCATTAGCAGGGGAAATTCGGTCAAGAGCCTAGAGAACATCCAACACCAAAACAGCCTTTTAAGAAGAAAATTATTTTTAGTAAACCTTGTAGAGTCTAACAGAGGGTGGAATCTACTCCAAGACAATTGCTTTAAAACAGTTATATTTTTAAAAGGCTGACTTTCCCAAACTACATTTTTCCGCTCTGAAGTCAAGCGGACATCGACAAGCTAGACTCCCCCACATTCCAAAGTCCAGTAGAGAAAAAACAATGCTCAGCGAGTTATGCCGGGTGCACCACCTCCTCTAGTAAACACTAGTTTACTGGTGTGAACGCTGTGCTTATAAAGCCGAGAGAAGGTGAATGCGGAACAGAATGGAAAAATATCATTTCGCCAAGTCCCGGCAATCAATCTACCGAACAAGGCGCTCAACAGGCCTCACAGGTTGTCCTCATTATCTCTACACCAAGAGGGACAACACACCCAGTTAATTTATGTGTTTTTAAGTTTCGATTTACAGCTTCCAGACCCAGGAAAGTGTCCCATTCCGGCGTTACAATGAACCGCTGTGACGACAGCCGGGCCACGCGCTGCTCCGGACGTGGGCGGCCCGCAAAGCTGCCCGCCGCCTCTTTCCCACCCAGCCTTCCCCGTCCCCCACCCCATTACCTGCTCCGCCACGGCTCGGAACAGGCACGACCCGTCCTTGGCGACCAGTTTCCGATACAAGCCTAGTTTCCGCAGATAGGCGTCCATCGGCGTCGCGTCCTCGCGGGGCCCCGCGCCGCCCTGGTCCACGCCGTCGGAAGCGCCGACGGCCGCCTCCATGTTGCCGGTCCTACTGCAGGCCAGGCGCGGCGCGGGCTAGCCCCACATGGCCGCGCCGCCGGCTCCTCGACGCCCCGGCCTAGGAGGGGCGGCGGCTCGGGCTCGGGCTCCGCGGGCGGCGGCAGGCGGCGGCGGCCCGAGGCAGCGGGCGGCGCTCCCCGCGCGCATAGGGGAGCCCTGCCTAATGCATGGCTGTGCGCACGCGGCCGCCTCTCGAGGGACCACGCGCCCGGCGGCAACGGGGGCAAATTAAAGAAACCCCGAACGTGAGAAGTCGCTGCCCGGCTCAGGAAAACAGCCGGGGGGTCGCCGCCCCCACAAGTTTCCTCGTCCCGACCGGGGTGAGGCGAGGAAACCCCCGGCACCCCGCGTGCGCGGGGCCGGCTCAGGGGAAGCGAGGCCTGCGTCCCCCGCGCGCTCCCCACCCTAGGAGCCGAGGAAGCCAAAAGAGAAAGACGCGGCCTTTCCTTTCCCCACCTCGCAGGAGGGCGCCGGAGGGGCGGAGAGCGGGTGGGGGCGCCCGGCGGAGGGCAGCACCCTCGCAGCCCAGAATTTGTTTTCACTTTCGGCCCCACAGCGGAGAGGACGCCGGGAGGTGTAGTTTTGGCAGCGGCAGGAAGTCGGCTTGCGGAGGGTGGGGACGCGCGGACCGTCCTACCCGGGGGAGGTGCCTGGGAGGCACGCGGACTACAAGTCCCTACAGCGCGGGCGCCGCCGCTGCCGGGAGCCGGCTTCGCGCTTCCCGGGGACCGCGTCCGCGAGCAGGCCGAGGGTGTCCGCGAGCCGATGCGGGGCGACCTGCGCGCGCAGCCCCGCCCGCCCAGCTGCCTACTGCGCCGCGGGCCCGCGAGAAGTGCGCGCGCCCTGCTTGCGTGGAGTTGCCAGGGACACCGCGGCGGCTAGGTCGGCCCTTTGTGTATTCCCAAACAGAGGGCGCACCTGTCTGCTCCCCTCCCCCCCGGCCTCTTCTGGCGTTTCCATGGAGGTGGCTTTAACGGCTTAAGCAGAAAAGAGAGCTAATTGGCGAGGTCTCCTGGAACTGGCACTGTGCGGGACGACACAGGCTGTCCATAAATCAACCGTAGACTGCCGATTCCTTTTAGAAATTAGGACTACAGCTCCTGCCCTATGGCAAGATGATGTCTTTGCCACAGAGTGTGTTCACCCTGCCTTTGTAACTGCACACCGCAGCACAAAGTGATGTCACTGGTCAGAAAAAGTATTTTTTTCTTCAAAAATCCATCTTGTAATTGCTTGATAACATGCTGGATTTGCCGTGGGTTCCAGCAGTGTTTGAGGCTTCCAACTCAACTTTTTACTCTTAGAAGCTGAATGACACGTTATGCTTTAGAACCCAGAATTTATCCAATATGTTTTTGTGACACCAGAATTTCACGGCGCTAATATACTACCGCATTTGGTGTTCTAATTATCAAAATACACAGTTAATCATAAACTCTACTCCAGTCTTGAGGCCTTATGGGGACAAGGGAGAGAAGAAGAGAAAAGTGTAGGGTTACTCTAGATTTAGACATGTAGTCAAACTCGGAATACGGGCAGGCCAGGCCAGATGGTGAGAGTCCAACGCAAATTACTGAAAATTCTGTTTCAGAAATTTGTTTTCAGTACTTTCGGTGTGAGCATTAATGACGCCTGTATTAGGTTTCCTCGGAGCTTCTAGAATTTTGAATTCTTAATGTTTAAAGATTTTTATCTCTAGTTGTGTAATAACAAGTTATTGTGACCTAAATGAATTTTCTTGTCCCAATATTAAATTTTACACATTTTGTAGAGAAATACTTTTGGAATGCAGTGTTTTAGAAAAATGCAGGTTCAAGCCAAACCTATTGAAGTTAAACCTATCTTTAAAAATATTTACATAGCATATATTTCTCATTTCACTCAAAAATAATTACCAAGTTTACTACTACTTACAACATGGCGCGAGTTTTGTTTTTTTTTTTAACATGTCTTGCTTTTTAAACCCATAGAGGAATTCAAAGTAAAGTAATATCTAAACTGTAAAGCTTAAGTATTGAATTCTTAAAATGAATAGATTCTATAGTATTAATTTTATAAGCAACAGACTTTCTGATGTGCCAAAACGATACCTTTTCTAATATTTATTTTAGTATTCCTTCAATAAGAATTTCTGAATATAATCTCATGTTCAATATGTATTTATGAGGAATCTACTGTGTATGTCATGTTAGGATTACATTGCTGAATATCATGAGGCCATATTAGAAACTTATATTTCCAGGAACCTCACATTTAAAAATTTATCAACTCTTGTTTTGTAGTTGAAATGGTCGTGATTGCATTGCTTTTTTTTTTAAGTCAATCAAATACAAAGCTTTACTCATTTTTCTTTTTTACCGTTTGTTTTTTTTTTTTTTTTGGCCCCACACTC
The DNA here is from genome assembly GCF_018350195.1 of Panthera tigris. NCBI lineage: Eukaryota > Metazoa > Chordata > Mammalia > Carnivora > Felidae > Panthera > Panthera tigris. Next base: position 81,460,844 of record NC_056663.1, on the reverse strand, counting down.
AATATGGGGCTTGAACTCACTACCCTGACATTAAGAAAAGTACACCCTGCCAACTGAGCTAGTGAGGTACCCCAAAGTTTTGCTCATTTTTATTTATTTTTTTAATGTTTGTTTATTTTTGAGAGAGACAGAGACAGAATGCGAGTGGGTTAGGGGCAGAGACAGAGGGAGACACAGAAGCAGAAGCAGGCTCCAGGCTCTGAGCAGTCAGCACAAAGCCCCATGCAGGGCTCGAAACCACAAGCCTTGAGATCATGACTTGAGCTGAAGTCGGACGCTCAACCAACTGAGCCACCCAGGCGCCCCTAGTTTTGTTCATTTTTATATGCACAATAATTGCATTTGGGGTGGTGTGTTTCAAGCATATATTTTTTAATTTTTTTTAACATTTATTTATTTTTGAGAGAGAGAGAGACAGAGTGTGAGTGGGGGAGGGGCAGAGAGAGAGGGAGACACAGAATCTGAAGCAGGCTCCAGGCTCTGAGCTGTCAGCACAGAGCCCAACGTGGGCTCGAACTCACAACCGTGAGATCATGACCTGAGCCGAAGTTGGACACTCAAGCGACTGAGCCACCCAGGCACCCCAAGCATATTTTTATTTTAAAGCCTAGACATATTTTAATCTTATTTAAATGTGCTAACATATATATTTTTTAATAAAGTAATATCACCATCTTCTAAAGCCCCCAAATTCCTTTGAAATATTTTGAAAAGTAGGGGAAACCAGATAGATCGTTTATTCTACAACGTCTTTATTTTCCATTACAAAAATTTAATTCACTGACAGTGGTGTAATCCAAATAAGAATGTACGTGACCATTTAAATAAGCATTCTAGTATAGAACCTGACACTAACGTGCACTTTCATTAATTTTAAACAAATGTATCAAGTACTAAGAAAACAGAAGCCTTTATCAGAACTCATCAAAATTCTATGTTGTCTTCTAAAACTGTGGTTTGTTATCAGAAGTATTAGAAGAATAACACATTCCAGTCTTTTCTACATTTTATGTTGGGGCAAAATTACTTATTGTTCTCAGTCCTGCTGAATGAGTGCAGAACAGCCTCACTCTCAACTGGCTTCTTCTCTTTCCAAAATTAGAAGTGAAACACCTGTTGTATCTGACCAGGGGACTGTTTAAGGAAATCCTTTAGGTATTTTGAGACCTAATCCAAAACAGACCCTCTGTATGCCAAATCCCCAAATATAGCTCACTGTTCAGACAAGGCTAAAGGATCCTATGACTTTAAACTGGATCCAAAATTACAGAAACTCACTTTCAAAGGACCTTATTAACAGTAACTTCTGAAACTTTTCAATAAACCACATCTGATTGAAGATGTTTGCTCAGAGGAAGCCATTTGTGAACAGCTGAAGTGAGGACCTCTTCTCTTTTCATCTTTAGTTTTTAAGTGATCTCTAGGCCTAACAGTGGCTTGAACTCACAACCCTTAGAACAAGAGTGGCATGCTCTGACAACTGAGCCAGCCAGGCACCCCCTAAAGTGAAGAATTCTTTAAACAGACATTTTAATCAAATAAAACCTCAAAGACTGAATGTTCCTGAGAGCTTAATGAAATTAATCAAATCATCTTATGCCCATGTGCCAACTTTTTTTTTTCTTGTGCACAGTAAATGCCTCAAGTTCGTTTGTTTGCACTGATAAGCTGGAACAAATAATTGTACAAACTTTTGGATGGAAGTTTTTTATTTTAGAAAACAATAGATTCAGGGTGCCTAGGTGGCTCAGTAAGTTGAGCATCTGACTCTTGATTTCGGCTCAGGTCAAGATCCCAGGGTCATAGGATAGAGCACCACATTGGGCTCTGTGCTAAGCATAGAGCCTGCTTAAGAGTCTCTCTGTCTCCCTCCTCTCTCTCCCTTTCTCCCTCCTCACACTTCCTCTTTCTAAAAAAAAAAAAAACCAAAAAAAAACACAAAAAAACAATAGATTCTCTGGAGTTTTTTTTTCCCCCCAATAAAAGGTAGGTACTGTGGTAGCCAGTCTCTAAGATGGGCCCCATTGATCCCTGCCTTTTGATATTCACACTCTTGTATAATCTCCCCACCCTGTATCAAAGTTGGTCTACATGATCAATAGAATAGAGCAAAAATGATGGTATGTCACTTCTAAGAGGTCATAAGATGTGTTTTGTTGCTCTCTTGCCCTCCTCTTGTAGGTGACTCTGGTGGAAGCTGTTTGCCATGGGTCCTGAGCAGGCTTAGCAGAGAAGGTCTCTTGGTAAGGAACTAGAGACTTCTGCCAAGAGACACTAAGTTAGTTTTGAAGTGAATTCTCCAATCTAGTCAAGCTTTCAGATAACCGCAGCCTTGGCTGAAATCTTAACTGCAACCTCATGAGAAACCCTGAGCCAAAACCATCCAGCTAAGCTCTGAGATTCTTAATTCTGAGATTCTAAGATTCTTAACTTCAGAAACTATGTGAGATGGCGTGCCTGGGTGGCCCAGCGAGTTAAACATCTGACTCTTGATTTCGGCTTGGGTCATGATCTCACAGTTGTGAAATTGAGCCCCTCATCAGGCTCTGCATCAACAGCATGGAACCTGCTTGGGATTCTCTCCCTCTCTCCCTCTGCTCCTCTTCCCCACTCGTGCTCTCTCTCTCTCTCTCTCTTTCAAATTAAAAAAATACAAATTAAAAAAAAAAAACTGTGAGATAATGTTTATTGTAGTAAGCTCCTAAATTTTGGAATAATTTGTTACCCAGAAATCAATAAGTAATACAAATCTAATACAATAAGAAATACAAATCTAATATTCCATTGTTTTTCTTTACTAGGTAGACATAGAATGTATTTCAATAATTCATGAAAATAATCACAATAATTTAATATCCTTCATGGTTTTACTAGTTCTCTAGTAAACTAGCCAGTAAGGGGAATTTTTTTTTAAATTTATAAAATTAATGGAGTAAGAATCTTTTGGGCAAAAGTCAAGTAATTGAATTCTACAAAAACTTACCTTATGAAGAAAGACCTCTTTCAGACCCTATGTGCTAGAGACTACTCTGTTCCACTTCCAATTTTATTTCTCCTGAATATTAGCTGAATGCATGACTACTCAGCTTTTCTCAACCTACCACATTTCTCAACGTACCTTGGAACTAAATGTGACCATGTGACTGTTTTAGGCTAATGGAATGTGAGCAGAATTGATGCATTTAACTTCCAGGTCATCTCATTAAAGATGAAGCCTTCTGCCCTCTACTGCCTTTCCTATGTCCCAGGAGCTGTTTTGAAAACATGGGCAAAACTAAGCCAGCATTGGGGCACCTTGGTGGCTCAGTCAGTTAAGTGTCCAACTTTGGATCAGGTCATGATCTCACAGTTCATGGGTTTGAGCCCCACATCGGGCTCCATGCAGACAGCTCAGAGCCTGGAGCCTGCTTCGGATTCTGTGTCTCCCTCTCATTCTGCTCCTTCCTCGCTCGGCGTCTGTCTCTCTCTGTGTCTCAAAAATAAATAAACGTAAAAAAAAAAAAAAAAAGAAACTAAACATTGATCCCTAAGAGAAGACAGAGCAAGGAGGTGAAGGAACCAGAGTCTCTAATTGCTCCATGGTCTTTAAGACCATTTTGTGAGATAAAAATAAACTTATTTAACCATTTTTTGTTGTTCTTGTTACAACTACTTAATTTATGTATTCTAGCATATTTTTCTTCCAATATGAAATAGGTAGTAGTAACATTTGAGACCAAATAAAACGTATTTATGAGTTACTTCCTGGGTGCCTGGGTGGCTCAGTTGGTTAAGCATCTGACTTGGGCTCTGGTCATGATTTCATAGTTTGTGGGTTTGAGCCCCACATTGGGCTCTCTGCTGTCAGTGCAGAGGCTGCTTCAGACCCTGTCTCTCTCTCTCTGCCCCTCCCCCACTAGTTTTCTCTCTCTCTCTCTCTTTGTCTCTCAAAAATAAGATAATAAACATTAAAAAGAAGGTTACTTCCTGAGTTGAACAGAACATATTTTGTTTCTAAGAAGTTCAGAATTTTTTTTTTTCTGAAAATTTTGGAATCCTAAATGTTAAAAGAACTTCCCCAATGGTTTTCCAAGATTATTTCAACAAATGACTTTCTTCATGACCAATCCCCATTCTCTTTCAGCTGCTACCTTTGACACTATGACAACCTCCTCTTTATTTATTTATTTATTTATTTATTCATTTATTTATTTTGAGAGAGAGAGAGAGAGTAAGGGAGGGACAGAGAGAGAATCCCAAGCAGACTCTGCACTGTCAGCACAGAGCCTGATGTGGGGCTTAAACATACAAACCATGAGATCATGACCTGAGCAGAGATTAAGAGTCAGACACCTAACTGGCTGAGCCCCCCAGGTGCCATGACAACCTCCTCTTTTAACATTTATTATTTTTTAAGAGATAGAGACAGAGTGTGAGCAGGGGAGGGGCAGAAAGAGAGAGAGAGACAGAGAATCTGAGGCAGGCTCCAGGCTCTGAGCTGTCATCACAGAGCCCAATGTGGGGCTCAAACCCATAAACTGTGAGATCATGGCCTGAGATGAAGTCAGATATTTAACTGACTGAGCAACCCAGGCACCCCAACAACCTCCTCTTATGAAACTTTTCTTACCTTTATGAATATAACTATCTTAATATTTAGACTACTTCTCCTTTGCTGATTTCTTTTCTTTGTCCTCCTCTCCCCTATTTTCTAAATGTGGAGGTTTCCCCCATGCTCCAGCTTCAACTTTATTTAATCCTATTCTCTTTTCCAAACTTTAACCTCCTATCTCCAATCCATACTGAGCATTTCAACCAAAAATACAACATTTCTAAAAGTAAATTCATCTTCCTTCTAAAACCAGTTGCCTCAAGTGCTCTAATACCAAGCATTTGAGTTTATATAATAGGTACTCAAAAAAACATGATAAACATTTATCAAATGACTTAATGATAAATCACCGTGGTAGATGTCTTATTTTTGCTTGATCATCATTCATTCTCTGGAGTAAATGAGAAAAAAATAAAGAAGTATAGTCAAATAGATTGAAAACCAATTTTTAGACAATGAGATAATTTATTTTTTAAATGTTTATTTTGAGAGAGCCTTAGAGTGTGAGAAGGGGGAGGGGCAGAGAGAAAGGGAGAGAGAGAATCCCAAGCAGGCTCCACACTGCCAGCACAGAGCACGACTGGGGGCTCAATCCCATGAACCCTGAGATCATGACCTAAGCTGAAATCAAGAGCTGATCTCTCAACTGACTGAGGTACCCAGGAACCCTGAGAATGAAATAGTTTAATGCTCAGGCAAAGTAAGAAAAGGTTTATATGATGGAGATACTTTCTCAATTTATATTTTATGGAATTATCACTCAGAAAAGGAACCTTATTTATTATGTAATAATAGAATGAAATGAGAAAAGAGGGTGCCTGGGTGGCTCAGTTGGTTGAGCAACCAACTCTTGATTTGGGCTCAGGTCATCAGGTTCTGCACTAAGCATGAAGCCCACTTAAGATTCTCTCTCTCTCTCTCTCTCTCTCTCTCTCTCTCTCTCATCTATCTCTCTCTCCTCACCACCCTTTCCCCCCCCCACCCCAGCCCTCTCCTCAGCTCATGCTCTCTCTCTCTCTCTCTCTCTCTCTCAAATTAAAAAAAAAAAGAGTGAAATGAGAAAAAAAAGATTTTATGTTATGGTTTTGTGTTTCATTTACAAACTCTTCACAGAGATATTGCAAGAAGTTTGTTTAGAGATCCCAAGAGTTAGGGTAGCTGAGTCCTTTCTGTCCCAAACCCCAGGTATGAGGGAACATCTCACACTGGCCATCTTAGCTAATTGCAACACTGCTTCACTGCCTGACTGCTTGGTAAGACCAAAGCAAGTGTATGTCATTAGACCTTTGCCCAGCCCCAATATAAATGAATACCTAATGGAGAGGAGAGGGAACACCCACCTGTACTTCAGGAAACAAACTGAATTCCAAACCACAGTACTTGAACTGTAGTCCTGAAATCTTATTATCAGTATAATTGGAGAAGTCCAATTATGGTTTAGTTTCTTATCACAGCTGTTACTTCCTTGCAAGGTGAACACATGGCCATGACCAAGCTGGAAAGACCTCACAGTAGACTGAGGCTCTTATACAAGCAGGTAGTCAGAATCTGTCATCTCTATATATAAACACCCACATATTTCCAGTCTTTTTTACCCCCCCTTACACTACCACCTCTCAATTCCCACCTTCACCAAAGCAAACTCACAAAATCACATTACAGGGAATTTAATTTTTTTTTAATTTTTGTTTAATGTTTATTTATTTTTGAGAGAGAGACAGAGAGAGAGTGAGCAGGGGAGGGGCAGAGAAAGAGGGAGATACAGAACTCGAAGTGGGCTCCAGGCTCTGCACTGCCAGCACAGAGCCCGACGTGGAGCTCGAACTTATGAACTGCAAGATCATGACCTGGCCAAAGTTGGATGCTTAACCAACTGAGCCACACAGGTGGCCCTACTTTATTTTTTGTAATATTTATTTATTTTGAGAGAGACAGAGAGAGAGAAAGAGAGAGAGAGCACAAGGGGAGAAGGGCAGAGAGAGAGGGTGAGAGAATCCCAAGCAGGCTCTGCACTGTCAGCACAGAGACTGATGCGGGGCTCAAACTCACAAACTGTGAGATCATGACCTGAGCCAAAATCAAGAGTCAGTAGCTTAACTGACTGAGCCACCCAAGCACCCCACAGGGAATTTGCTTTCAAACCCCAGTGGGATTATAAATCCTTTGTAGGTTTATAGAATTTAAGATTATTTTGTATTTCCCAACTAAAAATGTTTTTACATATTTAGATTAATAATTCAACAAATATTCATTAAATGTTTTCATGTATTCCCGATAAATCTCTCAATTAGGAAAATATTTAGAATGAAAATGTATAATTATGCAAACTGTAGTTAAGGCCTAAATATTTGGTCAAAATTATGTGTTAGGTTATACATCATATCCTTCTTTATAAACAAAAAATTGAAGATAATCTAAATGTTCAACAAGAGAAAATTGCTTACATTTTAATATGCCCATACAATTAGAATAGTATTGGGTGTTTTAATGATGTGTGTGTGTGTGTGTGTGTCCATGTGTCTTTATAATCATGATCACCCAGAGAACTTCTCAAAACCAGAGATCACTGAAATTAAAGGGAGAGTATGGGTATAAATGAAACAAAGATTGGGCCATGAGATGATTATTGTTGCAGTTAGGTGATAAGTACATGGGTGTTAACTATACTATTACTTCTGTTTTACATGTGTCTGAAATTTTCTCTAATAAAAAAAGTTAAAAACAAGGCTTTTGAACTTCACTCCAGGTTTCTTGAACCAGAGTAACAGGGGACGGGATGCAGGAATCTGTTTTATCGGTCTCCCTAGGTGATTTCGAAGATTGGCCAACAGATCTGGGAACATTTGAATATTGCTATAGTGGCAGTAGAACAGATGTACACTACCCAAGAAAAGGAAATCATGGATTTTTAAATTAACGTGAGAGTAGGAATTAAACTCCCAAGCTCATAATTCATGTTATAGATCATCATGAACAATTCTTAGATTCCATGTTTTTTTAAATTTTTTAATCTTTTTTAAAATAATTTTTTAATGTTTATTTTTGAAACACACACACACACACACGTCATGGTGGGGGGTTGGTGAGGGGATGGGGTGGGAGGAGAGAGACAGAGAAGGAGACAGAATCTGAAGCACGCTCCAGGGTCCGAGCAGTCAGCACAAAGCCCTACTCGGGGCTCAAACCCAGGAACGGTGAGATCATGACCTGAGCCAAAGTTGAATACTTAACTGACTAAGCCACCCAGGTGCCCCTTAAAGACTCCATTCTGAATATCGTACTCATTGTTTTATATATAATACCATCAGACAAAGACATCTAATGATGAAATTATGTTTCTTAAGATGGTTGCAAAATGCAATATCAATATTTTAAAATTAAAGTAAGTATAAAAAATAAATAAAAATAATAATAAAGTTAAATAAAATTACAGTAAGTATATACAATAAGGCATTATTAATGAAGAATACAAAAATGTACCATAGTAACCAAAACCAAAATAGATGTGGACCATGCTGCTCTTAAGAGTGGTATAAAAGTTAAGCAAAAATAAATTTTAATTGCGTTATTGGGGGGTGCAATTGACACACAATACACTGTACATATTTAAAGCTTGCAATTTGGTAACCCTTGGCGTACTGCATTTATATAGCCATGAAACCATCACCACAGTCAAGACAGCAAATATATCCCTTACTTTTCTAAGTCCCCTATTGTCCTTTGTAACACTTTCCCCCTGTCCCTCCTCAGCCCTCAACTCTCCATGTAACTACTGATCTGCTCTCTGTCACTGCATTAGTTGGCTAGTCCTACTATAATAAAATACCATGGACTGGTGGCTAGAACAGTAGTTTATTTTATCACGGTTCTGGAGGCTAGAAGTCTGAGATCAAAGTATCCTTAGAGTTCATTTCTTTTGAGGCCTTTTCCTGTGGTTTTGTAGACAGTTGTCTTCTCACTGTGACTTCTCAAGGTGAACTTTCCCCTCTACCCATCAGAGTAGAAAGTTCCTTCTAGGACACCAGTTAGATGAAATTAGGGCCCATTCTGGTGACTTCATTTTAACTTAATTACCTCTGTAAAGACCCTATCTCCAAATACAGGTATATCCTGAGGTTGTAAGGGTTAGAACTTCAACAAATGCATTTGGGGGGTATTTAATCAGCTTATAAGAGTCACTGTATATTAGTTTGCATTTTCTAGAGGTTTATACTAGTGGAACTCTTTCAGTATGAACTCTTTTTTGCCTGATTTCATTCACCCAGCATAATTACTTTGAGATTGATCCATTCATGTATAAGTAGTTCATTTCTTTTTATTCCTGAGTAATAAATATTTCATTGTCTGGACCCACTACACATTGCTTATCCATTTACCTGTTAGACATTGGGTTATTTCTAGTTTGGGCAATTAAAAAGAAAGCTACTATGAACTCTTCATTTCCCCAAGGCAAATTACTCAGGAGTATAGCTGGGTCATATGTTAAGTGTGTGTATAAACTTTCTAAAATATTGCCTGACATATTGTGATTTGTATAAGAAATGTATAAGAAATATACATTTGGTCTTTGTCTCTCTCAGTACTTAGCACAGAGCTAAAACCCTCGGAATTTCCTGAAAAGAGTGATAAATGTGCCTTCGTTAATGAGATGGCTTTTGGAAACCCTTTTTATTTTATTTATTTAATTTTAATGTTTATTTATTTTTGAGAGACAGAGTGCAAGCAGAGTGGGGCAGAGAGAGAGGGAGACACAGAATCCAAAGCAGGCTCCAAGCTTTTAGCTGTCAGCACAGAGCCTGATGCGGGGCTTGAACTCATGAACTGTGAGATCATGACCTGATTGGAAGTCAGATGCTTAACTGACTGAGCCACCCAAGTGCCCCGTGGAAGGCCCTTTTTAAAGGAACCAACCACAATGGAGGGTTGGAACTTTTAGTCCCACCCAAACCTCTGGGGAAGTGAGACAGGCTGAAGATTGAGTTCAATCACCAACGGCTAATGATTTAATCAATCACAGGTAATGATTCACACTCTCCATAGGAGAGTGTTTGGGGGGCGTCTGGGTTGGTGAACACATGTAGATTTGGGAAGAGAGAGTGGAGTGCTTGGAGCATGGATGCTTCATGCCTCTTTTCCAACACCTTGCCTTACACATCTCTTCCATCTGGCTGTTCCTCAGTCAACCTTTTGTAATAAACTGGCAATCTAGTAATTAAAATGTTTCCTGAATTTTGTGAGCAGCTCTAGAAAATTACTCAAACCCAGGGAGAAGAGTCCTTAGAACCTCCAATCTGTAGCAGTTGGTCAGAAGTACCAGTGACACCTGGTCTTGTGATTGTGTCAGAAGTGGGGTGGGTAGGTGGGAGACAGTCTCGTAGGACTGAGCCCTTAACCTTTGGGATTGATGCTATCTTCATGTAGGTAGTGTAGGAATTCAGTTGACTATAGGACACCCAGCTGGTGTCAGAAAATTACTTGGTGATGTGAAAAAAAAAAACCCACACATCAGAACTGGTGCCAGAATCAGACCTCCAAACTGTTTTCCAAGAGGGTTGTTTCATTTTACATTCCTACCAGCAGTATGTAAGAATTCCTTTTTCTCCACACTCTCACCAACACTTGGTATGGTCAGACATTTTAATGTTACCCATTCTAATAGGTAAGTGGTAGCATCTCACTGTGATTTTTTTTTTTAAGTTTATTTTTTTTTTAGTAACCTTTATACCCAGTACGGGGCTAGAACTTATGATCCCCAAATCAAGGGTCCCATGGTCTTTCGACTGAGCCAGCCAGGTGCCCTTCATTACTTATGATCCCCAAATCAAGAGTCACATGATCTTTCAACTGAGCCAGCCAGGTGCCCTTCATTGTGATTTTAATATGAATTTCCCTAATGACTAATGATGTTGAGCATCGTTAAGTATGCTTTTGTGTTATCTGTGTATCTTCTTTGGTTGACTGTTTATTGAAATATCGGGGGTCCTTTAAGGTTTGTTAGATGGGATCAGAGGAGCATTTAGCTTCATATCCCTACTACAAGGCAAGACCTTTCTGAGTTTTGTACCCAATGTCCCAAGAACTATAAGATTTCCAGTCTGACTGGTGGGATACAGAACTATTCCAGGCCCTGTGTATACACTGGGCATTGTTCTCTCTAATCATCTCGGATAGTTCTTTCCTTGATCTTGGGTGGTTTCCTCCTATCCATGCATTGTGAAGATGAGACTCCACAAATCGACCACAGTTATTTCTCTGGGTAGCCCTCTCCTCTTTTGTAACCTGTCCAGTGAATTGTAGCAGCCTTGGTCTTTCCAGACCCTGCCCCATCTTCTCAACTCAGAGAATCCCTGGGCTTTGCCTGAGTTCCCTCTCCCTATACCATGGCCTGAAACCTCTCTCAAGATGTTAACCTAGGAGAATCATAGAATTCACATCGTCTGTTTCCCATCTCTCAGTGATTACTGTCTTTTGTTGTCCAATCTCCAGTGTCTTAAAAAACCATTGTTTCATATGTTTTGTCTAGATTTTTGGTCATTTTAGGAGGAAAAGTAAATAAAGTTCCTGTTATTCCATCTTGTCTCTAAGCTGAAGTCTGAAGTAATAATTTGAAAACAAATTTGGAACAACACAATAAGTATTTTTATTTTCAGAGATTTTTTGGTGTGGGTCACAAAATAAGTCCAGATTTCCCTGATTTTGACTCCAGTAGTTCTGCACTATCTTGGCTCCTACTGAAGACTCTCTGATCCCAAGCAACTCTGCATCTTTATCTGTCATGTCTTCTTGAGGCATCCAATGTATCCTTTAGAAATATCCTTTAGAAATGCCCTGTACTTTCTTTCCACCATGTGTCAATGGACAATCACAAATTGATATATACAAAGATCATTCTTCATAAACATTCTAAGTTTGAGAAACTGTTTGCCTCATTACTTTCATATATTGATCCATGTTTGTTAATCAGTTCATGTGAATATACTATTATTTGAAGATTTGTTCAGGAAATCTTTGAAGTGACCTAATTCACATGATATACAAATAAGAGAAGCAAGAATTTAAACAAAAGTGGACAATAGAGTTGCAAATGGAAAGAAAAGATTTTTTTAAAAAAGGAGGAAGCATATATATGGGATACATACCAAAGACACATTTTCACTTTGAAAAAATAAAATGGAATCCTCCAGAAAACTTTAAGATTTAATAAAGAAGTTCAGCAAGGTTGCAGGATACAAGATCAATGCAAAAATCAATTTAAAAAGTTTTAATGTTTATTTTTGAGAGAGAGAGACACACACACACAGAGTATGAGTGGAGGGGGAGCAGAGAGAGAGGGAGACACAGAATCCAAAGCAGGCTCCAGGCTCTAACCTGTGAGCAGAGTCCAATGCAGGGCTTCAGCTCACAAATCGTGAGATCATGACCTGAGCCAAAGTCAGATGCTTAACTGACTGAGCCACCCAGGCACCCCAAATCTAAAAATCAATTTTATTCTACACTCTACCAATAAACAATGTAAAATTGACGTTAAGAAAACAATTTTAGGGGCGCCTGGGTGGCTCAGTTGGTTGAGCATCCGACTTCAGCTCAGGTCATGATCTCGTGGTTAGTGAGTTCGGGCCCCACATCGGGCTCTGTGCTTGGAGCCAGGAGCCTGCTTCCGATTCGGTGTCCCTCTCCCTCTGTCTCTCTCTGTCCCTCTCCCCCTCACGCTCTGTCTCTTTCTCTCAAAAATAAAATAAATGTTAAAAAATTTTTAAAAAACACCAATTCTATTTACAACATCAAAAAGAATAAAATCCTGATAAGAAATTAACAAAAGAAGTTCAAGACTTATGCAAAACTACAAACATTGTTAAAAGGAATTAAAGGAGGTACAGATGTCCGTATCAAAATTTACACATGAATATTCAAAGCAACAGTATTTGTAATAACCAAAAAATGAAAGAAATCCAAATGTCCATCATCAACTGATGGATGAATAAGTAAAATGTGTCATATCTATAAAATGGAATACTACTTGGCAATAAAAAGCAGGCAGGTAACAATACATGCCAAAACACATTGTGTTAAATGAAAGAAGTCAGTCACAAAAGGCTATATATTGTATGATTTATAGGAAATCTCCAGAATAGGTAAATCCATAGGGACAGAAAGTAGATAAGTGTTTGCCTCAGACTATGAGTGAGAGGTTAGGAAAAAGTGGGAAGTAAGTACTAATGCATGCAGGGTTTCTTTTGAGGATGATGAATATATTCTCAAATTAACTGTGGCAAAGGTGTCACAACTCTAAATGTACCAAAAATGATGAAATTGTACAATTTAAGTTGGTAAACTATGTAATATTATTGTGAGTTATATCTCAGTAGGTTGTTAAAATTTTTTTAATGTTTATTTATTCATTTATTTTGACAGAGAGAGAGTGTGTGTGTGTGCATGCACAAGCAGAGGAGGGGCAGGGAGAGGACCCCAAGCAGGCTCCATGCTGTCAGCACAGAACCCAACATGCAACCCATGATATCCTGTCCTGAGCCAAAATCGAGAATTGAACACTTAACTGACCAAGGCACCCCTTAACAATTTTTTAAAAAAAGAAATGAAAGAATAGGGCACCTGCCTGGCTCATTTGGTAGAGCATGCAAGTCTTGATCTCAGGTCCGTGAGTTCAAGCCCTACATTGTGCATGAAGCCTACATAAAAGAAATTGTAGGGGCACCTGGGTGGCTCAGTCGGTGAAGCACCCAACTTCAGCTCAGGTCATGATCTCACTGTTCGTGGGCTCAAGCCCCGCTTCATGCTCTGTGCTAACAGCTCAGAGCCTGGACCCTGCTTTGGATTCTGTGTCTCCCTCTCTCTCTGCTCCTCCCCCACTCACGCTCTGTCTCTCTCTCTCAAAAATAAATAAACATTAAAAAAATTTTTTTAAAGAAATTGTAAAAAGAAATTAAAGAAAACATAAATGTAACGAAAGATATCACATGATCATGGATCAGAAAACTTAACATTGTTAAGATGGTAATACTCTACAAATTGATCTACAGATTCAACACAATCCTATTTGTTTCTCAAAAAAGATATATAGATGACCAATAAGCACATGAAAAGATGCTCATTATTCATTATGGATATGTAAATCAAAACCACAAAGGGATGCTGTTTCACATCCACTAGGATAGTTAGTTACAATCAAAAAGACAGACAATAAAAAGTTTTGGTGAGGATGTGGAGAAATTAGAAACTTCATGCACTGCTGAAGAGCCAGGAAAACAGAAATTACCACACAATCTAGCAATTCTACTTGAGGTATATATTCAATAAAATTAAAAAGCTATGTCCACACAAAAACTTATACACTAATGTTCATAATGACATAATTCCTAACAGCCCAAAACTAGAAACAACCCAAATGTCCATTAAATGGTGGATGAGTAAATAAAATACGGCATTACCCTTTTGTGCGATATCCTGTACTAATAAAAACGAAAGTACTGATGTATATCACTAAATGAATGAACCTTAAAAACAGGATCCTAAGTGAAGGAAACCTGTCATAGAAGTCCACATATGTAATTCCATTCATCTGAAATGTCCAGAATAGGCAAATCCGTAGAGACAGAAAGTAGATTTATGGTTGCTACTGACTGCAGGATGGAAAGAATGGGGAGTGAGTGCTGGTAGGTATGATTTTGGAGGGGAGATGAAAATGTTCTAAAATTAGATAAGGCCAGTGTCGCACATACCTATGACTCTGATATTGTGCACTTTAAAAGGGTGAATTCTATGGCATGTGAATTACACTTCAATAGAGCTTTTATAAAAAAAAAAATAAATCAAACGGAGTATAAGTATGTAAAATAAACTTTACAAGCCAAAAATGAATGTATTTTATTATTGTTTGCCTTCAGGTCTTCTACAAGGTTCAATTTTATAAAATGAGTATCATTTTCTTGTGCCCAATCTACTCTTTTGAGTCAATTCGATTAGTGTTGGTTTCATTTTCCTCAATTAGCAAAACAATTAAAATATTTCGACTATTTAGTTTGGTAGTATAAGCTTGTCTGGTATTAGTCTTCTAGGATAAATATCTGTAGTTTTACTAATAAGAGATTCAGTCCTCTAATGATCCGTTTTTTATAAAAACCTGATCCACTAAGATGTAAAACTAGAAAATAGAGCAAACACACACACACACACACACACACACACACACACACACACAAACCACAACACCAGTAGCAGGGTATGAGCATTCTACCTTTATACCTTTATACATTAGTATGTTTTCTTTCCACATTTCCCCTCCTTACAGTAAACACATTCTAGGGAAGAAGCTACTTCCTCTGCCGCTCCTGAGAAGAAAATGAACAAGATATTTCCCTTAACTGTGTGAAGACTGATCACTAACCTATAAGGATACTGATCTAAGCATGGGTTTTAACCAGGCATTAAGATCTGTTGTGAAAGAAATTAAAGAATGGGACATTGATACTTGTGACTGTATTTAAAAAGAATTGCTTTTAGCATGTGGGGAGAGGTGAGATAGGACAATGTCATAGAAGAAGAAGCCTAGTGCCCAAGAAGGGCTAGACCAATGGACTGAGGGTTACTGTGAGGCCTTTACTGGCCAGCCAGCCCCCAGCCTTAACAAAGATAAACTCCAGACTCTTACACACACTGATGCTCAGAGGTTTCACTCAATGGCTTAAGTCTTCTCAAGGTCTGAGGAGGCACTCAGATGCTTAGCCGAGTAATGAGGGTGCAGAACTAAGAAAAAGTCATAATCTCTCCTTCACCATGACATGTAGTAATGTCCATTTTTCCTCTTACACAAATATGAAAAGACAAAACAAAAAGGAAGGAAAAAATTCTCTTGTTTTAATTTTTTTTCTTTTTTTGAGAAGGTGGGGGCAGAGGATCTGAAGCAGGCTCTATGGTGACAGCACCAAGCCCTACGTGGGGCTTGACCTCACGAACCACGAGACTGTGACCTGAGCCAAAGTCAGATGCTCAAGCAACTGAGCCATCCAGGTGCAGTGGAAGAAAAAAATTCTTAAATGTCACCCCTTAGCTAGCTCACTGGACTGATTATTTCCCTGTCATCTCTCAATCCCATATTGACCCTTTCATAGCTTTTCTAGTGACGCTACCACTGGGACTTTGCTGTTTACATTTCCCAGACTCCTTTGCGAGCTAGTGTTAAATTCTGCCAATTCTAGAGCAAGATTAGAAGTGGGAGGAGGAAGGAGGAGATTTCTTTCCTGATTTTTTTGCTGTTTCTGACTGTGTTGGCCTAGCTTCTCTCAGCAGCCCCAGCTTCCTTGCCTCATCAGAGGTAACCGGGCAGCAAGCATTTCTCAGGGGCTTGAACCCTGCTCCAAAGAGTCCCTTCCTCCAAGGAGCTGAACGGTAATCCTGAGATTTTCCCTTTCATTTCCCCAGACCCAGATGTAGCTGTTGCTTCTGCTGTTAGCTCTGGGTTACCTTCTTGCTCCAATCTTTTTTTTTTTTTTTCAGTTCTACAACCAGTCTTTACTGTAAAATCTCCCTGTTAAAATACCTAGTGTTTTTCTTTTTCTTTTGTCTTTTTCTTTTTTCTTTTTTTTAAATTTTCCTCACTGGACTCTGATATAATTCTGGCTATTAAGTGTAGGGATATCCACCTTTTCCTTTATAAAGGGAAGACTGAACAAAAAAGGAAGAAAAATTGGTAAGTTTTGCTCCTTGGTTCAACCTTTATAATCTTCCCAATTAAAATTTTTAATTCATCTCAATTTGAATGTGACATACTTGTTTTTCAACCTGCCTACATACCACCTATAAAGCCGCCTATACCAGTGGATGAATTTCCATCTAAAATAAACATTTGAGGACACCTAGGTGGCTCACTCAGCCAAGCATCTGACTTGATTTCGGCTCAAGTCATGATCTCACAGTTTGTAAGATCAAGCCCCAAGTCAGGCTTTGTGCTGACAGAGTGAAGCCTGCTTGAAATTCTCTCTCTCTCCCTCTCTCTCTGTCTCTCCTCTGCTTATGCATGTTCTCTCTTTCTCTCTGTCTCTCTCAAAATAAATAAACATTAAAAAAATAAAATAAAGATTTGAATTCCTTTTTCTTAGGGTATGTAGCACATTTTTATAAAAACACAAAGCAACTTTAGAGGTAATTTCTACTACATCTGAACAGCTAATGGTCACCTAGTAATATAATTCCATGCCACTCCCCAGATCAAAGTAAGAGACTACCAAATTTCCATCTTCAGTTATCTATTCTGTGCCATACAAACTCTTCTAGTGGCAATATTTTCAACCCTTCCTTTTAAATTTTTAAGTAGTCTCCTTTCACCTGTAGAATTTGCTGAGCCTCCTGGACACTACATGACCCAGTCCTCCTCTGGTTAAGTTGTATTTAAGTACAGCAGAATAAGGCTGGTGGAAGCTATTCTTCAAGACGAATGTTTAAGAACATCTCACAAATACTTTGTACCAGTTACTAATTTATTGCCTCTCAGGTCCAAACCTACCTTTCATTGCCTGTTCTAGAATAAATGACTTTCTCCTTCCTCCTTAGGTATTGTCAGTAGAGGGCTTTATGAACATGCTCGAGGAGAAAGGGGCTTCTCTTCCTGGTTGCTCTACCCTCCTCAGGCTCCAGCAGTGGTCAGCAGCCCTCAGAACCAATAGCATATGGAACCTTCCCATTAGCAGCTTTTCATGGCGCCTCTTGGGTGACTTTGCAGCTAAGTGCTGGTGGCAAGGTATTTCTCCATGAATAGCTTCTTACAGCACTCCAGGAAGTAGATTTTCAGCAAGTTTCACCACTGTGGCACCTTAGCAAACTTTGTGGTCCAGTGGGATGAGGCCATGCTATATCCAGAGAAGTTTTGATGTCATTACTGATGAGCCCCCCCCTTCCTTGATGCTCCTGTGGGTGGCGGCTGCTCCCCAAACCTGCTACTCACGTATCCTTTAGCATTCTCTCTACCTCTTACTAGTTAATCTCTCATTACTCTAATCCCCTGTTATAGTTAATAATTCTTTTTTTTAAGTTTATTTTTAAGAGAGAGAGAGAGAGCACAGGCAGGGAAGGGCAGAGAGAGAGTGGGAGAGAATCCCAAGCAGGTTCCACCAGCATGGAGCCTGACATGGGGCTTGAACCCATGAGATACCATGAGATCATGACCTGAGCTGAAACCAAGAATCATACGCCTAACTGAATCACCCAGGCACCTCTAGTTAATAATTCTTTATAATGAACTTTCCCTATTCAAATTACTATGTTGTTGATCTCTCTTGATTGGACCCTGATGATACACACTCATGTGCTATATTTTGCTTCATGCCATCTGTTACCAATACAAAACTAAGCAAATATCAAGCATCTTATATGACCAATAATAAATCACAGCATAAACGTATATTAGACAGGCAAGTCAAGTTTTTAAAAGGTTGATTCATGTTGGTGTAGGTTTTTAGCCTTTGTCCTATCCTATTCCTCCTTCAATTAGACAATTAGAGACTTAACTCACTTTTAAAACTTCAGTTTTAGTGTTGCACATCAATTGTTTTGTCTGTCCTGTACTGTGTCCTCTAATTTTGGAAAAGGCAGCTGTTCTTTTGTAGGGGGTCTGCTTCTCTCCCACTCACTTCCACTCTTCTAAATGTATGATTTTATTAGAAGTTGCCTGTAACACACACTGTTACAGGATTGGACACAGGACTCACGTCTAGCCAGTTGAACACTTTCCTTAGGATGTTTTTTATTTGGAAGTTAAAGGAGCAAGTCATTTCCTGTCTGGTCAGCCTGAGGAGATGTGAACTTGGACCTGGTGGTAACTATAGTTCCAGCTTTGTAGAAAACATTAGTCTAAGAAAATGAAGTCAATATGGTGGGGGTGGGGGGCGGTATGGGTGGAGAGAAGCAACAATAGGAGGAAAGAGGAAAAAAATTGTTGGAGTTAGAGCATTCTAACCAGTTAGATGGTAATCTTCACATCTATTACAGTTACAGGGCCAGGAACATGATTTGCTGATCAACTCACAGGTGGAAATCATATGAGGCTACAAATGTGGTTATCTGTTTCCCTTTTGATGTCTTGTTTATCTATTCCAGTAAATGGTGCCTAAGAAATACTCAAATAGCATATTGTAATAACAATAGCCTTTACTTACTAAGGCTCTGGTATATTTAGAGAACTATGATTTATATACATTATTTAATTATTACACTATGAAATATTATTTCAATTTTAAATATAAGAATACTGAAGTTAAATTAATGTGACAGAATTTGAATCAAAGTTTAACTGACTCCAAGGATCATCTACCAAGCTATGCTGCTTCACCTGTAATGTTTATACATTATGTTTTAAAAGGAGGACCTCTGGGAGCTCCTGGCTTGCCCAGTCAGTGGAGCATGTGACTCTTGACATCAAGATTGTAGCTTAGAGCCCATCGTTGGTTGGAGAGATTGCTTAAAAAATAAAATCTTGGGGCGCCTGGGTGGCTTGATCGGTTAAGCGTCCGACTTCGGCTCAGGTCATGATCTCGCGGTCTGTGAGTTCGAGCCCCGCGTCGGGCTCTGTGCTGACAGCTCAGAGCCTGGAGCCTGTTTCAGATTCTGTGTCTCCCTCTCTCTCTGCCCATCCCATGCTCACGCTCTGTCTGTCTCTGTCTCAAAAATAAATAAACGTTAAAAAAAATTTTTTTTAATAAATAAATAAATAAATAAAATCTTAAAAAAAAAATAATGATAGCTACTAACAATAGTTTTAGTATAAAAAAATAAAAGGAAGACCTCCGGAGGTATATTGTATATACTTTTCTCTTTAGCTATAGGAGATGGTTTAGGAAGAATAATTAGGTGGAGTCCAAGGGTACCAAATAATCATTACTAAAAATTGGGCACATAAATACATGTTTTTTCTTTAGAAGTTCTGAATCTACTCAATTTGGAGATAGATCTTTTTATCTGCCTGGTTAATGATATACATACAGTGGGATGCAGCCAGTGGTAGGAATGGCTCTATCAGTCTGACTTGCTTTGATGTTGCTCTATTTTGCAGTGAATAGAAGCCCTGGACACAGTCTTAAAATACAACCAATTACCATTTAAAGCTAGTTTTATTTTTCTAAGAAAAATTTAAAACAGATACACACAAGTAGCCTTGCTAGTTGGTTTTGTCTTAATATCCCCTGACCAGAGCACCCAAATATATAAAACAATTAATCACAAACATAAGCAATCTTATTGGTAAGAATGTGGTAATTGCAGGGGACTTTAATACTCCACTTATAGCAATGGACAGATCATCTAGACAGAAAATCAATAAAGAAACAATGGCCTTGGATGATACACTGGACCAGATGGATTTGACTCATACATTTAGAACTTTTAGTCCTAAAGCTGCAGAATGCACATTCTTCTCGAGTGCACATAGAACATTCTCCAAGATAGATCACATTCTGGGTCACAAAACAGCCCTCAATAAATATAAAAGAATTGAGATCATACCCTGCACACTTTCAGATCACAATGCTATGAAACTTGAAATCAACCACCAGAAAAACTTTGGAAAACCTCCAAATGCATAGAGATTAAAGAACATCCTACTAGAGAACAAATGGGTCAACCAGGCAATTAAAGAAGAAATTTAAAAATATACGGAAACAAGTGAAAATGAAAACAGAACAATCCAAACCATTTGGGGTGCAGCAAAGGCAGTCTTAAGAGGAAAATACATTGCAATCCAGGCCTATCTCAAGAAACAAGAAAAATCCCAAATACAAAATCTAACAGCACACCTAAAGGAACTAGAAGCAGAACAACAAAGAAATCCAAAGCCAGCAGAAGAAGGGAAATAATAAAGATCAGAGCAGAAATAACCAATATAGAATTCAAAAAAACAGTAGAAAAGATCATTGAAACTAAGAGTTGGTTTTTTGAAAACACAAACAAAATTGATAACCCCCCTAGCCAGACTTCTCAAAAAGAAAAGAGAGAGGACCCAAATAGATAAAATCACGAATGAAAATGGATTTATCACAACCAATCCCTCATAAATGCAAGCAATTATCAGAGAATACTATGAAAAATTATATGTCAACAAACTGGACAGCCTGGAAGAAATGGACAAATTCCTAGACACCCACACACTACCAAAATTCAAACAGGAAGAAATAGAAAATTTGAACAGACCCACAACTAGTGAAGAAATTGAATCAGTTACCAAAAATCTCCCAACAAATGAGAGTCCTGGGCCAGACGGCTTCCCAGGGGAATTCTACCAGACATTTAAAGCAGAGTTAATACCTATCCTTCTCAAGCTGTTCCAAAAAATAGAAACTGAAGGAAAACTTCCAAACTCATTCTATGAAGCCAGAATTACCTTGTTTCCCAAACCAGACAGGGACCCTACAAAAAAAGGAGAATTACAGTCCAATATCCCTGATGAACACAGATGCAAAAGTTCTCAACAAGATACTAGCAAATTGAACTCAACTGCATATAAAAAGAATTATGATCAAGTGGGATTCATTCCTGGGCTGCAGGGTTGGTTCAATATTTGCAAATCAATCAATGTGATACATCACATTAATAAAAGAAAGGATATGAACCATATGATCCTGTCAATAGATGCAGAAAAAGCATTTGACAAAATACAGCATCCTTTCTTAATAAAAACCATCAAGAAAGTTGGGATAGAAGGAATAGACTCAAACATCATAAAAGCCATATATGAAAAGCCTATATCATACTCAATGGGGAAAAACTGAGAGCTTGCCCCTTGAGATCAGGAACACGACAGGGATGTCCACTCTCACTGCTGTTGTTTAACATAGTGTTGGAAGTCCTAGCATCAGCAATCTGACAACAAAATGAAATAAAAGGCATCAAAATTGGCAAAGAAGAAGTCAAACTTTCACTTTTCTCAGACGACATGATGTTCTACAGAGAAAACCCGAAAGACTCCACCAAAAGACTGCTAGAACTGATACATGAATTCAGCAAAGTTACAGGGTACAAAATGAATGTACAGAAATCAGTCGCATTTCTATACACCAATAATGAGGCAACAGAAAGAGAACTCAAGAAATCGATCCCATTTACAGTTGCCCCAAGAACCATAAAATACCTAGGCAAAAACCTAACCAAAGATGTAAAAGATCTGTGCTGAAAACTATAGAAAACTTATGAAGGAAATTGAAGAACACACAAAAAAAATGGAAAAACATTCCATGCTCAAGGATTGGAAGAATATTGTTAAAATGTCAATACTACCCAAAACAATCTACATTTTCAGTGCAATCCCAATCAAAATTGCACTGGCATTCTTCTCAGAGCTAGAACAAACAATCCTAAAATTTGTATGGAACCACAAAAGACCCCAAATAGCCAAAGTAATATTGAAGAAAACCAGAGCGGGAGGCATCACTATCCCAGACTTTAGCCTCTACTACAAAGCTGTAATCATAAAGGCAAAACAGATACATAGACCAATGGAACAGAATAGAGAACCCAGAATTGGACCCACAAATGTATGGTCAACTAATCTTTGACAAAGCAGAAAAGAATATCCAATGGAATAAAGACAGTCTTTTCAGCAAATGGTGCTGGGAGAACTGTACAGCAACATGCAGAAGATTGAAACTAGACCACTTTGTCACACCATTCGCAAAAATAAACTCAAAATGGATTAAAGACCTAAATGTGAGACACAAAACCATCAAAACCCTAGAGGAGAAAGAAAGCAACAACCCCTTTGACTTCAGCAATAGCAATTTCTTGCTCGACACATCTCCAAAAGCAAGGGAATTAAAAACAAAAATGAACTATTGGGACTTCATGAAGATAAAAAGCTTCTGCACTGCAAAGGAAGCAATCAACAAAACCAAAAGGCAACTGATGAAATGGGAAAAGATATTTGCAAATGACATATTGGATAAAGGGTTAGTATCTAAAATCTATAAAGAACTTACCAAACCCAATACCTGAAAAACAAATAATCCAGTGAAGAAATGGGCAGAAGACACGAATAGATACTTTTCCAAAGAAGACATCCAAATGGCCAACAGACACATGAAAAGATGCTCAATGTCACTCATCTTCAGGAAAACACAAATCAAAACCACACTGAGATATCACCTCACACCGGTCAGAGTGGCTAAAATGAGCAACTCAGGAAACTACAGATGCTGGCGAGGATGTGAAGAAACGGGAACCCTCTTGCACTGTTGGAATGCAAATTGGTGCAGCTGCTCTGAAAAACAGTGTGGAGCTTCCTCAAAAAATTAAAAATAGAACTACCCTACAACCCAGCAATAGCACTGCTAGGAATTTATCCAAGGGATACAGGAGTGCTGATTCATAGGGGCACATGTACCCCAATGTTTATAGCAGTACTTTCAACAATAACCAAATTATGGAAAGAGCCTAAATGCGCGTCAACTGATGAATGGATAAAGAAGTTGTGGTTTATATATACAAAAGAACACTACTTCGCAATGAGAAAAAATGAAATCATGCCATTTGCAGCAACATGGATGGAACTGGAAGGTATTATGCTGAGTGAAACAAGCCAGTCATAGAAGGACAGATATCATATGTTTTCACTCATATGTGCATTTTGAGAAACTTAACAGAAGACCATGGGGGAAGGGAAAGGGAAAAAATAGTTACAAACAGAAGGAGAGAGGCAAACCATAAGAGACTCTTAAATACAGAGAACAAACTGAGGGTGGATGGGGGGGTGGGGGAGAGGGGAAAATGTGTGACGGGCATTGAGGAGGGCACTTGTTGGGATGAACCCTGGGTGTTGTATGTAAGTGATGAACCACGGGAATCTACCCCCAAAACCAAGAGCACACTTTACACACTGTATATTAGCCAATCTGACAATAAATTATATTAAAAAATAAATAAATAAAAATAATATCCCCTGACCAAATTGTCTTCTTTTTGTTCACACTTTGTTTGGAAAAATTAAAAGGAAATTATTTCAATTTTTATATCAAATGAGGCTTATACATTAAGAAGAGACATAGAGAAGCATTTTCTCAACGCTCACCCCATCTTGGAGTGTGGGATTATTAGATTTTAGGTCACAAGTCAAAATTTTAATTTTAAAGGGTTTTTTTTGTTGTTGTTGTTGCTGTTGTTAGTTGACCCAGTTAATTCCCTTTATTCCTGAGATACTTTGAGCAATTATCCATAAAAATATACTGGCTGGAGTTTTTATTGTTGTTTCTTTTTTAATGTTTATTTATTTTTGAGAAAGAGAGAGAGACAGAGTGTGGGCAGGGGAGGAGCAGAGAGGGAGAGGGAGACACAGAAGCCAAAGCAGGTTCCAGGCTCTGAACTGTCAGCACGGAGCCTGACACGGGACTCAAACTCATGGACCGTGAGATCATGACCTGAACCAAAGTCGGAAGCTCAACCAACTAAGCCACCCAGGTGCCGCTATTGCTGGTTTTTTAAAAAGGACTGTTATTGATGTAATTAAAGTAATTGCAATTCATTTGCTGTAGTTCACATTTCAGCTCTACATCTGTTCTCAGAAAGAAGCTTGAAAAGATGTGTGGGGCTGTATTGACTACTTGCACTCAGATAATGTTTTAGTAGCTGTATTTATGATGTCAAAACAGATAAAAGAAAAGCAAAACATTTGTTATATCAGTCAAGTTTTTGTTCTCAAGTATTGTAAACAACTGATCTGCATTATTATCACACAATATAGTAGGTTTTACTTTGATTTTTCTCTCTGTTCTAACAGAAATGACAAGTTTTCCAGAATTCAAAGGTTAATTTTGTACCAATAAAGAAACAGCAAGGATAAATAAAAATCTTCACTGTGAAGAGCTTCATAAAGTTGGATCAATTAAGTTAGGTTTCACTTAATGTTGAATTTGAATTTAGAATCAACACTATGAAGGAGATTCTAGTAAAAGCTTAAACCCTCTAGAAGATTTTTTACATTTATTTATTTTTGAAAAACAGAGTGAGACAAAATGTGAGCGGGAGAGGGGCCGAGAGAGAAGGAGACACAGAATTTGAAGCAGGCTCCAGGCTCTGAGCAAACGGTCAGCACAGAGCCTGATGTGGGGCCCGAACCCACAAACTGTGAGATCATGACCTGAGCTGAAGTCGGACGCTCGACCGACTGAGCCACCCAGGCACCCCTAGAAGATTTTTATTTTAAATCCCTTCTCATGGTTTGGCCCACATGCAGAAGACTGTTAATCTGCAGAGGGGCACATATTCACAAATGGACTGTTCAGTGTTGCAAACCAATACATTCAAGGCCAATCAAATCCTTTTGGCAAATGAACATATTTTCACATATGGACCCCAAGTGATAGAACGCACGTAAATACCTCTCCAATGTTTTTTTGTTTTGTTTTGTTTTTAAGTAATCTCTACACCCAACATGAGGCTCCAATGTGAAAATTCACAACCCTGAGATCAAGAGTCTCAGGCTCCACCAACTGAGCCAGCTAGGTGCCCCCCCCTTTTCTATGTTTTTGAAAGGTAGAGAGGCTTTTTTTCCTGAGATGAGTAACACTGAGGATTGTGTATATGTTTACTTCTGCCCTGTTTTCCAATAGCTCAGTTGAATTCTTTTTTTCTGATTACTACAGAAATGAAAAAGAAAATTAGATAAGTAGACACATTTCTGTCCTTGGAAAATACTACTTATTATAATCTTAACTCTTAATAGCGAAAAGGAAATTCAAATGCTTTTAAGTCATCAAGGGCCATGCAAGAAAATAGCAAAATTCTTTGCTTAGAGTGGCTGAAAATTAAGTGCAAACCCATAACTGTCCCATTCCCACCTTACCCTCTCTCCATGTTTTGCTAGTAAAGAAAACAAATTAGAGACTCTTTCTTAAAAGCCAGAGGGAAAAACTAAAGACAGTTTCAGAGAGCAGATACACCCCCAAATACACAGTAAGAAAATGTCTAAATCAAACAGTCCCAGGAACATGATGTAGTGTGTATACCACTGTTTGCCTATGTAAATTTTTCTTATCGCTTTCCTATTTAAAACATGGAGTGGGCAGAATGTTTTAATCCAGAGTTTTTGCTGTTGTAACCTAGGAACAATAATTTGAGGCTTCTAAGTAGGTAAGTGTCACCATGGAGACAAAAAGAAATCTCTCTGAGATATCCTTCTGCCTGGAGCTTATCACTAAAAAAAGGATGTGAAGCTCAAAGTATATTCAGATCAACCCAGGGACTGAAGCTTTGGTCTGTACTAGCCCTAAAAATGAATTTTTAAATGTCCAGATACATTATTAGTTGGCATATAACCTCCATGGGCTAAAACCTCTAGGGGGAACGATTTGCACATAATCATCAAAATTACAATTACACATACTCTTTGACCCAGCACGTCTTCTGGGAAGCATTTATCCTACAGATATACAGAATTTACTCTGCAGGTATATATAGCATATACATATATACTAACTAATGAATACATGAGGTTATGTGTTGTAACATTATTTGCAATAGAAAATGTCTGGAAACAACCTAAATTTCTATTCATAGGACACTGATTAAAGTGTGGAATACTCAGCAGCCATATTGATATGTCATGATATATAAAATATACACTGTGAAGCAAAACAGAACAAATGTAGTAATGAGCAAAGTATGTAGTATGCTACTATTTGTGTAAAAAAGTGGGATTATATTCATATTTATTTGTTCGTATGTGCATAATGTATCTTTGGACGGATTCACCAGAAAGCACTAACACTAGTTGTCTCATGAGAAATGGACCTGGGTACTGGATGGTGGGGGGGGGGGGGGCGGGGAGTGTTTTCACTGTGTAGTTTTTAGTACATTTTGAATTTTGAACCATATAAATGTACTATTTAAAAACCAAATATATAGTTTAATATCACAGTTATATATATATATATATACATATATATGTATGTGTGTGTGTATATATATGTGTGTATATATATATACATATATATGTATGTGTGTGTGTATATATATGTGTGTATATATATATATATATATATACACGCACAGAACTATTCACTGACCCACAAAAGTTTCATTGGTTGTACTCACATTTAGTAATGTCTTATCATCTCTGTCTTTTACCTTGTATAAAAAGATTTTCTAACATGGAAAAAGAGTGTTCTGGAAAACGTATTGAAATGGTAATAGCTAATTAAACATAGGCTATGTGCCAGGCAGTATACTCAACTCTTCACATGTGTTTTCTCAGTCAATTTTTTTTCCTTGTCCACCACCTCTCCCAAATTTCTCGCTTAATATTCACAACTCCACGAGACAGCTACTATTCTTACCTTCATGTTACAGAGGAGGACATTGATGTAACACAGCAAGGCTCCACACCAAGTCTTACTGACTCAAAGGTTTGAGTTTAATCACTCTGCCATACTGTTCGTCTTTTCTTCTTTCAGTATACTAGAATTTTTCAAAGATCTTTGGCTATACATCAGCTCGCTAAAATAGATAAGTTAAAAAAAAAAGTATAGGCATTATTTGGCAACAGGTTAACTCATCTGATCAGTAAAAAAACGTTCCAGAATAGAGGCCAGATATGTTGGCTACACTCTTACAAGCAAATGCAGCGTACTCTTGAAGCCATCTGGTCCGAATCCTAACTCATTAAATATCATTTGTGATTGAATAGGAACCTTGACAAGAGTAGAATTAACTGTCAAAAACAAAACAGACAGAAACAAGCAAACAAAACAAATTCTTCCTTGGTGGCTTAATATCAAGAGCCAGATGTGAAAACATCAGTTACCTTTGGGCTTGTGCAAATTTAAAATTTCTTGGTTGACTTGGACTTCAGTCTTTTGTAGCTCAAGTTTCACTTAGCATTGGCAGTATCCAACTTTGGTTTGCAAAGGATAAAGGTATTTGAAAGGATCATAAGCCTTTAAATGTTTTATGCCAAACAATGATGATTACTTAAATATAAACACATCAGTAACTTCTGGATTATTTGCAACTTCACATGCAATTTTAAGGAGAAAATATAAAATGCCTGGAAGAATAGATTTAGGCCTTGGTCAAATATAAAATTTAGGAAATAGACTTCTTTGGGTAGGTTTGTGGGATTTCATCCATCAAAAGATTACCCACATCTAGTGTGTACATCAAGAGACTAAAGTTTAAAAGATCATTACTTTGTCCCATTAGAAGAAAAATACTCAGCAATATTTATATAAATAATAATGCTGTCTTATATTAAAAGTGCTTTATAGTTTACAAAAAGACAAAGCTTTTTTATATTTTATAAAATTAATAACTGAATTTAAAAGATGATTGCAATTGTATTTCAAGCATTTAGATGATTTTAATATCTTTTAATTTTAATTTTTAAACAAATTTTAAATGTTTTCATTTTTTAAGTAATCTCCACACCCAACATGGGGCTCAAACTCACAACCCCGAGTTCAATAGTTGCATGCTCTACTGACTGAGCCAGCCATGAGCCTCAATATCTTTCAATTTTTACAACTCCTTACTTCCCCAAGAGTTTGAGGTAGTTTATAATGAAATATACATCTTGTTTCCATCAAAGTCCAGGCAAGAAAACAGAAACTACTCAAGGTCTTTCACAAGAGGGGATCTAATTCAGAGAACTAAATGGTTCACAAACAAGTGACAGAAACTGAGAAGGTAAGCATAGGGCATTGAGGCAACACAGGGACTAGCAACAGAGGATGCTCCCACTGCCCCAGGAGCAGGAAGACAACCAGAAGAGGCAAATTTACTATAAAGTCCAGGACACAGGCTAGCATCGGGCACCTGTTCACATGGAGCAGGGACAGGATGGCCTGCCTGGCAGAAACTGACACCAAGAATGTGACACAACCACTTCCACAGGTTCTGCCTGAGCTGCATTATGAATAATACCTTCTCTCCTCCTTGATGCCAATCTTCTGCCAGTGCCTTTCATTGGCTGAACCTACCTGGAAGCCAGGGGAAGAGTAACTGGGAGATTGAATTCCCTCTGTTACAGATTAGAGCACAGGAAGGGCAGGCAGACGGTGGATTTGAGGTCAGGCCTGCTTGCAACCATTCCTACCCTTAGAGCAACTTTGTGATTCTGCCTAACATGAGGCAACTATCCGTCCTGCAAACCAAGATACTGACATCTTCCTCCCAGCAAGGGGGCAGGGGAGGGGGGATGCAAACCCTATCAGCCACTGTGTCCATCTCAAGGTTTTCCAGATGATAAGCAATCGTCCCTGGATGTGGCTCCTCACCCTGGTCTTGGTCATCTATGAACTCAATTGTAAAGTTAAGCACTACTGGTGTTCTTTCAACATAGTAGGAATGATAAAGGGAAAAATCTGAAACAGAAAGAACCATTCGGTAGATACACACACACACACACACACACACACACACACGCATGCACGCACATGTGTGCGTGTGTATTTTTTTTAAAAAGAACCTATCTCAGGATCTATTTACACTCTTTAGAATTATTGTGTTCCTCAAGGAGTTTTGCTTATGTGTATTATATCTATTGATATTTACCATGTTAAAATTTAAACTTGAGAAATTAAAAAAAAGAGCATAGCTGCCATGTTACTTATTTCTGTAACTATTGCAAGGGTGAGGGTGATAATTATTACTTCCTTTACCTCCCATTCTAGAATCCTTTTGTCTTCATCTAGCACCATGATTTGTTGTGATTTTTTTTTACCTGACTAGGTGACTACAAACTTTATTCTGAAACACCTGAGTCCATAATAATCCAGCTTTAAAATTTTTTTTTCTTGTTTTAGTAATCACCATACCCTGCATGGGGCTCAAACTCATGACCCCAAGATCATGAGTGTCAAACTTTTCTGACTTTAGCCAGGTGCCCTAGTCCAGCTTTTGTTGGGTTATTTTTTTATTAGCACAGAGTTGTCTTCTCCTGGATCAGACTTTGTAATTCTCCTCCTGGGGCAAGCTGGCATCTGACTCCAGTTATGGGCCTAGAAGCAGTGATAGATAATACATAGGAGAGATTGGTAATCAAGCCATGCAAGATGGCTCTTCCTCCCTCCAGCAGACCTGGGATACCCTGTCACTGGAAAAGTCTTGAGACCAAGGTCCTGGGTCCTACTGAGCCTTGAATCTGAATTGCAGAACTGCAGCCAGATGCTGGACTTGCTTTCCATCTTAGACTGGACAATGCGTACCTCTCAGGCCCAGGCTGTTCTCACAAATGGCCTCCTCTGCCTACTTTGAGTACACCTTATCTGCACTCTGGGGTTCACACTGGGTCATTTCTAATCACCTCTAGTGACACCTACAGTCAATGGATCAGCCTCACTGCCCCAGTGGTTGAAACAGAGCATTGACAGAGAAGGTATGAACTATAGAGGTCAAATTTGTGGCTAAGAATCAGTGGGGGTGGCACTGAGAGGTGAAGGTTAACTTGAATAGGATTGACCCCCCTTTCAGGATGCTCTTCCAGAAAAAGAGTTGGCTTTCTGCAAAGTTCCATGGAAACTGATTACAGCTCAGTGCATAAAGCCACTGGCCAATACAATTGTTGGACCAATGCTCCTTCACCTTGACTGTAGCAGGGAAGGGAATCCTGCTCCCCCAAAGGTGAATGTTACCATCCTGTCATGCAACAGCTTAGCACATCAAATAGCTTCAAGAACTTCACTTCCTATTTCATATCAGGAGATGAGGGGGCAGTTCTGAACTCATAGGATAGAGCTAGAATCAAGTTCCTGCCCTGTCACATTGCTATTGTGTCCCAGCTGTGACCACACCTAGTGGTGTGCTTGGAGGAGCTCATGTTACTCTCATACATGCAGATTAAAAGCCTCATAGCTCAAGGGCTGGGGTCCTCTGTACGGACTGATTCATGCAGATGTCTTTGCACTGCTCCCAGAGTGCATGGGCAATGGGACTTCTGTTTCCATGAGTCTTCTAATATAAATGCAGCTACATGTATGCGCTGCATGGTCATTTTGCCTTGTTTGCTCAATACCCAACTTGAGGCCTCTGTTCTGACTTACATATCATTTGGTTATAGTTATTTCTCAAGTATTTTTTTTTTCAGATTGAATACAGGGGTTATATATTCCTTGAATTTCTAATTATAACTTTCCTTCCTAGTTGGCCAAGTCATTTTCTGTTTTTTTTTTAATGTATGCAAAATATCATAGAGTTTCAGTTCTTGTTATAATAATGTATAGATGTTACCCTACTAATCTCTAGCTTCTAACATTACAGATTTGAAGTCAGACGGCAGTCTGTCTTTCTCTGTAAGTGAATTTTGTTTCCTGACTGAAAGCTTTTATGATTTCTCAATCTCCTTGGAGTCTCAAGTTTACCAGAATATGCCTAGGAATGTATCTTTTCTTATTAAAACCATCTGGAATTCAGTGAGCCTTTTTAGCCTGCATATCTTTCTGCTATGTTTAATTATTCCTTTTTAAATTATTTCTTTTTATTCCTCTATGGCATGACTGTTATTCATATGTTGGGTCTTCTGGACCTATCCTTCAAATCTCTTATCATTTCCCTAATGATTTCCATCTCTCTGTATTTTTATTCTAAGATCACTTGATTTTCAGGCCAGAAATTTCAGCCTCAACTTTAAACAGGTTTTCTTTCTTGTTGTTGTTGTTGTTGTTGTTGTTTTAAACTTATTTATTTATTTTGAGAACAGAGAGAGAGCACATGAGCAGGGAAGGGGCAGAGAGAGAGGGAGAGAGAGAACCTCAAGCAGGCTCTGCACTATGGGCACAGAGCCTGATGCGGGGCTCCATCTCACAAACCATGAGGTCATGACCTGAGCTGAGATTAAGAGTCAGTCGCTTAACCAGCTAAGCCACCCAGGTGCTCCTAAACATCTTTTCTTTGAATTAGTATACTAAATACCTAGTCCATTTATGCTGTTCACAGAACTTTTTTGAAGTTTCCATTATATTTTTAATTCTCTTCCTGGGGCTGCCTTTTAATAAGGAAATGTTCTGAGTATTCTTTTTATTCATCCTCCCACTGGCTGCTAGACCCAGAATACTAACCTTCCTCTCAGGGGGTTATCTATCTTTGAGAACCATGTTTTCCACAGGAACTATGGATTTCAGATGCTAAGATTGGTATTTTCTAGCACAGGTCCTCAGGCTCTCATCTGGCTCAGAAGAGAAAGAGAGACCAGCAGCAGCTCCCTCCCAACCATTATTGGTCCCATTTCTTCACCGCTTCCTATATCCATGCCCTTGTAACTCTGAAGCACCTTCCCATTATGAATGGGACTTTCTGCCTCAGGACTTTAAATGTTTGTTTGTTTTTGAGAGAGAGCGCACGCGCATGAGTGAGTGGGCATGAGCAGGGGAGGGGCAGAGAAAGAGGGAGACAGAGAATCCAAAGCAGGCTCCATGATGTCAGTGCAGAGCTCAATGTGGGGCTTGAACTCCCGAACCGTGAGATCATGGCCTAAACTGAAACCAAGAGTCGGACACTTAACCAACTGAGCCACCCAGGCACCCCTCTGCCTCAGGACTTTATACTGGCCTTGGCCATGTGACTTGATTTGACCAATGGGATGTTTTCAAACAGAGGCTTGAAAAAGTATGTGCACAATTCTAGTCACTGTCTGGTTTCTTTGCCTTTATCCATGGGAACATTGTGGGGCTAACCTGTGGAAGGGTAGGACATATGGAGCAGAGGTGTGTCCTCCATTTGCCCCTCCAGTGACTTCGTATCTCATTTTGGGTGTCCAGAAAGTCTGAAACATAAACCAAATGCTATCAAGGACACCTCCAATCTGTAAACAATAAAATAATAGAAACAGTTATTTATGTTTCCAGGTTTCACTGGCATTTTTGTAGAACAAAAGCCAAACTCCTTACAATGATCTACAGAAGGCCGTACATGAGCTCCTCTCCCTCCACCTCTCAGATCTCCTCTTTGCCTTCCTGTTCATTCTGTTCCACATACACTGGCTTCCTAACTGTTCTTCCTCAAACACATTCTCTTGCTATAGGGCCTTTGCATGTACCTGGAATGTCCTTCAGCTTTACCCAGATATCCATTTGAATGGCTTGCTCCCTCAGTTCCTTCATATCTCCTCGAAGGTCATCTTCCCTCATGACCCAGCTTACTCCTCTCCAACACTGTCTGTTCTCCTTTTCTGTTGTGTTTTTCTCTACAGCACTTATCACAATCTAACATACTCCATAGTTTACTTTCTTATTTTGTTTTTTCCCTTCCTCACTAGATTGTAAGTTCTGGTGTAGCAGAGATTTTTGTCTGTTTTGTTCACTGCTGTATCTCTAATACCCAGATAGTACTTAGTAAATACTTACTGAATTGAATAAAGCAATCAATATTTTAAAACATTACCTTTGACATAGAGCCAAGTGCTTATTTTAGTTATTGTAATAGTATAAGCATTCTGTTAATCTAAGTTATATCATGGCTTTTAAGTTCAAGTGAAATCTAATGGGGGCTCAAGAGAGATCATGGTTGGGGCGCCTGGGTGGCTCAGTCGGTTAAGCGTCTGACTTCAGCTCAGGTCACGATCTCGCGGTCCGCGAGTTCGAGCCCGGCGTCGGGCTCTGGGCTGATGGCTCGGAGCCTGGAGCCTGCTTCCGATTCTGTGTCTCCCTCTCTCTCTGCCCCTCCCCCGTTCATGCTGTGTCTCTCTCTGTCTCAAAAATAAATAAACGTTAAAAAAAAAAAAAAAGAGATCATGGTTTGTTTGTTTGTTTGTTTATTAAGCTCTATTCCCAACATGGGGCTTGAACTCACGACCCTCAGACTAAAGAATCATATGCTCCACTGACTGAGCCAGCCAGGCACCACAGAGAGAGTGGTTTTAAGTACAATTTATTTAATCTGTTAAATGCTTATTATAATTTCACTCAAAGTAGCTTCTCATAGTGGTAGATCTGATGTGAATTTTTAATAAATTTGAATATTCAAATAGTTTTTTTCTTTGAAATAAAGGGGCTAATTATATCTCAACAAAAGCCTTAAAAATTCTTAAACACAATGTACTTCAAATAGGGGATGAATTCAACTCCTTCATCAAGTCACAAATTGTTTACACACGCATACATTTTTTCCTAGTTAAGGGTGAGATATGCTTATTTATGATAGGATGTTTGTAAAATACCCAAACAAAAATAAATCAAACAAGAATCCCTCTTTTTCCATTTAATTCTGCATTTTTTTAAGTGTTCTTCATAAATATGATTAAATTGCAACACATCCATCCATATGGATTGTCTATAATTTATCTATTCCCTTGTCCTAGGATTGTAAGTTGTTTCCTATTTTTCTCTATTATAAATCAGGCTTTGATGATCATCCTTGTATATCATTCTTTGAATGTATCTCTGGCATATATATTTTGGATGGAGTCTTGGATATAGAACTAATATAATAAATTAAAGGATATGAACATTTTAGAATTTCTTGTTACCTGTTGTCACATTATTTTCCAGAAACAGTGCATCAATTTTTTACTTCTATCAACAGTGTATTAATGCCTCTCATACCAGCATTGAATTTTTTTATTGTAGTAAAATATACATGCCATAAAATTTATCATTTTATCCATTTTAAAGTGTACAATTCTGTGGCATTAAATATATTTATGCACATTATTGTGCAGCCATCACCATCATCTATTTCCAGAACTTTTCCATCTTCCCAAACTAAAACTCTACTCATATTGCTAACTCCCTCTTTCCCTTCTCTGAAACTGCTGGCAACCCCCATTCTACTGTTATGAATTTAATGACTCCAGGTACCTCATACAAATGGGATAATACAAGATTTGTCCTTTTGTAACTGGTTCATTTCACTTAGCGTAATGTCTTCAAAGTTCATCTGTGTTGTGGCATGTGTCAAAATTTTCTTCTTTTTCAAACAGAATAATATTCTGTTGCAAGTATCCACCATATGCGGTTTACCCATTCATCTGTCATTGGACACTTGGGTAGCTTCCACATTTTGGTTGACCATTATTGAATGAAAAACAAAATTTTTCCAATGTATCTTTTAATTTTTTAATGTTTTATTTATTTTTAAAAGAGAGAGAGAGAAAGAGACAGAGTATGAGCAGGGGAGGGGCAGAGAGCGAGGGAGACACAGAATCCAAAACAGGCTCCAGGCTCTGAGCCAGCAGCACAGAGCCCAATGCGGGGCTCGAATTCATCAATGGTGAGATCATTACCTGAGCCCAAATAGGACGCTCAACCAATTGAGCCACTCAGGCATCCCGCCAATGTATCTTTAACTATATTTATTCAATTTATTATAATGCTGAACACACATAAACACAGACAGACACATTTTTTTGTTCCTGATTAGTTATTTGTATTTTTATTTTGCTTACACTGGATTTTTGGGCAAAAGCTTCATTGACTTCAGTAGGTACTATATGGAATCAATACAGGAATATATTAAGCTAGGAACATCTCATTTATGTTTGTATCCAAAGTGAAAAGTTTTAATAGTTTTTGTTTTTTGGTTTTTGGTTTCTTTTGCAATTTGCCTCAGCTTCCTTTAGATGGCATTAGATCCTTGGGCATGTGTTGTGGAGATTCTTGGATATTGCATGTGTCTGTGTATGTTTTGACAGCTTGATGGATTTAAAGTCTTATCCAAATGTTATTTGGGGCCTAGAATGCAGGATAAATCAATATAGAAGCTGGACATCTTGAGACCTCTTTCAGTATGCAGGCTATATTCTGATTAAGTTCTATCTTCCTACTTTTTCCTACAGCAAATATTCACCAGGTCTTTGCCTGGGATTAGATCGTTTTAGAACAAAAATCTTAAAAATGTTTTGAAGTTCACTGTGAGGTCCTAAGCAAAATAGAGACTATCTTCTCTCCCACACATGGTAAAAGTTTGGATTGAAATGAGGTTCTTTCATGAGTATAAGGAATCCATTACACTCATTTTTCTGTATCAACACTTCAGACATTAGAATTTAAGGTTCTGCTTGGCATAATGGAAGCTTAAACCAAATACCTAGCAATGAAGGATGTGGGAAATTGCCATCTTCACGATTCTGATATTTGGATTTTGGCGTGAAGCAATGATGTCTGTATTCTTATTTTTTTGCTACTGCACTCAGAGTTCACATTGCAGAAAGCTACTTTTTTTTTTTTTTTTTTTTTTTTTTTTTTAATTCTCAAGCTGCTTTGACCTCTTTAAAAGATGCTTTACTCTCAGGAAAAGGAAACCTGACTCTAGTCCATTTCACTTTGTTGTCGTGGGTTTGACTAGTGCTTGGGAGGTCAAGGGATCTTCCCAGGGTCTCAGTGTTGGTGACTTGGCGGCTAGCCTTCCCTACTGTGCACTGGAATCAGCTGGCTCCAAGATTTTGTTCTGTCTAGCCACTAGACCACATTGTCTTCCAAATGAAACCAAAGTGCTGCTGAAAGCCGGAAGGAAGCTCTTCAACTCACTTGATTATTTGCACAAAGACTTCTTTTAAGGCAAGGATGGGAACAATAAGGATAGCTTTTTCCATAAGGGAGTGATTTGGATCATCTCTACCTTTCTTTTGGGGGGGTGTCATCTCTACCTTTTGAAACATTCGCTTTTTCTTCAGTAAATTATTGCTGGAGATACTGTACCTGTTTGTATAGATATTACATATATATTATATATGTAATAACAGTTTGAACCCTTTTAATTTTTTTTAATGTTTATTCATTTTTGAGAGACAGAGACAGAATGCAAGTGGGGGAGGGGCAGAAAGAGAGGGAGACATAGAATCCTTAGCAGTCTCCAGGCTCCCAGCTGTCAGCACAGAGCCTGATGCAGGGCTCAGACTCATGAACCATGAGATCATGACCTGAGCTGAAGTCAGATGCTTAACCGACTGAGCCACCCAGGTGCCCCAACACTTTGAACCCTTTTAAAGAAAAAAAAAACCACTTCACATCCTATATAGGGTGAAGAGCTAACAGATCTTAAAAACTTGTTACGTGCCAGTGACTTACATTTATTATCTCAAATAATATTTACAATAATCCACAATAATTTCATAATAAACACAATTTTCTCCATTTTATTGGTACAGAACAAGATGTTCAGAGAAATAAAAAAAAACTTGCTCAAGTTTATACTAGTAAATGACAGAACCAAGATCATGGTCCATTCCCATTGAATATAGGTAGAAATTGGAACAATTTATTTGAGTTTGAGACATATTTGATGACCTATCCCAAAATGACATCTTTTGAATCTTTGTAATATTCCATACCTTTTCTTTCCTTAGTAGTCTCAGATTACAATCCATGTATTTTAGATGTATTTCACATTTTTTTTCTTCTTACAACATTTGATAATTTTTCCACTAACTTTGTAATTAGTCTTTGGAGGAGTTCAAGGGATCAAGGAAAAAGATGACCAAGTGAGGCAGTAACACACAGGGTTTATTGGGGGGGGGGGTCACTAGAACAGGATTGCATTAGAGTAGAAGGCTCTCCCAACAGGAGACCATTCAGAGGCTTCCCACAGGGGTCCACCACCCTGAGGGAGAGGGAGGGAAAGGAACTCCCATGAGAGAGAGGGATCAGAAAGACCCTTGCACGGAGTTTCTGGGTGAGAGACTATAGCAGGATTCTTGCACAGAGAGACAGGACACCAAGGCTTTCTTTCCAGGAAGTGGCTTTATTCATTGTGCTGACAAGAACTCAGTGGGTTCATATCTGAAAAACAGAGCCTGGAGCACAGCAGGGTGTAGCCTTTTATGCAATTTGCCCTTCTTTGTCTCCCATATATGGTGACATATAGTCTGGACACAGTCCAAGTTACAGAATCAGAGCTATGCATACCTGTATAGGAGCTGATTGGGCCACATTGTCTTCCTTTGTTCTGAGGAGGCTTCATTCCTTAGGGTGGGGCTCTACCACATTCCCCTCTTTGATGCTCGGACCCCCTATTTTGAGTCAGAGAGCATCATCTTGGTTTAGGGGTTTATATTTCCATAACATTATCACATGCATGGCCATTTTCCTTTTGACCATTACCTTAATAAGGCTAGAGACTGAGTATATAACAAGGGGAGCTAGGCAAGGTAGGATTAAGCAAGCTCCCAAAATCAAGAGGATAATACCCATTAGGGTTTTGAATCCCCCAAGGGTTGAAAACCATCCTCCAAATAACTCCCAGGGGTCCCAAACTTTCCAAGTCTGGAGTGGGACATGAGCGACCTTTCTCCTTCGATCTGTGATCTCCTCTATGACTTTTCCTTCATCACGTATCTGTAGGCAGCCGTTGCTTAGGTTAAACTTTCCAAAACTCCTCCCTCAGAAGCAAGAAAGTAATTTAAGGTCAAGTGATTTTGACAGATGGGCACTGTGCATTTTGGTTTGCTGCTTGGCTAGTAAGTTCAGAGCTCTGGCAGTTTCATTGGTTATAATTTCTACAACTGCTTGCAGTCTGAATATGCAGTTTAGCATGTAAATGGAAGTGTGGTAGTCCCAGGACCCATCCTCTGCCCAGGTGGCAGGGCCATAATACTGGAATATACGTTTGGGAGGCCATTCAGCATTCTTCCAGTTGTCAATTTGTAGGGCATGTGATTTCCTTTGAGTCTCCCTGTCCTCATACAATTGGACCCCCAAATGTTCCCCTCTGGCAAGTGGGAGCAGGAAGAAAGATGGACGAATAGTTCCCAGCACACATGACCCTGACCAGCCTGAGGGAAGTACTGTATAGGCTGTCCTTCCACATATCCAGTATAGTTCACCTGGGGCCCACAAGTCAATGGCTGCGTCAACACAGTCCCAGTTCTCTCAGAGATGAGAGAAGTTAGACAAGGGGTGGGGATCTGGCTCAAGGTGATGTGGGGACCCCCACCACTGGGTTTCCCAGGTGGTCAAGTTATAAAACATTTGCCCTAGGCATGTTAAGCTTCCAACAGAGATGGTGAACTTGCTTCCCCAAGGGGCAAGGCAGTTTTTTCCAATAAATGAGGTTTTGAGGAGCCAAACCCTGGTAGTAGAGCTGGGGTTCCATTACAAGGTTTGTGGGGATCTAATTCTCTGGCCTCCCATGGCCATTGATCCCCCATGTTGGTTCCCCTGCATATATAGCAAGAAGAGACCTTTAGAGTCTGGCTATAGTCTCTGCTAGGGCTAGAAACAGATTTTTCATTGTGACAGAGACAGGAGGCAGACCCTTCTCCATTTCTTCACAAAAGGAATGAAAGACCTGGTGGGTTGTGGCCTTGCGTGTGATGGTAACTCTCTTAAAATACAACACGGTTCCTGGGTCTGTGCCCCCCCAATAGATAACTATACTAATCTGGCAGTCCATTTTCCATTTTGAGTCTCATGGGTCAAGGATGGTGAAATTAACTGGGTTACAGGTTCCCGATTGGCAGTTTGACTCAGCCACACCCTTTTGGAGGAGTGCCGTTTTGTCTTTAGTCTGCCGGGTGGCCCATGTGACACAGCTCCAAAAAGGACAGAAGAACTCAGTTGTCTGGGGCCAGAAACCACACGTACCAGACCCCTCACACATGTATTTATCATTGAGTCGCTACTCTTGTTCCCATGTCTGACCTCCAGATGGCAAACCATATAGCAATGTGTCACCGAGGGCTGTACTTACATCAAAGAATATAGATACCGGCTGGTTTGGATTAGTAATTTGAGTTTTGTTAGTTAGTTGGCCTACACCAGCTGTCTTGGGTGACTCCGGACCTCTAGCCATTCCTCTGCTGGGGAGTACTGTGGGTCAAAGCAAGTGTATCGACTCTCCTGTTGGCAGATGGAATAGGTGGTCTTATTGTGTCTGCAGGTCCCCAGGATCTTTCCCTGGCATGAGAAGTGGGTATGGTATAGAAAAGTCCAAGCGACTTTCTGGCCTGACCTGGTTGTGCAAATACATGGGTCACATGATGAGGAATCTAGGTCTACAGAAGGGGTCCAGATTAGAAGCAACCAATACCAATGAAGCATCCTGTCCACAAAAGGAAGGTAAGTGCTAACAGAAACCTCTCACCACACTCCCAGCCAGCCGGGGTGGCCTCTGCCAATCTTATGGTGAAAAGTAGAGCAAGAATCAAAATAACAATGAGAAGCGGTGACAGTGCATCACAGTAATGAAACAGATATAGAAAATAAGGACAGTCTGTTCCACCAGACCATGGATTCTGCAAGCTTCGGCTGTGCACAGATTAGTCCGTTTCCAGAGTACCTAAAGCAGGGCTGCAGTCTCCCAGAATCTCTGGAGTTGCAGATTGCTTCTTCCATTTGGTCAGGTTGCACAGCGTTGATGGATCAGGAATGCATTCCGAGCTTCGAGATGCTGGCTTCATTCTGCTGTGGTGAATCCAGGGACCCACTCTGGCTACGTTTATTGCAGTAGGGGTGGACAAAATGACAGTGAACAGGCCCCTCCAGAGCGGTTTTGGGGGTTGGACATTATACTCCTTCACCCATACAGCGTCTCCTGGTTTAAAGGGGTGAGAATCTGTGGTCAGACTCACAGTTAATCGCTCCCTAACCCAGTGGTGTTAAGGTGGTTAGAGTAGAGCCAAGGACCTTCATCTGTTGCCTTAGGGTTAGATTGTCTATCTTATTTAGATCCTGCCTTATGCCCTTGATAATGGGGGGAGGGTGCCCATTAAGGACTTCATTAGTGAAGAACCCCATCTGCTTAGTGGGGCTCTACCTGATTCTTAACAAGGCAATTGGCAACACCTGGTCCCAGTATAGGTGGTCTCCTGACATAGTTTCCTTAATTGCAGCTTCAGGGTTCGGTTCATTCATTCCACCTTCCTGGAGCTCTAGGGTCAGTATGCCTGTGTGTAACTTCCAGTTGATCTTTAACTCCTTTGCCACCAGTTGCACCACCTCAGCCATGAACTCTGGCCTGTTATCTGATCCCATAGTGTTAGGGATCCCAAATCAAGGAAAGATTTCTTTTAGAAGAAGTCAGTTCACTTCACGTGCCTTTCTGTGCGAGAAAGGCACCCAGTCTGAGAAAGTGCACACAAAGACCAACAGATACTTACAGCCTCAGACCCTGGTAGCTCCGTGAAGTCCACCATCATACTTTCAAATGGAGCTCCCTGGACACTCTGCACCTCAGGGGCAACCTTGGGTCCCTGACGTGGGTTATTCTGGGCCCACGTTTCACATTGCTCACACACTGCTTGGGTTATGCTGGAGAGTCAAGGGATGTAGAAATGTCTGCTCAACGTAGTGTCAAGAGCTGTCAGGCCAATATGGGTTTCCTAATGGAACTGCTTGACAAAAGCTGGAACCAGGGCCTTAGGAACTGCTACTCATCCTTCTTCAAATTTCCACCATCCACCTGGGAGGTAGCTTCCATTTTCAGTCTTAAAGCAGGTACTCTCATGTTGTGAGTAATTAGGGTCCCATTCTGCCAATGGAATAGGAAACAGTGCAGCAGTTAAAGCTGCTGATTCCTCTGTTCCTTTGGAGGCTGCAAGCTTTGCCTCTGGATCTGCCTTACGGTTTCCCCATGCAGCCGTGGTGTCTCCCCTTTGATGTCCCTGACAACGCATGACTGCCATTCTTTTAGGGGCCCACGCAGCGTCTAAGAGTTCAAGGATTTCCTTACCAAACTTTATGTCTTTTCCTCCTGAGCTTATTAGTGCCCCCTACGGCTGGGTAATTCTCAGCAGGGTCCCAAGCAGAAAGAAAGAGGCCGTGTGGTCCAGGGCTGACCAGCATCACGGCCTCATGGCATCCCTGAAGATGATTTTGTGGGGCTAGCTGCTGTGGAGGACTCTGAAGAGGAAATCCCTCACCGGGAACACGTGACAACCTTCACTAAAAAACTCACTTGCTAAGCATTGCCTTGAGATCTTGTTGCAGCCTTGGGTCATGCAACTTCAGTGTTCTCTACTCTCAAAAATTCTGTGAAGGAGGGGCGCCTGGGTGGCTCAGGTCAGTTAAGCATCCGACTCTTGATATTGGTTCAGACCAGGATCTCACGAACCATGAGATTGAGCCCTGAGTCAGGCTTTACACTGACAGTGTGGACTCTACTTGGAATTCTCTCTCTCCCGCTCTCTCTGTCCCTCTCCAATTTGTGTGCGCACACACACACACACACACTCTCTCTCTCTCTCTCAAAATAAATAAATAAACATAATAATAATAATAATAATTCCAAGAAGGAAATGTCTTCTCAGATGAATCTCTAGGCTCTTGGCAGATTCTGGTTGCCATACCAGCTTGTCTATCTCCAGGGTGATGTGCCTAGTTTCTCTCTTTGACTCTGTAGGCACCTGCACAAACGGTCTCAATTTTAAGGCCCCATCTGACACTCCAAGATTTCCAGAAACGTCTTAGTTGCCATTCTATTATTACCTACTTACTGGATTGTTGGCTGGGATAGAAGAATCTACTTAGGAAGAACAAGAAGAAGGGGACTAGCATTTGTTGAATACGTGCTAAATGGTAGGTATGTTATATGATTATCACATTTGCTCTGCATGAAAACCCTAACAAGTAGGTAGCATTTTATCCCTTCTAATTATTGAGCAAACTAAAACCAGGAGGCTATACCTATCATCAAAGCAATGATTCAAATTCAGATCTGTTTGACTTTGAAATGTGGGTGTCAAAATTATTAGCACTTAAAAGTATATATTAATAAGCATTTATTTTTCCAAATAATTTTAAGATAGAAATAGAATTAAACCAATTAGAGACTGAGAAACATCTGAGAAAGGCAACAAAATTTATAGAATAATTCATTTTCCCACTTACAATATTGATTTTTTTTGCAATCTTAAGTCAGTCATTATTTTTAAGAAAACTTATAGATAACACAGGTAAAATATGAAAAAAAGGATGATTTGATAAAACACTTGTTGCACTACGTAGTTTCCTATTGGTGAGCATTTTGTTTAGTACAGTAATCTCAA
Organism: Panthera tigris; assembly: GCF_018350195.1. Classification (NCBI taxonomy): domain Eukaryota; kingdom Metazoa; phylum Chordata; class Mammalia; order Carnivora; family Felidae; genus Panthera; species Panthera tigris. The sequence goes on along the minus strand of NC_056663.1, from coordinate 81,418,356 downwards.
CAGTGCCTTTCACTTCCTTTATATAAAAAAAATCTATGTATTATGTTCACTGAAAACCATAAATTACAAAGCTGTATGTTTTGTCTCCATTTTCAAGGTGCTTCATTCAGATACAATTGACAAGTTTTATGTCAATTTTAATGTGTATTTTAACATGCACACTTTGATAAGTTTTGACATATCTCTATAAATATGAACTCACTACCACAATCAAGATAGTAAGAATACATGTCACCATCAAAAGTTTCCTTATGCACCTTGATGATCTTTCTTTTGCCTCTCCCTTTCACCCAAACAATCACGGATCTGCTTTCTGTCACTGTAGATTAGTTTACATTTTCTAGAGTTTTAATAAAATGGAAACATTTAGTTTACACTCTTTTTGTTTGGCTTCTCTCAGCATTATATTCATCCACGTTGTTGCTTTTATCAATAATTCATTCCTTTCTGTTATTGAACAGTATTTCATTGTGTGGATATAGTACAATGTGTTATTATCCATTCACCTGTTGATGGATGTTTGGATTGCTTCCCATTTTTGGATATTTTAAAAAAGCCTATGAATATCTGTGTACAAGTTTGTATGGACATATGCTTTCATTTCTTTTGGGTAAATACTCAAGAGTGGAATTACTGGATCCTAGGGCAGGTGCATGTTAACTCTTCAAGAAACTGTCAAACTGTTTTCCAAGGTAACTATACCATTTTATATTCTACCCGCAGTGTATGAGTGTTCCAGTCTTTGAGTCCTGGCCCATACTTGATATGGTCTTTTTTTTTCTTAAATTTGTTGAGTTTATTTATTTATTTTGAAAGAGAGAGAGAGAGAGCACAAGCAGAGAAGGCGCAGAGAGAAGGAGAGACAGAATCCCAAGCTGGCTGGCACCATTAACATAGAGCCCGATGCGGGGCTCGAACTCACAAACTGTGAGATCAAGAGTCAGATGCTTAACCGACTGAGCCACCCAGGCACCCAAGTCTTTAATTTTAGTAATTCAAATAGGAGCATGGTGGTATCTCATTGTGGTTTTGTTTGTTTTTTTTAATTGAAGTATAGTTGACATACAATTTTATATTAGTTTCAGGTTTACAACATAGCGATTTGATGTTTATATGCATCCTGTGACTTATTTATTTTATTACTGGACCTTTGTACCTCTTAATCCCCTTCACCTTTTTTTGCCCATCCCCCAACCCCTTCCCCCTGGTAACCACCAGTTTGTTCTCTATATTTACGAATCTATTTCTGTTTTCATTTGTTTGTTTGTTTTGTTTTTTATATTCCACATTTAAGTGAAATCATATGGCATTTCTCTTTCTCTGTCTAATTTGTTTCACTTAGCATTATACCCTATAGTTTCATCCATGTTGTTGCAATTATTGTGTTGTTTTTTTTTTTTTAAGTTTATTTATCCATTTTGAGAGAAAGAGCATGGGGCAGGGTGCAGAGAGGAGAGGGAAGAGAAAGAGGATCCCAAGCAGGCTCTGCACTGTCAGTTCAGAGGCCGATGCAAGGCTCGAACTCACAAACCCTGAGATCATGACCTGAGCCAAGATCAAAAGTAGGACACTAAGCTGACTGAGCCACCCAGGTGGCCTGCAATCACTGTGGTTTTAATTTCCATTTTTCTAATGGCTAATGCTGTTGAGCCTGTTTTCATGTGCTTATTTGCTATCTATATCTGTTCAAATCTTTTGCTCATTAAAAAAATGTGGTCCTTTTTAAAAAAAAAAAAAAAAAGTAGGGGCACTTGGGTGGCTCAGTTGGTTGAGCTTCCAAGCTTCAGCTCAGGTCATGATCTCACAGTGTGTGAGTTCGAGTCCTGAATCAGGCTCTGTGCTGACAGCTCAGTGCCTGGAACCTGCTTCAGATTCTGTGTCCCCCTCTCTCTCTGCCCCTTCCCCACTCTCTCTCCCTCTCTCTCTCAAAAATAAATAAAAAAATATTTAAAAAATTTTAATTAAAAAAATTTTTTAAAAAGTAAAAAGGAATAACATAAAATTGATTAATATATCCAAAAAAAAAAAAAAAAGATCTGGAGGGTCATTCTCTAAACCAATTTAGTGGACATCCATGGATATTAGAATTAAAGGGAAATTTAAATTTATAAGTTATGCATTTCTGAAATGTTTGAATTTTTGTTTTTGCAATGAGCATTCATTACTCCTCTTATCAGAAAAAAATATTTCTTTCTTTTTCTTACAAAACATTCAATCAATCTTTACAGATTTGATGATTTGGTGAAGAGGGTGAGACTCATTTTGGAATACTGGAAACTGAATTATATGTAGCAACTGCTACCTCCTCTCAGAGCACATTCTAAGGATGCTTCCTAAGAACAGAACATCTGGAGACATCTGGTGGAAGGAGGGCAGTGTTAGAGAGTGTTTTGCTAGGTCTTTGTTTTGCTGTGCACACATGTGGCAGGGAGGAGAGGGGGAAGGCTGAGCCAAGCATCTGCAAAGACAGGCAAGTTTGGGAGACAGATAAGAGGATGTGAAGGCTGCCTGTGGGGAAAAACTTTGGGAAAGATATGTCAAAGCAAGGGAATTTAGGGGAAATTCTTCTGTGGAAGAGGGATATAAACCTCTTCTCATCTGCCCAGGAAAACATCTTTAAGATCAACATTATTCATTGATATTTTTTGGAGCTCCCTGTGTGTTTTCTGGAGATCTCCAAGTTGGAATAGAGAGAGAGAGCAGGGGTGGGCCAAGGAGTCTTTAGGGTATTCAGGTTGCAGAAGCTATTATACTGGAAAGAAGAAGTGGTGAAAAAAGAGAGAAATATAGAGCAAATACAAACTTTAGTCTTAAATCACTTCAGTTTTTGTAATTTTAAAACTATTTTTTAAAGGCTTTTTTTTTTTTTAAGAGGAGTGTTAGGTTGACAACAAAAATTGAGAGGAGGTATGGAGATTTTCCACATATCTCCTATCTTCACACATGCATGATCTTATGAACATCACTCATCAGAATTACATATATATATATATATATATATATATATATATATATATATGTCAGAGAGAGAGAGAATAGATAGATGATAGATAGATAGATAGATAGTATATAGATATATAGATATATATAGATATATCTAGAGAGAGTATGTATATAGATAGATAGATAGGTAGATTATATCTATATCTATCCATCTATCTATCTATCTATCTATCTATAGAGAGAGGCTACACTGACTTGTCATTCTCATCCCAAATCATCCAAATTATGGAGTTGTACATTCTATGGGTTTGAACAAATGTATAATGAAATATATCTATCATTAAACTATCATACAGAGTATTTTCACTATCCTAAAAGTCCTCTCTGTTCTGCCTATTCATCTCTCCCTTCACCCACCCCTTGGCAACCCCTGAAAAATTTTATTGTCTCCATAGCTTTGCCTTTTCCAGAATCTCATAAAGTTAGAATCATGCAGTACGTAGCCTTTTCATATTGGCTTCTTTCACTTGGTAATATGCATTTAAGGTCCTCCAGGTTTTCTCATGACTTGATAGCTCATTTCTTTTTAGCACTGAATATTCCATTGTCTGGATATCAATAACTTATTTATTCATTCATCTACCAAAGGACTTAGTTGCTTCTAAGTTTTGGCAATTATGAATAAAGCTGCTACAAACATCCATGTGCAGGTTTTTGTGTGGATATAAAATCTCGGGGCGCCCGGGTGGCTCAGTCGGTTGAGCGGCCGCTTCAGCTCAGGTCATGATCTCACAGTCCGTGAGTTCGAGCCCCGCATCGGGCTCTGTGCTGACAGCTCGGAGCCTGGAGCCTGTTTCGGATTCTGTGTCTCCCTCTCTCTGACCCTGCCCCGTTCATGCTCTGTCTCTCTCTGTCTCAAAAATAAATAAATGTTAAAATTTTTAAAATCTCATTTCCTTTGGGTAAATACCAAGGAGTGTGATCACTGTATCCTACGGTAAGACTTATGTTTAGTTTTGTAAGAGGCAGCCAAACTGTCTTCCAAAATGGCTCTACCATTTTGCATTCCACCTGCAATGTATGAAAGTTTCTCTTGTTCCACATCCATGTCAGCATTTGGTATTGTCAGTGTTCTGAATTTTGGCTATTCTAGTAGGTGTGGAGAGGTATCTTGTTTTGATTTTCATTTCTCTGGTGACATGTGACATGGAGCATCTTGTCATATGCTTATTTTCCATCTGTTAATCTTCTTTGGTGAAGTGTTTGTAAAGGTCTTTGGCTCATTTTTTAATTGGGTTGTTTGTTTTCTTACTGTTAAGTTTTAAGAATTTTTGCATTTATTGGGTTAAATTTCCTTTATCAGGTGTCTTGAAAATACTTTTTCTCACTCTGTGGTTTGTCTTCTTAATCTCTTTGCATTGTCTTTTGCAGAGCAAAAGTTTAATTTTAATGAAGTTTGGCTTATTAATGATTATTTTCATAGATTGGATCTTCAGTGGTGTATCTCACTGTTTTTTAAACCTTATTAAAACAAAACCCTCTTGACTAGTAAAGTGAAAGAAGAGAGGCAGCCTATATCCATCAGGGTCCTAATAGAAAACACAGTCAAAGGGGCATGGAAAAGACTGTAATGAAGACTATTTACTGAGATGTGGTCAGGGTTAAGGGAAACAAAAGATGTGACCTAGCAGGAAATTATTTCTAGCTCGAAGTCTAACAGGGCAATGGGAAGTGTCAGCTACTGAAGGCTGAAGGAGAGGGGCTACTGGATAAGAGTGAGGACTTAAGTAGAGAAACCAACTGAAGCCAGAGAGCAGGGGAGCCATAGTCCACACAGGGCAGTTTCCAGATGTTCAAAGAGGAGCTGGGGAGGATAGTGAATCTGAAGGAGCATTTGGAGAATATCCCCACATAAAATCTTACTCTTCCCGTACATTCACCCTTTCAACTACCCTTTGGTCAGCTAGAAAGTCATAAGATGGTTTCAACCAGAGACTGGTGATTTCCAACTCCTGTTGGGTCACAGACTCCAAAAAGGGCATATAAGCCCCCACGTAAATTAACATACAATGCTTTTCCTCCCTAGAGACAGAGAACTGTTATTAAACAAGTAATTCGATCTTTCTCACTTAAACTTTGCAAAAAAAATATAGCCCATGCCTAAAATGTTTAAAAATAAATACAGATTGTATATTTAAAATAAAAAAATACACAATAGGTGAATTTCTGCTTAAAAGGAAATGTCAGAGTACATGGCTTTTTTTTTTTTTTGAATTTCAGTAAGAACTTTAACTTTTGGAATGGTAATTGGCATAGTGACACTTCTCATATTTGATACTCTGTGATGTGAACTCTACCTCTCATGGCAGTGAGTTATGAAATCCCTGTACAAGGGTAAGTATTGCAAATAGAATCAAAATCCCCATTGTTTGCTTTTCCAGGTGAGGGTTGGCTTAAATCAGAAAAAATATCAGAATTCTCAAACACATTCATTGTGGGATAGATTCCATTTATAGCATTTCTTTGTTTTGTAGTCACTGAGGTCATCTTTGTCAAGATCTGCCTCACTGACACTGTCTAGGTGGTATTTTGAGCAAAAGCAACATGCAGGGTTCTGTGGTGTTTCCCAGTTTGAAAGGTCTCTTCCTGCAGAGAAATTGCTACCCTGCGTTCTAGCTGGTGGAAAAACTACCCCCAGATCTATAGTTTTCATAACTGTCTACTTCCATTCTTCACTTCCAGAAAGGTAACGTCATCCAAAGAGTAGGTAATTCTCAAGCAACTCCTCTAATAATGAATGAGTTAGGAGTGTGGGTTCTAAATGTAGACTTCCCAAGGCTTGGTCCACCCCTTACTAATCATGAGAACTTAAACAGGTGAATTAATTGCCTCTAAGTGCCATGATTTCCTCATCAGTGGATGATAATAGTACCTACCTGACAAGATTATTGTGACAATTAGCTTCATTCAGATAAAGACTTATAATAGGGTAGTCACATTTTATATGCAATTGGCCACATGTATCTGGAAGGCTGTGGAAAAATTATTTCCCGCCACTTATTCTTCTGTTTTTTCATTCATATATTTCTGAATATTTACTGAAACCAGTATATGTTCAGCACTGTGCTGTGTACCAGAGATACAATGATCAACTAAAGTGGAATTAGTCCCTGATCTCACTGAGCCCACAGTCTAGTGGGGAAGACAGATATTAATCAAATAATCACAACTATAAATATAAAATTGCTATGGAGGAAAAGTACATGTTTCTATGAATGCCAATAATAGAAGGATATGATGCTAAAGAAGTGTTTAATCTGTGACCTTAAGGCCAAGTAGGGGTCATCTACATTGAATTCAATTAAGTGCGACTAGACTTACCTTTTAGATAGCTAGGGGATTTCTGTATAGCAGAGAATTTTATTCTGCATTCCTAGCAAAACTGAGCAAACAGAACTTCAAGTCTCTTATGTTGAATAGGTTGATGACTTTTGTGGTAGCAAACAAAATTTTATTCAGGATTTGTCTTTGATGCTAATGCAAGGTAATCTTGAATGGAATGAGTTTTAGTGATGTGTAGAGTTTCTTTCTTCACCAGAGGTGATGCCAAGCATTGCTGGTTCTCCAACCATGCCCCGTACCAACGTGAGTTGAAATAAATTTCAAAACCACAGGCAGCCTTTGAGCTTTTCAAAAAGGGCTCCCAAAATAGGAATCCTCATTTGATGCTGTCCTTATGCCAATACACGAAAACCAGGACTTGTCTCTGCTAAGAGATGTCAGTACTCTCACTTTGAAGAGAAATGGGAATCCCTTTATGATCTGCTTCAAAATACTCCAAAGCACAAGTTTTTAAAATTTTCTCCAAATCACAAGTCAACTTAAACATTTCCAAGACATAAATGTTTCACCAAGGTCTTTTACCTGGTAATGCAGTGAGCAATTTTGTAGGATGACTCAGAACAACACTTTGTGAGATCAAGTTCAATTTTGGTAAAGTTTTAACGTTTTCCTATTGAGTTTTTTTAGGTAAAAGAAGCAGGTGTTATGATGTATTTTTAGGGTATAAGGGACTACTTTGGCTTCCTACTTCCATAGATAAAAATCTTGCCACACAAGATGCTTTCTGACATTTCATTCCATTATGCTCAGTAGTACAAGTAAAACTCAATGATTTTTTGTTTTGATATTTCCCAGCCGAAGCTGGTATCAAAGTATAGATAGAGGTTCATAATTATAATAATGTGTCACATTTCCAACTCATATCAAAGGAAGGCCTAGTAGATATTATAATTGACCAATGGTGACAATTATAAATAGTCAGACTGTAGTAGGGGCACCTGAGTGGCTCAGTCAGTTAAATGCCTGACTCTTGATTTCGGCTCAGGGCATGATCTCATGGTTTGTGAGTTAAAGCCCCACACTGGGCTCTGCACTGACAGCATGGAGCCTGCTTGGGATTCTCTCTCTCTCTCTCTCTCTCTCTCTCTCTCTCTCTGCTTCTGCCCCTGCTTATGCTCTCTTTCTCTCTCTCTCTCAAAATAAATAAACAAAGCAAAACAAAACATAATAAAATAAATAAATCATTCAAATGTACATTACTCAGCATGTTGTTCACTTGTTTAGTATGAAACAATGCTTTAATAAAAATATAAGTTGTACAAAAATTTTTCTCCCCCAACTAAAATTATAAATATTTGAAAATAATTGGAAAAAAGGAAAATGTATTTTTTCCTCAGGGTTGTGGATCCTCTGAAAGCCATCCACAGCAGCTCTGGGTCATGAACTTCAAACTACCAATCCTACCTATCAAATCTCTAATATTATAGTACTAAACTCCCTCCCCTTTTCAATTTCACCTGTACTTTACCTATTAAGTATAACGGTCTGAAGTGAGAGAGAAAATAATTGAAATCACTTGGCATGGGGGTTTATAAACTATGGTACAAGGATCATGGATGGTGCATTGAGAAAACCTCATCACTGTTCCCAGCCCTCCTGTTGTCCTTCCTCTTGTCATCTCCTCTCCTCTCCTCAGACTTTTTTCCCCCTCGATTTTATTTTTTTTTAACTCCAATGTTTCTCTGAAATTATGAGTTTCTCAAGAGATTTTGTGTATCAAGACTAACCATTTGAAAATCTCTGAGAACTATACCTTCTCCTAGCAAGGTGTCTTGACCTGTGTAGGATCTATGAGCTCTTAGGGGGTTTGCAGATGCCCTTTCAGGGGGTCTGGAACCAAAACCTCCACACTAATTTACCCATCAGGAGTTTCGTGTACTTTGATTCTTTTTGTGCTATGACTTTTTTCTGGTCTTAGCTTTAAGTTTTCTCGCAGATTAATGACTTCAGACAGTCATTCATGATCACTCATCTCTTACTTTTTTTCTTTCCTTATTCTAAATCCTCCTCCACTTAATTTTTATGAATTGGCAACCTCCTGTTTACACCAAGTCTCGCTCTGCGTGGAGAGCCCTTCACTCCATTCATCCAGCAGGGGTCACCCTAGTTCCTCTCCTGAGAGCCTTACAGTTCAAACACACCCTGTCAAGTTAAAGAATCTACCTTCTAGTCTTGATAAGAAGTTTCTATATAGCATTTTCATATAATAGTTTCATATAATAGTTTCATTATAAATACTGAAGACTCAACATCCACATTTTAGTCATCACCATTCTTACCTAAGGCTGGGTCGCACTCTAAGAACTTTTTGAAGACAGTAATTTTATTTTAAAATTGTATTTATTTATTTTTGCTCTAATTCCTACAGAAAGGACAAACTCAGAATCATACCTTATACATTTTACATCAAAGTGCATGTCCTTAAAGACATGCTCTGGCATATTATAAAGTAAAACTACTGTACTTCTCTCTCTCTCTCTCTCTCTTTGCCTTGAACTCATGCTTTCTTCTAATACATTGGAGATGTATGTATGTATGTATGTATTTTCAGCACTTAGCATCCACATGATATAAGCTAAATAAGGTTGAATTAGGATATATTTTAATTTTTTTAATCAAGCATTCTCTTTAAAATTCTTTTCTGTCATTATTTATGCCCTTTTTAATGCATTGAGTTTGTTATCATTAATTTTTTTTTTACCATACTAAATAAAAAAGAACCAAGAAGAATAACCCACATGGTGTCTAGTTATGAAAACATAATTAAGTGTTAATTAAGGTGATTATTAGAGTTAAGCTCAGAAAGCAACTTGATTTAAACAAAAACACACCAACAATGATTCTACCTTCTGGTTCCTGCATCGTTAAATTGGATCATTCCCACAAGCATCAAAGACACCGTTATTTTTCTCAGCTTAAAACAAATGAACAAAACTTCTTTTGAGTCTACTTCTCCAGTGGTTGCCTCAATGCTCTGCTCTTCTCTAAAACAAAAGTACTCTACAAAGAGAGTTACAGTGTCTTCCTCTCCTCTCATTCTTTCTACACCCATTCAAATCAGGCTTTTCCCCATCAATCCTCCAAACTTGCCCTTGTCCCAGTCACTCATGAGCTCCAAGTTGCTAAATCCAATGGTCAGTTATTCTCAGTTCTACCTTCCTTGACCTATGAACAACATTTGACAGTTACTGCTTCTTACTTCAAACATTTTCTTTGCTTGCCTGCGGGACACCACACAGGCCTGATTGTCCCATTACCTTGTTGATCCTCATGTTCATCTCCTCTGGATCTTCTTCCTCTTCCTATGGATGTCAGAGTTCCATGGGCTCTGGTGTGGTTCTCTTCTGTTCTCTATCTCCACTCATTTCCTAGATGATCTCTTCCAGTTCCATGACTTTAAGTGCCATCTGTTATCTAACAAATTGTGTCCCACTGCTGATAACGGAGATCCCATTACAATAGCTTAAACACAAGGGAGTTCATTCTCCCATACAGTAGGAGTCAGGGGTCAGTCTATAGCTGGTATGGCAGATCCACAAAGTCCTCAGAGACTCCAGCTACTTGTGATTTTCTGTTCCATCATTCTAGCATGTGGTTTCATTCTCCTGTCCATATGATTTGAGATGGCTTGTTTAGCTCTCGGCATTATATACACATTCCAAAAAGAAGGAAAAGAGAAAGGGGCCCCTCTCATCAGATCAGTTCTTCTACAGGAGACTTTTTGGAATGCCCTCCACCCTTCTCATGTTTATCTCGTTAGTTCAATGGCTAGACTTAGTCATGTGTTTACATGTCCCTGCAAGGGAGGCTAATAGTTGTGGCTTTTATTCCAAGGCAGCCATATGCTTAGCTAAAATTGAAGTTCTATACTGAGGAGGTAGAGGAGAAGGAATTTTTGATAAGCACCTAATCATGTCTGCCATAACATCAATATATTGAAAGATCCCATATTCGTACCTCCAGCCCTGCACTCTTCTCTGAACCTCAAGACTACTTATTATCTTTGCTTGGATGGTTACGTGGCAACTCAAACTTAAAATGAGCACAGCATTCTCTTTATAATGCAGTCTCAGACGTGAAGCCTGATTGGAATGAGCAGAGGGAAGAAGGAGGAATGAGAAAGTGAAGGCAGTGAATATAGAGAACTCTTTCAGAGAGTTTTGGGATAAAGCAGAGCAGAAAAAAAAATGGAACTGGAGGAGAATATGGAGTCTAAGGAGAAATGGAGGAGAAAATGGAGTCTAAGGAGAATATGGAGTCTAAGGAAATGGAGGAGAAAATAAAGGAGAATATGGAGTCTAAGGAGAGTTGTTTTGTTTTTAATGAAATAGGTGATATTTCAGCCTACCTGTATGAGATGGGAATGGCCCAGGGGACAAGAAGAAATGAATGATTCTAGAAAAAGGGGGAATCATTGTAGGAGCAAAGTTCTCAAGAAGACAAGATGACTAAAATGCAGGGCACAAATAAGGAGCTTGGCTTATGAGAAAAATGAAAGAGAAGACAGAGCACGGAGGCACAATATTTAGGTTAAGACAGCTCACTGAGTTATCACTGATAACCCACTCTGCTCCAAACACATGACAATAATAGATCAAACTTAACGGGAGAAACAATGAAGATAAATCCAGGTTCAAAAACAAGACAAATATCTCCTAGATGGAAATAGGACAAAAAAGCCAAAGGAGTAGGCTAAAGCCACAAAGTTTATGGAAATCTAGGAAGGGTAGAGTATTGGCCAGGATCTCAGCTCCTGAGGGATAGAGGGCACTAAAATTCCTCCATGAGAAACTGGACCCAAATTTACAGTTTGAAAACTCCTTCCTTCTCAAAACTGAGGCTGAAAAAAATTAAAACTCCAGAAGACATGGCTTTTAGAAAGCTGTGGACCTAGGGAGATGGGGGTACCTAGTTACAATCTAACAATAAACAATTGGGCCAAGCTGCCTGATCGTTCTGTGACTGGATCTGTGGAATTCACGATATCACCTTAGGGCAGGAATTCCAAGCTGCTACTAGAAGACTTGGCTTTTGATCGAAGATCTGTTGACAGAATGGGATGAGCTCATGGCTGAAAGCTTAGGGAGAGATAGGAAGAAAAATGTTAAAAGCTTCTAAATGCTTCAATATGAGTTTGCAAACCCAAATTCCAGAACACGTGGATAGGTTTAATGCTTAGAAAGAAAGCCAACAGAATCAACAATTTGAATGTGAATTGACTTTGGATGAATCAGTTTTATTTCTGAAGAAGTTTGATGAGATTTTAGTATAAATATGATTGAGATGGTCAAAGAGATAAATGCATAACTTCTACTAACGAGAAGAAGAAATTATGGAAGAAATATAAGCAAAAATGAAACACAAAAAAGGTGATCAAAAATTTGTAAATGAAAAATACAGTCATGGAGTACAAATGTATTAGAAGATTTGAATTCTAATATAGTTAGTGGGACAATTAGTGATTTGCAAGATCCTAAAAAAGCAATAGCCCTGAACACAGCATAGAGAGTGAGCGAAGAGGACATACAGGTATGGACACCGGCATGTTAGGGTCTTTGGTGGTAGGAGATCAGGCAGGGCTCTTATATTGCTTCTATCTGCTCAAAATATTAGAGGAGAGATCATCAGCTGAGATGGAGGAGGAGACATCAAATGTTTGAGGAGAAAAGATAAGGTGTGATGATCTTTCTTGAGCTCAGGAAAGTAAAGTAATGAAATATGGAAGGATTGACAGGAAGTGCAAATAGCCCACTTTAGTCTAATGAGGATTTAGAGTCCCTAAAAAAGTCATTATTGGTGGTGGGACAGATCCCAGGCAAGAAGCAACAAGGAAATTGAGTAGAAAGATGAATAAATACCAGGAACATGTTCAACTCATGGTGATTATTTACTTTGATAGTTGAATGAAAAGGTAGACTCTGGGGGCGCCTGGGTGGCGCAGTCGGTTAAGCATCCGACTTCAGCCAGGTCACGATCTCGCGGTCCGTGAGTTCGAGCCCCGCGTCAGGCTCTGGGCTGATGGCTCGGAGCCTGGAGCCTGTTTCCGATTCTGTGTCTCCCTCTCTCTCTGCCCCTCCCCCGTTCATGCTCTGTCTCTCTCTGTCCCAAAAATAAATAAAAAACGTTGAAAAAAAAATTTAAAAAAAAAAAAAAAAAAAAAGAAAAGGTAGACTCTGTAAATAAAAAGCCAGATTTTCAATGAAGGGATAGAGAAACAGATGATCATAGGAAATAGATGATCAATGAGGAAAGAGAGCAAAAAGAGAGAAAAAGGAGGAAAGTAGTAGAGATATATCACAGCTGCATATATGAGACACAGGGACAGTGAGTAGAAAAAAAAAGTACTAAGAAGTGGAAAGGATAATTTAGAAAACAGATCAACTCAGTTCTTGGAGGGGAGGATCCAAAAGCAATTCCTAGTCAATTGGCCCTCAAACTTTTTTTTCTTAGCATATTTTAGAAAATTTTCATCAAAATAGGGGTACCTAACTGGCTCAGTTGGTTGAGCATCTACTCTTGATTTCAGCTCAGGTCATGATCCCAGGGTCATGGGATCTAGCCCCATGTTGGGCTCTGCATTGGGCATGGAGCCTGCTTAAGATTCTCTCTCCTTTTGCCCCTTTTCCACACTCACATAATAAATAAATAAATAAATAAATAAATAAATAAATAAATAAATAGGAAAATTATCAACAAAATAAATTAAAATTTATAATCTAGTCTTTTATGAGTCAAGTGTCTATCTGGAAAAGTCTGCTCTTTTTTTTTTTAATGTTTATTTATTTTGAGAGAGAGAGTATGCATGAGCAGGGGAGGAGCAAAGAGAGAGGGAGAGAGAGAATCCCAAGTAGGCTTTTGTCTATCAGTGCAGAACCTGACACAGGGCTTGATCTCATGAACCACAAGATCATGATTTGAGCCAACATCAAGAGTCAGACACTTAACTGACTGAGCCACCCAGGCACCCCATAATGACAGTTATTATAGGTATGAGAACATTTCTTTCCCTTTCCTCATTTAGAAAATAATAATAATCATAGGAATCTCTTTATGATCCAACTACTTGAAACATTGGGGTTTATTTTGTTCATTCAGTTAACACGTATTTGTTGCCTGTGTATGTAGAAACATCACTGGTTTGGGGCACCTGAGTGCCTCAGTGGTTAAGGGGCTGACTTTAGCTCAGGTCATGATCGCATGGGTTCATGAGTTCGAGCCCATCAGACACTCTGCTGTCAGTACAGAGCCTGCTTCAGATTCTCTGTCTCCCTGGCTCGTATTCTCTCTCATTCAAAAATAAACTTTTTCAGAAGAAGAAGAAGGAGGAGGAGGAGGAGGAGGAGGGGGGGGAGGAGAAGAAGAAGAGCAGCAGCATCACTGGTTTAACTCCAAGGAAATGGCATGGCATATTGATGCTATCAGCTACATCAGTTCAAAATTCTACTATGCAAGACTATTGAGAACTGGAATTGAGTGAGTTACTTAAACTCTTTGACTCCCTGCTTCCTCACTATTTTCTACTAATGAACATTCCAAGGAGCATGTTTTATTGTCCTGGAGAGTAATACTAAGGATAAGTATTTCAGAGTGAGTATCATACATTTTATTATGTATCCTATGTGTGTAGCATCATCTTGCTAGATGCTCTATGAGTAGTCAGTAAATAGTATCTATCGCTATTACTAATGATAGTAGGACTTTCGGTTTGATTGTACTTCACAATTTGCAGAATGCTGGCACAAGCATTACCTAGATTGATCCTCACTGCACCTGGAGAAGTAGACATAGGACAAATAATATCTTCACAGTTTAACAGACGAGAAAGCAGAGACACAGAGAAAGCTAAATAGCTGAACCAAAATCACATGGCTTGCAAATCAAAGAACCCAAACTAGAATACAGGCATTCGTTACTCAGGGTTGTTAATAAGCATCGTAGAGATTGAGAGCAGTCATTGGTGGACTGATTGGTTAGCTTAATAGCTGCGCTAATCATTTTTTGTTTTGATATAGAAATCATTTTATTTTACTTGTTGATGATTAATATATTTAAGGATATCCACAAACCACAAAGCAACTTTATTAGTTCATATGCTATATGAAGCATAACTCTTCTTATACAGTGGGAGTCATTTCATTTTTTAATAGAACTCATATTTCTTTTATTCAAGAGTTTAAAACTCATATTTCCAGCAGTACCTTTCCAGTTACACATGGCCTGCTAACGAAATGTTAACTATTGCTCTTGCTCCGTATCTTTTAAGTCATTATCTTTCCCTCTACATTTCTCTCTTCTGTTTCACACTGAAGATCTGTGAAATCTGTGACATTTGTTATTTTTGCCATAAGGTGCCATGTGAAAATAAATTATTTTTAAAAAGTTTTTTAAATATTTATTTATTTTTGAGACAGAGAGAGACAGAGCATGAACGGGGAAAGGTCAGAGAGAGAGGGAGACACAGAACCGGAAGCAGGCTCCAGGCTCCTAGCTGTCAGCACAGAGCCCGACGCAGGGCTCAAACTCATGGACCGCGAGGTCGTGACCTGAGCCGAAGTTGGACGCTTAACCAACAGAGCCACACAGGCGCCCTGAAAATAAATTATTAATATGTTTTTGCTCCAATATTTTTATTATTTATTAAAGGTGGGAAGTTACTAGTACTTTCTATGAAGCTATATTAAGCAATTGCCTAGAGTTTGGCATAGCCAGGATTTGACCTTTGTCAATCTTTCTCCCTACTCTTTTGTTTAAGAAGGAAGGTCCTTTCCTGCTTGGGAAGACAGACAAGTCTTTGATGTAGTGGTGGAGAAATGTGCCAAGACTTTGACCTGAGGGACTCTAGAAGAGAGGGCGAATGTTTCTACATAAATAAGGATGTGGGTGACTCTCCTGGAATAGGTAGGACTTGAGAGGACATTGTGACGTGTTATGTGGGGGGTAAACTCTCTTAACTGCTCTTACAGAGCACCTAGAGAAGGTTGACTTGTTTCTTCAAGCCTCTTGGAGCTGAATTTGTAAATTTTTCAGATGTGTCACTGTGGGTCCTAAGGTGAGAGCAAAGTTATATTTAGATTATATGATCATACACACAAACTTCATTTAATTAAGCTATATTCAATGAAATATACCTTTGTATGTGGCTCTGTTCTAGATTCTTATAAAATAAAAAAAATTGTATTCAATGATAATGCAAAAAAGTTGAGAACCTGCATACTAAGGGATTCCTTTTGAAGACCTGCCTAAACAGAATATGAACTACTTTTTAAAAGTTTATTTATTTACTTTGAGAGAGAGAGAGAGAGAGCATGAGCAGGGGAGAGGCAAAGAGAGAGGGAGAGAGAGAGAATCCCAAGTGGGCTCTGCACTGTCAGACAGAGCCTGATGTGGGGCTGAAATTCATGAACTGTGAGATCATGACCTGAGCCAAAATCGAGAGTCGGACACTTAACTGGCTGAGCCACCCAGGAGCCCCAGAGTATGAACTTTTTTTTTTTAGATTTATCTCCACAAATACTGAAACCTTGTTAGTAGTCCTTAAAACTAGATAGGAGGTCCTCCTGTGATGCATGAGCTTCTCTGAAAAACTAACCAGTATTAGTGTTGGTATATGATATAGACTGTGTATAGGCTTTGATTTATAAATGTATTCAGAAAAGCTCTTAACTTTTCTGGAAAGGAGATAGCACCATTGTTCCAGCAGTTTTCTTTTTTGTCTATGTGGTTGGCTTCACTACCCTCTTTGCTAGGAAAACTTGGCCCGTAGTTCTCCTGAGTTAGCAGAATTGGTGAAATTTAGTATAAAACTGTCATTTTTTCCCAGTTAACCAATTTTATTGTCGAGTGGGTGATTCCCTGCTGATTGGCTCCACCACAGATTTATGATTTCCAGCCTCAGCTGGTTCTTCAGTCCTGTTAGGCAATCACCCCTGTGGCAGAGACCATGGTTGAGCTCTCCAAAACAATTCCCAACCCCCTTCTCCCTTCATCTATGACTCAAAAATTCCCTACTCCTGAGCTTCCTTTGCAGCTAAGAGGTGACCGCATAGTATAGTTCTGGCAACGAAGTAAAGGGTTTCCATTTGCCAATAGAAAGGCAATAGCTCTTTAGGAGAACACTCTTCACCCTTTAAACCATTGTTTGTCCTTTCCCTTTTTCCTGTCTTCAACTTGAATGAACAGAAGCCATCTTTTGACCATTATGTAGTAATCAGAAGAAAGGAATAGGAGCTCCAAAGGGCATCATTGAGCAGCCACTATAGCAGCATTTGATGGCCTACTCATTGTTGCTTCCCTGACTGAAATAAATAAAACCCTGTCCATTTAATCCATTTTAGGCTTCTGTTGTTTGATTACACTTTGAACTGAAACACTCCTTAGCCCCATTTGGCTCCTCCCTTTCCTGACAGTGGCAGGTTGGCAATCCTACTTGGGTGGGTACTTCCTGGTGGCCTCTCCAGCCATCCCACAAAGCTCTAATTTCTGTTCTGGAATCTACATGGTTTATGGAAAGCCATTTCATTTCTTTATCTAGGGGTGAAGCACTTGACCTAGGCTAAGCCAATTGGTACATTCCATATTTTAACTATAACGTTTGGTCCATAATTGAGTATATGACCCAAGACTGTCCAATCTCAGTGAGTCTCAGGACTTTTACTGGGAATTCTGAAACACGAAACTTCTCTTTCTCCAGTCAATGTGGTGTGCAGATGCAGCACCGGGAACTGCCGTAGTCATTTTGCCATCACGTGGTCAAGCAGCCTGAGTACACAGCTAGCACACTGAGAAGGACATATTCTGTACCTTCACAGAATACAAGTCTCCTGACTTGACTGCACCTGAAGCCTGTCCAGGAACTCCTCTTTATTGTTTAATCATTTCACATAAGGTGAAGTCTTACTAACACACTGTTCCAGTGTGGACTCAATCCTTGCTAGAAATCCTTATGTGCAGGATACCTTTCATTTGCTCTTCCAAATCCACTCTATGCCTTTGCTCCCTGTTCTGTGCCTCAGGAGGCTGAACGGTTTTGACCACATCAATAGGTATCCTTGCCTCTGCCTTTCAGTTGGATTTGGCCAACAGGAAGCACCAGCAAGTGATCAGAGAAGGAGGGACGACAGTAAGATGTAAGTATTTATTTCCATGGGTGGAAGCAAACTAGAGAAGTGCACTATGTCTGGTGGTTTCCCCGCGTGTTGAGCACTCTTTTGCAAGTAGTCTCTCTATTAAAATCTCCTCAAATAATCCAGCTTAACCAACTCTTCTGTTTCCTGCTGAGGCCCTAGCTGGTACACCTCATTTCCTATTTCAAGGAAACAGAGGTCACACCTCTCCATATCTCCAGCCTCACTCTGAGTATCCACGAGTACTGCAAACATCAGTTGGAACTTCAGCTCTGTGATTCTGAGATTGCCAGGGGGTGTGGAATAAATCTGTACCTGTTTTCCTTTTCATAAGAATGGGAATAATGATGTGTTTCATGCGTATCTTGCCAGGAATGTTTTAAGAATTAAATCATATAATGGATGTGAAAGTACTTAGAAGAGCCACGTACTAGACATACACAAAGCATTGTTATCATTATTTTTACTATTATAGAGCTAAATGTCAACCTAAGTTTTGATGATAGTGCAATGAAAGGTGTTTGAATATTCTCTTTTTGAGTTTACATATTACTATCTAAACACATGTGTTTTGGTGACAATTGCAAACACCCCTAATTACTTGCCATGGACTCTAATCAATCACCATTGTGGTACAAATCATACTTACCATTCACATCCTTTCCTCCACGTGTAGTTGTGTGGTGAAAAGAGCATGAGCTTTGAAGCCTTTCTGACTTAGCTTCCAGTTTTGCTCTATTTCCTACTGGCTCCTGGACACCGGGGAAATCACCAGCATCTCTGAGCCTTAGTTTTTTTTTTTTGTCAATGAAATGGTGATAATTGCAAAGACCGAATGGAATAACGGATATAAATGCACGGCACTGATACCCTTCTTTTCTTCTTACCTAGTCCTAGGAAGAGATGTTATGCAATGGGGCAGCACATACTTCCTGGACCTGGAGCAAGCAGATCATGGCTTATCTTAAGTGTAAGGGACAGAAAGTTAGAACGCCTGAAAGATGGACTCTGAGATGATTGTGGAAAAAGGACTGGGAAATGACAGCATTCTCAGGTCAGGGAGGGGACACTCTCTTTGATTGAAGCTTACTGGAAACCACACACTGTGGGTGGGACTAACCGGCCACAGAAACCCTTCCCAGAAGTAATCCATGTGATTTGAGGACATTTTACTGATGAGATTAAGATGCTAAGATGCTATCATGAAGCAGCCAACCTAAAGTATAATTAATGTCTAACCAGCTATAAACTTAGAAATTGTAATATTCTATGGATGTCAATAGAAGTGATGATACTGGAATGAGGAAAATGGTATTTATGGAGCACTGACAGTGGGCCTGGCATTACACATACATGTCACATTGAAGCCTCCTATTAGCCCCACATGATGGATTTTAAAATCTTTATTCAACTAATGGGGAAATTGACATTCCAAAAGCCCATTGCATGTACATAGCTCTGAAGTACAATGAAAGATGTTTGAATATCCTCTTTTTGAGTTTACATATTACTATCTAAACACATGTGTTTTGGTGACAACTGCAAACACCTCTAATTACTTGCCATCCATAGCTCTGGATCAACCTCTCAAACTCACAGGAAGCTGAGGTATATAATATGTATAGGGGGTATGAATCGAAGACCACAAAATTAGGTGCCCAAGAAATATGTCAACTTTATTATTACAAAGCTCAGCTAAATTCACATTCTGAGCATCAGGATGGCAGACACTTAATTCTGCTAGTTTGGATTCCTATCCCCTCCCTTACATGGTGTTATTTCTGCATTCTGACTTTACACAGTTTATTTCAGTTTATATGATTACATGGATTATGTGGTTCAAAGCATTGATGGTGGTAGCGTAGGATAGGGGCAAATATGGTCTTCCTTGAGGAAACCAGAGGAAAATCTATTCCTCCCTAATTCGTCCATGTAGTTTGTCATGGAGACATCTTTTGTTCCCATCTGTGTAATCCTTCAAATCTAGCTCATCCCTCCCAACTATTTCTTTACCTTCCTTGGACACATGAGACTCATTCTGTTGCTGCCCCATCATGATAGCTTAAAGTTAGACATTGAGGATATCTGCCTGCACAGATCACAGAGATATTTCTTCTGTCATATTATGCTACCTCCCCAAGATTCTACCCAGTGGGTTGGGCACAGTGTCTTCTGCTATTTAATTCCATAATCCCATGTGGAAGATTGGGCTCTGATGCACATCCCGGTGCTCAGCCTGAAGAGGAAGGCACCGGCTCCCTTTCTCAGGGTCACACTGCTGCCATCTTCTTATTACCTTTCCTTTAATTCTTTTCTTTCTCCAGATGTGGAGAAATCCTTTTCTGGTTGATAGCAAAGGTAGATAGGGGAAGACTTGTCCTTATGGTTCTCAAACCTTGCTATGATTGCCTCCTCTTTGGTTTTACTTCTAAGCAGCTAGATTTTGAAACACAAAGCTAAAGGAGTTTCTATTTTTTCTCTGTTTTCTGCTATCACATATCTTCCCTGAGCTAAATGAATACCTAATGATTTAGCTGTCTTGATAGAAGGAAATGCTTGGAAACAAAAACTCTTTCAGCACTATTATCTTGTCTGTATACAAATGACTTTCTTTTTATTTATTTATTTAAATATGGTGCACCTGCAAGGTGAGCTAGGATCACCCCTCATTCCACCCTCCTTGTGTTGATTAGGACATATTGTCTCTGTGGTCGAGATACATACAAAGCCAAGTGATCATCAGAAACTTGCTTCAGAGCAAGTAGAGACAAGTGGAGAATGTTGTCTAGCCATGATAGTCTGAAAAGCCTCCTACTATTCCGGAAAGACCTAACAGAGACAGAGACTTACACTGAGCTTGGAAGCTTGCTCCTGAATGGGGATAAATTCTTAATTTTCAGCTCTCATTTTCCTTGGTACCATGATGCCCATTTCTTTTTCAGTTTTCCCATTGTTCTTCCTTGGCTTTCCTATGGGCCATCATGTTCTCTCTAGGTGGGGTACAGAGGACCTATTTAAGCCTCAACTTTATGAAAGTTGTGTATTTATTTCAGGATTGCTCCTGAAAGACTGCATCCATGGTAGGTTGGGTGAACTTGACTGTGCCCCAAACACCTGAGCCTTGCATTTCTGGGCAACCTTGTGCATTCTTGTTTTGTTTTGAAATGAAAATACATGCACATGATTAAAACACACATACACATACTACAAATGTAATGTATTTGGTCCATTGCTCTGCCCCTGCATCTTTCACTTCACAATTTATCTATCCATTATGATTTGAGTGCCTCATTCACAGTCCCTGTGTTTGGACCACTCCATCATTAATACATGTTGCTCCTTCTTCCCTTTGACCTCTATTCATCATTATGTCCATCATCAGAGGAAGTTACCTTCTTCACTATTTGAAGTCAGCGTTGTCTGAGGACAAAACCACTATAAAATTATTTGATACATGCCATTAACAAAAAGTCTCAGCAAACTTAGAAATACCACAAGGTGTGGCTGTTTGTATTTTCTTATAATGAGCAAAGAATAAAGGCACTCAAATCTTTTGAAGAGATGGAGACCTATATTTGTTCCATGTTTTTATTTCTGTACCTATAATCTATGATCATGAATAGCACACTAAAATACTATAGTCTATGACTACAAATTAGACTGTCCCAAATCCTGGAAATGGATGCTTAAGTAGCTTATTGTTTATTTAAAATTTTTTTAAATTTTTTATTTTTTTTATTTTAAAGAGAGAGAATGAGAAGTGGGGAGAGGGAGAGGGAAAGAGAAAGTGAGAATCCCAAGCAGGCTCCATGCTCAGTGCAGAGCCCAATACAGGGCTCGATCCCATGACCCTGGGATCATGGCCTGAGCCAAAATCAAGAGTCAGATGCTCAACCAACTGAGCTACACAGGCACCCCAGTCGCTTATCCTTTGTATCAACATTACTTCTATTCTAATATAAGTATGATTTTTTTGGTAAACTTGTATGTCAGGGTAACAGCCCATGTTAACATTTCTTAAGAAGAAATGTCTTAGGACTGTATTTCATGGCATTGAAAGATAGAGATCTACTAGTATGAAAAGAACCTTTTAATTCCTAATTTGTCATGCTAGAGATGCCATGGAATAAGAGTGATCATGGGAGAGGGTTATCTGGAATGTTTGCCACACCTCTTTGCCAGCCAAGAGAACCCACTGCTTGGTATCTCTCTCCAGGAGTTGGTGAAAAAGTCAGGCTTCAAGGATTTGTTGCTGCTTCTGAAAACCTGTGCAAACTCTGCTCAAGAAGGCCTTATTCTTGATGGCTTTATGTTTAGGATTTGACTTTATTATTACTTCTTCTTTCATGTCCTTATTAACCCCTTATTTTACTCCATCCTTGGTCTTCAGAGTCACACAGACCTGGATTTGGATACCAGTTCTTCCACTTATAACTGTATAACTGTATGAACTCAGACATGTTACTCAAGCTTTCTCAGACTTGGTTTTAATATCTTCAACGATGAGAATAATGATATTGATCTCACAGGAATTTTGAGCATTAAATGAGATAATGTGCATAAAATTATTAATATAGCAGATTATAAATAAAGTAGATATTCAATATTTGGTAAGTTATTTATTCAACAAATATTTATTCAGAGACAATTATGTGTTAGAAATATAGTTCAGGAGTAAATTGAAGTATAAACAAGAATAGTCAATGAATGGAAGTCAATGGATGGAAGGGCACAGGGAGTAGGGGGAAGAGTACTCTTGCAGATGGAACAGTGTGTGTGGAGTTACAGAGTTAAGAGTGAGTGTGTTGTGCTCCAGGAATGGAAAGAGAACTGGGGCGACTGGACTAAGAAATGCAAGAGAGAGAATGGCTGGGATGAAGCTGGAGGTCATGCAAGGACTCACTGGCCAGGCTTAGATGTTTAAATTTATATTAAAAGCAATGGATCACCTTTATTATGCCTATTATTCAAATGGAGAAAGTGGCCACCTGAAGGTGAATATTTTCCTAGTGCCAAACACAGCTAGTGAGTGGCAGAGCAACTAATGGGTTTTAAGTAAAAAGTAATATGATTAGATTTTGCTTTAGAAGAATTCTTAAGTGGCACCTGGGTGGCTCAATCAGTTAAGCGTCTCTTGATTTCAGCTCAGGTCATGATCTCACAGTTCATAAAATCAAGGCCCACGTAGGGCTCTGCACTGACAACGTGGAGCCTGCTTGGGATTCTCTCCCTCTCTCTGCCCCTTCCACACACACTCTCTCTCAAAATAAATAAACATTAAAAAAAGAAATATTTTTAAGGCAGCAGAATGGAGGATATGTGTGTGGGAAGGAGTTGGAGGTGGATAGGAAGGTGAGAGGCAAGGAGGTTGTTGAGTAATTTAGGTGAGAATGAGATGAGACACTTAAGAATTTGGGGAGAAGAGTCAGAAGTGTTTCTTCCCCCCTGTGGAGTTTGGCAATCCTGGATCCTTCACTGGTGACATCAACACTCCATGCTTTAGGGACATAGCATGTGGACTGATAGATGTGAAGCAAAGACAGGGGTGAAAATGACAATGTGAGAATAGGGAAAGACAAATCCATGGATGCCTGATGGTCGGTCAGGCAGGAGACAGAAAAGAAAGGAATGACAAAGCTAAACCCCAAACACATAAACAGTGTTCCTCACTGAATGGGGGTTGAGGGGGGGTAAGCTATTTTTAGTGTGTCTGTGTACTTATTTAACATAAAGTCATAGAAAAGAAAATCCAACTGTCCAAGTCCATAACAGTGGCTAAGGAGAGGCTGTTAATCTGGTTGCCCCGAATCAATGACTTACTTGAGAGGCTGTTATTATTATGTGTATTTAATCTTGGCCAGTTGCCATTACTTCGTTGCTCTCAATTTTCTTATTTCCACAATAAGGCCACCACAGCTAAGCCTACTGAGTGCCTGTGTGTTCTAGATATTTTACATATGTTTTCTTATTCATTCTCACAGCAACCTTGTAAGGAAGATATTATTTCCATTTTACAGATTAGGAAACTGTAAAATATTCAGAGAGATAAAATGGTTTTAATACTTATAGTTAGCAGAAGTTCTATTATTACACTGGGGTTGGAGAAAACACTTTTAAGGGAAAATACAGCCCACAGCTTTTAGAAAACAATTATAGGTTAGTCTCTATAAAAATTTTAAATTCTTGAATTGAAAGTTAGTTAAAAGGCAAGTGACAGGCTGAGAGAATATATCTTCCGCATATATATCAAGCAACATATCAATAGACAGAATATACACAAGTGACCCAAGAGGAAAAAAATGGACAAAAGATATAAACAGGCAATTTGCATAAATGGGGCTATCAAAGGTCAAAAAACTTGAAAAGATTACTCAATGTCTGTAGTAGTCTAGAGACAAATCTTAATTTTAATATTAAAAAAAAGTTGAAATATTTTTAAATTTAGCTAATCACATTTTTAACTTTGAAAACTGTAATTGATCTTTCTCACAGCAGCCTATTCTGTTTTCATGGGTGCAATAGTCTCTTAATTTCTCTTTGGATAATAATTCTATGCTTTTAAAATTATCTTTCATTTCCTGTATTAACTCCATTTTCTCAGAGGTTGATCCAACTAAACAAAATAACAAAATGAAACAATTTGGTTTTATTCCAATATTTGGCAGGTTTTTTTTTTTTTTTATTGTCTCTTTACATTTGTAAAAAGATCTATATGGGCGGCTGCATGTTTGAAGATGTTTGATCTCTGGCAGTGGACACAGATTCCTATTCTAGCAGGTAGCTATAGTGGTTGGGAGGAAGGGGAGGACCAGGTGGGCTGGGGGTGGTCAAATGGACTCTTCTCTTTATGGATGGCTGCATATTGTCTTGTGTGTGAGGGCAGCTCCCTGTCCTTCATGCTAGTTATAAGTTGTGGGGGCTATTGCCTATCTTATCAAGTCCCAGTGCTTACAGTTGGGGTGTTACTCACCAGAGCTCTAACTTTATTTGGCTTTTTAAAAACGTATACATGGCTTTACCCTAGGGCTGAGGCTATGTCAGTGGTTCTGAGAGTTGCAAGCTGAAGCAGATATTCCCCGGACCCTCAACTATATGCCAGCCTCTCAGACTCCGTTACCTACTAGTCCCTGCTACTTTTGATCAGGTCTTACTCGCATTCTCTAAAGGGAAAATTTGTCTAGCAGTCTCTTTTATTACTTACATGAAGTTTCTGGTTCTTTGTCTCCAAAAGTTCTCTCCCAACCTGGATTAAATCTGGAAATTCCATACTCTTTTGGTCTATTGGTGCCCTTCCTGTTATTGGCTTTTAAATTATTATTATTTTTTGATTGTTGTATTTCTTTCATCACATCAACGGGATTTGGGAGGAGAAGAGAGGCCCAAGTGTGAGTTTAGTCAGCCATCTTAAACCAAAAGTTTAAGTAATTATTTGGTTTTATTTGCCATATAAGCTTTGAAGGAGAAATACTATATGCTGTGGAGGTTTACACTAGTGAAACCTAACCTAGCCTGGGTCAGGGTGGAGGTGGGACAGTTAGGGAAAAGTCTTCCCTAGAGATACATTGAAAAGGTAGACTGGGGCACCTGGGTGACTCAGTTAAGCGTCCGACTTTTGATTTCCACTGCAGTCATGATCTCACAGTTGGTGACATCAAGGCGCCCCGCCCATCAGGCGCTGGGGCTCTGAGCTGACAGAGTGGAGCCTGCCTGGGATCTTTCGAGCACTTTCTCTCCTTGATCCTTCTGCTCATGCGCAAGTGTGAGCTTGCGCGCTCTCTCTCTCTCACTCTCTCCAAATAAATAAATGAACATTAAAAAAAAGAAAAGAAAAGGTAGACTTAAGTTTGAAGTTTGGATTTACTCAGAAGCAGAGAAATATGCTAGATGGCCTTTATAGATTTCCTTCATAGTTACGATTCACTGGTTTGCCAAGTTTGTATATACAGTTGAGGATTTTTAAAAAATGAAGTAAAGATGATAGAAAATAAAAATTCCTTTCCAAAACAGGGAGACTCAAAAGTATGAAATTGCAATGGGCTGAGCTCACCATTTCAGCCAGCACCTCTGTCATCACATCATCAGACTTGATGTCTTTAGGCCTAAATGAGCTTCTAAAGAGTTAGCACTTTGGTGAAGAGTTAGCACTTCCTGGAGACTGGAAGACTTCTGGAAGGGTCACCTTCTCATGGAGAAGGAGAGTTCACTCTCTGTCTCAACAGTGATTATCTACCTTATTAACTCTCTAATTTCATGGGGGGGTTAAAAAGCCATTACAGAAACTGTTAATAAAATAAAAAAACTATATTGATCTTTCCTATGGAATTTAGAGTAACTAGAACTTATATCACCTTTAAGTTATAATTGGTAATTATTTTACTGCCATAATCCTACCCTGATCTTTAGCGTTAGGATCATATAATCTTGTTAATAGGATACACTAATGACTGGGTTAGAGTGGGACAAAAGAAAGGGTGCTTCTTGTCACATCTGTTAAGCTTCAGTTTTGGAAACTTGTACTAGGAAGACTTTCTCTAACATACAGGAAATTGAGTGAATGATCTGAGTCTCCAAGCTAAGATTGCCATAATAGTCACTAAACAATACCTCACTTACTTCATTAAGAATCCCCAAGGATGAGCATGAAATTCCAGAAAACCTACCTGAAAAGCATCACAAGCATGGATTTTCTTATCCTATGACTCAGATTCTACTTCCTAGGTTCATAGCTATGTTTACACAAATATTAAAATTATTGTGATCTATTAAAGGATTAATCCATGAATTGACTGTTGTTTAGACATTATCAACACTTCAGTTGAAAAGTTTGTTATTGATGGCCACAATCAGAGGAATGTATTAACTTCTGTTTCCCTTACTCTCTATGCTCTATTCCCAAGGAAAATTATATCTGCAGGAAGCGGTATACCTGGATTATATAATCTTAACTCCCCACAGGAATAGCTTTTTTGAAAATTAATAATTTACCCTCTCAAACTTTTATAGAAATTTGCTACGTGGAGAACATTTTAGGGGTCATTTACAAATCCCTGAAGTTAGGATATAACCCGGTTTGTACCCTAATGTCTCTTATGGGAAGATTTATTTTGGTATTTAGTGAAAGAAAATTTCTCTCTCTAATGTACTTTTTTTTTTTTTAACATATGAAAGTTTGTTACTCTCATGTTTGCATCATCAAATCATCAAAACTTATGGTTTTGTTCTTTTCTTCTTGCCTTTGCAGAAGGTCAATAGAGAGACATTGGCTATTTTGACAACAATAAAGTTGTCACCAGAAATGTCACCAACAGCATGATCTTTGCAACCAATCCAACAGCCAGAACTTCATTGTTTTCTGCAATATAGGTATGAAAGCTGTGAGTTTCTTGACATTTTTGATCAGCGGGCCCCTGACACATTTCCCGATGACAGAATTTAACTGTTCAGCTTCACCCCCAACTTTTTCAAGCAAAATTCTCTTTGAATGTAAAGTGTTTCCAAAGGAGTTGGCCTTTAGGGCTGTGCTCAAATGGGCTTCCTTGTACTGTTTATCATTCCTGTTTGTGGCTGCGGAGCTTCCTGGCAGTACAAAGACCTCGACCACTTG
The DNA here is from genome assembly GCF_018350195.1 of Panthera tigris. Classification (NCBI taxonomy): domain Eukaryota; kingdom Metazoa; phylum Chordata; class Mammalia; order Carnivora; family Felidae; genus Panthera; species Panthera tigris. The sequence continues at coordinate 81,391,284 of NC_056663.1, read as the reverse complement.
CCCATCCTGCTGGTGCTACAGGCCCAAGTGAAAGATCTAATATATTGTTTAACAAAATTGTGGTGAAATACACATAACCCAAAATTTGCCATCTTAACCATTTTAAAGTGTAAATTTCGGTAGCGTTAGGTACATTCACATTTATATGCAACTAATTTCCAGAAACTCATCCTGTGAAACGGGCATTTTATACTGATTGTGATGGTTAATTTTAAGTGAGAACGTCACCAGGTCACAGGGCCCAACTATTTTGTCAAATGTTATTCTGGATATTTCTTTGAGGGTGCTTTTCGGGTGATATTTTTATTTAAATTGGTAGGCTTTGGGTAAAGCAGCTTCCTCTCCATAACATGGATAGGCCTTATAATCAGTTGAAGGCCTGAATAAAATAAAAGATTGACCACCCCCAGGCAAGAGGGAATTCTACCAGCAGACAGCCCTCAGACTGAAACTGTGACGTTGGCTCCTCCCTAGGTCTCCAGGCTGATGGCCTACCCTGCAGATTTCCCACTTGCCAGCCTCCATAATTGCACGAGCCACTTTCTTCAAATAAATCTCTATGTATATAAATAAACATCATTTTGGTTCTGTTTCTCTGGAGAACCCCGATACACACACCCATTAAATAAATGCTACCTCTTTCCTTCTCCCCTCAGCCCCTGGCGACCACCATTCTACTTCTTGTTCCTTTGCATTTGACTACTTTAGATATATAAGTGAAATCATACAATATTTGCCTTTTTGTGACTGGCTTGTTTCACTCAAGATTCATCCATGCAAAAGGTTCGTCAGCTGTCTTACAGATGTGTCAGAATTTCCTTCTTTTTAAGACTGAATAATGTTCCATTGGATGTATAGACCACATTTTGCTTTTCCATTCAACTGTCAATGAACACTTCGGTTGCTTCCATCTTTTGGCTATTGTGAATAATGCTACGAACACGGATGTACACATATCTCTTCAAGACCCTGCTTCATCCAAGACCCTGGATATATATACTCAGAAGTGGGATCTCTGGATCATATGGTAATTCTATTTTTAATTTTTTGAGAAACCATCATACTATTTACATAGCTGCATCATTTTTACATTCCTACCGACAAGGTACAAAGGTTCCAATTTCTCCACATCCTTGCCAGCTACTTGTTATATCCAGCAATAATAATCCTGCAGGAACCCCAAATAATCTTCTGTAGGGGTCATTTTTGTTATGGGGTAGTATTTTATATCTGTGTACATTGGGAGGGGGGGTGCTAATATAGACCTGATCCTAAAAAATACAATAGTAAGACTTGCTACATACATAATTTAGGCTGAATCTACATGACAGCAAAACAATTATTTAGAAGTGAAAAATTCTGTCAAGAGGTTACTTTGCCTTGTAGCACTGAATGATGAAGTGGCTGATTTTATTGTTTAGAATTTGTGTACAAGAAGGCTTATTCAAGGTTTTTCCCCATAAAATGTACAGAGATCACTATAAATGTCACCAAGTCATTTTGAGCGGTAAGCATTTTTAAATTCAGAGGAAGTTTATAATGCAAAGCAGAAGGCGCAAACTGGCAAGCCGTGGCCCAAATCGGGCCTGCAGACTTATTTGATTTGGCCTGCACATTTGTTGGCCCACACAGTTTTTTTAAAAAAATTTGAATCGGTTGACAACTTTTTTAATGGAGAGATTACGTGCAAAAATCTTGATTTCTAGCTTTTTGGGGAAAACTAGCTGACCCGGCAAGACAGGGCCTACATTCCCACATGGCAACAGTTGGCTGGAGCTGAGTAGCAGCTGCCCTTTTAGCCTGAGCTTGTGCTATCCAGTTCCCCACGGTCCCCACCCACCCTGAGACCGGAGAGCTTGCGGACACCCAGGCAGCAGACTTCTTAGTTTCGCCAGGAACCACTTATAACTTCCTGTAGTGTTCAGTAAGATGCAAGGCCCATGGTGGGCTCTCAGTAGGTTTTGGATTGTTTACTACTTCTGACTCCTCATGTGTTAAAATCATTCAGGATCTTTTGCTTTCTTTCTTGGTAGAAAAGAAGATGGCAAGACTATGGCCTTAAATAAATGAAATACAAAAGGAAAAGAATTTAGACAGTGCAGATAGGGGAGCAGTTTAGAAGAAAATAATAGTCCAAATGTAATTTTTTACTGAGCAGTTTAGCCTTGAACTCTTTTTCCCATGTGAGGAAAACTGAAGAAAACAGCACCCAAGAAATGTTTCAAGCTAAACCCTCTGTTTAATGCAAGAAAGAAACAAGGGGCAAAAGGTTAGTCAGCCGTCTTACAGTGGCAGAATTCTTGAGTTAACATAAATAGAAATAGATACAGAAAATGAGGGCCATATGGTTGGCTAGATCAGAGCCACTGTGTGTGTGTGTGTGTGTGTGTGTGTGTGTGTGTGTGTGTGTGCATGCGCGCGAGTGCGTGTGTGTATTTGCCAGGCCACCCACTGAGAAAAATATTCAAATTACTGTGTTTCAGCATATTAACTCCTTCCTTTTAATTACTGAGGCACTTGAAGTTCTTTTGCACTTTCAGGTGATGGCAAATGGAAAATGTGTTAAAGGAAAATACAAAGGTTTTTCCTCTTTCTCTTGGTGATCGTGTTGGTTAAAAGAAACATGAAAATCTTTTAAAAGACGTGCCTTCGTCTCCAACCAAAAACATGGTCGCAGGAAAATGGTTATTTAAACCTCCGCTGGCAGCATTATCCCATTGGCCAAAGCAAGTTCTATGGCCAAGTCCAGAGTTACCCTGAAAAGGAACTGTCTAAGGGCATGGATTTGGTAGGTGTACTTTAGAGAGCAGGAACTGTTCTGGAATGGGGAAATAGAATCTGAGTCAGTGCCTATTCTGGAAAAATACATAGTTGATCCTTATTAAAATTAAGTTTTACTATTTTTATCCTTTCTATTAAAAAATATGCTCATTTCAAAAATGTGAGAAATATAGAAATCTCTGAGAAGAAAAAGTAAAATCACCCAAAGCCAACAGTCTAATAAAAACCATTCTTTTTTTTTTTAAATAAAAACCATTCTTAAGGGGTGCTTTGGTGGCCCAGTAGGTTGAACGTACAACTATTGATTTCAATTCAGGTCATGATCTCACAATGGTGGGATCAAATCCTCGGTCAGGCTCCATGCTGAGTGTAGCGCCTACTTGGGATTGTCTCTCTTTCTCTCTGCCCCTATCCTCTGCACTTTCTCTCTCTCCCTCTCTAAAAACAAACAAACAAACAAACAAACAAACAAACAAACAAAAAACTATTCTTAAAATTTGATGCATATGATTCCAGAAATCTCTCTGCATATATACCTCTCCACTTAGAAGAGGTTTTGATCTACTTAGCAGTGTCTCTAGACATGGTAGAGGATAGCAGCCTTAGACTGAACCTGAATCATCCTCCATTTTCCTAGGATAGTTGTGGATATTTTTAATTCTTTGGGTTGTGTCTGTTTGCAAGCGTGTCTTGACTCAGCAGAGTTGAAGAACCTAAAGGAGGCTGGAAGATGCAACTTATCTCCAGTGAAAATCAGCAAAAAAGGGGAAAGAAGGGAGGAGGGAACAACAAAAGCCCTCTGGGATAGAGGGAAGAGAGCAAACTGTGATACCTCTGTGGGGACTTTGTGGTGTGGCTAGTGCTGACTTGTTTACTAGGCACAGTGCTGCAGGGTCCCAATACTTTTAGGGGCTCATGAAAGCATTTTAATTCTTTTGACATCAGAAGAGAAAGAAATGAACTTTTATGTTTTAATTTATAACATTAATATATTTATTATACCAACATAGTCATAAAATATAATTTTTTTAAGTTATGTAAATTTTTTAAATGTTTACTTATTTTTGAGAGAGAGAGAGAGAGACAGAGAGTGAGCAGGGAGGAGGCAGAGAGAGAGGGAGACACAGAATCCTAAGCAAGCTCAGGCTCTGAGCTGTCAGCACAGAGTCAGTCGCGGGGCTCGAATTCATGAACCACAAGATCATGACCTGAGCCGAAGTCGGGTGCTTAACCGACTGAGCCACCCAGGCACCCCAAGTTTTGTAAATTAAAAAAAATTTAACGTTTATTTATTTTTGAGAGGGAGAGAGCATGCAAATGGAGCATGGGCAGAGAGAAAGGGAGAGAGGATCCAAAGTGGGCTCCGTGCTGATAGCAGTGAGCCCGATGTGAGGCTTGACTTCCGAACTGCAAGATCATGACCTAAGCTAAAGTCAAAAGCTCAACCGACTGAGACACCCAGATGCCCCAAGTTATGTAAATTTTTTTTATTAAGTTTTAAATTTTAATTCCAGTATAGTTAATATACAGTGTTATATTAGTTTCAGGTGTGCAATATAGTCAATTCTATACATCACTCAGTGCTCATCATGGTAAGTGTACTCGTTTTGCTTTTTTTTTAAGTTTTATTTATTTAAGTAATCTCGACACCCCACGTGGGGCTCAAACTCATGACCCTGAGATCAAGAGTCACATGTGTTTCTGACTGAGCCAGCCAGGCACCCCCATAAGTGTACCATTAATCCCCATCCCCTATTTTACCCATCCTCTCAACCATTGGTAACCCTCTGGTAACCATTGGTTTGTTCTCCATAGTTAAGAGTCTGTTTCTTTGTTTCTCTCTCTCTTTTTTTCCCTTTGCTCATTTGTTTTGTTTCTCAAATTCCACATATGAGTGAAATCATATGGTATTTGTCTTTCTCTAACTGACTTATTTTGCTTAGCATTATGCTGTCTAGCTCCATCTATGTTGCTGCAAATGGCAAGATTTCATTGTTTTTTAAGGCTGAATAATATTCCATTGTGTATATATACCTCTTCTTCTTTATCTGTTCATCTATCCATGGACATTTGGATTTCTTCCATAGTTTGGCTTGTAAATAACGGTGCAATAAACATAGGGGTGCGTGTATCCCTTGGAGTTGGTATTTTTATATTTTGGGGGTAGATACTCAGTAGTATGATTACAAGATCACATGATAGCTCTATTTTTAACTTTTTGAGGAACCTCCATGCTGTCTTGCACAGTGACTGTACTAGTTTGCATTCCACAAAAAGTGCACAAGGGTTCCTTTTTCTCCATATGCTCACCAACACTTTTTGTTTCTTGCTTTTTATTGTAGCCATTCTTACAGGTATGAGGTGATATCTCATCGTAGTTTTGATTTGCATTTCCCTGATGATGAGTGATTTTGAACATCTTTTCGTGTATCTGTTGGTCATCTGGATGTCTTCTTTGGAGAAATATCTGTTCATGTCTTTTGCCATTTTTAATTGGATTATTTGGTTTTTAGGTATTGAGTTATATAAGTTCTTTATATATTTTGGATACTAACCCTTTATTGCAAATGTCATTTGCAAATATCTTCTTCCATTCAGTAGGTTGCCTTTCAGTTTTGTTAATTGTTTCTCTCACTGTGCAGAAGTTTTTAATTTTTTAATTTATTTTTGCTTTTGTTTCCCTTGCCTCAGGAGACATAGCTAGAAAGATGTTGCTACAGCCAATGTCAGAGAATAAAATATAATTTTTAATATCTTTTTATGGAAGAAGGGACTCATGAAGGCAAGAGGACCTGTCCCAATGTATTCAAATTTATTAAACATGTATGTGCCACGAATTTCAGGATTTTTGTCACCTGTGATATTATTCCAATTTGACAAATGATGAATCTGAAAGGTGGAAGGAAGAGAAGAGAGAAAAAGTGGCAAAGTTGGGAACTACCCCAGAAGTCCTGAGTTTCAGTTCACTGTTCTTTGTACAAAGTGTGCCATGGGAGGTGACAGATACCAGGTAGAGACCAATATGGGAAAACACGATAGGAATAAAAGATATGGAAGGTTTTATAATGGGCCAAGAATTTGCCTAGGCACCAAACTTTCTCCCTGAGATGACATGTAGGTGACTAAGTGAAGATGTGGGCAGTCTAAGAGAGTTTGAGGAGCATGAGGAAAATAGGCTGGGCACCCAGCTAAAGATCTTCATCAGGTGGGCCATTTTTGGATGTTTCATTTTCTTTTGTGGTCGTGTTCTGTAAAGATGAATAAGACACTAAGAAAACAAGGTCAGTTTAGGCCCTTGGCAGAAAGTTAAAGCCATTTAAAGAAATTTAGTAAAATTGCTTGCTGCTGAGTTGTTATTATATTTAAAAGAAGGCTGTGATAAAATTCAGTAATGAGTTAAGGTTATTAATGATAAATGTGTGTTTTCTAAAAAAATAGTTTTTCAGATAAAGATTGCTTTTGTTTTTTATAAAACATGTGTGTGTGTGTGTGTGTGTGTGTGAGAGAGAGAGAGAGAGAGAGAGAGAGAGAGATTGCCCCTATTTGCTGTATTATCTATCAATTAATTCTACTCTGAACTTGAACTTGGGGTTTGATAGGTAGCACCAAATGAGTCATTCAAACAAAAAAGAGAGATGATCTCATGAACATTATTTTAAAAGTTTACTCTGTTATTCAGAAGTCCTCGAGTTTCCAGAAACAGCAGTCCTTGCCTCCCAAATGGCCAAAAGAGGAAAAGGAGGTGTCTCCTGCAAAGGTGTGAAGAGGGGACAGTGCCTCTGGGCATCAGGCGCTGACAATCACAGTCAAAAAGTCAGGATGCTTGGGTCTGAGACAAACACCATCCCAAATTCTCACTCTCCAAATGCAAATTATCACATAATATATTTAAAATTAATTTGGACTAGAATCGACCTGTGATTCACTTTAAGTAGATGTAAAAAAGCAAGAACAAGACTTAGCTTACTACTAACATGGCAGCATGTTTTCCTTGTTAGCTGCAGGGGAGAATAATGTACAGGAAAAGGTGACGTAATGATTGTCTCACTTTCATTATTCTCTCCCAAATGAATAACCTTCCACACCAAGGATGAGCTCACTCACTATTAGTGGAATAACATCTGGTGAGCAAGGGCCCCCAGCCGAACATGCTGTTGGTTTGGGACTATATTTAACCAGCAGAAACCCAACCATGTTTGCATATATCACATATGCAGCCCAGTTACATTGTGGAAAAAAAAATATTAAGGGTAAGGAAATAATCCTAAAAGTATTTTAACATTCAAGATTTTTCCTTATGAAGCAAGGCATTAACCTGTTCCCAAAGAGGTCCTAAGCTATTATTAGAGTGGAATATCTTGGACATGTGGCAGACGCCTTGTCCTCTTTGGCTGAGGCTCGGATGCTTGCCATAGCTATCTAAGTTTAAATTTCAAATCACGGACAGGAATCTCTCTCCTTCAATTTCCCTTCCCATTCTTAATTTCCAGGCAGGCCTGGCACCCTGACGATGGTGAATTTTGCAGTGTAATTTATCTAATAGATTTACAGTAAATGATGAATCACTCTAGTATTTAAATCTAATGAGTAATGCTGTAAGTCAATTTGGTTTTTAAAATGCAACATTGCTAATGTCATCAGTTAAATGCGCTAATACAGAGTAATGCAGTAGCTCAGGACACACGCACAGGCGGTCCTGATGGTCATGAAGCTAGACTACTCTGGCATCTGCTGTGTGCCAAAGTGTTTAGGGGTATTGCTCACCTAAAATCATGACATTTGGGGGAAAATTTCACTCTCTCAGAACTTGGGAAACTACCTCAAGTTTAGGCATCTCTCATGGCTCCCTCCATAAAATGTAGTAATGCTTTACTGTGGACATGCTAACAAGCTATTATAATTTTTATTTGGAAGACTGATCATAAAAACAATGCCTATTAACTGAAGCAAATATGGAAAATCCAGAGAGATACAAAGAACATACAATTCATTGTGATTCCAACCACCCAGATTTTTTGTCGATGCTAGTCCTTTATTTGAGTGCATGTAAGCATTTTCTCTTCTTACTAACTCTTCTTCTACAATTTCATTCTAAATAGCCAAATAATATCACATCATACAGCTGTACCATAATTTATCAAATATTCCCTCTTGGATACCTAGTATACTTCTAATCTCTTGTTATTATGAATAAGACTCTGTTAAAGATCTGTGTAGCAGAATCTTTGCCCACGTAGGTGATCATTTCTTTGGGATACATTTACAGAAATAAAATTGCTGAGTCAAGGTGAGCGTATGTTTTTAAGGGTTTTGGTATTGGTTGAGGATGCCTTCATGAGGGAATGGGAGATTTATTTCCTTCTCTGTACAAGTTATCCCCAAGATCAGAGATGCTGGCCCAGTCCCTCTGCCTCAATCTACCTCTGGTCACTCATCTATATAAAATAAGAAGCGGGAAAATGATGATGCTTATCCTGCTAAATAATTTTCATATGTTACCTCATTTAATCTGTACAATAATCCTGTGATGTAGGACAGTGACTCAGTGAACTCCAGATAGTTTTTAAAGAGAGGAGCCAGAATTTGAACCAGATTTGCTACCTCAAAAGTCTATTCATAAAACCACTAAGTTACACAGTTTCTGGCAAGGCTATCACTCATTCATTAATTTATTTATTCACTAATTCAATATACTGTGTGGGAGTCACTGTTCTAGGCACAGGAGATACAGTGGTGACCTGAACAAAGTCCTTGATCTCAGGGACTTTCTACTGGGGAGATAGACAAGAAGTTACAACACGATATCGGTAGCAGTAAGTTCTATGAAGAAAGATCAAACAAGGAAGAGGGATAAAGGATGACAAGGATCCCATTTTAGGTAAGGCGGTCAGAGAGAGTCTTTATGAGTGGATGAAGTGGGTGAAGCTGCCATGGGGATGGATATATGGAGGACAAACACTCCAGTAGAGAAGCAGCAGTACAAGGCTCTAAGACCAGAACATGCCTTGTGTTTTTGGGGAACTGCATAAAGATATTTGGGGCTGGAGCTCAGTGGAATATAAGAGGGAAGGTTTAGATTAAGTCTATGAGCCAGGCTGAGGGTGGGAGGAGTTAGAGATCACAGAGTTGAGGCCCACAACGTCGAAGGTGTTGACATGACATCAGCAGTTCTAAGGAGAAAAGAAGGTGAATGACATATTACCCGATTCTCCTATTTTTGAATTGGCTTTAGGTAGCTGGGACTTTAGGTCATGGCATTAAAACCCTGGCCCTCCAGACCGGGATGTAGTCCATGCAAGGGTATTTTTGGACTCAAAGGAAAGAATACAAACTCATGGATCATTTGATCATATTCATTACCTACCATCTTCAAGAGGAGAGAGATACCTGCTCCCTGTCCCATTCCTCATATCAAAACAGAAAACAAACAATTTCTTTGACTGGAATGATCTTGCAGAATTGGGGAAATAGCCATTTTAAAGTTCAAAACGATGTGGTTATTAATCACTTGATCTGAAGACCAGCTGTTTCCTGATGTCATTTAAATTCTCCAATCCCACATGTTCTGCTATGGGAAGGAATCCAACTTCCTTTCCATTCTTGCGCATGTGTCTTTTTAAATTTAATTTGGGGTTGAGTTAATTTATTATGGATTACTAAAACCCTGAATATTCTAACAGGCCAACTTCCAGGAGCCTAGTGACAATGTCATCGCTTGGTGGGACATACCTGCAGCAAATGAACTGGATAACACAATGCTCTTTAGGATGGGAGATGTGAAGTAAGCTGAGAGCTTTTATTGTTCCCACGTAAGAACCCCTGAAATGTAGTGCAAGAAATGCTAGAATGCTTTAGAATCTTCCAGTGTCAGGATTTAATTCATTCTATGCATATTAGGAGGAAAAGTCTTGGCAGCTGGGGCCAGAATCTGTTTTAGGGAAATACACCATAAGCTACTTGGGTGGAAGGTGGATCCTGAGGGCACGGGTAGCCGGACACAAAGGAAAAATGGTCATCACTGCAGTGCTCTACCGTAAACACCTGGAGGTAGGGAAGACTGAGCAAGCAGGATGTGCAGGGAAGCACCTGCTGGGGCAATACGTGAGAGACCTTAAAATCTTTTAAGGTGTGGGGTATAGTGGTCAGTTTAATCATATTTTTGTTAATGTAAGAACACCATCACTGTCCCAAATCTTTGGTAAACTCTGCTCTGTGTGAGTGCAGTGCATATACGAGCAAGTGTCCTGTGGGGATAGAGGGGCCGCATTCCATGTCTGGGTTAACGTGATGCAGAGTAGGGACTGCGTGTGCCGCGTGGCAAGATAATCTGTCAGTTAAACTAATCAGCAGGAGCACGAGTCAGAGCTAGAAATAACAATGAGAATGAAAGTCCCCTGGGAATTCCCAAGGACTCTGAGGGTGGGCATTGGACTTTCACTGGAGAAATATGGAATGGGAATTTGAACCATCTTGAGAGGCAGAGGGACTCATCTGACATCTGGGTTACGTGTTAATAACTCACACTGCTCTTGAAGTTTACGGCTGTAGTTGTTAAGGTATATAATGCAGACACTGAGGTTTCTTGCCCCTTAGTAACAACCAGGGCTGGGGATGAACATCTAGAAATTACCCAGCTCTCTCTGAAATAGATATTGGTAAAGACTTCACTAGAGCCTACCTTTCTCAGTATTCCTTGATTTCTATGCCCCCAAAGTAGTTCTTCATAGGACTGGGTCATAGGCTTTGTGAATTGACACACAAATCTTACAGAAATAATATGCTATTGGGATATTCCATGGAAAGCACTCGCAGCAAAGCATCAGGAATTATCAGGCTGGGTTCCTTGAGTCTCCCCAGTTCTTCACAGGAGATGGTCTGGGTTAGTGGCAGTGGCATTCTGCATGACCGTGCCCAGTTCTCTCAGATCACGGGAAGCCCCAGTTACAGGCTTACAAAACTTCTCATCAAACATGCTACTCTAAAACTCTAACATATTTTTTGCAAAGTTAGGAAAGTAGAAAAAACATTCAGCAAGATTTATCACCTGGATAAAACTGATTTGAAGTATAATTCTCGGTATGCCACATCACCATTTTGTTTCACTGACCTTATGTTACCCACTAATTATTAGACATCACATGCATAGATATACTGCAGTTATGTTCTGAAGACAAGCTTGTAGCATATGCAATCAGTTCAATACTTAGAAGGGGCCGGCTTTATTTAACAACTGGTTAGTTAGGACATTTAAGATCTGTGATATTATATTAGCATGTTACAAAATCCTCTTCTGAAGAGTCACATTTGACTCCACATAGATTAATGCCATGAGTCAGAGAAGGACTTTCTGATTGCACATGTAGGATTTCCTTATGTTTAGCCAGAAGGGTAGCTTTTCCTGTTTTCATTCCCACCCTTAGGAAAGGTATTTGGTGTGGACAGGGCATAATCGCAGGAATACTTTGTGTGCAAGAAGAGAAAATTCCATCCAGTTTAAGTAAAATTTGAGCTAAATTAAAACAATACAGGGAAAACTCTGAGAATTGAAGAGTAGTTCGTAGGAACTACAGTGATTTTGAAGACCTCAGTGTCTGGAACCAGGCACTCAAGCACTGAATAACACTCTTTTGAATCTCATTTCTGATTTCCTATTCATACTGGTTTTGTTCTATTTTAGTGTGGAGGGAGGACTTTTTCTTATGGTGGAAAACAGAGTTTCAGTCAGTGCTGTGCTTTCATCATCCTTAGAGTAAAAGGGGCTTCTCTCATCCAATTTTAGGTTAAAATGCTAAGATATGACTCTGATTGGCCAGCCTTGAATCATATTTCCAATCTCTGGATGAATTTCTATGGCTGAGAATATGAAGTATCATGATTGGCTCAGGCTGGTCACATGTCCATTCCTGAGATTAAATGGGTGGATTCTGTTACTCTAAGGAAGAGTATGGGGTCCTTGTGTGCCAGGCAGCTGTACCAGTTTGTGTCTATGCCCATCTTTCCCTAACTAAATGTGGGCCATCAGGGTAGATGGTTCTGTTTCTTGGCATGGAAGGCTTTATTTCTGAAGCATAGGTAGGCCTGTCAGAATTGCCTGGAAGTAGGAAAGAGAAACCAAAACTTCTTGGCACAATTGTATAAAGTGCTATTTCCATTGTGGGTGGGAGAATATAGGCAGATAACTTCACATTTAGAAAAAGTTTATCTTCTTTAATATAAATTTAGAATCTACTATCTTTGAAAGTATTATTTCTACTAGAAAAGGAGGGTGGGACATGTTTAGTTTAATAGATATCCACTAGGAAAACTGCAAGAATAACAAAGATGCATCGGTTCACATTGGATTGGCATGGAGACTTCAAAAACCAGATTGGACTTGTGGGCAGAGCTCACCTTGGCTGTCCTGAGTCTCCCCGCCGAAACAATGCACTGCTATAGTTATTGTGTCCTTGAGTTATCCAGGTGGGGGCTCAGGGGCAAGAGTGGGATTTATACAGTAGTAGTGCTAAAGATTTGCATTTGGAGGGTTGAAGAGCTTGGCCATTCTTAGAAGGGGCAAGAGGAGGCTGGACTTCAAGCAAGGAAGAAAGTTAGGAATTAGGATGTTTCCCCAAAAGGATGCCTGTAAAGGACTTCTGATTTTTCCCCTTGGGCTGTGAGAATTGCCATATTTGTCATCCAATTTTAAGTTTTATCTTCCTATATTATAAATGCCCTTAGTCTTCACCAATCCTTTAATTAAATATACTAGACATGCACATGTTCCGTATTGGTGGTGTTGTGGGAAATTAAAGAGAAAAGCAACAAAAGGAAGTGTGATCTTATATCCTTCCATGGACACCATCATTATGTCATGAGAAAAGGAATTCCAGATCATCCAGGTGGGGACCGGGATGGAGAATCAGAGCAGAGTTGAGGGCAATGGAGAGGAGCAAGTGACTCACAGAAGCAGCTGCAAAGAGGGTGACTCAGGAACAAATGTGAGGCAAACATCCTTTTTTCTCAAACATCCCAGAGGAAGGTGGGTCTCAGGGGCTGAGAAATGGACTTCATTTTCTGCTGTTAGATACTTCCCTCCTCTTCTCTCACTTCAATGTTTATTAAGTTACTTTCTTCTTCCAAGATGACCCAAATGCACTTTGCTTATACAAGTATTATAGAGCTCATTTTATTCTACTGTGAATTTTTATTGGTTAGTTGTATGTCTGTTTGCAAGAAGCTAGATTACAAAGACCGTGAGTATGACTTGCTCACAGGGGATGGAGAGTATCTGAGACAGTGGTTTGCATACATGAGGTGCTTACTAAATGATTTTAACTTGATTTGAAATGGGTTTACTTAGTTGTTATCCTTTTCTACAAGAGCTAAGTTCTAGTCTAATCCTGTCTGCATCCTTAAATTGCCATATTATCTAGAATATTTTAATAACACCTATTATTTTGAAATGACAACAAATTGAACTAATTTCTTGCTAAGCTTGTCAAGAAAACAAAATACAAATCTCTCAGGCATCAGAAAATTAAATGTTCACATTGTTCTTCTATAAAGGAAAAGAATCACAATTGGGCACTTGCTCTTCAGGAAAATTCTTGTTGCTTTTAGGGTGAGTTCAGTTTCCACTTAGGAAGTTAGGCTGTTTTGGGAAGAGAGTAATTGTTGGGTGAAGGGGAGTCAGGTTTTCTAGTGGTCCCACCAGAAGAATCAAAAGAATTGAGGAACAGATACTTTAAAAATTGTCTGCTTCACGATCAATCTGCAACTCCAGCTTTCACTTTATGAGTCTTATTTTGTCTTTTTTTTCTAGCTTTCCTGAGATATAATTGACAAAGAACATTGTGTAAATTTAAGGTGTACAATGTGACAATTTGATGCACGTATGAAATATTTGCCAAAATATTTGCCAAAATAAGGTTAGTTAAGATATCCACCACCTCAGATAGTTAACAGTTTGTGTGTGTTGAAAATTTTTAAGATCTACTTTCTTAGCAACTTTTAAATATATAATACAGTATCACTAGTAGCAGAAACCATGCTTTACATTACATCCCCAGACTTATTCGTCTTTTTTCCCTCTCTAGCTTTAATTTTTTTAAAAAAAGTTTACATCTTTATTTTGAGAGAGAGAGAGAGAGAGAGAGAGAGAGAGCGCATGAGCAGAGGGGCAGAGAAGGAGAGAGAGAGAGAATCCCAAGCAGGCTCCGTGCTCTCAGCACGGAGCCCAATGTGGGGCTTGAACTCAAGAACTGTGAGATCATGACCTGAGCTGAAATCAAGAGTCGGTCGCTTAACCAACTGAGCCACCCAGGCACCCCATCATTGTTGTTGTTTTAGGTAAGATCTACACCCAGTGTGAGGCTTGCTGGAACTCACAATCCTGAGATCAAGTCACATGTGCTACTAACTGACAGAGCAGGTGCCTCACTTATTTATCTTATAACTGGAAATTTGCACCCTTTGTGCTACCTTTACTCATTCTCTCCTCTCCAAGATGATGAATCTACTCAGTTTCTGAGTCAGTTTTTTAGATTTCACATATAAGTGAGTTCATGTAGTATTAGCTTTTTCTCTATCTGATTGCACTTAGCAAAATGCCCTCAAGTTTCATCCACATTGTCACAAATGGCAGGATTTTCTTCTTTATTTATGGTTGAATAATATTCTGTTGTGTATGTATATATTTAAGCACATTTTCTCTTTATCCATTCATCCATCAGTGGACACTTAGGTTGTTTCCATGTCTTGGCTGTTGTAAATGCCAATGAACCAGGGATCCAGATATTTCTTTGAGATAGAGATTTCATTTCCTTTGGATTTATATCTGGAAGTGAAATTGCTGTTCTATTTTTAGTTCTCTTTTTAATATTTTGAGGAAACTTCATACTGCTTTCCTTGGAGGCCGCACCAGTACATTCCCACCAATACTGGGTTCTCTTTTACTGCATCCTCACCAGCACTTGTTATGTCTTATCCTTTTCAGAATAGCCATTCTAACAGGTGTGAGATGTTGTCTCAGCATGATTTGCATTTCCCCACTTATTATTGATGTTGAACATTTTTTCATGTATCCATTGGCCATTCGACTATCTTCTTTGGAAAAATTTCTGTTCAGGTGCTTTGCTCATTTTAAACCAGTTTATTTGTTTTTTGTTTTTGTTGTGGGTTTTTTTTTTTTGTTTTTGTTTTTGTTTTTTTTTCTATTGATTTGTAGAGTTTCTTGTATATTTTGGATATTATTCCCTTATCAGATCTGGGGTTTGAAAATATTTTCCTTCATTCTTTGAAGGTTGCTTTTTCGTTTTGTTGATTGTTTCTTTTTAGTTTGATACAGTTCCTCTTATTTTTGCTTTTGTTGCTTTTGGTGTCATATCCAAAAAATCATTGCCAAATCCAACGTCAAGGGTTTTTTTTTTTTCCTTATGTTTTCTTCCAGAAGTTTTATGGTTTCAGGTCTTACATGTAAGCCTTTAATCCATTTAGAGTTAATGTTTGTGAGTGGTGTAAGATAGGGGTTGAGTGCCACTCTTTTGCATGTACTATCCAGTTTTTCCAACACAATTTATTGAAGAGACTATCTTTTCCCCAGTGAGTATTCTTGGCTCCCTTGTCAAATACTAGTTGGCCATATATGCATAGGTTTATTTCTGGGTTCCCGGTTCTATTCCATTTAACTATGTGTCTGTTTCTATGCCAGTACCATATTGATTTCTATACCTTTGAAATATAGCTTGAAATCAGGAAGTGTGATGCTTCCAGCTTTGTTCTTTTTCTGTGGACTTCTTTTGCCATTTAGGGTCTTTTTTGGTTCCATTCAAATTTTAGGATTTTTTTTTTTCTATTTCTGTAAAACATGACATTGGAATCTTGGTAGAGATTGCATTGAATCTATATGCAATCTATATAGCTTTGGGTAGCATGGAGATTTTAACAATATTCGTTCTTCCAACCTGTGAGTATGAGATGTTTTTCTATTTATTTGTATTTTCTTCTGTTTCATTCAGCAGTGAATTATACTTTTCAGCGTACAGACATTTCACCTTCTTGGTTAAATTTATTCCTAAGTATTTTATTTTATTTTTATTTTTTCACATCTATTCATTTTTGAGAGACAAAGAGAGACAGAGTACAAGCAGGGGTGGGTGGGGCAGATAGAGAGGGAGACACAGAATCTGAAGCAGGCTCTGGGCTCCGAGCTGTCAGCACAGAGCCATGGGGCTCAAACTCATGAACCATGAGATCATGACCTGAGCCAAAGTTAGAGGCTTAACCAACAAAGCCACTCAGGTGCCCCAGTATTTGATTGTTTTTGATACTATTTAATAGGGATTGTTTTCTTTATTTCTTTTTCAGATAGTTTGTTGTTAGTACATAGAAATGTAACTGATTTTTGTATGTTGATTTTGTACCCTGTAACTTTCTGACTTTATTACTTCTAGCAGTTTTTTGATGGAGTATTTAGTATTTTCTATGTATAAGATCATATCATCTGCAAAGATAATTTTACTTCTTCTTTTCTGATTCAGATGCCTTTTATTTCTTTTACTTGATTGATTTCTCTGGCTAGAACTTCCAGCACTATGTTGACTATGTGAGAGTGGGCACCGTTGTCATATTCCTGATCTTAGAGGAAAAGTTTTCAAGAGATTTTATCATGAATGAATGTTGAATTTTTGTCAAGTTCTTTTTCTGCATCTACTGAAATGATCATATGATTTTACATTTCATTCTATTAATTTGGTGTATCACATTTATTGATGTGCATATGTTGAACAATCTTTGCATCCCAGGGTGAGTCCAACTTGATCATGGTGTGTAATGCTTTTAATGTGCTGTTGAATTTGGTTTGCTAGTATTTTGTTGAGAATTTTTGCATCTACATTCATCAAAAATATTGGCCTGCAGTTTTCTTTTCTTTTTAAATTTCTTTTAATGTTTATTTATTTTTGAGAGACAGAGAGAGACAGAGCACGAGCTGGGGAGGGGCAGAGAGAGAGGGAGAGAGAATACCAAGAATACCAAATTCTACTTGGGGCTGGAACTCACAAACTGTGAGATCATGACAAGAGCTGAAATCAAGAGCCGCTTAATCAACTGAGCCACCCAGGTGCCCCACATATTTTTCTTTCATCATTCATCCCCATCGATATCTGTTTTCTAAAGTAAATTTGATTTTCATATTCAAAAAACTCAAATCATTATTATACTAGAAATTTGATTAGGGACCAGAACTCAGTTACTTTATTAAATATAAATATGAACTTTGAATATGGATTCTTAGCATCAATATAAGAGAAATAACAATTTTTGTCATTTCCTAACTTTAAAGCTCTATATAAGAACACCTCCTCACGCCCATGCACACCAGTTAACTAAACCATAAGTTTTAGTGTCATTCTTGGGTGCCTGCTAAATCTGATAACTCATCAAGTGCTTTCTTTTCATTCCTCTCCCTCTTCTCCTCCCTCGCTTAGAATGCTTCAGCAGATTCCTACTGGTTTCTCCATGCCCAGTCCTGCTCTGTTCTAATCCGTCTGTGTACTGTTGCCAGAAAGATGCTTTCTACAAACCTGATCCTGTAACTGTCTGACTCACCACTGGTCTAGTGGCTTCCCAATGTCTTCAGAGTGTGGACCACATATCATTTGTTTTTACTGATGTTTTCCACCTCATACTCCACCATATCAAACTCTGCGCAGGTTTCCAACTACGGCATGTGCTCCTTTACTTCTGAGACTTTGCATAGGCTTTGCCCTCTCACCTGGCTAATTCCCAGTGTACCTGCAGGTCTAAGTTTTGACACCAGTTTAATCAGGAACTTCACTCTGACTGCCCGAAGAGGAGCTAATTGCCCTGTTTACTGACAGATGTGCTTCCCTAACATCTGTTCTTCAATGGACCTCGGCATTTATTTCTGTGTCTTGTGACTATCAGTTGATTTCTCTATCTCTTTAAACTGTAAGCTCCTTGAAGGTTGGGATTGTGTCTTATTTGTTTAATCCTCAGTGTCTGGCACAAGATAGGCGCTCAAAAAATATTTTTTTTTTTGGATGGAACGATGGAAAGTCCTGACTTGTCAACTTTGCCCTCATATTTCTTCAGAAGAAGTGATAGGAATTTCTGTTTACTCTGATGTCAGCCTTTTTGAGCCTGCTGAGAAGTCAGATGAACAACTCAGGGCACTCTGACTAACAGAGATGATGGAAATAATTGCTTGTCCCCACTGATGGAGCCCATAAAGAAGCTGAGTAAATCATGGTTATGTTACTGGTATGGATGCCATGAAAATGGTCTAAGGACTCAGAAACTCTCTCAAAATTAAGACAAATTTCAATCTTGGCTGCTTGAAGTGTTTTCTGGCACATATATTTCTGAGCACCACACCTGGCAGGAAGACAGTATCACAAAATTGAACCTGATTGTGTTGGACAAATAAACTGTGCTTCTGGTAATTTAAGCACAAAAACTGCATTTATATTCTCATTCACTGAGGTACGTAGTGGTGACTAATAAAGAAATATCTGAGACAGGTGTGAGTCCAGGACAGGGTTAGGGCATTAAATCTGGCTGCTGAGTATGTGTCCATTGACTTTTTCAGTATCTGGCAAACTCTATTTTGAAAACAGATTTGATCTTTAAATGATGACTAGAAAAATCTTTTTTTAATGTTTATTTATTTTTGAGAGACAGAGACAGAGGGAGGGAGGGGCAGAGAGAGAGGGAGACACAGAATACGAAGCAGGCTCCAGGCCCTGAGCGGTCAGCACTGAGCCTGATGTGGGGGCCCAAACCCACAAACTGTGAGATCAAGACCTGAGCCAAAGTCGGATGCTTTAACCGACTGAGCCACCCAGGTGCTCATGACCTGAAAAATCCTAGTGAAGTACAGGTTCCCTCCAGTTGCCCTACTCCAAAATAAGAGAGTAATTGTCCCTATCTTTAAGAAATTACAAACTATCCTCTGAAGAGGTAGGCTCCATAGGCTGGATAATTGTTTAATTGCCAGTTTTGACTTTGAAGTTACTGTGTCAGGAATTAAGTTCCCTTCTGAATACAAAAAAAAATCTGAATAAATAGAGGTTTAAACAAATTGGGGGCTTTATTTTTCTCATGTAATAAGTTCAGAAGTAGAAAATCCAGAGCTGGTAAAGTAGATCCAGAATGCCATTGGGACTGTTGTGGGTTAAATTGTGTCTCCCCCAAAAGATGCTGAAGTCCTACCTCCCCAGTACCTGTGAATGTGACCGTATTTAAAAATAGGGTCTTTGCAGTTGTAGTCAAGTTAAGAAGAGGTCATTAGGATTTGAAATGACTGGTTGTCCTAATGAGAAGAGGGAAATTTAGGTAGAGACACACAGAAAGATGGCCGTGTGAAGACAGAGGCAGGGATTGGAGTTAGGTTGCTACAAGCCAAGGAACACCTGGGGTGCACAGAAGCTAGAAAACCCAAGGGAGCATGGCCCCCCTGACAGCTTGATTGCAGATGTTTAGCCTCCAGAACAGTGAGAGAATAAATGTCTGTTGACCTAAGTTTGTTGTTCAGTTTTGGTTCTCTGTTATTGCAACCCTAGGAAATGAATACACTTTTCTGCTCAGCTGTGTTTGTTGCCTTGGATTCACATGATGGTTGCTCCACCTCTAGTATCATGTGCAAGTTCCAGGTAGGAAGAAGAGAAAAGCCAAGGAGTGAAAGACACCTGCCAGTGGAGTCTACCACCTTTGAAAGAGCTTTACTGGAAGCCTCATGCAGCAACTTCTGCTTCCATTGGCAAGAGTACTCGAAGTGGCAGTGTATTAGCCGAACACAGCACGGGCATACATTATATCAGAGTTTTCTTAGCAAGGAGGAAGGGAAAATGGATATTGAGTGGACATTCATTGTGTTTAAAACAATACACCCCTTATTAAGTGAGAGGTTCGTAAATAATTTCAGGATAGGGTAAAAGCAAGAGCTCCTGAATTAAAAGATTCTCAAGTTCTTCTCTCTAAAAAATTTTAAATTGTGGAATCTAAAAGCAGAAGGCACATTAAAAGGCTGTCGAATCAAACTCTCTCACTTTGTATATGAAGAATAAGTCAGAGATATGTAAGCAGCATAGCCAGAGCTCACAAAGGTAGTTAGTAGCAGAACCCTTGATTCTCACATGTAAACTCTTCAATAACTGCTTCAATAACTAACACAACCATGCAGTTCATCTTTAGAAGGTAAGATCCTAATCATATCTTTATCAAGCTTAACGCTAATACTCTACTAAACACATGAAAAACACTGATCCAAATAGCTAAGTGTGACATCTACTCACTTTGTTTTTTTGTGTCTTATTTCAAAAGCTGAAGTAGAAAATGAAAGTTTCAGCCATAAATCACAGGGGCAGCAACTTAGATGATGACCAATATTTGGGTAAAAAACCCAAAACAAACAAAAAACCCTGATAGTTTTCATGTGACTCAGTCTATTCAACTTTGTTTATTCCATAATCAGATTCCTAAGCCAATAAATTAAAAATGTAAAAGGTCAGCTTATTTTAGACCCTCCCAAAAGGATGAGGAAAGAAATTTACTCACACCTTTCTGAAAAAGCTATTTGTGAAAGACTTGAAGTTTGGAGGCTACCATGGATTGCTCTTTTGGATTAATATACGTCCTTGAAATTGGTCTCTGAGTGCTAGAAGTTTAAAAGACTTTATGATTAATGTACAAAAAGTGCACTGCAAAGTTAATGGAGCTATGTAGAATGGCATGAAATTTTATGTAAAATAAAATATATTCATCATTCAGATAAGATATGATATGCTCATTTCATTAATAAAAGTTACTCCCACAATACAGGCAGTGGTCATATAATGAAATCCAGCCTCCTCACCGAGAGTACAAGGATATTAACCTATCAGTTAGTTTGGGAAAATAGGCCACCTCCTAAATTAGAGATTAATAGTCGTCTACAGTTCCCTGCAATGTAAGCACTGTTTTTGAATTGAGCCGATGAAACTTGCATGGAAGAATTTGCTTCAAGTGATATATGCTCTAATGCTCAGGGGTCCTATTCTCTGAGTCATTGTAATTTTGGCTTCTATTCTGCTGCATTAAGCATTGCCTCAGAATGAGGAGTCAGGAGACAACCTGAAGCTAGCAGATCAGAACAGGGAGTCACAAGGAGAAAATCAGCAGCAGCTTGTCCTGGGACAGATCTTCTATACAAGCTGCTGCTCCTTCTACACACCTGCCAGGGCAGCTTAACATTTTTTATTGTATTTATTAATAGACAGTATCTTTCAACGGTTTGATTCTTGAAAGATACAACAGAGGAGGCAGGGAAGAATCTCCCTTATTCTTGCTCCCAGCCACCCCTTTCTTAAGACAACTAATGTTATCCATTTTTAATGTATTGACATAACATTATATTGATGTATTCACATATTTAATTTTGTATTCATTTACTCTTTATTATGTAAAATTTCTAGCATACATACAAGTAGAGAGAATAGTAAAATGAATAATAATCATCCATTTATGGTCATCTTTCATTTCTCTACCAGATTAAGATGAAGCAGATTCTAGACATCATGTTTTACCTATAAATATTTTAGTGTGTCTACCAAAAATAAGAGCTCATTAAGTAAAAGACAAGTACAATATCAATATCATATTCCCCCAATTAACAATAATTCCTTGATATTATCAAGCAACCAATCATCAAATAAATCAGTTTTTACATTTCCCTGATCATCTCATAATTTTTTTTCTTTTTTACACTTGGATCCAAAGTCTGCACATTGTATTTGATTGATAAATCTCTTAAGTATCCTTTATTTTTTACTTATTTTTTAAAATGAAAAAAAAAATGTTTACTTATATATTTTGAGAGAGAGAGAGAGAGAACACAAGCAGGGAAGGAGCAGAGAGAGAGGGGGAGAGAGACTCCCAAGCAGGCTCTGAACTGTCAGTGCAGAGCCTAATGTGGGGCTCAATCCCACGAACCGTGAGATCAAGACCTGAGCTGAAATCAAGAGTTGGAAGCTTAACTGACTGAGCCACCCAAGTTCCCCTTAAGTATCTTTTAATTTATCTGTTCACCTTTCCTATTTTTTTCCCTTGCAATGTATTTATTGATCAATCTGCCTTTTTCATCCTGTGGCATTTCTCATATTCTGGATTTAGCTGATTGCATCTTTCCAGGGAATTTTGTAAATTTCAACTTTAAAGCAATTTATTACCTGGGTTTTTTCATTTCTAGATTTAACTATTCAATATGTTCCATTTGCCTAGATGAAAACAATTAATTGGTAATAATGAAAAGTGAAGAGAATTTGACATTTGATATAAGTCAAAACTGGAGTTACCATTTCTTCTTTCTTTCCTTGCTTCTCTCCTTCCTTTTACACCCTACATCAGTCCATCTCAAACCCTACTGGACTTCCTTGCAAAATATATCCAGAGTCCAAATACTTCTCCTCACGTCCACTTCTACCATGCTGGCCCCAGTCACCAGGATCTCTCACCAAGACTATTACCATGGCTTCCTGGTATTTCTCCCTGCTTTTCTCTTTGTCCCCTTTACCTTTAGAACCAGAGTGATTCTGGGTCACTTGGATGGCTCAGTCAGTTGAGCGGCTAACTCTTGGTTTCAGCTCAGATCATGATCTCACAGTTCATGGGTTCCAGCCCTGTGTTGGGCCCCATGCTGACAGTGTGGAGCCTGCTTGGGATTCTCTGTCTCTGTCTCTCTCTGCCCCTCCCCCTCTCATGTGTGCGTGCGTGCGCTCTCTCTCTCTCTCTCTCCTCTCTCTCACTATAAATAAACATTAAAAAAAATAGAAGCAGAGTGATCCTAATAAAACCCAAATCAGATCACATCACTCCTCTACTCAGAACTTTATAGGGCGCCTGGATGTCTCAGTTGGTTAAGCATCGACTTTGGCTCAGGTCATGATCTCACGGTCCGCTGTCCGTGAATTCTAGCCCCAAGTCAGGCTCTGTGCTGACAGCTCAGAGCCTGGAGCCTGCTTTGGATTCTGTGTCTCCCTCTCTCTGCCCCTCCCCTGCTTCTGCTCTGTCTCTCTCTCTCAAAATTAAATAAACGTTAAAAAAATTTCAAAAGGAAAAAAAAAAGAACATTCCAATGACTTCCTTGGACAAAAGCTGAAATCCTTACAACGGCCTACAAGTCTCTTCATGATCTTCCCCTTACATCCCTTGACTTTATCCACCAACCACACTCATCCTCTCTCCTTCTCCAGCCGTAACAGCCTCTTTGTTTTCCTTAAACACATCAGCCAAACTCCTATCCCACTCACTCTTTCCTTTGTCTACAACACTCCTTCACCAGTTATCCCCATGACTTGCCCCTGCATGGCCATCAGCTCCTTGTTTAATTGTCCCCTTCTGGCTGAGGCCTCCCAAATCACCCTGTTTAAAAGTTTAGCCCCTTCTCCAAATCTTGCATTCTCCATCTTTCTTACTCTGTCTTGTTTTTCTTCATAGCACTTGACAACTTCCAAAGTACTATGTGATTTACTCATTTATTTTTCCTGTCTCCCTCCATTAGAATGGAATCTTCATGAGTGCAGAAATTTTTGTCCATTTGGTTCACTGCTGTCTCCTCAGTGCTCAGAACAATGTCCAATAAGCATTTGTTACATCAATAAATTTCAGATACTCAAGGAAACGTTCCTATTTTCCTTTGCATAAAACATTTATTCTAAATTATTCCTGTCTAGAGCATGCACAGTCCTTGAGAGCTGGCTAACTCTTGTGATCACTTTGCCCTTGTTTATTCTCATTCCTTAGAAAGAAATCAAGTTGATGTATTAATTGGACACAGTGGGTAGTTGCTCTGGAAATTTGATCATGAAAGAGCTATGGATTGAATTATATCCCCCCAAACTTCATATGTTGAAATCCTAACCTACCTACAGTATCTCAGAATGTGACCTTATTTGAAAGAAGGATCATGGCAGAGGTAATTATTGAGACAAGGTCATACTGGAGTAGGGCGGCCCCTAATCCTATATCACTAGTGTCCTAATAAAAACTTCAGGGCTCCTGGGTGGCTCTGTTGGCTGGGGGGTCAGACTCTCTTGTTTTAAAAGGTTTTATTTATTTATTTTGAGAAGGAGAGAGAGTATGTGCAGAAGGGGAAGAGAGAGACGGAGGGAGGGAGAGACAGAGAGACAAACAGACAGACAATCTCAAACAGGCTCCATGCGTCGGTACAGAGCCCAACATGGGGCTTGAACTCATGAACCATGAGATCATGACCTAAGTAGAAATCAAAAGTCAGATTCTTAAAGCAACTGAGCCACCCAGGTGCCCCAGGCATCTGACTCTTGATTTTGGCTCAGGTTATGGTCTCTCAGGTTCATGAGATCAAGCCCTGTGTCAGGCTCCATGCTGACAGCATGGAGCTTACTTGGGAATCTCTCTTTCCCTCTCTCTCTGCCCCTACCCTGCTCACATGTGTGCGTTCTCTCTCTCTCTCTCTCTCTCTCTCTCTCTCTCTCTCTCAAAATAAGTAAACTTTAGAAAAAAGAGGGGAGGGGGACACAGATAAACATACAGGGAGAATGCCATGTCAAGATGAAGGCAGAGATCTACAAGGGAAAGAATGCCAAAGATTGTTAGCAAACCACCAGAAGCTAGGAGAAGCATGGAATGGATTCTCCCTCAGAAGAAACCAATGCTGACGTCACTTTGATCTCAGACTTCTAGCCTCCACAGCTGTGGGACAATAACTTTCTGTTTAAACCACCTAGTTTAAGGTACATCATTACAGTAGCCCTGGGAAATTAATATGGGACTTATGGAACCATGGAATCTTTGTTTTTATTTGCAAGTAGTTCACATAATTGGTGCAGAGTAAGCACGCAACAAATATATGTTGAGTGAACAATGGGAGTATGATGCCATGAGTCTGCTCTAAGGAGGGCAAGGAAGATGGGAAATAGAAAATTAGTACTAAAGAAAAACAAACAAGAGAGAGAATCATTACTAGATTGTAATTCCCACCAGGGCAGTGACCATATCACTAGCATAGAACTTCCTTCTCATACACATTTTGCTGGCTCAAAATGAATGTCAGGCAGAGCAGGTAGCTCTGTGCCAAACAAGTGATGCTAGGTGGAAGAGGTTAGGTGGGCTGGTCCTTCCTGATGCATTCGTGAAGCTTAACCAACTGTCTTCCTTTCACAGTCAGGAGTCTCAGTGCCAACAGACTGCCATGGTTCTGCATTGTTCTCAATTTCACTTTATTCAGGTATATAGTATGTGGTCTTTAAGATATATTTTGGGGACTATTGGTCGTTACATATTTTTCAAATCTTTAATCAGGTGATCCAACATCTCTTCAAACTCAGATGTGTAATTCTGGTGTTAAATTACTATGTTGCATTTCTAAAAACTTCACTTTCTTAAAGGCTGATAGGAATACAAACCCATTCTTTATTCAGAAAGTTTGTTTGAAGCCACAGTAGGTATTCTTAATAGATTGCCTTTCTTGGTCAGTAATTTTACATCAGAGGAGAAAATAATGCTATTGTTATGGATTAAAATATCATGTTTTAAATGTCATTGCTACTAAATATCAAGGACGTGGAAAACAAAAGTAGTAGAGGCAAAGATGTAGGATAAAAGTAATGAGATCCAATACAATACTTTTGAATTGTGCTCGTTCATGGTAGTTCAGAATGGATGTAATTGTCTGCACAACTCAGGTAAGTTTTTTTTTCCCACCAGAAAGATTTTTGAAGATAAATCATGATTTTTTTTATCCCCTTAATTTTCAAAAGTCTCTATTATCTACGTGGGGTTGACGAAAAGGGGCCACAAATTCCTTGATAATATATCCCTTGAGGGGTGTGATGTGATTGCCCTCCCCTTGACCCTGGCTAACCAGTGATGCTATGTCAATAGTGGGACTAGACATTATGAGCCTGGTCCTTTGGTACCTTCAGTTCTCATGTAAGAAGTTTGATAGCTCTGAGGCTACCATACTATGGGAGGACCCAACATGGCCACAGGAAGAATCTGGGAGAAGGAGAGACAGTTCCCCCTTCCTATTTCTCCAGCCCCCAGTCATTTGAGTCATCCCAACTGAGGCCCCAGACACCATAGAACAGAGATGAGCTGTCCTTACCGTGTTCTGTCCAAATTCCTGACCCTCAGAAGAGTAAGACATAAAAATATTGTTGTTTAAAGCCACTAATGTTTGGAGTAGTTTGTTATACAGCAGTTGATAACTAGAGCATCAACTTTCATGTATAGATAGTGTCAGGTTATGTTTTATAACTTCCCACATATTCCAAAATTAGAATTTCTTCCCTAGTTATGTTATGCCTCCCAGCCCAGTATATACTGATTCATTTCTTGTCACTCAGTAATCAACTGTTCAAACTATTATGTCACTTATTTGAAGTAAAAGATGCCAATGCCCTATTTTGTACACTTTTTCCTTTTGACATGGCATGAACAATTAGGCTCACTAAATTATTTAAAAGAATGAGATTGTATCTCTGTTCGTGGATCTTTTCTTTAATTGATATCAGGAAAAAGTGGACTTCCTGATAGTACCAAAAGTGTTAAAAACATTGCTGTTGGCTTCCAAGGAGTAAAATATAATATGTGTTTTGATAACTATGATTAGTGACTGGACTTTTTACCCTTCTTTGTGTAGCTATCAGAAACTATACAACATGCCTCACAATTGTTTAGCACATTTGAATTTTCAACAAATACTATTTATCACCACCCTTCTCTTTTTTCTTTTTTGCCAAATGTCATATTTATACTTTTGGAAACCTAATGCCAGTTAAAAACCATAGTCTGGTGTGTTAGGTGGCTTAGTCGATTATGCCTCTAACTACAGCTCAGGTCATAATCTTGCAGTTCGTGAGTTTGAGCCCCACATCAGGCTCTGTGCTGACAGCTCAGAGCCTGGAGCCTGCTTCGAATTCTGTGTCTCCCTCTTTCTCTGCTCCTCCCCCACTCACACTCTGTCTCTCAAAAAGAAATAAAATGTTAAAACAAACAAACAAAAAAAACCCATAGTCTTTTGCTCACATATATTTTAACCATTGGCAATGTGACCTTAGAAAAGCAACTGTTTTGGGGTCTAGCAGTTATTTTATTTTTAAGCAGTTAAAGAGGGGCACCTGGGTGGCTCAGTCAGTTGAGCGTCCGACTTCAGCTCAGGTCATGATCTCACAGGTTGTGAGTTCAAGCCCCGTGTCAGGCTCTGTGCTGACAGCTCAGAACCTGAAGCCTGCTTCGGAATCTGTGTCACCCCCTTCTCTGCCCCCACCCCACTCATGCCCTCTCTCTCTCTCTCTCTATAATAAATTTTTAAAAAGTTTAAAAAATTTAAAAAAATACTCATTAAACAGTTAAAGAGAAATTAGAAGTACAGTATTTTATTGGTAAGGCATTTCCAAGGTTCCTCTAGCAATTTGCATTTAAACGGCTTCTATGAGAAGCTTCCACTGAAGGCAATTCATTTTCCTTTTAAAAGAGATGTATTTAGCACATGAAATTGAATTTACTTTTAAAATTCACTCTCTATCCCCAGAATTATGTCAGCCATATGGTAACAGTTGTTTAATGTGCCAACAAACTGGGGTGTTTGTTTGTATTTAGTATAAACAAATTACAAACATCCACAGGAACATGTGAAAAATATTCTCTTTAGATGAAGTCAATTATGCTTTGTATGCTTAAGGGTCCCTTTTATTAGATGAGTCTCTTATGCTTTGACAAAACAAAGGGGTGAGGAAATTCTGCGCAAGGAAAATGTTGATTTCAACTTGAAGGTAAATTAAGTGGAATACCAATTCCAAATTGGTAGAATACCAAATTACCCCGTGTCTCCTAAGATGATATAATGAAGCACTTATACATGCACTTCATATCTCAGGAACAAAGGAGTTTATAGCTCTGATCTTCAACTGCATCTATTTTCAATCACAAAACCACTGCCAGCTTCAGCACAACTTAGAATAATGGGTGCCCAAGAGGAAGTTCAAGATCGGCATACTGGCTGAGCTATGAGGCAGACATAGGTCTTCGTGGCCTCCATGGGGCTTTGCATAGTGCTCTACTCAAATGCTGCTAAGCCATCAAAATTCGTACTCAAAAATGACTCTGGGGCTTTTAGTAGGAATAGAAAGGGCTAAGTGGGAATTTACAGTAGTTCTTTAAGCTTCGTCAAATTTTATAAGATAAACGAAGTCAAGACCCCTGGGACACAGTGTGGTGGAAAATGTGTCAGGCTTTTAGTACAGAGGTCTGCTTTTCACTCACTTCATCCCTGATATGTTCAAAGAAAATTTATTGAGGTATTTCTTCTCAATCCGGAGATAAAACAATTGGCCTGAGTTCTTTCCTTTTAAATACCTCTTTGACCTGGAGGGAGACATTCTCGTCTACCTAGAGGTGCTATCAGAACTGCTCTCATTCTATGAAGTACATTTGGGTAGTACTATTTATATTAGTTCTCTGGAGCAAAGCATTATATATAGCTGGGAAGCCATCTACAAAGTGACACAGGAAATTTGATTTATGGTGGGGGCAGCTGATCTAAATCACTTTTTGTTTCTCAGCTTAAAGGCCCCCTCATAAAATCTATAAGCTTTTGACAAGTTCTTCAAATAGTCTTTTAGCCACCACATAAGTTAGTTCCTGCCTCTGTGCCTTGACTGATTGCTAGATGGTTATGTGGGTGGCTTCTGAGTTGCAATTGAAGGCTTTTATGTGGTTTTTTCTTTTTTCTTTTTCTTTTCTTTTCTTTTCTTTTTTTTTTTTTTTTTTTTTTTTTTAAGCTGATGGGCTGATTCAATTGCCTTGTCCTTACGGGTAGCATCTCAAATATGACCGGCTTTGATGAACACATTTTTAGTCATTTGAGAGAAATACTTAGTGAAAATTCCTTGTGATATAAATACAAATGCGTCTTCTTTTCCCAGCATGGAAACTTTTCTGCATCAGAAAACTGACAAGGATTTGGAAGAATTAGATTGTGTCTCATTGCAATGAATAAGAAGCCAACAAAAGCATCAATGCCCTTGCTGTGTTCAAGTCCCTAGAAGTTTTATGAATTAGAAGATGAAAGTAAAAAAGAAAAGAAATTTTGCTCGCATCTGTCATGTCACTTGACCATAAGTAAGCATATAGTTTATTAAAGAATGTAGTAGGCAATTTAGCCCTAGTTGCCAAATATTTATTGAGCACCTATTATCTTCCAGGCACTCTGTGAGGTTACAAAAATGAACAAAGCGTGCATTGCAGGTTGGGTTCTCTGGAGAGCAGAAACTGAGACGGAGTTATAAATACAAAATTTTTCACAAGAAAGTGACCCCTGTGAATTAGAAGTGGAAGAAGCAGGGTGAGCAGAGGAAATGATCAGAACAAGATGACCCGACAGTGTCTTGGGCCAGCCCAGCAGGAAGTTCTCCAGAGCAGATCGCCCTTTGGAGGAGACCTGTATTGTGTGCGAGGGGCTGGGCCCTTACACAGCTTACAAGGCTGCCTTGCTCAATTATCAGCTGGGGGCCAACTCAGGAAGAGCCTGACTTGTTCTACCACTGCCTTGCTCAATCACTGAACAGGATCTACTTCTAGGAGAGCATGAATGTGGCTTGAATGCTGACGTGAATCCTGAAGAAGCTAACAGCTGGAATCTGTCTGGTAACCACCCTCCTTTTCCTGGTTCCTTTCTTGGTTTTCCCCCTTTCCTGAAAGGGGAGCTGAGTAATACCTCTCCTTATCTTTTGTGGTCCACCACTTGTGCCACACAGATCTACTTCTCCATGACATTCAGAACTCCTCATGGGGTCCGGTGGACCTCACTTCCTGAGGGGACACTTATAGATAGGGAGGTTAGTGTGACAGAATAGAGCCCCCCCCCCCCGAAGGTGGTCTCAGTGCTACAACTCGTTCTCATCCCCTTTCGTTTTCCACTCTTCTGTCTAAATCCCTTTTACCCTTAGCTACCACCTGTGTTGGTCTTAGTCGTTTTTCTGAAAAGTCTAACTTCTTATTCTCCCATGCAGAATTTCTGCATGCTTCCATTCGTGTGGGCCCAAAGTGCTCAAACTGGGTCATGTGAGTGCCACGTATGTTCCTCCTTGTCTCTCTGGTGTATCGGGAAGACTTCTTCCTTGTGCTGTTCAGGGTCAATTACTTCTGACAGGCTAGTGACTGCTCTTCTTGCTTGCTGGTCCCTACAAACAAAGATCCCAAAGTGCTCACGGAGCAACTATAGCTTTTATTTTACTGAGACTATATGCTCCCTTGTGAGAGCATACCCTCTTTGGGAGCAAGGGCTTCTCATCTTGCGGAGCCCAGAGTTGTGAAGGCAGGAATCTACAGAATATCCCAGTAGATCACTAGGATTAATAGTTAGATGGGGCCAATTCTACTTCTGTCCTTTGGTTCCAGTCCATGTATTCTTCCTGATAGGAACACAATGCCATAGAAAGGTCTCTAATTCAATGAGTGTATTACTTCCTGGAGGATAGTGCTATATCCTCACAAGGCATTACTTCTGGTTGGTGCTTTAGCTGCCCCGTCAGCAACCATTCATTACTCTCACAGGCCAGCAGCTTCTGGGTGATGTGGGTGAAGTAATATATGACATGACCACTAAATTCCATGGTCATGGACCCACTTTTCGCTCCTCTCCTGTGGTAAAATGGGTTCCCTTATTGAATGTTATGGGGAATTCCATATCTATAGATTAGGCGTTCTGTAAATTCCCAGATAGTAGTGCTTTACTGTGGGCAGGAAAAGCAAACCCACACCAGGAATAAATCTCTATTCTTATGAGAAGAAGCTGCTGTAACTTCCAAGAGGGAAGAATCCTAATGAAGTTAGTTTGCTACCAGTTGGTCTCTTTGAGGAACATTGCTGTATCAAGGGCTTAGCATTGGTCTCTGGTGTTCACAGGTTAGACATTGAAAGTAGCTAGAGTGGCCTTGGTTAGTGGGAGGCTATGCCTTTGGGCCCTTACAAAATCTCTGTTTTAACTGCCATGGCCACTTGGTATGTGTATTTTGCCAACACTGCAGCAGACACTGGAAAAAAAAAAAACTAGCTAGTATAAACTGACCAACTTATTTTGCCCTCTTGGTTATTTTACATACTTCACAAGCAGTTCTATGTACTTACCCACTTATCTACCCCAGAATTCCTTACCTTGGAGAATGAATTCCAAGATTTTAATCTTTTTCCTTCCCGGTCCCTAACTAGCCAGACAAACCATTTTCCACTTTCATGAATCTGTATGTATTCCACCTCAGGTTATTTCTACTTTCATACAAAGTGAAATATGTATGCACCACCCAAATATGTGCACCACCCAATACTCTACCCACTAAGTAGAGTATTACTCAATAATACCTGCCTTTGCAATTGTCTCTCAAGGCCATATAGCTGCCATATAGGTTTCCATATACGGAACCAATCCTTCTGTAAACGAAGCGTGGTCATTTTCTTCCTCTTTCATTTGATCATATAGGACTTACTCCTTTCCCTGATACAACCAGAGTAAGCTGTCATGGATGACAGGTGGATCTAGGCTCCCTGCCCCTGCAGCTTGCTGTGTCCTCTGCACATGCTGATGATCAAGCTTGGATGTACAGTTCTAGTTTATGATGGATCGCTACTGGGCCCTCGTATCCTTACCATTTGGTAAGTTCAATAGGCTTCCGCTCATGGTTTATAGTTAGGGATGCATAATGACTTTGGTGTTCAATGCTCAAACATTCTAGCTCTCTACCACAGCTCAGTAGCACTCTAACTAAGAGCTATTTTTCAGAAAGTGTGTATGTAACTCTCCATTACAGATGGAATGATATTGCTTCAGGACCCTAGAGTCTGCACTGAGATTCTCCCATTTGGGCTTGTCATAAACTTACAGTAAATGTTATGCTTTTCTTCCTCTTTTTTCTGCAGTTAGAGCTATTGGATACAGCAGTTTAGTTTTGCAGAATACCACAGAATGTCCTTGAGCATTGGACCCCCTAAACACTTTACTGAAGTGATAGCCCTCTCAATCTTTATAGGGTTTATTTCCATCCTCTGGAGCGTGTCTATCTTACCATGTCCTCCAGTGTACTAGTCACCTCTTAGCCATTATGCTCTATTGACATGATAATCACTGATGTAATGAATAGATATGATGCTCTACAAGATGTATAAATGATTCGGATTACTTTGGATTATATTATGACTGAGGATGGGAATGTTCACATAGTCTTGGGGCAAAACTATATATTGCTGTCCCATCTATATGAATGCAGTGTGTTTCTGATCTTCTTTCCCGAATGAAATAAATAAAAATAAATCTGCCAGACATATGACTGCATAACCCTTTCCTGAAGCCATCTTAGTCTACTTGAAAAGAAAGACACAACAGCTGGTACAGCAGCTAGAGTTGGGGCTGTTACTTAGTGAAGCTTGAAGTTGTCTATAGTGACTTTTCCAGGATCCATCCAGTTTCTGCAGGGGTCACATTGGCAAATTAAGTTGAGATAGGTTAAGAACCACCATCGCTTGTTCAATATCACTCATCATCAAGGAAATGCAAATCAAACCATGATGAGATATCACCTCATGCCTGTCAAAATGTCTAAAATTAACAACACAAGAAATGACAGGTGTTGGTGAGGATGCAGAGAAAGGGGAACCCTCTTGCACTCTTGGTAGGAATGCAAACTGGTGCAGCCACTCTGAAGAACAGTATGGAGTTTCCTCAAGAAACTAAAAATAGAACTACCCTACAATTCAGCAATTGCACACTATTAGGTATTTACCCAAAGGATACAAAAATACATGCAACCCAATGTTTATAGCAGTTTTACCAACAATAGCCACACTACAGAGAGAGCCCAAATGTCCACCAACTGATGAATGGAAAAAGACCATGTCACACACACACACACACACACACACACACACACACACACACACTATGGAATATTACTCTATGGAATATTACTCAGTCATCAAAATAAATGAAATCTTGCCATTTGCAACAGCATGGATGGAGCTAGAATATATTATGTGAAATGAAATAAGCCAGTCAGAGAAAGAGAAATACCATATGATTTCACTCATATGTGGAATTTAAGAAACAAAACAGATGAACATATGGGAAGGAGGGGGAAGAGAAGACAGGGAAACAAACCACAAGAAACTTTTAATGATACAAAACAAACTCTGGGTTGATGGAGGGAAGTGGGTGGGGGATGGGCTAGATGGGTGATGGGTACTAAGGAGGGCACTTGTTGTGATGAGTACTGGGTATTACACGTAAGTGATAAATCACTGAATTCTACTCCTGAAACCAATGTTGCACTATATGTCAAGTAACAAAAATTAAATTAAAAAAAAGGAAAAATGAAAGCAAGCAAGCAAGCAAGCAAGCAAGTCACCATCCTTGAATCCTTTAGGTCTTTAATGGTAACATTAATCCCTAGCACCCCCACCCCCCAATGCAATATTGGCATTGATATATTCTTTTTGCTAGAGGGAGGTAGATGTGACATTTCAGAGGCTTTCATTTGGCCTTTTCCACTATAATTGTTTTACTCACAGGCCAGGAATCCAATGGTGCCCAGGGTTTTAACTGCCAGGTGTGTCAATCCCAATAATACATTCATGGATAGGAAAAATAAATTGGACTTGGGCCAGGACTCCATTTATTAACTACTCCCATTTGTCCCTACTCTAACCGGTGGGCCGTGGGGATGCTTCATTTCTCTGGGAATGTCAGTTAGTGCTCTGTGTCCCATAGACCTCACAAAGTATGGATATTTCTACTTCTGCAGTGTAAAGCCCCTCAAATTCGTGGTGGCTGCAGGCTGCTTTGGGGAAGGACTGAGGGAATCTGTACAGGATATGCCTGTCAGGGTGTTACAGGGTCTTTTTTCCTAGGGGACTTGGAACTTCTTTAGTCAGTGGATCTGAAAATTGGCTCAGAAAAGGAACTGAGCAAAGAATCATGGAGTTTTATCTGGATAGCTATCTCGAACTTCCTGCTTCTCCATTCTTGCTTTCTTCTTACTACAGGTGTTAAGCAGTACCCTGATTGGCTGCCTGTCTATTTTACCCCTTGGGACACCATGTTCAGTTAACCATCTCAACAACTCTCTGTGGGTCAAAGGCTCTTGGTTGCCCCTCTTACCTGGCTTTTAGTGATGAAGCACCTGAACACGGCTTCTATTGCTATTAAAGAATCCAGCTCTGTGACCACCTTCTGTATCACCACCCCTGGCCTGCAGAAGCAGATCACCTCTGAACACCTAGTAGTGTTGGTTTTTCTCTTACTGGCACATTCCTGACTGTCTTGTTGAATGGTGTGTTCTCTGGGCCTTTTCATGGAACAGAAAGTTCTGGTGGTTCTTTTGGCCTCACATAATATGTCCATTCCAGTACATCCCTTTCTCTCAGCCTTTTTATTCCTTTCTATGTTATTTCTCATAGCAGCTCAAGCTTTCAACTTTGCCCAGGGCAGGCAACTAGAGGCCGCCCTAGCAGAGTTTTCCTCATCACTAGAGTCTTTTTAAGGGTATCAAATCCCACATCCTGCTGCTAATCTTCATGTTAATAAGGACGGTGTTCAAGGAACTGCATTCAAGGAACCATACCTGAGAAACATGCAACAGGGACTGACTTGGATAGGATTTTGAGCCTGATTCATAATGGGATGAGAATTTGGGGAGCTCTAGGGAGAGTATGAGTGTATTTTGTATATGGGAGAAATGTAAATAATTGTAAATAACGATATTGAGGTCAGAGAGCAGACTTGGTAGTTTTGAAACATGCCTGAAAACTTTTTGATGGTCTTTCCATCAAATGGGGGGCTGTGACCCCTACTTCTCACCCTGGTGGACCTTGGTGACTGCCTTGATTTATAGAGTATGGTGGAAACGAAGCTATGATATCCAAGGCTTGGTCATAAGATGCCTACCCACTTCCCCCTTGGCCTCCCAGGATCTCAGGCACCATATTGCCAGGAAGCCCAAATTAGCCCATGAGGAGAGATCAAGCAGAATGGTCACATGTAGGTGTTCTGACCAAAAGACGAGTTGACGTTTCAGACAGCAGCTGGTATCAATTACTAGGCATGTGAGTGAGGCACCTTCAGATAATTCCAGCCTCCAGCTGTCAAGTCATCCATAGCCATTGAGTCTTTTCAGCTGATGCTCCAGTCATCCTGAAGCAGAGACAAACCACTGCACTGTTCCCCGTCAGAATTCTTGATCTACACAATCCATGGGCAGAATAAAGTGGTTGCCTTACACCACTAAGTTTTGAGGGGCTACTTTTTCAGCAATAGTAAACAGAGCAAAGATCAAACTGATAAGTGTCAAATATGTTCCTCTCTCTCAACAATAATGAGTTAGAAAATATAACATAAAACTGTAGAAACTAGCAAGGAGCTTGACAAAGAATGCACAAGACCTTTTCAGAAAAAGGTTGAACTCTGTTAAAGGACATTAAAATTAGACCTAAGTTAATTATTGTATTCATTTATTTTTTTAGGTTTATAATAATCTTTTTTCCAAGCTTTTATTTAAATTCCAGTTAATTATCATACAGTGTAATATTAGTTTCAGGAGTAGAATTCAATGATTCCTCACTTACATACATCACCCAGTGCTCATCACAAGTGCCCTCCTTAGTACCCATCACCCATCTAGCCCATCTCCCACCTACCTCCCTCCATAAACCCTCAGTTTATTGTCTACAGTTAAGAGTCTGTTTTCTGCTTTGTATCTCTCTTTTTCATATGTCATCTGTCTTGTTTCTAAAATTTCACATATGAGTGAAATCGTACGGTATTTGTATTTCTCTGACTGACTTATTTTGCTTAGCATTACACTCTCTAGCTCCATCTATGTCACCCAAATCTTGCGAATAGCAAGATTTCATTCTTTTTGATGGGTCAGTAATATTCCATCTGAGTATGTAAAATTAGGATTTCTGTTTAATGACATATATGTGACAAAGTTAATGGACAGATAATAGACTGGGAGAAAATATTTGTGAAGTGTAAAAATGACAAAGGTTTGATATTTAGAGTCTACAGCAAATTTCTGTAAATCAGCGGTAAAAGGATAGGGAACATAAAAAAAATTAGCAAGAAAGTGAAGCCTGAATGAAAAACAAAAATTATGAAATAAAAAATTTTCAAATATGAAATATGACTTTAGGTCCAAATGTCAAAAAGTATGTCCAAATGTCAAATATTGATGAGGATATGAGGCACTAGGCCTCTCATTCACTGATGAGGAAGCTTAAGTGTGATAGCCATACCAGCAGGTTGTTCTCAGTATTTTGAAAAATTATGTATGCATATTTCCTATAGACCAGTGATCCTACTCCTGGGTATAATTCCCCTCTCTCCCTAAAATAATCACACAGGAATGCAGAAGATTAATCCATCAGAATCCAGACAAGAAAATAAAAATCATACTAGTATTTCAAGTGGGGGTATTTAATACAGGGAGCTGATTAAATCGGGGTTGGAAAAATAAAAACAGGTCAAAGGAAACACCGGGATGACCCAGAGATTAGTACCCACAGGTACTAGAGCTTCCACCTCTAGAAATGGGGGAACGAAAGGAAAGAGGTGGTGTGATCACAGCATAGGGGCTTTGAGGAGGGGCCCTGTGGGGTGGGTGTTTCCTCTAAGAGGAAGGTGCCACAAGGCTGATGCATGGGCCACTGAAATGTACACAGCTGGTGCTCAGCACGTTCATCTTCTGTTCCCGGGAGGTGTGGTACTGCTGCTGTAAAAGAAGCCCTGGGCTGGAGCCCTGGACGCCTGCTGCTGATGGCAGACAGCCAGGGAAAGCTGTAAGCAAGCGGAGAATCCCTTTCCCCTCCCACACTTTGTGATCTCCTGCCAATACCTTGTATTGAAAGAACATACCTAGAAGTGAGCTGGCAAGGGAATTCTGGGAACATGCACTTTGCAGAATCAACCTTCAGAAGGGTGGGCTGGAGTGTGAGAGGCAATAGGTAAAAGATTTACATCTCAGACTCCTTGTGGTAGCAGGAGACTGCAGCCAAACTAGGTGTCCATTGCTAGGGGGACAATAAATAAAATGTTGTGCATGTGTAGTATGGAATATGCAGCCAGGAGAAGCAGACAAGTACATGTAAGTTAAACAACATAGATAAATTCCAGAAACATAGTGTTGAGAGAAAAAAAATTAGGAAAAGGCATGGGATTTAAAGTATTCCACTACTGAATGTAAATTGGTGAAGCTGCTGTGGAAAATTATGTGGAAATTCCTCAAAAAATTAAAAATATAAATACCATATGATGTAGTAATTCCACTACTGGATATTTACCAAGAAAACGAAAATAGTAATTCAAAAAGATGTATGTACTCCTATGTTTATTATAGCATTATTTGCAATAACCAAGATATGAAAGCAACCTAAATGACCATAGATAGATAAATGGATAAGGAAGATGTGATATATATACACATATATATGTACATATATGTATGTATACGTATATATATGTATACATACGTGTATACACATATATATGTACATATATATGTATACATATATGTATGTATACGTATATATATGTATACATACGTGTATACACATATATATGTGTATATATATACGTGTGTATGTGTATATATATATACCTTTTTTTTTTTTTTAAAGAAATCTCTACACCCAATGTGAGGCTCAAATGCACCACCCTGAGATCAAGAGTCACATACTCTACCAACTGAACCAGCCAGGTGCCCCACAGATATATATATATATAAAATGGAACATTATTCAGCCAGAAAGAAGAGATCTTGCCATTTGTGACAATATGGACAGACCTAGAGAGGAATAAGTGAAATAAGCCAGACAGAGGAAGACAAATACCATATGATTTCACTTATATGTAGTATCTAAAAACCAAAACAGATGAATAAACAAACAAAGAAAAAAGAGAATCAGACCTATAAATCAGAGAATGAACTGATGTTTTCCAGCAGGGAGGACGGTAGGGGGATGAGCAAAGTGGTTTAAGGACAGTGGGAGATACAGGTTTTCAGTTATGGAATAAATAAGTCATGGGAATAAAAGTCACAGCATAGAAAATACAGTCAATTGTATTGTAATAGCCTTGTATGGTGACAGATGGTAACAACACTTGTGGTGAGAACAGGGTAATATATAAACTTGCTGAATCAATATGCTGTGCACCTGAAACTAATGTAACATTGTGTGTGAATTACAGTCAAATAAAAAAAAAAAAGAAGAAAGAACAATGGAAACTAAAATCAAAGAATGGGCAGAAGAAAATATTTGCAAAAAATATATATACTCCCCTATGTATGTACATTTAAAATAGCAAAACAATACTACATATTTAAGAGGTTGGACACGTATTTTAAGATACAGATACAGATATATTAGGATGGGTACCAAGGCTGCTGCACATAGCGCAATTCCTGGAATTATTCAACCCAAGTAGCCCTGGTGGTGGCCTATGCTAAAGAGAGAAGCAGAAGTGGGAATTAAAAAGAAGGGCAAGAAGTAAAATAAGAGAGAGAGGTCATTACTAGATGAGAAAAATCATGTGCTATGGACCAAGAAGCATAACTCAAATCTTTACATTTGACGGCTTTAAAGTAAGTTTTTGTTACTCACATTTATTGCAGATTTTTCCTAATTTTGTCCTTTTCTTTCATTGTTTTATGAAACATCTGACATTCTGAGTTTTTGTCTATCATGTTAGTAATTGATCTTTTTCTTTCTTATTTCTGCTATTGGTGGAATGAAGTTGTCCCTCCTCCCACTGAGAGTTGCTGTCTAGTTCTCTTTCCCCTCTGCTTGAATCTGGGCTGGTCTTGTGACTTACTTTGACATGTAGCATATAGAATATAGGGAATGATATTATATAACTTTCAAAGTTGGGCCTGAAGAGATCTGCAATTCTCACCTTCATTGGTTCCTTGGAACCCAGCTGCATGTTGTGGGAAGACCAAACCACATGGAGAAGGCCCAAAGAAGAGAACTGAGCACAGCAGTTGACAGCTTCAGCTGACCTCCCAGCAGACAGCCATCACCGACTGCAAGCCACATAAAAGAGATATCTTGGATGTCCTGGTACTGTTGAGGCTCCAGATTTCTGCACCCTAGTCAATACTGCTTGGAACGTTACAACTACCCAGCTGATCCCCATCAACTCAGAGGCTTTTCGAAGATAATAAATGGTTGTGATTATTTTAAGCCACTACATTTTGAGGTGTTTTTAATGTTTATTTAATCTTGAGAGAGAGAGATAGAACGTGAGCAAGGGAGGGGCAGAGAGAGAGGGAGACACAGAATCTGAAACAGGCTCCAGGCTCTGAGCTGTCAGCATAGAGCCCAACGTGGGGCTCGAACTCACAAACCGTGAGATCATGACCCAAGCCGAAATTGGACACTTAACCTACTGGGCCACTTAGGCGCCCCAAGGTGGTTTGTTAATAGCAATAGATAACTGAACCACCTCTGTTGCTTAAATACTGAGAAAATCCAGATACCATATTTTCTTCTAATTTTTGTAAGTGACATCTAGGGTTTTAGCTGAAATATTTTCTCAATCAGCCCACTGACAACTCTATTTGATAGATAATTTACCTATTCATTCTCTTTTTTAATTTGAGAGAGAGAGAGAGAGAGAGAGAGAGAGAGAGAGAATGAGCTGGGGAGAGGAGCAGAGGGAGAGAGGGACAGAATCAAGCAGGTTCCCAATGTGGGGCTCAATTCTACAATCCTGGGATCATGACCTGAGCCAAAATCAAGAATCAGATAATTGACTGAGCCACCCAAGTGCCCCTATTCACTCATTTTTTTTGTTATCCTTTTTCCCCAAGATACTGAAAAAGGTTCAGGTTTTTTTTTTTTTTTTTCTATCGTGAGTTAATATATGCCCATTCTAGGAAATGGGGGAGGAGGGTTGAGCAAGGGTCTGCCATTGATTCCATCTTTTCAAGGACAATCACTATGACCATTCTGATGTATTTCTTACAAACTTTCTCTCT
The DNA here is from genome assembly GCF_018350195.1 of Panthera tigris. NCBI lineage: Eukaryota > Metazoa > Chordata > Mammalia > Carnivora > Felidae > Panthera > Panthera tigris. The sequence goes on along the minus strand of NC_056663.1, from coordinate 81,351,460 downwards.
TTGTTTTTATGTAAATGATATTCTTCAATGTATCTCGTTTATAACTCAGGGATACTGCATACACGTAGAAATCATTCACTGCACAAAAGTACTCTGCTGAGAAAGGGAGTGGGCATGGGAAGCAGGGCTGCACTAGCCCCAGAGAAAGGGTGCTTCTTGCCAACACAGCTGTCATGAGCTTACCAAGCCCTGTACCCTTGGGGCCGTTTTCACCCCAAGGTGGAGTCCTTTTCAGCCACTACTCTGTGATGCCCCACTCTATTTTGGCTTATCTCGAAAACACAAGCTTTGCCCCACATTACTAAAAGCTGAGAAACATTTTGAAAAAGGAAATTTCTAGACCTGGAAAAAACTCTGAATATAAGAAACAGGAGAGTCAAAAATAGCTCTGCCTTTTTAAGACTGGTGTTACAAGTATTACTGACAAGGAGGGGTTGGACAGCATCCCCCAAAATTTATGTTCAGCCAGAATGTGACCTTTTATGGAAATAGGATCTCCAGTTGAGGTTACACTAGATATTTAGTGGGCCCTAAGTCCAATGACAGGTGTCCTAATAAGAAGAGGGGAAGATACACAGAGACACACAGAGAGAATGCCGTGTATAGATAGAGGCAGAGGTTGGAGTGATACATCTACAAGCCAATGAACATCAAAGATTGTCAGCGACCGTCAGAAGATAGCACAGGAAGATGGAATAGTTTCTCTCTCAGAACCTCCCAAAAGAACCTACTCTCTGCCAACACTTTGATTTCAGACTTCTGGCTTCTAGAACTGTGAGACAGAAATTACGATTGTTTTAAAGCCACTAAGTCTGCAGTAGTTTGTGACGGCAGCCCTCAGACACTGGTACAGGTACCTATTACCTGTACTTTATTAAGAGCTTACTCTGCTAGGTAAGGTTGAACCCTATGAAATTGCCAGTATTTGATGATTCAACCTGATAGTTTCTATAAATAACTTCTTTAATTTTGTGTCTCTCTCACACACAAAAAACGCTTTCCTTAGAAATGTTTGCAACAATCTTTTCTTTTTGTTTTATTTTTTACAGTCTATGTACTTTGAGAGAGTGAGGGAACAAGGCGGGGAGGAGCAGAGAGAAGCAGAGACGGAATCCTAAGCAGGCTCAGCACCATCAGCACAGAGCCCGTTGCGGAGCTTGAACTCACAAACTGTGAGATCAAGACCTGAGCCATAATCAAGAGTGTGAAGCTTAACTGTTTGAGCCACCAAGGGCGCCCATGCAACAACCTTTTCAAGAAAGTATTACTGTCTTTATTTTATCAGTGAGGAAATTGAGCCACCAAGGGCGCCCATGCAACAACCTTTTCAAGAAAGTATTACTGTCTTTACTTTATCAGTGAGGAAATTGAGATTCAGGGGAGGCTAGGTAACTTGCTACTGGTCTCACAGTCAATAAGTCACAGAACTGAAAAACAGACTGAAAATTGTCAGACCCCAAAATTCACGTAATCTTATTCAGTTCTTCCTGAACTTTAATGTGTAGAAAAATTATCTAAGGATCTTGTTAAAATGTAGATCATGGTTCTGGACATGTGGGGTAGGACCTCAGATCCTGCGTTTCTGGCACCCTGATTGTGCCAACATTACTCACGCTCAAACCATGCTTTCAGTATTGAGTGTAAGCACCCTGACCTCACTGACATGGTGAACTGATCATATGACTCTGTTTGGAGTAATGATTGGGAGTGCTAGTCGTGTCCATGTGGAGTCATAGTGCAGAGGGTTGAAAATGCGGGGATGGACTATCTTGGAGAAATGTGTGTTGGAGACATTGCTTTGGGAGTCGTCAGCAAAGGGTATATGGCAGAAAACATGTTAATGGATGAGCTTACTGAGAGAAAATTCATTCTGTTTAAAATTTTTTTCATGCCTTATTATTTTTTAATGGAACTGATTTAAAACAAAAAAAGAAAGACCTTGATATTCTTTGCAAAATGATTAAAAATATTTTCTATTCATAACATACATTCCCCAAATGGCACTTTAAAATGTCTTAACTGGATAGGTTTAAATGCTATAAACTAATGTTGCCTCATGTTGAATTCAATAAACTGACCCACATACCTAGTTAATGAAATTCTTACAACTGGAAGTCTAAGTGGATGCTTTAATAATACTTCTTTCACAGTAGAGTTTTGGTTTAATAGAGCAAATGAAGAAACTCAGAAAAGGTTAAGGGTATTCACATTTTCTGTGGCCAAGAATGAACCTGGGATTAAAGTTTTCCAGGTATCTGGGGTGCCCATAAGGTGCAGTACTCACACCACATACAATGGAGCAAGAAAGTGGAGGGGGAAAATGTCTTTAAATTAATTTTTTTTTTCTGGAGGACTTACATAGAATTCAGGGATTAGTTTGTCTTTGTGAATCAGTAATGAAATTCATATTAGACTCAGACCTACTGCTATAAAGGATTTCTTTACTTCATTTGCAATATTTTAAGAGCTAATTTGCAACATCTGCCTAAGTAAACAGAACTTACTTGAAAAGCAGAGAAGTAAAACCATGTGCCTGAAAAATTGCACACAAGTACTTGATAGATCAACTAAATCGAACCCAGATGGATATGCGGCCCTGCAGAGTCTCAGTAGTTTTCTTGCACAATATTTGACAAAGGCTGTACTATTAAAGTTAAATACTTAGTAGATGGGCCAAGGAATCCCTATCATTGATTATATGATTAAAAAAATAATAGATTGTTTCATCACATTGACTAAGAACTTGTAGAGGCATTTCACGGGTCTGAGTTTTCTCAGAAGAAACTAGCCATACTACACTGACTTCTGCCTGACTTAGGATATTGTTGCTTTAGAAAGGCCTAACTTATTCATTTGTGAGTAGCTTTTGTTAGTGATCTCATGCAAGTATCAAACATTTGAGACCTTTTCTGATCCTGAAATCCATTATCCACCTATTATGACTTGATAGAATTGTGCTTAATCTTTGAGTAACATGCATTTATTGCCACAGATTTTTGTAGAATATATATGTATACTTTGTTCAAAAAATAAGGAGGGAAAATAAACCTGAGAAACCAAGATAAGAATGATTTCTTCATGTCATATTCTAGGGGAAATCCTTCAAAGTGATTTATTTTTTCAAAGGGATCTTGATAATTGCTTAGATTGGGCACATAATAGGGTTCATTTATCCCCCCCCCCCATCTTGATGTGCTATATTGTAACTATTCACTACAATAAAAACAATTTATGGTAGATAATTGTGATCTATTCAGCAAACGGTTCTGAATGCTTAAGCCTGGTGATTCTTCTACACATGCAAGGTAAAGCAAGATGCCCAGACTGAAATAAAGATATTCAGACTAGTAGCTGGGAAATCATAAAACTGATATTCTTCTTCTAAAGAAGAGGTGATATATTATTATTTATGTATTGCTCTCTCTCTCTTTTTTAAAACTAAAGTATGGGGGCATCTGGGTGGCTCAGCCGGCTGAGTGTCTGACTTCTTAGGTCATGATCTCACAGCTCATCAGTTTGAGCCCCACGTTGGGCTCTGTGTTGACAGCTCAGAGCCTGGAGCCTGCTTCGGATTCTGTGTCTCCCTCTCTCTCTGCCCCTAACCCACTCGCATTCTGTCTTTGTCTCTCTCGAAAATAAATAAACATTAAAAATAAATAAATAAATAAATAAATAAATAAATAAATAAATAAACTAAAGTATGTATCCCTTCTGTAATTTAAAAATTCCAGTGAAGGAAAAGAGATCGAGTAAGTTTATAGTGACTCTTAGCAGCTGCATTTTGAAGAAATTAGATGATGGTTTATCTAGAAGTTAGAATGATTTATTGATTATCCCCAAATCAGAATACCTTCCACAATAAAGGTTTTTTTCTGTTGGTTTTTTTTCATGTTTTTTCCATTATAAGGATAGTCTCTTGACAAAACCTTCTGATAGTTGTTAGAAAACCTATTAAACTCTTAAAATTGAGTAAGCATGCAGCCACACTAAGACATTTTCTTGGCTTTCTTTTTATAACTCCATGTAAAAATCAAATTAGTTTCTACTTTAGCTAAATATTTCACCTTTTGTGGTTGGAAGACATGAAGTATTGTTGTAGTTATTTTCATTTGGGGATTAAAAGATAGATCGACCGTCTCTGAATACACTTATTATACACAGTAAGGTCTTGTGTTAGTCTTTCAAGTTGACATGCTAACAAAGAAGGACAAGAAAATTGGTATTGGTACCTTGGGATTGGTATTCAGTACGGGTGAGAGTGAGATAGTCTTCACTCCCACTCTATCTCACCCATTTACTCCTCCATGTAGCTCTGTTGAGTTGACCTGTGCATTGTGTGTACCATATTGAATGGAAATCATATATTCATGTGTCTGCTTCCCTCACCAGAATAGAGGCTCAGGATAAGAACCATTAATAACGGGGGCGCCTGGGTGGCTCAGTCGGTTGAGCGTCCGACTTCAGCTCAGGTCACGATCTCACGGTCCGTGAGTTCGAGCCCCGCGTCGGGCTCTGGGCTGATGGCTCAGAGCCTGGAGCCTGCTTCTGATTCTGTGTCTCCCTCTCTCTCTCCCCCGTTCATGCTCTGTCTCTCTCTGTCTCAAAAATAAATAAATGTTAAAAAAAAATTTTTTTTTTTAAAAAGAACCATTAATAACGGATACAGAGATGTATGGCTCAGATGTCCCTTTAAGAAAGGACTCACTGCAGTTAGCTACTTTAGGGTCCAGATCAGCATTTAAGTCAAGGTCACCTTTTCTCAGGGCAGCTTCCAGCCAACAACTGAGCAAAGTAGGGTGGCTGGGCTCATCCTTTTCTCTGGCAGCCCCTAGCTTATAAGCACATAATAAGGCAGTAAAATGTCCTGGAGATTTGCAAGATTCCGTTTGCAGGTGATCCTTGCTCCAAAGCTCCCATTGGGCTGCCAGGGATTTGTCACATCTGCATTGTGGTCTGACGCGTATCCTGCCTAATCCTGTTTCCATTCCTTTTCTTTCACGAGTGTTCCTTCCTATAAACTTTTGCACTCTCCAATCAAGCACACATCTGTTTCCTGGAGATTTCAACCTGTAACCAGTGGTGCCAGAAGTGGCCTGAGAAAGCAGGCAGCAAGGTGGGGTGGAGGTGCCAGTTCACTCACCCTCTGGCTGTTAATAAGGAACTAATTCCTGGTAGCAGTTGGTGTACAGACAACCCGGGAACAAGGTGGCAGGCCAACTGATAAAGCTTATACAGGTAGCAAGCTGCAATGTGACAGTGGAAGGAAATGCATTAATCAGCGAGATGATTCAGGCATTTGACATTGTGTTGGTGGGGATGAGGCATACAGTGAGAGTGGAATTGGGTTGTTGTTTCTAAATTGCATTGAAACTCTACAGGCTGATAATGAAAAGCTGAGGGCAATTAACAAATTGAAAATTTAGTGTAAGAGCCAGGCATCTCTTTGGTGGCTTTCAAAGCTCTCATCTCATGCAAAGGACTCACTGACAAAGCTGAAGATCAAACCCAGAATTTGATAATTCAGACTGGCTAAACTTCAAAGACGGTTGAAAGCTCAACCAAAGTGGTCATGACTCTGGTTGGAAAAATGTGAGTCCCTGACATAAAATGAGGACATCTGGGAAGATGCCTCCATAGATTTTGACTCCTCAGGCTATTCTGAACCTTATGGATGTGAGAAGTGGCTTCCCCTCCTTATTACGAGCTGGCACACAAGAGTGTTGAGCGTGTGTTGGAGTGGCCTGCTGAAGGGGCAGCTGAAATGCCAGCTCATAGACAATACTCTGGTCCTACTTCTCCTCCCTCATCCTTACCCTATCATTATCATTACATCACTTTCTCTAGCTAAAATAATAACTTTTTGTTTTACATGTTATGACTGTCAATATTATTTTCTACAAAGCCAACTAATGTAGTATGATTATATATTTTCTTTCATAATCTATTGTTTTTTTCTGGAATTACTACCTAGCTCTTTTTTTTTTTTTTTTACACACACAGACACATATACTCTCTCACATACAGACCACCATGACAAATATACACTATAATGCTTACCCTAGTGTTTTTCCACAGATCTACAACCATTTACTCAAGTAACAGTATATTGGGGTAAAAGGAAGAGCCAGACATTGTGAGATCTTATTGGACACAGGGTCCAAGCTGACATTGGTATTCAGAAATACAAAGCATCAACATGGCCCCCTGAGAGGGCACATTGCGGGAGGTCAGGTAATAAATGGGGTTCTGGCCAAAGTCTAGCTTACAGTGAGGGTCCATTGACATACCAGGTGGTCATTTCTTGGTCCCCAATTATATAATAGGGATTAGCATGCTTGGCCGTTGGAGTTACCCCCACGTTGGGTCCTTAGCCTCATTCTCCTTTGAGATGGTGGGAGTACAAAGAGCTAGGGGTCTGTCTGCGTGGGAATCCCACTTCTCCATTTTCAAACATTCAACCCATACCCCTATTTTTCATTATTCTTTTTCCTTGTACTCTGTGATTCCAAGCACCTCCAAGTCCTTCGAGCCTCTCAGAGCTTTGGCTTGTTTTTTAATTAGGTGCCCTGTTTGTAGGCACCTTTGACTATAGCTAAGTCAGTCACCAGGCTTTGATTTAATTTATTTCTTCCAAAAATGTGTTTAGCTCTCTCTCTCATTTGTAATCTGTTTTGTTTGTATTAGTTTCTCATTTTATATCACTTCATTTCTAATTTTTTAATGTTTTTTTAGTGTTTATTTATTTTTGAAAAGGAGAGTACACGCACAAGCAGGGGAGGGACAGAGGGAGAGGGAGAAAGAGAATCCCTCAGTGCAGAGCCTGATGTAGGGCTTGAACTAACAAACTGTGAGATCATGACCTGAGCCAAAATCAAGAGTCAGACACTTAACTGACTGAGCCACCCAGGCACCCCAGAATTTCTATAACTTTAAAACCCACTTATCATTTTAGCAGAGTCATGGGAGAGAACATAAACTCCCAGTTTACCATATTTAACTAAACATCCAGGCTTCTTCTTTTATAGAGCAATTACCTCTCTCAGCTTCATTGATTTATATTCTTATGCATCATTCTATTGTATTGTTTGTGAAATACACATCATTTAAAAGGCTAAGATATTTGTAATTAAATAATCTTTAAATTAAGAAGTAATATATTGCATGTGTTCTATATGCATTTTAATTTTAATTTAGTTTTTTTCATTTGCAAAACATGAAGTTGGAGGGTTAGGATTTAGCTGGTATATGAAGACCTTCACATTTGACTCAGAACTTGAAAGACGAGTAATAAACAACAACTAACATTTATTGCAAGCCTACTATGTGCCAGCCACTGTGTTGAGTGCTTTATATCCACTGTAAATATTAGCTCCATTTTACAGATGTGGATATTGAAGCACAGGGAGATTATCTGATTTACCCAAGACTACTCAGCTAATAAATGATGGGGGTGGATTTGAAGGCAAATGGTTTGTCTCCAAAGCCAGTGACCTTAGTCATCATACTATGCTGCATTCTAGGGAGGAACTTAGATGACAGACTCTCACATGTGTCATTGCATAGTAATTATTTGTATACTAGTCTTTCTCTTCCACTAGACTTGTGAGCTCCTTTTGTTTTTTAATTTGAGCAGTGAGATACCCACCATAGAATAAGTGTTCAGAAAGTGCATGAAAAATGAATATTGGCTACTGATTTCAAACTTTAAGAAGAAGAGCTATTTGAGGCAAAATATAGTTTTGTGGGGATGGGAAATAAAGGGTCTTCATAATTTTATTTTAGTATTTATGCGAAAGGAAGCGGGAGAATTTTTCTCTGAGCTTGTGGAGAAATTTATTTTTAACTTATGGTATTCTTAACTGGTACCTTTAAAAAAAATCATCAAAGTCTGGCCATGTATCAAGAGTGTCTTGCTATAACTAGCCATGAACTATGACCAAAAAGGACAGCTCTATATTTAAAAATCGGTAGTGGTTGATGGGATGGGTAAGAAGGAGGAAATGGAGGGAAGTAAAGTTTACAGTTCTGCAAATTACAGCTTGTGGCAGGACATGATGCTTCACCAATGGCAGCCAGAGGGCAAGTCAGCCAAAGGACGGTGACTTACACTGGTATAACTAAGGTTGTATTTTTGGTGTAATAAAAAGGCTTCCATTTGGCTTGTATTTCCTTATTAACAATTATGCCAAGTAATTTATTCCAAAGGGCAGCTGCCAGGAGAGCCCCCATCATGGGACTACAGTGACCCAACTCTAAGGTTGGGGAAAACAAAAACAAAAACAAAAAATACAACTTAAGATCAAAAGCTTCTGAGGAGAAACTGAGTTAAACATCGATATACAAGAGATTCTACCTTTATCTTTGCCATTCAGAATGATTTCTTTGTCAAAAACAAAGTTTACAGGAGACGTCAAGAAATTCTCTCTGATGTTTTGACTATCAGGTCCATGACAAACTATGAGACTGCCCTCTCTACAAACTTTTAAGAGTTAGTTATCTCATAGGGAATATGGAAATACGTAGATTTTTACAAGATATATGTTCTTGTGAAAGAAAAGTGGTCTGCATTCAGTTATTGGCTAAAAGAAGCTTAGTGGACTAATTAGTACCTTTCATTCAGGACCATGGCCTAGTGGACTAATGTAGGTATATTATATATACCTTTCATTGGGACCATGGCTATTAATTGGTCAGTCTCTTGAACTCTGGTAGCCTCTGGTAAGTGGCAATTTGACTTATAGTCAGGCCTCTGTTTTCCTTGAAAGTTGGTTCTATGTATTGCAATTGATCTAAGTCATTTTGGTCATACACAATTCCTAGTTTTTTTTCTGGAAGATAACAGTAGCCATTGAAGAAGCTGAGGTAGATGAGGGTTAGTTACTCCTCTGCCTTGCTACTAGGTCATAATGAAAGCAAGTTTCAACAAATTCTGCCACATATATAGACATTTATTAGACAAACACTGATTAATAAGCAGGTCCAAAACTGTTTATGCTGTTCCCTAAGTTTAACGAAGTCTCAGCTTTCTGTCATCCTAGGTCCTTTGAAAACTACTTTGCCTGCTTAGAGGTTGACATAGCACCCCAGAATCAGGAATCTTTTACTCTGGTGGTATTCATCAGGCCACCAGAAGTACTCATAAGCAACATCTAGACACAAGACTACTCAAACTTTGAACTCTAACTCGAAGGGTAAAGGCTGTCTTTGCTTCTTATACCCCATCTAGGCAACAGTGGAGAAAATCTCTAAAATCTTTACAATTAATCCATATATCACAAAAACTTTTTAAAAAATGATTTTATTATTTTTTTGAGAGAGAGAGAGAGAAAACACACAAGTGGGGAGAGGGGCACAGGCAGAGGGAGAGAGAGAATCTTAAGCAGGTTCCACACCCAGCACAGAGCCCAAAGTGGGGCTCAATGTCATGACCATGAGATCATGACCTCAGCCAAAATCAAGAGTTAACTGACTGAGCCACCCAGGAGCCCCTATTATTATTTTTTTAAGTAATCTCTACATCCAACATAAGGCTTGAACTCAGGACCCCAAGACCAAGAATCACTTGCTCCACTGACTGAACCAGACAAGGACCCCAGAAATTCTTTTAATTTCACCAATATTTTTCCATATCTAAAATTTAACATTTATCATACAAATCAACACTGTTAAACATCAGAGATTTGTTTCTGACATTCAGTGTGCTGATTAGTAGGATGTAGGTTATTGATCTCAAGATACAGAAAACAGAATGAACAATAATTGCCCCCTTTGGAATGTGGGCTGAACATCCTTGAGCTGGTACATTAAGATTCTGTAGCTTAACCTAAGAATATTTTAAAGTATATTAAAGACCAATTTCATACTGTTGTTCACTAACCATAGCAGGTGGCCTAGAGCAACTGTAAAAAGTTTGCTAGATTGAATAGGATAGTTTGAAGAGTTTATAAAAATGGGGATATGGTTATATCAATTGGTTTACTTATTCATAGGCAGTTTGGATGTTAAGATTTGATGACTGCAACTCATTTTGCAATTTATTTTGATTTTCCAGTTTTCTTGAAACACTCTGGAAAAAAACCTTTGGTTGGCTTTAAGCCCTTATGGGCACTTACTAATGTTTTGTCATGATTCCACCAGGGAGGTCATAAGAGGCCATTCATTACTAGACTTCATGAACAATTACTTTGAAGTGATAGTTTAAATTGTATATAAGTGAGAATGGTTCATACATTTATGGGTAATGTGCTTAATTGTTCATAAAAGAGTGGGATTTTTCACAGGGTTGGGGGGAGGTTGGGCAGTATCTATACACACCTGAGAAATAGGTCCAACCATCCCTACTTTACTGTTTTCCTCTGAGTTACTTTGGGAATCCAGAGGTGGGAGCCATAAAGCTACAGATGATGCACCAACCCTGGGGACTACTGCACATGCCATTTTCTGAACAGTGGCACGTGCACGAGCCATCCTGAATCTCCCACCACAACCTTAAGCTGATCCATAGAAATTACACACAGAACTCTCTCAGCAATGATAAAGAAGGGAAGGGGTTCTTATTTCTGGTTCTCAAGGCCCAGCCTGTAGTTGAGAGCAATAGAAGCAAATAAAGTAATTTAGAAATTCTTTTTTAAAAGTATAATTTATTGTCCAATTGGCTTCCATGCAACACCCAGTGCTCATCCCAACAAGTGCCCTCCTCAGTGCCCATCATCCACTTTCCCCTCTCCCCAACCCTCCATCAACCCTCAGTTTGTTCTCTGTATTTAAGGCTTTCTTATGGTTTGCCTCCCTCCCTCTCTGTTTGTACCTTCCCCCTTCCTTGCCTTCCTCCCATAGTCTTCTGTTAAGTTTCTCAAGATCCACACATGAGTGAAAACATGGTATCTGTCTTTCTCTGACTGACTTATTTCACTCAGCATAATACCCTCCAGTTCCATCCATGTTGCTGCAAATGGCAGGATTTCATTTCTTCTCATTGCCAAGTAGTATTCCACTGTATATATAAACCACATCTTTATCCATTCATCAGTTGATGGACATTTAGGCTCTTTCCATAATTTGGCTGTTGTTGACAGTGCTGCTATAAACATTGGGGTACAAGTGCCCCTATGCATCAGTACTCCTGTATCCCTTGGATAAATTCCTAGCAGTGCTATTGCTGGGTCATAGGGTAGGTCTATTTTTAATTTTCTGAGGAACCTCCACACTGCTTTCCAGAGCGGCTGCACCAATTTGCATTCCCACCAACAGTGCAAGAGGGTTCCCGTTTCTCCACATCCTCTCCAGCATCTATAGTCTCCTGATTTGTTCATTTTGGCCACTCTGACTGGCGTGAGGTGATATCTGAGTGTGGTTTTGATTTGTATTTCCCTGATGAGGAGCGACGTTGAGCATCTTTTCATGTGCCTGTTGGCCATCTGGATGTCTTCTTTGGAAAAGTGTCTATTCGTGTCTTCTGACCATTTCTTCACTGGATTAGAAATTCCTTGTAAAGCTATCTTCATTTAAAATCACTTTCAAGAAATTCACAAAGCCATTAGCTATTTGCTGCCATCTCTTATTTCTGAACTCACTTTTGGTTGAAAACCTCACTCTTAGGATGAACAGCAATATCTCTTTAATTATACAGGCTCTTTGTGATAATAATCAATTCTGTTTGCCACCTCCTCACTCTGGAACACATATTTTTCTTCCCATGTCCCTGTCCCTGGAGAAGAATGTGTGACTGAATCCATACTGATAGGTATCAGGTGTTCCCAACTAACGAATGTTTGGTTTACCGGTTTGGAAAGTACCCTTGTTTTTTGCCCCCTCACTGAAGAAAGAACATGCATTCCTGCACTTACACTTTGATTTCTTGCAGTCTGTGGCTTACAGCAATAACATATGTGCTTGCTCAATGTCTTTATTTTGCCAAAAAACACCCACAATCTCAATGATATTTCAACCCCTTGTGTTGTGTCCTGATGTCTATTTATATTGACATCCAGACATTTTATTTTCACCGCTGGCATAGATATGACATTTTTTTGCCTAATTATTACTGTGATAGTGTAATGCAATCTCTCTCTAGACAAAACCCTTACTGCCAGCTACAGCTTAAAACTTTAGTTTATGAAAGGCTTTTCTGATAATTGACTTTGACTTCTAAGAAACCATCCATCTAATGACCTGGAACTTTTGAAGAGCAGGGGCAACTCATTCCTCTTTAAAGCTAAATGTTCTAACCAGCCATCAAAAGGTGTGAGTTATTATTCATGAGACCCACACACTTGATGTGTATTCTTGGGCCTGCTATTTATTGTTGTTTATTGTGGGATCATATATATTACTATAGACCATGGAATAAAAGAAGCCCTATAATAATTTTAAAAAATATTTGTTTGCCTCTACTTTTAGGTGGGAGCTTAGGAAATGGGTGAGGAAGACAAGCACACGGGGCTACAGTAGGGTAAAACCCAGTGATAACACACCCAGGACAATGCATCATTTGCATGTGATCCAATCTCAGTTTCCAAATGCAAGTTGGCTAATCCTCTTAAGTTGTATGAAGTACACTGAGACTCTGGAGGGGAACATAAAATTTGATGGGGAAACAGGCATCAATCTCAATTGAGAAGCAGAGGGCCAAAGAGTAGGGAGAGTAAGTCTGCAGTATTCTATTGGTTCAGTCTCTCAAGTTGGGTTGATAGAAGAGCTTTCAACACAGAAGGAAAATCCTGGAGTCACTTTCACAGTTCTGGAAATTCCAGCCAACATGAGACCCAGAACCATTCTCATTGGTATTTAGGCTTGTTGGAGGGTGGGAGAGGGAACTCACACTAAGGGGCTCCAAAATGCTGCAGGGATCTGGATGAATTTGGATCACACTAAGAATTCCCTAAGATAACTCCTGACTGGCAAGCTAGTCAAGGTAATGCAACTCTGTATGTTATACCATACTATATAGTAAGCCTTTTTTTGGATCCTACTTGTCATACTATGGTGGAGTCTACCATAGCCCCTTACTTTTTATTAAAATATGATTGAGGTTTCCTTAGCATGTGGAACTTAGATAAGTGTATCATGACATTAGCTCTTAAGCTGACATATATCTTTATTCCTAAAATATATGCTATCAAATATAGTTAAGATCATCGTTTTCAGGCAACTTTTGAAAGCAAAAGAAAACTACATTTCAGGTTTTGGCAGTGAGATATATATACATCAACATCGTGTGTGTGTGTGTGTGTGTGTGTGTGTGTGTGTGTGAAGTATGTATTCATCATATGTTTAAATATTCTGGCATTTTTACTGATTGAAAGCAAAGGCGTAGGTACATTTTGCTTTGCACTTAACTTACGGAATTGAGAAGCTAATATACAGAATGAAAGTGAGAAGTACACCAACAGAGTATCAGGGCCTCTGCTGGTGGGCACCCAATAACACTGATGCCCCACTTGAGATTAAATCTGAGCATTTTAATTTTATTTTTTCTCCCATTTTCAAAGACAGAATTTGGCAGCTATTTTAGTGTATAATGAATGTGGGGCAGAAAATGCAGTGAGGCAGATCACTATTGTTTGGAGAAAAATCCCTTAAGTGGTCTCCTCACTTACGTAAGTGTGGTGTGAATAGACTCTATTGTCCTGGTGGGCAGTGTCACTTTGAAAAGATTTTCCTTGTTCTGAGAAGGGCCACTTAAGTGGCCTTACTGAGTCACTTAAGTGTAGGGTGAGCTGGATGTTATTCTGGGAGAAGAGCATAACCAGAACTCTGATGTTTTAAGTGCCTTTGAAAAGCTGTAAGGCCATCCCTGCAGAAAAAGGTGGGAACTTCCTTTTTGGCCAGGACTTCTGGGACCATGTTGTCTTCTGAGAAGTGATTCTGTATGAACTGAAAAAGTTTGATCACTGAGAGATCTTTGGGATCAGAAATCTCAGGGCACGAGGGTCCTGTGATGGACAAGCTGCTGGGGAATGGTCTTTCCCTATAAGGAACTGCTGCAAAAGTCTTGATTTTCAACCAGTAGCAGTGGCCAGAGTAAAAGACAATGCCTCTTCCTGTGAATTCAGCACTGCCCTGGAGATAGTTTCTAGGGTGTGGACATCTCTTTATCTTCTTGGTGTTACCCTAGAGAATTCAATACAAGTGTTCTGAGATGAATCAGAACCCCAGATCTCTCAGCCTTTAGCACACTGCTTTCTGGAGCCAGAATTTGTGAAGCCTTAGCTCTAAGAAGCAATAGAGAAGTAAGAGTGTTAAGCAGGAGAGTCCAGGCGAGTTTGGTTGAAAACCTCTCCACTCTAACACTGATCCATAGGATACTCCAGGGCCCTTCGTTACCACAAGAATCAAAGACTTCCCCCAGTTCTAACTTTTGGCTATGACTCTCCAAGATGAGCGTCCGTACAGCAGTCAAAGCTCCTGTGCCACAGACCTTGGTATCACTTCAACTTGACCTTTCTCAAGTCACTCCTATGCACTGTGGGCCTTTTGAGTGCCTAATGAAGAGGTCTACTAGCAGATGAAAGATGGATCTCTGGATTAGCAATTACTGTCATGAGGAAGCTCAGGGATTATACTCAGAGAATAGACTAGGACAACGGGGCTGAGGATCACCCCAATTCTATATAAGGAGTAGAAGTAACATGCATTCTATTAAATAGAAAGAGCAAGAGACTAAAACATGCTGAGGTACACACACATACCACACACACTACTTCTGGTTATATAAATCTAAGGAAAGTTAGCATTAAATACCCAAATTAAATTAAGATTGGAATAAAGAAAAGGCCAAAGAATGATATTTTTTAGGAAGCAAATCCAGAACGGAGTGAAGCTTCGAGAAGTTCAAACTCATACAAAAGATCTACGTCAACAGCAGAAAGAGACAGTTTTTCACTAGCCGAGACTTCAGGGTTTCCCTGAGTCATACTTGGCTTTCTCATTAGAAGAGGTCAGTTTAAGTTTAGGTAATGGAAAGTCTATGACCTTATTTTAACATTAGAGAATCAACCTCTTGTCAGAAAATGGTGATTCCTTTACCCATGACTCATATATTACCTAGAAGCCTCTGGTTTCCTGGAATTCTTTAAAAATTCCAATTCTTTCAGCAATAACTATTAAACACCACAATTTTGGATAATCCATTTATCCTGCAGAGGTCTGAATTAATCCTCTAAGTATTAAAATGAAGCTATTTGCCTTTTAGTTTCCTCTGCCCTAAATGGCAGTGACCCAGGTTATTTCTGAATTGCATAAAAATGTAATAATTATAATAATTTTATTTTATATATTCTTCTTTTATAAAGCTTTATATATTATTATTATTGTTATCACAGCTGCCATTCATTCAATAACTATTTATTGAATACTTACCAGGTACTATTCTAGAAAACATTGTTGATTGTCACTGAACAAGGTACTTTATTAAATATGTCTGATCTTCACAATAGTATGCAAAAGTTGGAATTATGCTTCTTGTTGTTACAGAAGGGAAAATACTGAATATCAACGAGCTTAGGTAACTTGCCCAAAGTCAGACAGCTAATAAAAAGCAAGGCACTTTCTGATTATCTGATTTCAGAGCACTTTCTGTTAGAGCAGAACAAATCTTGAAAACTTTCTTTTCTCTTGTTTCTATTAATCTATCAGAAATGTTCATTGTTACTCTATATTGGTTCCCACTGCTGGAAGCAGCTGTTCTGCTGGTCAATATCTAATTTCCTTCTATTTATTTCATAGGTAGGGAAACTCCTCTCTTACTCTAGGAAAGTTTCAGGGAAAGCAACTCAACATTCAGTATGAAAACACAGAATAGAGAACTGGGGAGGGTTAAATAAGGGAGTTTGGGAAACTAAGAAGTTTTGGAATCAGATGCTCCTAGCAAATATTCACTAATATCTTTGAAATAAATTCAAATAGAATTTATTACTAGAATATCAGCTTGTTCTATTGCCAAGTGCCATTCATTCCAGAACATATTTTGAAGCCAAATATGAATAGTTTTAGACACACCATTTAAGGTTTCTCGCAGATCTACTCCATTTAGCACAATAATCAAGACTTGACCATAAGTAGATAAATGTGCACAGCACCTTGTCACTCGCTGGTGTGCTAGAAATTTAGGCAAATGGTGTTTTTGGTTTGTGTTGTTTCCTTTGTTTTTTTTTTTTTTTTTAAGTTTTATTTATTTTTGAGAGAGAGAGAGAGAGACAGAGCACAAATGGGGAGGGGCAGAGAGAGAGACACACAGAATATGAAGCAGTCTCCAGGCTCTGAGCCACGAGCATGGATCCCAATGCTGGGCTCAAACCCATAAATCATGACCTGAGCTGAAGTTGGGCGTTCAACAAACTGAGCCACCCAGGTGCTCATGGTTTGTGTTATTTTCAAGTATTGGAAATCTGGAACTCAACAAATATATTTACAAATGGCTTGAATTCTTTGTTGAGGCAGTAAAAATATTTGATTGGCCTTGGGGTCATAATTGTAGGAGTGTGTCATGATATAAAGGGTAGCAGAATGTGCCCTCCAAAATATGTCACTTTAGTATAAGGGTTATTTTGAGCTAAAAGCAGTTAAGAAACATATATATATAAAAGCTCTCTGCCTTCCCTCTATTTACCCAAAAGTAAGACATAAATTTATAAATGTATCCCCTTTGCCCTCTCTATTAGGAAGAACAGAAGTTAATCACCAGAAACAATTCTAGATCTTTATCAGCCCAGAGATAGCACCAGAGGAAGCTACATAAATTTTCCTAACCAGCCCTTTTATTAGTTAACCCATTTAGTTCACCTTACAGTTTGCCATTCTAGAAACAAAGTTGTTTTCCTTTGTCTTGTCAGTCCTCTAAAAATTTATTGTTCTTTTGTTAAGATGCTATATAAGCCTAAGTTCTAACCACCAATACTCATCACCAAATATCCCTATGTGTATGTATGACGCACAGGTTAATAAACTTCTGTTTTTCTCTTGTTGATCTGCCTTTTGTCCATCTACTTTACAGGGCCTCAGGCAGAGAACCTATGAGGAATAGGAAAATACTTTTTTCCTCCCCAATAGCCATGAATGTCATGTAGCATGTGTGCAAAAGCAGAAAACGGCTTTTGACTCCCTTCTTTGGCTGTGTTTTAGTTACAAGATTTGATTCTGGCTCTTGATGGGAAATGGGTGCTCTGAAGTAAAATCGGCTCAAGAAAGTCACTGTTGGGTCCAGAAGGACATTCTTCCCAGAAGACATGGTTATCAGCCCTCTTCCAGATTCAAGGTCATAAAACCTGTGCAGGACACTCACATAGTAACTTAAAATATTCACTATAATATTCATGTTCAGGCCAAGCAAAAATATAATAGAGGCTTTCTTGCCCTTTGTTATTTGTAAAATAATCAGACCTTTGGCATGTAGACCCACTTTTTCTGGATTACATCTTCCATTCAAGTTATATTTGGGCAGTATTTTTTATCTATCTGACACAGAAATTATACTCCCACTATTATCCTAATTTGCAAAGATATAGATTGAAGAGGACTAAACCAAAGAGGAGTGAAGGTATTCAGTGCAATTTGGCTGAGAACTATATAAATTTGTGGGGGCTGAGCTCATTCAAACCTACCAAACTGTGTTTTATTTATGTTAGTATTTATAGCATTTATTACAAGATTTAGAATATAGTAGTCATTCACCAATGTTGTTAAATATTAAAATATTGATAGCAACAGTGGTATGGATGCCTTCCTTCTCCCAGAGGCGCTCGCTTGCTAACATCTGCACATCTGGCCGATGCAGACAAACCTGGACCTCACCTGTGGGATTATCCTGAGGGTTTCCCTGGTTGTCATGGGCATATCTGGACTTGCTCAGGAAAACCTACATTCTCCTCTTTAGATTCTGCTCAAGTTTTCTCTCCTTCTCCCTCTCTACCCTTTTCTTTTGTTGGTTGAAATTTTGAGAACTTGTTTAGATACTTGTGCCTGGGGCTAAGTAAGACTATTTTCTGTATGAAAGAGTTAATATCACCCTTGAGTTTTGCGTGGGTGCTATGTGAAAGGGAGGGCTATTCAGGTTTTGAACCCATATCCCTAGAGGTCATCTCACCTCCTTGTCTGATAAGTTATTTTTCTGTAGAGAGTCAAATGTAGAGTCTTTACCATTTTCTTTGAGGATTCAATCAGGGGAAGCAGGGTGACTAAGATTTCCACTTTTTGTCTTTCTGCCAAAGATAAGTCAATAGATACTTCTTGATGCATAATTGACTCACTGATCACCACAGAGCCAAGTAAGAGGGTCTGACATTTATTTCCCAGGGCCATTTACTTTTGGTGCTCAATACAAAGATTCTGCTTTGGGGCTTGCAAAGATATTTCTTCAGGTATTTGCTGTATATTCAATGAGGCCTTCCTGGAACACATTATTTAATGTCACCACCTTCTCTCCCAAGGTTCTTGATCACCCTATAGTCACAGTGACTAGAATAGTTGTTTAACACTATTTATGGTGGGAGGAAGGAAGGAAAGAAGGGAAGTAGGTAGAGAGGAAGAGAGAAAGGAGGGAGGGAACAAAGAAGGAATCTGGGTAGGGGAGCTCAGGGCAGGGAGCTGATAGCCCTAGAGAGGCACTAATGGAAGAGAGGATTGTTGTTTTGGCATCCTCAAATGATTGAGTCTATGTTAAAAAGAGTCATTGATAGACATATGCTTAAAAACCCAGAAGTTTTTAGGACAAATCAGAATTTAGAAACAGTCACAGAAATTGCTATTATACATACATGCTCAAACACACACTTAAATCTTTGTATGACATATATTTTTGTGTCCTTTCATATATGTCATTTCATGGAAAGGTAAGGAATGTATTATATATTTATGTAAAGAACTGTATTTGCTAGAACGTGATTTGATGAGGTCATGACTGCAGCTTCAATTGTCAGATAGGTCAATTATGTTAATCTTGTCTAATGGCCCGGGGGGTACCCCTAAGTCCAGCCATTGCCTCAAAATGCTTTTAATTAATTGTTTAGCATGAAGGTGATGGGGCAAATGTAAGAGTGTGGGAATGTACATGGATCTATGCAAATCCATTACAACTCCTGGAACAGCAGCTCAAAATTCCTGACCCACTTTCTGAGGTCAAGAGATCAGTAGAATTTCACTCCCAAAGGCTAGTGTGTCATGTCCAACTTTTTTTCCCCACATTTAGAAATACAACTTGCTTTTCAACATAACTTGCTGAATGCAGAAGACAATTCAGAATAAATGACAAAAATCTTTAACGTCTTTCAGATAAAGGATAAAACTTCTGACTATCAGATCCTTTTCTTCCAATGTTGAGAGGCAGATACACAAGTTCATGAAAATAATACCCACTAGGAACTGTCTTGCATACTGTTGCTTAAAAGCTAATGACCTGAGGATACTCAGGGCTTATTTTTTCTTATTGATATTAGTTACTTAGTTTATAAACTTTTTGATAATTTGATAATTTAAATAATTTTGTAAGGTATAGAACTAGCCTCATAAGATGCCAAAAATGAATCAAATGCAGACATTGCTTCCAAAGACCTTATGGACCAACAGGAGAGACAACATGATAATGCCTTGTCAACATCCTATTTTGCCACATTATTTATTATGGGATCAAAAGCAGTAAAGACAGTCGTAAGTGATTCTGTCTTTGCTTTTTCACTTGACCTGCACAAATAAGCTGCTAGTTCTTTCAGGAAACAACAAGTGGGAGCATGCCCATGCAAACTATCTTAAGTTTCCCCAATCCAATTCAAACACTCCTGTGTGACACCCTCAAAAGGCTAAAATCTGCCACAATTGTACTCCAGCTGAAGCTGTGAGGCTCGAGAAAACAGCAAAATGAGGCACTGCAAGAAGGAATTCCAACACTTCATCTCAATCTGAGTTTTCTCAACTCAAGATAAACTTTCCATACCTGCCGTGAAGAAGAGAAGTGGACAGCTATGCTGGAACAAGCTGGATCTCCTGCAGAGTTTTTATCAGATTATCAGCGGGGAGAGCTGGTGGGAGAAGAGGTGAAAAAAAAAAAAAAGGTGGAGTTGATTTTATTTTTGAACACTCTCAGAAGTTATTCTCTTAGAAAGGGACATAGCTAAACAGAGAGACACAGACTCTCGATTGGGGTTCTCCAGATGACTTCTGCAAGCATCATGGAGATCTCTATCCCCTTGGTTTGGACCAATGCTTCTTCCAGAAGTGTGGAGTTGGGTGCTACAGCTGCTTCCAAGCACTTATTGGAGGTTGAGCACTGGTGAGTGTGGCAAGGATTCCAGGAGTCGGGATAGCATGCACTCTGGTAGCTCTGGCACCAACACATACACACACGCACACACACACACACACACACACACACACACACACACACGTGGAGATAGTCTTCAAGGCCAGTAAAACTCATCAGGAGATCCAGACCCCTCTGAACCTCATAGTCCTGGAGGACTGCCTATCAGGAAGGAGGGGAGGTGGGGAGATACAGCAGACACTCCTTGTGGAGCAGGCAGCCATCTCCTTATATCTTTGTATTTGGTTTTCATCTTCAGCCCCCTTGACCTTTTCTTGGCATGTGTTCTTCCGGGTCCAAGTGACCAGCTTATGAAGACAATTATTTCTCTCAGGTCTTCTGGAAAGAAAGCTCTCTTCCCATTTTAACCCCTAAACTTTCTTTGTTCTTGATGTTTTTGCTATGGCTTAATGTGGTAGGAAGTTCTTGGCATTGTTGTAGTGTCTGCTGTTTAATTTAAATATTATTTTGCTTTTCAAATGACCTGAAAGTCCTATAACAAATTGATATCAGCGGGGTGCCTGTGTAGCTCAGTCAGTGAAGTGTCCGACTTCGGCTCAGGTCATGACCTCATAGTTTGCAAGTTTGAGCCCTGAGGCAGGCTCTGTGCTGACAGCTCAGAGCCTGGAGCCTGCTTTGGATTCTGTGTCTGCTCTCTATGCCCCTCCCTGATCATGCTCTCTCTCTCTTTCTCTCTCTCTCAAAAATAAATAAACATTAAAAAATTTTGTTTTAAGTGTCTTAGAAGAAACAAAGTGAACATGAATGTGATTCGGAAAAATAATTTCCAATATACTTCTTGCCAGGTGAATTAGCTTGGCAGATTATGGTGTTTAGATTTTTCTGAAGATAATAATCTTTCCTTTTGTCTGCACATGTATGTGCATATGTATACCCTCCCAACCCTTTCCTCTTCAACCCAAGACATGAACATCTAAATTTTTTCAAATTCTTGAAACTAGTTCAGTTCAACAGAATTTATTGTCAAGAATGGTAGATACAAAGAAGACAAGATATATCATTACCATCACTCATCCTTTGAAATTCATTCCTGGTCCTCCTATGTTTGCTAAATACCACCTAGTGCTTCACACTTCCACATGCCTGCTTCTATGATTCCCCTTTGCTAAGAATACCTTTCCTGCCCATGCACCTGCTGAAGCTCTCTCTATACCCTGTTCTGAAGGGCTCTGCAGGCAGGAAACAGCCTTCCTCCATAAAGCCTATACGATGGGCTGGCAAGTATGGCACCTGGTGCTTTGCCATTGCCATCTTGTGCACTTAGAAAAGCCCACCATAAAAGCTACACAATATTAAAACACAGCAACATGTCATCCCCTTCAGAGCTTTGTTCTTGCTTGGCCAGACCTATTTCCCTTGCTCAAAGGGAAACAGGGAGAAGTACCTTTACAATTCCCTACTGAGTAGTATTCAATAAAAATATGTATTTAGTGCCTCAAGGTCATCATCAATAATTAACTAAGCTACTTTTGGGTGTTGGTATTTTATCTTATGCCTGTCTTGGCTGAATCACTGATTAGGAGTGGAGAGACAAGTACGTTTGGCTGTAAAGTTGGGTAAGTAGATATGACCCCCACTAAGACACGACATTCCTGAGAAAAACTTTATGTATATTACATTCTACAGATATGTGAAATCCAGATACCAATTTTTTCATTGTAGTACAAACACATAATATAAAATTTATTATTTTAACTATTTCTAAGTGCACAGCTCAGTAAGTATACTCACATTGTTGTGCAACCAGTATCCAAAACCTTTTCGTCTTGCGAAACTGAAACTTCATACCTACTAAACAACAACTCCCCATATCCCCTCCCCCAGCCCCTGGCAACCACCATTGTACTTTCTATTTCTATGAATTTGACTACCTTAGATATTTCATATACCAGACTCACACAGTATTTGTGTTTTTGTTACTGGCTTACTTCACTTAGCATAATGTCCTCAAAGTTCATCCATGTGGTGGCATGTGTCAGAATTTCCTTCCTTTTTAAGGCCGAATAATGTTCCATGGTATATATAGACCACATTTTGTTAATCCATTTCTCTGTTAATGAACACTTGGGTTGTTTCACTTATTACCTATTGTGAATAGTGCTGCTTATAAACATAGGTGTGCAAATATCTCTTTGAGATCCTGTTTTCAATTGTTTAGGCTATAGACACACACACACACACACACACATACATACACACACACTCAGTAGTGAACTTGCTGGATCATAGGGTGGTTCTATTTTTAATTTTTTGAGGAACCACCATACTATTTTCCACAGTGACCTGCATCATTTTATATTCCCAGCGGTGCATGAGAGTTCCAGTTTGTCCACCCCCTTGCAGTACTTAATGTTTTCTGGTTTTTTGATAGCAGCTATCTTAATAGGTGAAGGGGATTTATCGTTGTGATTTTGATTTGCATTTCCCTAATGACTAATGATGTTAAGCATCTTTTCAAATACTTGCTGGCCATTCGTATGTCATCGTTGGAGAAATGCACATTTTTATTTATTTATTTATTTATTTTTTAATGTTTATTTTTGAGAGAGAGAGAGAGAGAGAGAGAGAGAGAGAGACTGTGCATGTGTGGAGAGGGGCAGAGGGAAAGGGTGACAGAGGATCCGAAGTGGGCTCTGTGCTAACAGCAGCAAGCCCATTGTAGGGCTCGAACTCATGAACTGCGAGAGCAGGATGCTTCACCTTAATTGACTGAGCCACCCAGGTACCCATCTTTGCCCATTTTTAAATTTGGTTACTTGTTTATTGCTATTGTTGAGTTGTAGTTCTTTATATATTCTGCATACCAATCCCTTATTAGATGTATGATTTGGAAATATTTTCTCCCATGACATCGTTTGCTTTTTCACTCTGTTGATTATGTCAAATATTAAATTTGAATACACTTGCAATAAGGGAATAGCAAGGTGTAGGATTTTAAATTTCCTGAATATTACAGAAGACAGATTCATTCCTTATACAAATAAGTCTGTTTCTGAATTTCCTAAAAACTATGCAACATTGAGATTAGGAGACTAGATGTCAGGGTTTGGAAATTGTCAACATATGTAAAGCACAGTGCGTGTTTCCCCATAAAGAGCATGGTTTTGCCCGATAAAAGAGAAGTGGTATGTAAACGATGTAAGATAAACAAGCAGGTGCAGATCCTCAGGCAGGTGGGCATCTAAAATAATGAAGGGAATGCAGAACCACCACATAAATACTGTTGTAGAAGAAGAATTGGGATTTTAGTCTGGAAATCTAAGGCAGGAAGAGGGGGCTCTAATCAACTCAAACAAAATCATGAACGAGGCACCTGGCTGGCTCAGTTGGCTGAGCATCCAACTCTTGATCTCAGCTCAGGTCATAATCTCACAGTTTGTGGGATCTAGCCCTATGTGGGGCTCTGTGCTGACAGCACTAGAGCCTGCTTGAGATTCTCTCTCTCCTCTCTCTCTGCCCCTTCCCCTGCTCATGTATGCAGGCATGTGCTCTCTCACTCTCTCAAAGTAAATAAGCTTTAAATAAAAACAAAATCATGGGGCGACTGGGTGGCTCAGTCGGTTGGGTGTCCGACTTCGGCTCAGGTCATGATCTCACAGTCCGTGAGTTCGAGCCCCGTGTCAGGCTCTGTGCTGTCAGTTCGGAGCCTGGAGCCTGCTTTGGATTCTGTGTCTCCCTCTCTCTCTGCCCCTCCCCCACTCATGCTCTGTCTCTCTCTATCAAAAAATGAATAAACGTTAAAAAAAAAAAACAAAAAAAACAAAATCATGAAGAATACAGGCAAGAGAATAGCAGCACTATAACCTGGCTGAAGATAAAATCTGATCAAGTAATTCATGCTTACAGATCACAGTAAGGTAATCAGAAGTATTTAGAGTACAGTCCCATTAAGACAGATAGTGGAACAAAAGGCTTGGGATGATTGTTTTGTGGCTTTCATGAAATGAATGACAACAAAATATCATAGAGAAAAGAAACAACAAAAATTATTTTGTATTTTAAAACCTTAGCCCATAAAATGAAACTTTAGTAGAAAATTCAAAAGCTAAAAGCATAGGAAACTGGACTCCTTCTTGACCCTTGATTGCCAGGCCCAGCACATTGCCCATTGGCAAGGAATTCTGCCCAGAATACTCCATGCTTCCAGCTGGAGAGTTAGTCTGGAGCCTCAGGTGACCCACACTATACAACAGGAAGATGGAAAGCTCAGAATATTCTAACCCTGTTTGCCACTCCCTAAGTCAACAGCAGGTGCCAGAGCAAACAGAGACATCAGATATTGATTTTGGAAACTTATCCCAGAAAAGTGACTTGGGCCAAAGGGAGCTTAACATTCTGGATAGGAACAAGGAAGGCAGTAACCTGTCAGAGGACTGCTGATTGTCCATCCAGCCAGCAGCTCGAATCAGGGATACCTGAGAAAAGAGACTTCCAAACTGGCAAAACCAAGACCAGAGAGCCTGGTGCACCATGAACTTAATTATTAATGAGCAGAGCCTAAGGCACAAGCAGAACCTGACTTAGATGCTTATTAATCTTTATACTAATAAAAAATCCAGCTTAAGCAAATAGAATGGAGTACCTACCACAGGCTGTGCTGTGTGGGAGAATCAAGGAAGTATGGCCCATCTAACTTTCCACTGTGAAACGTTCCTAGAAACACATATAAAAATAGATCATTATAGCAGAATGTACTTTCCTATAGAGATGAGATTGTCATTTGGAGTTGACTACATGATCCAGAAATAAATTACAAGGCAAAACTCCATATGTAAATTTCTATTCTTTTAAAAATAATAAAAGTGGAGTGCCTGGGTGGCTCAGTCAGTTAAGTGTCTGACTTCGGCTCAGGTCACGATCTCACTTCTCGTGGGTTCAAGCCTCGCATCAGGTTCTGTGCTGACAGCTCGCAGCTTGGAGCCTGGAGCCTGCTTCAGATTCTGTCTCTGTCTCTCTGCCCCTCCCCTGCTGAACCTCTGTCTCTCTCTCATTCTCTCTCAAATATAAATAAAAACACTAAAAACTTATTTAAAGAAGTAATAAAAGTGTGCTCCAAGTTCCTATATAGTGCACTTTACACATTGATTATATAGAAGGCCAATGAACTATAAACTATAAAGTACATTAAAAATACAATTCTGTCATTTAAAAGATTTATTTTTACTGAGGGTTGATGGGGGGTGGGAGGGAGGAGAGGGTGGGTGATGGGTATTGAAGAGGGCATCTTTTGGGATGAGCACTGGGTGTTGTATGGAAACCAATTTGACAATAAATTTCAAAAAAAATAAAAAATAAATAAAAGATTTATTTTTAAAATGTGCTGCTATAATATAACACTGTCTGCATTTATTGAGCCCTCACTAAGTGCTACCACATGCTAAGAGCTTTACCTGAATTATGTTATTTAATCCTCTCAATAAATGTATGAGGAAACCGAGGCTTAAAATGATAACATCATTCATCCAAGAACCATTATTGAACAAGTGACTGTACCAGGATGTGAACCTGAGATGCCTAATTCTAGAGCTGGTGTTCTCAATGTCATGCCATGCAACCTAGAACAGTAAAATTCAAGCATTTCACACATGGCATTTGAGAGCAAGACAAGGCATCACATAGCATTTAGCCTGATTCCTTCAGTTACAGATAACGAGTATATGATCAAGAGAAGTAAAATTACTTTTTTTTGTGACAGAGCCAAGGCCAGAATTCTGTTGATTTCTAGATCCAAATTCTTTCCACTTTATCCAGTGACTCAAGGCAGTCTTTTCTCCCTTTATTCGAGCATTCTGAGGACATGGTATGATTTCCATGTACAAAATGAATACTCCACTTGCCTGAAGAACTACCGGCCGTGATTAGTTATCTATAAGTTATGTGTTACCTCAAACTTAGTGGTTTAAAACAACAAACACAATTAAAAAAAAAACTTCTAAATGTTTATTTTTGAGAGAGAAAGAGACAGATCATGAGTGGGGGAAGGGCAGAGAGAGAGAGACAGAATCTGAAAAGGCTTCAGGCTTTAAGCTGGTAGCACAGAGCCCAACAGGGGACTTGGACTCAGAAACGGCGAGATCGTGACCTGAGCCAACGTCGGACACCCAACTGACTGAGCGCCCCAACAAACACAGTTTTTGTGGATGCAAGTTCAAGAGTCGGACCTGGGTTGACCTGGCTCAGGGTGTCCCATTTACTTGAAGTCAGGTTATTGGTGGGGGCTGCAGGCATCTCAAGGCTTGAGTGGGCCTGAAGGATTCACCTCCAAGATGGTGTACCCTCTGACTGTTGACAGGAGACCTCAGTTTCTTGCTCTGTGGGCCTCTCCATTGGCTGCTTGGGTGACATAGTGCTCAAGAGGAGGAGAATTTGTTCAACTTCTTGAAACAGGAGGAGTATCAATGAATTTGTGGACAAATTTTAAAGCCCTACCTAGCAGACTCTTCCTCTTCCTCCTCCTCCTCCTCCTCCTTCTCCTCCTCCTCTTTCTCCACCACCACCTTCTATTTTTTTTTTTTTTTTCTAACAGAGTCTTTGTTTTGTCTGGTGTCCCTCTCTCTTCCCATGAGACTCAGATAAATCCTGAGTAGCCTGAATCAACTGTAGCAATCACATTCCTCTTAGCAATGACTGGTTTTTAAAGGGACATATGACCCAATTTTAGCAAATACACATTAGGAAAGGTCTTTTGGAGGCTTTATGAGAAAGATTTCCTCACTCTTAGAAAAAGGCATGGAGGAGATGTTATCTTCCATCATGGGAGCTTTTCATGCCTTGATGGGACACCTGGGATTGCTGTCACAATCTTGCAGCCATTAAGAAAGGTAGTCTGAGGGGCTCCTGGGTGGCTTGGTCGGTTAAGTGTCCGACTTTGGCTCAGGTCATGATCTCATGGTCCGTGAGTTCGAGCCCCGTGTCGGGCTCTGTGCTGACAGCTCAGAGCCTGGACCCTGTTTCAGATTCTGTGTCTCCCTCTCTCTCTGCTCCTCCCCTGTTCATGCTCTGTCTCTCTCTGTCTCAAAAATAAATAAACGTTAAAAAAATTTAAAAAAAAAAGAAAGAAAGCTAGTCTGAGGACAAAGGTAATATGCTCAAAGGATGATGGATAGAAAAAGTGAGGAGAACCTAGGTCTCGATAATGTTGTCAGGTCCTTGCATTGCCAACCCTGGAGAATATTCCCAACCTCTGTACTTCTTGTTACATGTGCTAAGATGGTTATTTATTGTCTAAGCCATGTTGAATTGTGTTTTCTGTATTTTCAGTCAAAGGCTGTGCTACCTGATATCCTGTAGCAGACTTAATTCCTCCTCCAGAATGTAGAGTTAGTGCTTTCCTTGGCATAATCCCAGGCCAGGGCCACAAAGCATTTAATAATCCAGAATCTACAATGAGTAACACACACTCACAAGGACTTTCCTTAAAACAGGGGCAAAAGAAGCTTCTCTCCCTTTAGTCAGGACAACACCTCCCCCTGACACTTTTCAATTATTTTCCAATCATCTTTGGTAACTTAGAGTTTGGGTCAAGGGAAGGGTAAAAGCTTGACCTACTTGTATTCCTCTGTTCACTCTACATCTATCACTGAAACTCTCCTTTCCTCTCCTTTCCCCTCTAACTAGTTAATCTTACTTCCTTTTCAAGGTTTTCAAGTCACATCTTGTTCAAGAAATCTGAGAGCCCTGCAGTTCAATTCACTTTGATCTGTAATTCCTCTGGAGTCATAGTAACACATTTGCTAACCACCTGGAGAAAACTCCTGGGTTATGTATTCCATATTACTTTTTCTCTTATTTATTTCGTGCCTTCTCTAGGACATTCTAAACTTCCCCAAGATCAGAGATTCTATTTCATTCTTTAGAGATTCACATGGTGCCTACCTGCATATGGTGGGTGTTTATAACTAAGTCTCAATATGTTGATGTAAGAGATAAGTAAAAATATGGGGATAGAAAGAAGAGAGAAAGAAGAAAACCTAGGAATGGAATCTTGATTTTGGCCTTAGAATTTACAAAGTAATGGTCTGGGTGCGGTGTGATTTGGATGGCTTAGGACTGCAAACACAATCGTGTTCTTTTCTTCATCATTCTTGCACCTGAGAATCAGACAGGAAGGATGGGGAAGCTGAACTGGTTCGTGGATGTAGATCTGTGGGCTAGCGGACTGAGCCCATGCTCTACAGTTTTCTGTAGTTCTTTGTACTCTTGACCATGGCCTGCTTCACAAATGTGCTTTCTGCCTTGCCCCTGTAAGTACCCATGTTTCCAACTACTGCTTCTCAGGGTACACAACAACAGCAAAAGCAGTGGGCTCCACTATAATTTTTGTCAAGGAACTTTAAAGCAGGTTCCAAATGGACCTGATGAATTCTCATAATAGAACACAGGTAATTTCCAGGGGCATTAAGGCCTCCGCTGGCACTTCCTCCAGCCCTAGAGTCATGCCGTTTACCCCATGGGCCCTGCCAGACGCCACACTGCTGTCTAGAGTAATGTCAATTTACCTTCAGGGCTGTAGCCAGAGCTGTAAACTCCACATTTGCGGTCAATGTATTTTCAGAAGGCCTAGGAAGGGACACATCTCAACAGAAGTATGTTTAGTGTGCCAGGGGATGCCTTTCTAAAAGTTTTCCTTTGTGACCTAGATTTTCAGCTTAAACCATCAGATATACAGAACACAGGAAGATGCTTACAATTCAATCGCATGTCTTGGGATTATTTCCTTATATGCAAAGAAAAGGTAGATGGGAAATTAATTAATTAAAACATAGGATCACAGTTCTTTCTGGACAACTATTGATAGTGACACATCTAAAAAACAAAAATCTCAAAGAGCCAGAATTTTTTCTTTGTTCCTTCATTTTTCTAATCTTTACCCTCCTTTTTGTCTGTTTTTACTTTGTACTTTTCATCAACTCCAAGATACTTCCTCTGCCCCCTTGTTTCATCAGCGACAATACTTTCCACTAGTGACCTCAGCAATGAGGAAACGTCTGAACGAGTAACACGCCCCTTAATTTAGCTTTCCACTTCAGGCAGGCACCTGAACTCTCTTTAGAAACACATATACATCTCCTTAAAAGCACATACATTTTCTGATGTTTCTTCAGAACATTGCCTCAAGACCATTGCTTTCTTTATCTTTCCTCATGAACCCTCAAATTCTCCCAAATAGCTTCCATGGTGAGTCTTAGGGCCTTACTGTCTCCCACGGCCAGCCCTGTTTATTTACGGTAGTAGTTCTGGCTCGGGATGTGCTTCAGCTCACAGCTAAGAACAGACTGAATATTTTTGCCCTGCAACTTTGGTTTTATTCACATACAAACAGAAACACTGACTCGGTGGTAAATGGGCCCTGCTGCAGGGTTGAGAGGACGTTCCCTGCAGCCACCTCTCTGATCCCCAGAGGAATGGGGTCCCATTGTGGCTAATGTCTCCCACTGCCTGATCGTGATCTTGACTGGCCCTCCTCCCAGGCTAAAAGAAATTACCTTTCTTTTGAAAAGTGTGGATGGAAACCCATTGATAACTGAACTCTGCATCTGAATTCAAAACCAGCCATTATTTTCAAAAGTAACAGTTGTTGCTTCCTAGCTCTTAGCAGGGACACAGGTTTTAGTGTGCATTGGAATCATGTGAGGGTGCTCAGTACGATGCAGATTCCTGTGCTCTGACTCAGACATTTGACACAGACCGGGAAAGTGAGTCTCAGGAATTTGTATTCTCAATAAGCACCCCCAGGTAATCACCATGAAGGGAATCTAATAGACGAGCCTGTGAAACATGACCTTACAAAATTTATTTTTTCTGGTTCTAATAACAGGAAAGACATACTTATTTTAATAACTGTTCATTTCATTCATCCGATAAACTATGTCAGCATTGTGCTCTGTGTTGAATGCCATTTTCACATACATACAAAATACTTACTCTTTTTTCTTTTTTCTTTTTCCTTTTTTTTTTTTTTTTTTTTTTTTTTTGAGAGAGAGGGAGAGAGAGAGAGAGAGAGGGAAACAGGCAGAGGATAGAGGGAGAATACCAAGCAGGCTCTGCACTGTCAGTGCAGGGCTTGCTCTCATGATCCATGAGATCATGACCTGAGCCAAAATCAAGAGTTGTATGCTTAACTGACTGAGCCACCCAGGTACCCCTAAAATGCTTATTCTTGAGACTCTTAAAAACTGAAAACAAACTGAGGGTTGATGGGGGGTGGGAGGGAGGGGAGGGCGGGTGATGGGTATTGAGGAGGGCACCTTTTGGGATGAGCACTGGGTGTTGTATGGAAACCAATTTGACAATAAACTTCATATATTGAATTAAATAAATAAATTAATTAATTAAATAAAAGTTCCAATTTAAATAAATAAATAAATGAAATGAAAAAAATAAAATAAAAATAAAATGCTTATTCTTTAATTTCCACTCAGTCCATCTCCCTTACAAGCATTAGAACTTCAGTAAAAGGATATCTGTGGGCGTATATACATACTTATATTTATGTATTAATGCATTAATGTAGAAACTTATCATCTTGGAAAATATTAGAAGCTAGTTGTCTCTGTATAATATTTGCACACACCAACAAGGGAAGGAAGTTAACATGCATAAAGCAATCAGAGCAGTGCCAGGTAACTAGCAAATGCTAGTGAGTTATGTATTATCAGCATTATCATCATCATCATTAGCATTATAATGATTTGTTTATACCTTAATATACTTTTTTTGTTTGTTTTTTAAGTAGGTTTCGTGCCCAGCGTGGAGACCAATGTAGGGCTTGAACTCACAACCTACTTATGAGTATGATGGAACCAGTTCCTTTCTTTTGTGGGAACATGAGGAGAACCAGGCTTATTTGCTCACTTCGACCACCGTCCTGCACCTACCTAGTCAGGGATCTGGGTCAGTTATAACTTTCTGGATCGGCTGAGCTCTGGCTCCAACATCGGCTATGTGTACCAATTACACACACGGTGCATTCAATTTATTGAGTGCATTCAATTTATCCTTTTGAATGTATGCCTACATATACATCTAGAAACACATATATACACATGTGTATAGAACACTGCCTGAACTAAAAGACAAAACTCTCCTTTTCCCTGGCAGACCTGGGACCACCGTGCAATTCATGTCTCATTTTCAGCCCTTGACCTATTGACTTTTCTGTGGTGTTGCCTGGTGGACCCTCAGACCTCAGGACATCACTCCTGCTCCCCTCTCTCCTCCTTCCCACCCTTGTAGATTGGAGCGGAGTAGAGCAATGGGGCAGGGGGGAGGGAACACTTCTACATTAACAAATGGAAAATACCTGGGACCACTCCTACTTGTGCCTGACAGGAATGGAAGGACGGAAGAAGTGCAGTAGAAGAGTAAACAACAGGACTCCTGGGCGTAGGAGACAAACTGCTCCAACTCCTCAACTCAGCCGAGTGCCAGCTTGTTTACTGAGGAGTTATTCCACTGGAAGAATTAAGGCAGAAGGCCAGCCAGGACAATAACCAAGGCTTTCAGGTCTTCAAATTAGACATAGTTTTGTACTGAATTTTGTTTCCTGAAAGAAGAGGTGCCTTACCAAATTAGAATGTTTAAATTTTTTGGTTGGTTGTTCATTTAAGGGCAAATATTTTTACCATTATCTTGAAAGCAGCATTTAATTCTACTAGAGAATAGGACCAGAAACCATTCTCTCATTCGTGGTGTATCATTCACTGTCTTTTTTTTTTTTGAGTTTTTATTTAAATTCCAGTTAGTTCACATACAGTGTAATTTTAGATTCAGGTCTACAATATAGTGATTCAACACTTCCATACATCACCCGGTGCTCATCACAAGTGCATTCCTTAATCCCGATCATCTATTTCACCAATCCCCCCACTCACCTCCCCTCCAGTAACCATCAGTTTGTTCTCTGTAGTTAAGAGCATGTTTCTTGGTTTGCCCCTCTCTCTTTTTTTCCCCTTTGCTTTTGTTTGTTTGTTTGTTTCTTAAATTCCACATATGAGTGAAATCATATGGTATTTGTCTTTCTCTGGCTGCCTTATTTTGTTTGGCATAGTACTCTAGCTCCATCTCTGTCATTGCAAATGGTAAGATTTCATTATTTTTGATGGCCGAGTAATATTGCATTGTATATATATATACCACATCTTTATCCATTCATCAGTCAACGGACACTTGGGCTATTTCCATAACTTGGCTATTACAGATAATGCTGCTGTAAACATCAGAGTACATGTATACCTCTGAATTAGTATTTTTGTATTCTTTGAGTAAATATCTAGTAGTGTGATTGCTGGATCATAGGGTAGTTCTATTTTTAACTTTTTGAGGAACCTGCATACTGTTCTCCAGAGTGGCTGCACCAATTTTCACTCCCACCAACACTGTAAGAGAGTTCCCTTTTCTCTGCATTCTCGCCAACAACTATTGTTTCTTCTGTTGTTGATTTTGGCCATTCTGACAGGTGTGAGGTAGTTTTGATTTGTATTTCCCTGATGATGAGTGATGTTGAGCATCTTTTCATGTGTTTGTTGGCCATCTATATGTCTTCTCTGGAAAAAGTCTATTCATGTCTTCTGCCCATTTTTAATTGGATTATTCATTTTTGGGGAGTTGAATTTTGCTGATTGTTTCCTTCACTGTGCAGAAGCTTTTTATTTTGAGGTAGTCTCAATCGTTTATTTTTGCTTTTGTTTCCGTTGCCTCAAGAGATATATCTAGTGTGAAGTTGTTACAGCCAAGGTCAAAGAAGTTACTGCCTGTGTTCTCTTCAAGGATTTTTATGGTTTCAGATCTCATATTTAGGACTTTCATCCATTTTAAATTTATTTTTGTGTATGGTATAAGAAAGTGATCCAGTTTCATTCTTTTGCATTCTGCTGTCCAGTTTTCCCAACACAATTTGTTGAAGAGACTTTTTCCCATTGGATATTCTTTCCTGCTTTGTCAAAGATTAATTGACCATATAATTGTGGATTCATTTTTGGGTTTTCTATTCTGTGCCATTGATCTATGTGTCTATTTTTGTGCTAGTACCATATTGTTTTGGTTACTACAGCTTTGTAATATAACTTGAAGTTTGGAATTGTGATGCTTCCAGTTTTGTTTTTCTTTTTCAAGATTTCTTTGGCTATATGGGATCTTTTGTGGTTCCATGTAAATTTTAGGATTGTTTGTTCTAGTTCTGTAAAAAAAATGCTGTTGGTATTTTGATAGGGATTTCATTAAATGTGTAGATTGCTTTGACAATATTTGTTCTTCAATAGAGTGTATTATGCCAAGTGAAATAAGGCAGTCAGAGAAAGACAAATACCATATGATTTCACTCATATGTGGAACTTAAGAAACACAACAGATGAACATAAAGGAAAGGAAGGAAAAATAAGACAAAAACAGAGAGGGAGACAAATCATAAGAGACTCTTAAGTACAGAGAACAAACTGAGGGTTTCTGAAGGGGTGTTGGTGGGGGGATGGGCTATATAGGTGATGGGTATTAAGGAGGGCACTTGTTGGGATGAGCACTGGGTGTTGTATGTAAGTGATGAATCACTAGGTTCTACTCCTAAAACCAATACTACACTGTATGTTAACTAACTTGAGTTTAAATAAACATATTAAAAAATATATTTGCCCTTCTAATCCATGAGCACAGAATGTCTTTCCACTTCTGTGTGTCATCTTCAATTTCTTTAATTAGTGGCTTCATTTGTTGTCCTTCTAGCTCCTTTAGGTGTAAGGTTAAGTTGTTTATTTGAGATTGTTCTTGTGTATTGAGATAGGCCTTAATTGCTATGTATTTTCCTTTTAGGATTGCTTTTGCTGCATTCCAAAGATTTTGGACCATTGTATTTTCATTTCTTCTTTTATTTCCTGGTTGACCCATTCATTGTTTAGTACGAAGTTCTTTCACCTCCTCCTCATCTTTGTGTTCTTTCCATATTTTTTCTTGTGGTTGACTTCTAGTTTCATAGTGTTGTGGTGAGAAAACGTCCATGTTATGGCTTCAATCTTCTTGTATTTGTTGAGGCCTGTTTTGTGGCCTAATATGTAATCTCTTCTGGAGGATAGTGCATGTGCACTTGAAATGAATGTTTATTCTTCTGATTTAGGATGGAAGATTCTGAATACATGTTAAGTCCATGGTCCAATGTGTTATTCAAAGCCTTTGTTTCCTTGTTGATTTTCTGTCTAGGTGATCTGTCCATTAATGTATACACTCATTATCTTTTGTGAAGGGGAAGAGTCAGTATTTTGTTTATTTATCTATTTATTTTAAAGTTTGTTTGTTTGTTTATAGCAATCTCCACACCCAATGTGGGGCTTGAATTCACAACTCTGAGATCAAGGGTTGCATGTCTCTCCAACTGAGCCAGCCAGGTACCCCAAGGATCAGTATTTTAAAGAGAAGAGGTTTCACAAATAGATAAAGGAGATGAGAAGATGTGGTCTGTATATACAATGGAATGTTACACAGCTGCAAAAATGAATGAAATCTTGCCATTTGTGACAACATGGAAGGGACCTTAGAGGCTGTTATACTAAAAAAAAAAATGTCAGACAGAGAAAGACAAATACCGTATGATTTTGCTTCTATGTGGGAACTAAAAAATGAAACAAAGGAACAAACAAAAAAGCAGAAATAGGGGCTCCTGGGTGGCTCAGTCGGTTGGGCAGCCGACTTCGGCTCAGGTCATGATCTCGCGGTCCTTGAGTTCGAGCCCCGCGTCGGGCTCTGTGCTGACAGCTCAGAGCCTGGAGCCTCTTTCCAATTCTGTGTCTCCCTCTCTCTGACCCTCCCCTGTTCATGCTCTGTCTCTCTCTGTCTCAAAAATAAATAAACGTTAAAAAAAAAATTTAAAGCAGAAATAGACCCATAAATACAGAAAACAAACTAATGGTTGCTGGAGGGGGGGTGGGGCGTGGGCAAAATGGATGAAGGGGTGTGGGATGTACAGGCTTCCAGTTATGGAATGAATAATTCATGGGAATGAAAGACACAGTGTAAGAAATATAGTCAACGATATTGTAATAATGTGGTATAGTGACAGATGGTACCTACACTTGTGGTGAGCATGGCATAATGTATAGAGTCGTCAATCACTATGTTGTACACTTGAAGTAATGGACTACTATGTACCAATTACACTTCAACGACAAATAATTTAAAAAATAAAAATAAAAAAAGAGCAGAGATTTCACAACATTGAATGCTTCTGTAAAGTAGTGTTAAAACTGCCGAGCCAAATATTGCATAATAAAACAATAAACAATAAAACAATCTTCCTCTATGAAACGATCTTCCTCTAACATTTCACATTCATGGGGATGGTGTGCATGTGGAGGGAACCGAAGAGGGAAGGGCAGGGCAGTGGTGAGAGAGAGTTGAAGGGCCAGGAGATCTGAGGCTGCAAATACACAATGCAAGAAGCCAGAGGTCAAAGCCAATGCTGGCAGAACTGCAGAATTCCGGGTTGAAAGGCAGACCTCAGAATGCTTGGAGTTTCTGTTCAGACATGCTTCTTCCCTCCTTTCTGTCCCTTCCCTCCATCCTAGCCAGCAATTAGATCCTTCAAACCATTTATAATTAGGAAAGCTCAAGAAATTTCTCTAGTTTCTGGTTTGAATCAGGTTAGAAATAATAGAAAATAAAGAAAAGAAGAATTCCAGAATGTAGAGCTCTCAAACTGTTGAATAAAATCAAGACATGCAGAATGAGGACGCTTAGCTCTCACACAGAGATTTTCATCTTCAAAGGACACAGTAAACATGAACTAATTAAGTTTCACTGCAGTGCTGTAAAGAAGATATGTAAATATTATTATCTTCATCTTATGGCTGGAGGAACTGAGAATGAGGGAAAGTCACCAGCCCTCTGAGGCCAGAAAGGAGATTGGAGAGATGGCCTCCATGGGCTTTGTTGGGTGTGGTTGGTCTGGCCTTGTCTCCAGCTTTTTCCTCTGTCAGCTGGATGTTACAAGTTAGCTTGACACCCTTAGGAACTCACAGTTTAACAGCACTGGCAGACTCTCAAGTGTATCTGCTCCTCGTAGGGGAGGCAGAAGCATATATGCAGCACGTGAGCAAAGAGGCTTGGGAGCGAGACAGACATCGGTTAGAATCCCTGCTCTCCCCTCTGTTCTGTGACCTTGGCTGACTCAGTTTCCTCATCAGTTACATGATGAGCCATTGCAACTTCCTTCCCTTCCACATTCCAGCTGCTCCCCAAAGATTTCCAGGACCCCACCTCCTCCAGTCCCTTTCTTTGCTCACCTGGAGCCCATTAACTGAAAGAGAGATGACAACGATTAGAGACTGGTTCCCACACTGGGCCTGTGCACTAGAAGTATTTAGGGAGCTTGTGAAACACACCAATGAGTGGGCCCCATCTCTGGAGATTCTGATCCAGTAGGGCCCTACAGCACCCTTAGATACTAAGCACCCTGAGCTCCAGGGCTAAGGAATGATTAAGGTTTTCTGCCCTGTGCTGTCCCCACTTCTCACCCCTACCCCTAATCACTCCTTCAGACAGTCCTCATGCCATCCTAGCTTGGTACTACTTGGGGTCTGATTTTCTCCTGAAATGTAAATGGCCACATCAAAGTGAGTCTCGTCATCTCTGAAGCCTGAGGTATTTCTGCCGTGGCATTCAGTGCTGCCCTGGGAACCCACCACCACTCATACCATCTCTATGGCACATGAATTCTGTTTCAAACATCTGATTTATAAATGATCCTTCGGAAGATAAATCCATTCACCATGGCAGAAACCCTCAAAAGTGCAAAAGCAGATTTATTGCAACTTTGAGGTTGTCATTTGGGATTTTTGACTCCTTATTTTATTAAAATTGATTGGTTTGGCTAGTCTCTGGCCAGTTGTGTTTTTTTACTGATAGCAAGTGATGCAACAATCTCAGCTGAATTCAATAACCCTAGAGTGAAGCACATCCTTATTTGCTAGCTACTTAGAAAAATGAACAGGACATAGTCTTCCCTGAAGGAATTCTCCATCAATTCCATTCACAATGACCAGTGAAAGGCTTCCCTCCCCTTTCAGTCTCTCCCTCTCTTAGTCACAAAGAACCTCTTGCCTTCCCACTGCTTTTTTACTGTCATCCTTGCTGCTTTTGTAGTACATTCCATCTGAATCCCTCTAAACCAGAGGCCAGTCTTTCCAAATCAGTGTGCCTCATTTCTAATCCCTATTCTCTTGGATAACACTGACTGGAGAGTGGAGGGAAGCAGAGTGATGTTAACAATCTTGAGGGGAAAGAGGATGGAGTAGAGAAAAGAGGAATTGCTTTTGCAAGGGGAAGGCTCCTATGTCCCGTGTAAAGGACTTGTATGCCCTTGAAAATCAACCCTGACTTCTTTATTTGTTCATATTATCGTTTGTTTGTTTCATTTAGCAAATTTTTTGAGCAAGTATTAAATGTTGGGCACTATGACAGGCACTGGGGAAACAAGAATGAATGAGACAGTGCCTGTCCTTGGGGTGCTCCCAGCCTAGAGGAAGACAGAGAGAAACCACAAACCAAAACGTGACCTTATAAGTACACTGAAAAAGTGTTTATGCATTGGAACACAGAGGAGGGAACAGGTAAGGGAAAGGAGGTAGAGAAGCGATAGTGGATAAGATGTCACCCTGAGCAGGGACTTGAAAGCTAGCTTCATTACAGATGGAAAAGTGTATAAAGCAGAGGGAAAGCATGAGCAATGACCCTGAAGTGTGACAATGCATGGATCTCTGACACCTGTCCTAAACCATTAGTTCATCCAAGAGAGGGAAGAAGCAGAGTCGTGAGAATATACTCATGTTTAAATTTCTTTCCCCAAACGTTCATGTTTTCAAAATGATTTTCATTATCACATTGAAATTTCAGAAAAGTAATTGTAGTAATTCCATTTAAGGTCCTGCTTTAGAAACAATTATTAAGTGGCTAGGTAATCAAATCATCAATAATTTGTTACAACTCTCCACCTTTCGTGAAGTATTTGTTATTTTGTTGGCTATTCCTTAAGCTTTCCTGCGAGGCTAGTAATATCATTGGTATCTTGTAGATGAGGAAACAGGCATGAAAAGTTTTAGAGACTTTTCTAAGTTTACAAAACAAGTATTGTATAAGAATCAAGCTAGAATTAGCTGACAATATATCCCGTTTAAGTTTACAGAAATCCGTCTGAGTAAGCAGTAAATTAAGAAATAGAAAGTCAGATTTTTGTTTTATGACTACCATAATCTTACTGAAGATAATCCCTTAACCTTCGTAAACCTTATTTTTGTCCTTTGTAAAATGAGGTTAATAATACCTGCCCTTGATCCTCTTTTCACAGAACTTGAAAAGATAAACAAAATAGCATCAATGTGATACTTTGCATGCAGAAACAAAGCTCAAAATAAATGCAAGATACTTTGTTATCCCCAGCAATGTGATGATACATCTGGTCAGAGCCTCAAAAGAATACCATGGCTGCCTTAAGAGAAAATAGAGGAAGATATGGCTTCAAATGTAAATAACAAGATGTGGGAAATAATTTTAATTTAATTTTAGTTTAAAAGAACAGCTGACTTTGTCTATTAAAAAAAGGAGAAATAAAAAAATTAAGCACAGAATCATCATATGATCCAGCAATTCCACATCTGGGTATGTAACCAAACGAAGTGAAAGAAAGGGCTCAAACCATATTTGTACACTAACATTCGTAGCATCACTAGCCACACAACAGCCAAAACATGGAAACAACCCAAGTGTCCAGCGACACAGCATTGGGTGAACAAAATGGACATACACACTACAGAATATTAGTTGGCATTAAAAATGGAAATTCTGGAGGTGCCTGGGTGGCTCAATCGGTTAAGGGTCTGACTTCGGCTCAGGTCATGATCTTGCGGTTTGTGACTTCAAGCCCCGCCCGCATTGGGCTCTGTGCTGACAGCTCAGAGCCTGGAGCCTGCTTCTGATACGTGTCTCCCTATCTCTCTGCTCCTCCCCTGTTCACACTCTGTCTCTGTCTCTCTCTGTCTCTCTTTCAAAAATAAATAAACATTAAAAGAAATTAAAAAAAAAAAAAAAGAGAAATTCTGACACCTGCTACAACATGGATGAATCTTGAAAACATTATGCTAAGTGAAACAAGCCAGTCATGAGAGGACAAATATTGTGTAATTCCACTAATATAACATACCTAGAATAGTCCCAATTTATAGGCACAGAAGACAGGTCGGTGCTTGCCAAGGGTTCAGGGAGGGAGAGATGAGAAGTCAGTGTTTAATAGGTTACAAAATTTCAATCAGGGGTGATGAAAAAGTCCTGGAGATATTTGCAGAACAATGTGGATATGCTATATGTCATATCACTGCACACTGAAAAATTATTAAAGGATACATCTTATGTTTTGCATATTTTACCACAATAAAACCCACAACTATCCACCCCCCTCCAAAAAACAGAAAGAAAAAAAAAAAAAGGAGGAAGAAAAGCTTGCAGTGAATTTGGAGCCCAGGGATCTACATTGGGTTCCAGTACAATTTCTATGAGCTTTACCAACACGGGCCAACTTCTCTTCAATTTCATTCCTATTACATAAAGATAATAACACCTTCTCTACACATAGCAAGGCTTAAATGTAAACATTTTATAAACTCCAAATTATACAAAATGTAACACACTGCATACTTCCTCACCATAAGTTTTGGAAGTGAGCAATTTTGGAGGCAAAGAAATCAAGGCCCAAAGAAGGCTGGGAGGGCAGAGGCAGAGCCCACACTCAGGGTGCCTCTGTTGCTTCCAGCACGGCCTGTTGCCTGACCTTGTCTGCTACTCAGGTTCTCAAGAAAGCAAAACAAAGTAAAGCCATCCCCAAGCAGGGTAATGGCGCTCACTCACTCACTGGTCCTTATTACACACGTTCTTCTGTTTGGTGTGCCAGGAATTTAATGATAGAAAACCGAGAAGAACAAACATTTAGTGGGGACACTTGGAAATGACTGGATCTTCTTTTATTTCATAAATTACATCTTTCATCCATCCTAGTGCACCTACCTCGGTTCACTTAATTTCTCATCCTGAAGAATGTTCTTACTGTCTTGGCTCCTAAGGGAAAAAGGTTTCCTCTGGGAAAAGATGTGAAGCCGTCTCAGTGCCGAGGCTGGGAGGAGAGCGGGGGGTACGTGTGACCTATCTCCTCTCGCTCTGTGGCTAGGACAGTCTCCTGTCAGCCAGCCAAGGGGCTGAGAGACTTCTGTGCAGCTCCACACCTGCGCGGACCTTCTTATCCCCCAGGCAACCAAGCCAAGTCATGTTTAATGTTCCGACTCCAGGAGCAGCTTTTAATTTCGAGGGAGCGGGTGTGGGGCAGGGAGACGCTTGGCAGAGCTGAAAGACACCATTGTGTGTGTGTGATGTTCTGCTCATGAACAACTGTAACGGGAGCTGCTAAAAATCTTACAGATCGAGAGTCACTTTTTTAAAAAAAGTGTTTTCAACCCGAGCCTGAGTCCATTATGTAAGATCTCCGACTGGACCCACAGTAAGGATTTAACTCGTTTTTCCTAGGGTGGAGTTTGCATGGGTGAGGGCCCCCGTCCGTCTGCTCAGAGACCTTGGTGATAGAAGGCCCAGCGGGGAGAGCCAGCCAAACCCACTGGAAGCTGGGCCTGCCACAAATGGAGCCACGGGCTGGATTATTCCTGTTGGAATTTTCTTTTTCTGAAAGACTGGAATGTAGTAGGGATAAGAAGTCCTGGAGGAGATACATCACCCACAACCTATGTCACTGCTAAACATGAATCATTGTTTTCGTCATCTTGGTGGCAAAATTGTCACTGGAGATAGGGGTAGTGGGAATACACTAGACACTTACCAGCCGATACTGCCAACCAAAACCCAGTTCAACAACAATAGCTTGCTCTTTTATTGAAATAGCAGCAGCCCTGGATGTTTATTTTTGCTTGTAGTCTGTGTGGGGTGGGCATGTGGAGCTCAGGAGTAAACGTGGCATTAAACTTTCATCCCTGTGGGCCTAATAAATGCATTGTGCAGTATTAAGGGCAGCCTGCACAGTGCTATACCGGGATTTAACCAAAGAATTCAAGACTTTAAAAAGTGCAGTTTCTCCTTCTTTTAACATCTCTGACTCAGACACCTCACCTAAAGGAATCTGAGGAAGTAATATTTCAAAAGACCGTTTACATAGTTGGATAGACAGCGATGTGGTAAGTCAAAGTTTGAAAATGTATTCTATCAATGTAGTCAACTAAAATACTACCATCCTGAAACCTATTAATCCTTACCTAGTCTGGTTTCAACTTCCATTTTACCTCATCAATGTTGTAAATTCACTTTGAATCAGATTTAATTTTCTATTAAAATTTTTATTAAAATCAAAATTTTATTAAATTGTTAAAAATTAATTGTATTAAAATTTTTATTAAAATTGCTTGATGTGGCTCACATTGAATTCACCAGCATAGACCACATATTTTGTACTACATGAAAATAAAAACTACAAGTTTTCAAAATTTGTGGGATGCAACGAAGGCAACGATTAGAGGGACATTTATGGTGTTGAATGAATATGTTTAGAAGAGCAATCTAAAACTGATAATCTAAGCTTCCAACTTAGGCAACTAGTGAAAGAAGAACAATTTAAGCTTAAAGCAAGCAGAAGAAAAATAATGGAAATTAAAGAGGGAATCAACGAAATACAAAACAAACAAACAGGAAATTAATAGAGAAACCAAAAGCTATTTCTTTGAAAAGATAAATAAAACACAAAATTCTAGCAAGGCTAACTGAAAACAAAACAGAAAAGACAGGTTAATAATAGCAGAATGAAAGAAGAGTCATCACTACTGATCCTATGGATATTAAGATGATAAGGAATATTATCAACAACTCTATGTTTATAAATTTGATCACTTAGATGAAATGTACTAATTCCTTGAAAGAGATCAACTACCAAAATCAACACAAGGAGAAATAGATAATCTGAATGGCTTATTAGTCAATGTTGTCCAGAGCAAAAGAACCAATAGGATGAGTATATGTATATAATTTATGTATGTATATAATATGTGCATATCTATCATTTCTATATCTGCATGTAAAGAAATTTATTATAAGGCATTGACTTACATGATTATGAAGACTAACAAGTCCAAAATCTATAGAATGGGCCACCAGGCTGGGGACCAAGGAGAGTTAATGCTGTAGTTCCTGTCCTAAGGCCTTCTGCTATAGAAGCAGGAAAAGCTAGTGTTGCAGATAAGGCCTAAGGGCATTCTACTGGAGAATTCTTCTCCTCTGGGGGAGGTTGGTCTTTTTGTTGTATTTAAACCCTTCAACTGATTGGATAAAGCCTACTCACATTATGGAAGGCAATCTGCTTTACTCAAAGCACGTAGATTTATTTATTATTTTTAATTACAATTTTAGTTATTATCTATTATTTTAATAATTTACTGTCAAGTTGGCTAACATACAAGCACACAGATTTAAATGTTAATTTCATTTAGAAATGCCAGAATAATGTTTGACTAAAATATCTGAGCACCCCATTGCCCAGTTAAACTGACACACAAAATTAGCCATCAGAGTCTATAATTGCTGCAGAAATTGAAATAACTAAAAATCTTGAAAAATAAGAAAGCATCAGTCCCAGATAGTTTCAGTAGTGAATTCTTCTAAACATTTAGGAAAGAAATAATACCAATTCTCTACAATCATTCCAAAAAAACATAAATGAAGGGAACATTTCCTAAGTCATTCTATGAAGCCAGCCTCATCCTAATACCAAAGCAGTAAACACCTTACAAGAAGGGAAATCAGAGACCAATATCTCTCATGAACATAACCTCTGAAGCTATAAAGAATTACAACAGGTTTATCCAGTAAGTTTGCAGGATACCAAATTAATATACAAAAGTCAATTGCTTTCCTATATACCAGCAACAAAATTCAAAACAAATTGGAATTTAAAATTAAAAAATACAAGGGCTAATGGGTAGCTCAGTCGGGTAAGCGTCTGACTTCAGCTCAGGTCATGATCTCAAGGTTCATAAGTTCAAGCCCTGCATCAGCTGTGCTGACAGCTCAGAGCCTGGAGCCTGCTTCGGATTCTGTGTCTCCCTCTTTCTCTGCCCCTCTCCAACTCATACTCTGTCTCTGTCTCTGTCTCTGCCTCTCTAAAAAAAACACATTAAAAAAATTAAAAATAAATAAAGTTTAAAAAGACACTACCATTTATATTAGCACACCAAAAATGAAACATGCAGATATAAATCTAACAACAAAATATGGCTAGAATCTATATGAAGAAAACTACAAAGCTTTTGTGAGACAAATTAAAGATCTAAACAAATGGAGAGATATTCCATACTTGCCAACAGGAAGACTCAATATTGTTGAGATGTCTGTTCTTCCCAACTTCATCCATACATTTAATGCAATCCAATCAAAATATAAGCAGATTATTTTGTGGCTATTGACAGATTGATTATCCAACTTTAAGACTTACTAAAGCTAAGGTAGTCAGGGAAGTATGGCAAAAGCAAAAGAATGAGCACATCCATTGATGGAACGTGACAGAGAACCTAGAAATATATGCACACAGGTGTAGTCAACTGCCAAAGCAAAGGAGGAAAGGCAATTCCGTGGAGAAAGGATAGTCTTTTCAACAAATGGTGATGAAATAACTGGACATTCACATTCAAAAATAAATAATCTTGCCATTTGCAATGAAGTGGTTGGAGCTAGAATATATTTTGCTAAGCTAAATAAGGCAGCCAGAGAAAGACAAATACCACATGCTTTCACTCTGGAACTTAAGAAACAAAACATGTGGACATATGGGAAAGAGGAAAAAAGAGAGAGGGAAATAAGCCACAAGACTCTTAATGATAGAAAGCAAACTGAGGGGTGATGGAGGGAGGTGGGTGGGGGATGGGCTAGATGGGTGATGAGTATTAAGGAGGGCCCTTATTGTGATGAGCACTGGGTGTTGTAGGTTAGTGATGAATCACTGAATTCTGCTCCTGAAACCAATAATGCACTGTATGTTAACTAACTAGAATTTAAATAAAAACTTGGAAAATAAAGAAATAAATAATCTAAATAGAGAAGTTATACCTTCCACAAAAATCAATTTAAAATGGAGCATACACATAAAGGTAAATCACAAAACATACAAAGCTTCTGAAGGATAAAACAGAAGAAAATCTTGGTGAACTTGGGTTTAGCAATGTGCTTTTAAATTTAAAATTTTTTTTAATGTTTATTTATTTTTGAGACAGAGAGAAACAGAGCATGAACGGGGGAGGGGCAGAGAGAGAGTGAGACATAGAATCGGAAGCAGGCTCC
Source organism: Panthera tigris (assembly GCF_018350195.1). Taxonomy (NCBI): domain Eukaryota; kingdom Metazoa; phylum Chordata; class Mammalia; order Carnivora; family Felidae; genus Panthera; species Panthera tigris. Next base: position 81,306,798 of record NC_056663.1, on the reverse strand, counting down.
AGGCTCTAAGCCATCAGCCCAGAGCCCGACGCGGGACTCGAACTCACGCACCGCGAGATCGTGACCTGAGCTGAAGTCGGACGCTTAACCGACTGAGCCACCCAGGCGCCCCAGCAATGCGCTTTTAGATATAACACTGAAAGCCCAAAACACGAAAGAGAAAATTAACAAGCTGGACTTCATTAAAATTAGAATCTTCTGCTCTATGATGAATGCTGTTATGAGAATGAAGACACAGGGCACAGACTGGGAGAAAATATTTGCAAAAGGCATATCTGATAAAGGACGGATACCCAAAATATACAAAGAAGTCTAAAAACCCAACAATAAGGAAGCAAACAACCTGATTTAAAAATATGAACAGACACCTCACCAAAAAGGATATACAAAAAACAAACAAGCCTGTGAAAAGATACTCAACATCATGTCATTAGGGAGCTGGAAATTCAAACAACAATGGCATACCATTACACACCTATTAGAATGACTAAAATCCCCCAAACTGGCCATACAGAAACTCTCACTCGTTGCCAGCAGCAGTACAAAATATTGCAGCCACTTTGGAAGGCAGTTTGGCAATTTCTTATGAAACTAAACACAGTTTTGCCGTCCGACCCAGCAAGTGCACCCTAGGTATTTACCCAAGTGAGTTGAAAACATGTCCACCCAAAAACCTGCACACAGATAGATCTTTATAAGCAGCTTTACTCATAAATACCCAAAGTAAAGACATGGAGGAATCTCAAATCCATAGCGTTTAGTGAAAGAAGCCAAACTAAAAAGGTTGCCTGCTGTATGACTCCAGCTATATGACGTTCCGGAAAAGGCAAAACTTTAGAGACAGTAAAAAGATCATGGCTGCCAGAGGAGGGATGAATAAGTGAAATAGGGTGGTAAAACAATTCTGTATGATACTGTAATGGATATATGACAGGATGCATCTGTCAAAACCTATAGAACTGTCCAAATAAAGCTTAACTTTATGTTAAACCCTACTGTAGGCTTACTTCAAAAATCACTTAGGAAGTTGGGGTGGCCAGCAAAGAATGCAGACTGAGACTCAAGCAGTATCACAAATGTATGAAACAGCCTCACTGCAGAGGGGTTGAGGAAAATGTGCTGACCCAGGTAACCTAGAAATGAACGGAGTCTATTAAGTAAAGTCAAAAGACACTGCACAGAAACACTGTACTCTGGCTGATAAAATAGCTTTCTGTGGGGTATAGGTTAACAATGTTGATACTGCTATCCATATACACTGAAATTGAACAATTAAATAACTTGATGGCAAATGGTGGTAACCAGGTTTCTCACGGTTGAGTGGGAGTTTACAGATATGCAAGAGAGATTATAATGATCCATATGGTGATGAATTAAAGTTAGAGACATCAAGGGGCGCCTGGGTGGCGCAGTCGGTTAAGCGTCTGACTTCAGCCAGGTCACAATCTCGCGGTCCGTGAGTTCGAGCCCCGCGTCAGGCTCTGGGCTGATGGCTCGGAGCCTGGAGCCTGTTTCCGATTCTGTGTCTCCCTCTCTCTCTGCCCCTCCCCCGTTCATGCTCTGTCTCTCTCTGTCCCAAAAATAAATAAAAAACGTTGAAAAAAAAAATAAAAAAATAAAGTTAGAGACATCAATAAGAACATAAGTTTAGGGGTACCTGGGTGGCTCAGTCGGTTAAGCATCTGACTTTGGCTCAGGTCTTGATCTCGCGGTTTGTGAGTTCAAGCCCCATATCAGACTCTCTGCTATTAGTGCGGAGCCCCCTTCGGACCCTCTGTCCCCCTCTCTCTTTGCCCCCTCTTACTCATTCTCTCTCTCTCTCTCAAAATACATAAGTAAACTTAAAAAAAAAAAGAACTTGTTTAACTTAATATAGATTCAGATGGTTGCACATAGAAATATTTATAGACAGGTTTATATACATGGATTAACACACACAGATATATTCCTTTGCTCTGTCAGCTGAGAAGACCTAAAAGAAATAACACCCCAGTAACAGTGAACACACATAGCACCCAGATCTTGGTTTCTAATACCATTCTCCAATAAAAGGAGCCAGGACTAATTGGTGAAATGGCTAACTCTAGGCCTGTGGCAAGAGATAGATGAGCCTGGAGGGTCTTGTCGTTAGAGAAAGAAAGGAAGTGCTCAAAAACAAACAAATACCAAAGATGGACGTATGTCAGAGTGACACGGTCACCAACTGAAAGAGCTCCCAACAGCTAAAGCTAGAACAAGTTAAGCAACCAGATAAATAAAGTAGTAATTGGATTATAACTCAAAGCATAAAATTGATACCCGTAAGTCCGTGGTGATAGAAAAATGATTGAATAAATTAATAATTGGGGGAGAAGAGACAAATCTCCTCTGCAAAAGAATTCCAAATAAATTTGGTAAATACTCCACCCTAAGAGAGGGACAGCATGACTCCCCACTTCTTTGAATTTTTTTTTTTTAACGTTTATTTATTATTGAGAGACAGAGACAGAGCATGAGCATGGGAAGGGCAGAGAGAGAGGGAGACAGAGAATCCGAAGCAGGCTCCAGGCTCCAAGCTGCCAGCACAGAGCTGGATGCAGGGTTGGAACTCACAAACCGTGAGATCATGACCTGAGCCGAAGTCGGACGCTTAACTGACTGAGCCACCCAGGCACCCCGACTCCCCACTTCTGTAGTGTGGGATGCACATACTGACTCCTTTCCGAGAGTGTAGCACGGAGTGGAGAATAAAAAAGGGAACTTTAAAGTGGAGAAACCTAACAAATATTAAGTAAGCTAGGTGATCAAGGTCGATGTTAACAGTTATAAACCATGTAGATAGTATGATGTGATAAAAAGGCATTTTACTTTTGTGATCTTCCTCTCCAAAACCTATAACCTGTCTAATTCTGAGAAAAACATTAGATAAATTCCAGTAGAAGGGCATCCTGCAATATTCCTGACCAGTACGCTTCAAAGCTGTCAAGGCCATAAGAAATAAGGAAAGGCTGAGAAAGTCATAGCAAAAGGAACCTTAGGAGACATGACAACTAAATGTAATGTGGAATCCTGGATGGGCTCCTAGAACAGGAAAAGGACAGTAGGTCAAAGACTAAGGAAATCTGAGTAAACTACAGACTTCAGTTAATAACAATGTATTGATATTGCTTCATTAATGGCAATAAACATTCCAAGCAAACGTCAGATGATAATAATAAAGGAAACTGGGTGCAGGTGGTGGGGTAATATGGGAACTCTGTCCTGTCTCCTCAATTTTCCTATACATCTAAAACTGTTCTGAAAAAGAAAATCTATTAATTAAAAGAAAGTTGAAAATTAAACTGTTGTTTTTTAGTGTCAGTTCCTATCTCTTTCTTTCTCTCTCTCTCTCTTTTTTTTTTTTTTTTTTTTTTTGAGAGAAAGAGGCAGAGAGAGAGAGAGACGGTGCAAGTGCTCAAGGGGCAGAGAGAGAGAATCCCAGGAGGGGCAGAGGGAGAGGAAGAGAGAGAGGGAGAGAGAGAGAGAGAGAGAGAGAGAGAGAGAGAGAGAGAAGCAGGGCTCACCTGAAGTGGGGCTCGGGTTTTACCCAAAGCGGTGCTCCATGCTCAACCTCTGTGGGGCTCCAACTCACGGACTGTGAGATCAGGACCTGAGCCAAAGTCAGATCCTTAACGACTGAGCCACCCAGGTGCCCTCCCTTTCTTTAATAGCAGAATTTACTCGATATCACTAAAGGCAGGAGAATTACCCCTCGATGCCCTACATGCTGGCCTTCATTAAATATGAGAGATCAGCTGATGCCATCTCTAATAATAGTAAGGGGAAGTCAGAACCTATGGCCACAAATGAAAAATTCTACATTTGGGCTTAGGAGAAGGGAATATGGGATTTCTAATATCCCAGGACTCTAAGATTTATAACAACTATAACTAAGAAAGTTACAACCCCATTACACAAACTTCAATTGTGACATTCCCAAGATGCTCAGTCTTCATTATTGTGCAGAAATGAAGACAATGAAAAATACTTTCAGTTCAGTTTCCAAGTGTACAAAGAATATTACATTTGAATAAGCTCCATCAAATACACTAAATTTTGCCTTGTTTAACCAGTATCTATTTTCCAGACTTTTTAATTTGATGTGATTTTTTATAACTTGGAATCCTCTGGGATTTCTAGGAATACATTGTTCCTTTGTGCAAAGGTGGCAACGAAGTCCATGAGATTTGTAAATTTGTTTCAGGCTGTTGCCTCTGGTCTTTGTAAGATGGAACACTAAAAGAGAAAAAACAAAACCAAACAAAAAACCTGGAATCCTTCCACTCTTTGCAAAACTTCTGCATTTGTTAGTGAAGGGACGCTAGCAGTCAGTTTCATGCCTACATTTTACAGATGTACAAACAAAGTTTTATGAAGTACACCATTTAGCCCCATCTCAGAGCTAAGTAGGAGTGTAATCATAATCCTTGATGCAGGGTCACTATTTCGGACCCCCAATCCACGGGTTCTTTTCCATTATCATGCTGTCTCCTCAGCCTGCGTTTAGGATAGGTATTTAATTAACTTACGCTGCTTTCCCTGTGCTGACACTCACAAGCCAGAATCCACATGGCACCACTGATAGTGGAAAAATGTCCTCATGGTTTCAACTCATTCAGTGCAAGCTGCCTTTGAGATAATTCCATTTCCAAAGGGAACAATTAAACAAGGTAGTCATTATCAGGAGTAATGACACCCTACTTCTTAGAGAAATGTTAATATTAAGCAGAAGATGGAAATTTACCCATGATTCAATTTCTCAACATGCCACCAATGTTAGAAAGACTGTAACTACAGCAGAGATGCAATAAAATAGAGAAGTCTCCACTCCTTTCAAAGAGAAAAGCTTTATGGCTGTAAAATCTGTGGAAGAATGTTTTTTCGGCAAAACTCAAAAAGATTTTGCATTCAAGATTCTGTATGGCCTATAGCATGAAGTCCAAAATCCTAATGTGGTGTGTTGGATAATCCTTGTTTGCCCTCCAGAACCACTTTGCATCCTTTTTCACTCTGCTCTGTACCCTGGCAGTCTGATTTCCACAATCCACCTCACTTAGGTTTCCTTATTTTCCAGCTTCCAGTTGGGTTTGGCCAATGGGAGGCATAAATAAGAGATGGGAGGGTAAGAGAAGAGAAATGGTATTTGTTTCCCATTGATCGTGTCCCTGTGTTTGAATTCATAGTTCTTGTTAGACAGCGCCTCTCCATGCTGGATTCCCATACATCAATGAATGATTTAGCTTCCCAGCAGACACTTGGCAAACTCTGGAAATATTTTTGACTATTGTCACAATGAAAGAGGGAAGTTGCTACTGGTATCTAGCGAGTCGAGAGTCCAGGGTTGCTGCAAAACATCCTACAATGCACAGCTTAGCCTCTCGCAGCACAAAATTATCCAGTTTAAAATGTCAATAGTACCATTGTTGAGACATTCTGCAACACTTGGTTCTTCGCTTTGTCCTTTTAGTCTTTGATGCATCATGGTTGCCATTATAGCTAGACCCAGGATGTTTTACCATCCCTTTTTGGTTTCCTTAGCATGTCCACCCTTTTGTAAATATACCCCTCATTAAACTCTTCAATTATTCCCCTTGGGTGCACTATGTCTGGCAGGGCCTCTGAATAATTATACATAACAAACAGAACCCAACAGAAGACCTGCCTCTGGCCTGTCTTTCCTAAATCCCCCAGCATCTTATGCTTCAGCCATGCCAAACCACTTATAATTGTCAGGACACGCCAGGATTTTTTTTTTTTTCCCCAAGGTTTTATGCCTTTGTTCACACTGAATTCTCTATTCGGAATGCCTTTTCCCAGCTTCCATCCCAACTTGATCGACTCAGCCCAAGCCTGTCCACAAAGCCCCAGGACAATCCCCAGCCTGTGTTATTGTAGGTCAAACTGACCTTTATATTCTTGGGCTTCCATCATACCCTAGGTGAATATGTATTCATAGTACTGTTGACTCTCTATTGCATGTGCTTAATTGCATGTGTGTTTACATTTCTATATCACTACTATATTCCTAGCACTTAGCACCACATCTGGAACATGACAGACACTCAGTAAATTGTGGCTGTATAAAATCATTCAATCTATTAATTCAACACATAGTTTTTTAAGTGCTTGCTCTGTGCCAAACTCTTCTCAGAAATGAGAATACAGCAATGAGCAAAACAGACAAAACTCCCTGCCCTCAGGGCTTACATTCTAAAGGAAGAGACATGATAAACTGGTTTTTTTTTTAGTTTATTTTTATTTATTTATTTAAGTAATTTCTACACTCAACATGGAGCTTGAACTCACAACCCCAAGATCAAGAGTCACATACTCTTCTAACTGAGCCAGCCAGGTGACCCCAGACACAGTAAACTAGATAAACAAGTAAAATGCATAGTAGAAGGATACGGGTTGTAGGAAGAGTTTGGTTGTGGTAGGGTGAAACTTTAGGTAGGGGAGCCTGGTAAGGGCTTGCAGAGAAAGTGACATTCACAGGGAACATACCAATATACTGAGTACGGGCCAGAAGAGGTAAAGCAACATCTTTGAGGATTTTTCCATGTTATAAGGATAGAGATTGAGGAAGAGGGTGGACTAGCTCAAGGTCACAGAGCTAGTAAGTACTACAGCTAAGGGGTGTGGATCCGACTTCGCGCCAAAGCCCTTACCATAGCACCACAACTGCCTCTGACAAGAGCCCGAGAACAGTCACAGTGAGCCTCTCATTTTGCCAATTCCTCAAGTGGGCTTTCTCACTACCACTGAATGAAGTTTTTCAGATGCCAATTATGAGTCCAAAAAATGTCAGAGGAGAGTAGAAAAATCTATCTTCTCTGAACAGGAAAGGACAGGTAGATATATTCTCCTGAATTGAAAGAGAAGAAAAAACTAGATTATTACCACTTACCTTTATGCATGTTCTATATTTATGATAGTAAGGCCTGGAAAAGGGTTAAATTCTTCTTCCTTTTATATTCAGGAAAACCTACCTAACTAGTGTTTTTCTCTAGTAAACAAAAAGATCAGAAACCAAAGTGTGTGAAGTGCTCTGATCTCACCAAAGAAAAGTACTAAATTATCACACCAGAGCACTAACATTTTGTTTTCTCTCTCCAAGAAGTTGGACTGATCTTGTTCTGTCTCCCAAGTTTCAGATCCATCAGCCTCGACTACAGGATGGACAATAATAGGTATATTTGCTTGCCATTTTCCTTAAATGTAGTCCAAGCATCTAAAGAAAGTTTGGAGTTTCTAATGTCTTTTTCAGTTTGCTTGATTGTGGATGAGTTGGAATTGTAGCTCTAGGTTCCAGTCCAGAACCTGAAAGAAAATTAGGCCAAATAAAATGAATTTAGGCAGTAGTGGAGAAAATATATTAACAAAGACCAGGACTCTTGAGATGTTGTTTTTCACTGGCTTTAATCATGAGGATCAAACTGTGTCAATGAGCATAACTGCTTTGTACCTTTAACATGTGGGCTTGGTTGGTGGGAATTGCATAGGCCAGGGATTTATTCATAGGAATTTGGATTATTTTAGTATATCAACAAACTTTATGTTATTTTGAAGCAATAAACATATTAATACTTCACACTTCTATTCAATGTTTCATCAGAGACCTTTCCAATACTTTAAAAATAAGTTTTCCAGGGGTACCTGCGTGGCTCAGTTGGTTAAGCATCTGACTCTTGGCTTCAGCTCAGGTCATGGTCTCATGGTTTGTAGGTTTGAGCCCCGCATCAGGCTTCGAGCTGACAGTGCAGAGCCTGCTTGGGAATATCTCTCTCCCTCTTTCTCTGCCCCTCCCCTGATTGCTCTGTCTCAAAATAAACTTTAAAAATTAAAAAAAAAAAACACTAAGTTTTCTGGACCATGAGTATTCTAAGATGCAATTTTCACTGCTGGCTTCATATGTATATAATGACAGGGAAGCAAAAAAGATGGGCCAGGGTCAAAAAGAGAAATGTGTGTCGGCACTGAAATTGAATTCCTGGACCCACATCCGGGTGTCACGTTACCAAACAGGAGGAGATAAAGATGGATATTCTATCCAGGCTGAGCTAGAAGGTGCCATTCCAATGATTTGGGCAGAAATTGAGTTTGCAAAAATGAAAGTAACATTAGAGGCAAGAAACAAGATAGAGGAAACTCAATTTTCATCATGCAGAGATGAGAACACTTGGAGGGCATTTGAATGTGTTCTTTTCATATATCCAAGGAAACAAAAATCTCATAAGGTGGCTGAAACTCCTTAAAGGTACATCTCTATTTGAAGAAGTCAGTATGTGAAGCAAGGATAAGCCAAATGCTTATTTAGAAACCGAAGATCTATCTTTCTTTGTCAGACAGACTGGGTTTAGATTCTAATTTGCCATTGGCTAGCTGAGTGACCATGGGCGTCTTTCTTAACCTCTCTAAAATTCAGTTGTTAGGAGGACCAAATGATGTAATACATGGAAAGCACTTGTCATTCTCCTTGGCACGTAGTCTACATTCAATAAACAGTAGCTGCTGCTGCTTCTACTACGATTCCCCTTCATTTCACCACGTCCCACTTACATTTTCATCCTTTGCATTTTATTCAACTACATTATTATCTAGACTGGGAATAAGGAGTCAGAAAGCTGACACACCCAATTAATCCTCAGATCAGAGGGTTCAATTGCCTTAAAACCTGGCGCCCACGTTTTTCATGTGTTTCTTGTGAAAGAATGGTTTCACTGGAAATGACCTCACCTACCTTTCTAAAATGATGGAGCTCATCTGAACATCTGGTGTGAAACCATAACTACCCCTTAACATGGATTTATTTTTTAAATCTCTACAATTATCTTTTTATCCTTTTATCTCAGTGAGAAGCTATTCTTCCTCTTCCTCTGAAGTTACCTTCCCCTAAGGTTCCAGTATCCTTGGGAAAATCACTCCCACATTTTCCTTATTCTCTCTATTTACCTTTAACAAAATCACAAGATGTCTTAAAAATCTTTGTAAAAAGTGATACGTACAAATATCCTAGAAAAAAAGAAAGTAAAAAGTACTGAAAATTCTAACCACCTAGATTCACTATCATTAACATATGTGACCATTATTTCGGACATCTTTCTATTTTTACACATAAAAGAACAATAAATAGATATAATTGCTAGAAGAATCAAACTATATTTTTAAAAATTTTTTGATGTTTATTTATTTGAGAGAGAGAAAGTATGTGTGTGTGTGAGCAGGGAAGGGGCAGAGAGAGGAGACACAGAAATCTGAAGCAGGTTCCAGGCTCTGAGCTGTCAGCACAAAGCCTGACCCAGGGCTTGAACTCATGGACTGAGAGATCATGACCTGAGCTGAAGCCGGATGCTTAACTGACTGAGCCACCTAGGCACCCCCAAAATCAAACTACTTTAAAATATAAAATATTAAGTTTATTTTTATTTGAGAGTCACAGACAATATAATATTTTGCCATTACTCAAAGTGGCTTCAGGCTAACTTTCTAAGAGTCATACAACAAACTGGCCTTTACATTAAATTAACTTTTGGTAATTGGATCAGTGAATTAGCTTTTAGTGAATTGGCCTGTTTCTTTTTGAGTAGGAAGTCAGTAGTACTGCCTAAAGAATCAGAGGATTAAATATTTATATAATACTTTATATATGTATATTATATAACATTATAGTAATTATAGTAAGACTAATTACTATAGTAATCATAGTAAAATTATAGTAAGACTAAGACAAAGACATAAACCTTCCAAGTAATCAGAAGTATTGCACACACATATAGACACAGGAAAGGAAAAAAAAAAAAAATATATATATATATATATTTATAAAACTTTAAAGCACTAAACCAGCGAAAAAGTGGCAAAAGCAAACCCAAATGTATCTGTGATAGCAATAAGTACAAATGGGCTAACATCACCCCTTTAAAAAGATCTGATTGAAAACAGGAAAAATGACTATAAATGTTTAAAAAGAAAGCTAAACTTCTGTATCCCTTCCCTATCCCAAATAGCCATGAGGTCTCTAATGAGCCTCAGCAAAAGGCTGGAGATTACTTGCCCGAGAACTTGAACCAGGCAGACTGACTCTGGGCTTGGAGATACCTGGAACACCATAAGGGTGAGTGTGACACAAGTCCTACTGAGAGGTGGGAACCACCAACTTCCTTGTTCAGGTCCTGGAATTCAAGCAATCATGCTTAACCCTGGCCCAATCCTGCTTGCAACTGGAGAATTTCTTTCAGATGAAAGTCACTGGTTACAAGAGACAACCAAGTCTCTCTGATTACTCCTCAATGAAGCTCACCAATATCCAAGCTCCATCACTGCATATTGAGTCCCAATCCACTTTCCACCTCCTCACTATTAAATATGAACTGACAACAAAAGATTGTCACACATTCGAAGAAAGTTTCTAACACAAAAGGCAGAGAGGAAAAAAACAAACTGAAATAATTGTAAAAATAAAAAAGGAAAGAAGAAAACTTTAAGAAAATTAGTAATTCAAAGGCTCCTGGGTGGCTCAGTTGATTAAGCATCTGACTTCAGATCATGCAAAGTCATGGTCTTATGGTTTGAGTTTGAGCCCCACATTGGACTCTCTACTGTCAGCATGGAGCTGGCTTTGGATCCTCTGTCCCCCTTTCTGTATCCCCCCACCCCCCACTTGCATTCTCCCTCTCTCTCTCTCAAAAACAAAAATAAAAATAAATAAACATTAAAAAAATTAAAAAAGAAAATTAATAATTCAGAGACATAAGAGAATACATTACATGAATGAAACAAGAACATATATATTTATACATGGAACATTCAGAGAACAAAAAAATAACTCCTTTCATATTACTCATCAGATACCAGAAACTAACATTTCCTAAAGGATAAATAAAATAATAAGAAACATTTCCCAGATAGAATGGGGGTAAAAGAAATAAAACATGGGGAAGAAAATTAATACATTATTAGGGGTTCATGAACAAATATATAGATTTCTAGAAAATAACAAAAGAAAAAATGGAAGGGAGGAAATTATGAAATAACTAATAATTTTTTAAATTTTTATTTATTTTTGAGAAAGAGAGAGCGTGAGCAGGGGAGGGGCACGGGGGGGGTGGGGGGTGGCAGGCAGAGGATCCGAAGTGGGCTCCATGCTGACAGCAGCAAGCCTGATGTGGGGCTCGAACTCACAAACCATGAGATCATGACCTGAGCAGAAATGGGATGCTCAACCAGCTGAGCCACCCAGGTGCCCCACTAATAAAAAATGTCTATCGAAGAACAGGATTTTCCAGATTGAAAGGGCACAATGAGTGCAGCAGACTAATGGAAAAATTACTTCCCCTGAGATAGATTGTTGCAAATTTCCAAAACATCAGGGATAAAGATAAGTTTCTAAAAGTGTGCAGAGAGAACACACAAATGTTTGAGGATCAAATTGGCAAAAGACTTAACACCATTAGCAGTAGAGGACAACAAAGCAATTTTTAAAAATTTTTGATGTAATTATATCCCACTTATAATTCCATTTCCAGCCAAAGGATAAACTGTAGGGTTTGAACAAAGATAACTTGAGAATGTAAGGGCTCAAGGATTTTCTTTCCATGCACACTTGCCCAGAAGGCTAATATGAGATGTGACCTGACACAATGCGGACATAACCAAGAATAAAGAAGATGTGCAGGTAGAAAGGACTCCAGACAGGAAAGGAATTCCCAGGATAATGATGAAAGTAAGGTCTAGGCTGAAAGCTGGCCAGGACCCAGAATGCCACACAGTCCAGCCAGGAGCAGGACACAGGAACACAGAAGACACATTTTCAAGAGGAAAGTGAAGTGTATAGAATGCTTGATATGCTTGATCATATTTAACAGAAGTTTTCAGTTCTGGTAAGGGTTTTGTATGAAAAACCATAAAAAAAGGAGGCAATTTTTAACTCCAGTAAACAAAACAGAATAAAACAAATAAAAGTCATCAAAGAAAGGAAATTCAACCATTGTATAACTACATATCACGTCTGTGAATAGTAGTTACGATCTTATAATATGATCACTGAATATTGATTGAACTTCAAAGTAACAGGAAAGAGGAAAGGAAGGGAAATGTATAGTTCTATGTATATGTATGCACATAGATGATGTGGGTTGGGGGCCAGTTGTAAAAGAGCTAAACCCTCTGCTATAGGAAATCCATATGTGATATCTATATTGAAAAATTATAAAATAGCACCACTTATTAGTACAGAGATACATACTAAAAGAAATGTCTAAGAAAGTTGAAAATTGCTGCCTCAGGGTGATGGAAATTGGGACTGGGGATGGATGGGGCAGGGAAAACTGAACATTTGAAAAAGAGTGAACAGTTTGAGTATACAGTCAAAATATGCACATGAGATGACTTCAAACCTCAATATGCAGTACTAGAAGGAAGCGGAGCAGTGCTTACCAAAATGTTTAAGAAAGAAACCCAAAAATTTTATTCCCAGTTAAACTTCAAGTGTAAAGGCAACAGAAAAAATTTTGAATGTATAAAAACTCAAAGAATAAAGATCCTGTGACCTCTTTGAAGAAGTCAAACTTCAGCCAATCAAGTGATAAGTGAAAACACTACAGTCAAATAATTGACAAAGAGCATTCAATCCATTTAATTGGTAAAACTAAAGCAAATTGTGAGCATAATGGTCCAGAAGAGACTATAAATATTATAAATCATGAAAAAACATAAATGAGATAACTGAAAATGTTGAGGAAAGGGGGAGATAAGATGAAAGACAAATATACAGATTCCCCAAACTTTTATGACCAGGGGTAAAAATGTAAAGATAAATCAGGTAATGCAGGTATAATTTTACTTCAGGTTGTAACAATGAACAGTAAGAAAAATAACAACCAAAATAGGTGGTTGAGGGGTAATGTGGAGATTCTTTCCTTTGACCAAACCTGAACCAGGCTCCTCCGGGTTCTCTTTCTGACTGGTCCCCGACCTTGAATTCTGTCCATGGCCCATTTAGTCTAGTTTCAGCAAGAATCCTGATGGTTCAGTTTTGAGAGAATCCTCCACTCTTGACATCTGGTCAAATTCTTCATCCTCCCAACTTGTATCTTCATGATCCTGGCCTGCCTTCAGCAAGAATCCTGTTGAGTTGGTCTAGCAAGAATCTTCCTAGCCTTGATGTTTTGTCTTAGGACTTGTCCATCCAGTGACTACCTCCCTGTTCCTTGGCTATGAGTTCTCACTTTTCCTTATTGTGTTTGGAGTTGAGCCTGATCTGTCTCCCCTACGACAAAACCTATTGTAGCAGTTCCCCTGAATAAAATTGGCCTTATTGTCTTTAACAAGTGCCAAAAATAATTTTTTCGTTAACAGTAGAATGTAAGGAAGAAGAGAGAGAAATATACTATAGCTACAGACCAGTGTCCTAAAAGTCATTCAACAACCTGGCCTTACAGCAAATAAACTCTTGGTAATTGATCAACGAATCATCTTTGGGAAAACTTCCTTTTAATGAATTGGCTTGTGTCTGCTTGAACAGGAAGCCAGTGAATACTGCCTAAAGAAACAGAGGAGCGAATATTTTATATAATACTTTATATGTGTATATTATGTAAAATTATAGCATAAAAAGAAAACCACTAAAACAAAGACATACACCTTCCAAGTAATCGAAAGTGTTACACACACATCCACACTCAAGGAAATAATATTAAAAAACTTTAAAGCAATAAAACAGCACCAAAAATGGTAGATGTAAACCCAAATATATCCATCATAGCAGTAAGTACAAATGGGCTAAAATCACTCATTAAAAAAAATCTGATTGGATTTTTTTTTTTAAACCTCAACCACTCTCAGGATACAAGGCTCTATACAAGAGAGTTTATTGACAGTTGTGGTGTCCAGCTGCCTAGATTTAAATCTGTGTTATTCGGGGTAACTTACTTAATTTCTCAGTGCCTCAGTTTCCTCCTTAAAAAATATGTGGGATATTAAGTAAAGTTAACTCACAGAATTATTGGGAAGATTTAGGAAGTTAATATGTAAAGCTCTTAGAATGGTTCCTGTGACATAGTAAAAGCTCAATAAATATTGTCTCATTGCTATGACATGAGTCATATAAAATCAAATGATTCAAAAACGTTGAAAATAAGAGGATGGCCAAAGTCATATCCATCAAATGCCAACACAAAGAAAGCAGGGGTTTGATCTTAGTACAAGGAAAGACTGGATTAAAGGCAGGGTATTTAAATAAGACAAATAAGGGCAAAATATAATGATAAGTGCAGCATTAACATTCATAAGGTAAAAATACAGGAAATATAAAGATAAATTGGCAGGAATCAACACAGCTAAGAACACCAAGTCAAGATGGTTTCATTGGGGAATTCTACAAATTAAAAAAAAAAAAAAAGAATAGGTGATTCCAAAGCCATTTGAGCTGTTCCAGAACAAGAAGAAAAAGAAAACCAAAATAAGTTCCTGATGAATCAAAGACCTCAGTGTTATAGAAAAAAAACACTTGGGAAAATTTAAAGATATAGCCTCACATAAAAAAAAAAAATGTTTTTTTCAAAGAAAGTTCACCAGGGGCGCCTAGGTGGCTCAGTCGGTTAAGCATCTAACTTCAGCTCAGGTCATGATCTCACGGTTTGTGAGTTTGAGCCCGCTTCAGACTCTGTGCTGACAGCTCAGAGCTTGGAGTCTGCTTCAGATTCTGTGTCTCCCTCTCTCTCTGCCCCTCCCAAGTTTGCACTCTGTGTCTCTCTCTCTCAAAAATAAATAAACATTAAAAAAAATTGTTTTTTAAAGATATAACCTCAAAGTGAGGAAATAGGACAAATTCCAGAAGCCCTGAAACAAGATTAATAAATTCAACTTCAAAAATATATTTTTAAACTTCTACATAGCAAGAAGTCAATAAAACATGTCAAAAGAGAAATAATTTATTAGAAGAAATATTTCCAATACTCATTATAGGTAAAGAAACCATTTCTTTAACATATAAAGCACTCCTACCAGTCAGAAGGAAAATGAATTTCCCCTTCTGAAGATACATATTTTAAAAACAGACAATAGTACAAAGAATATGAATGATCAGTCACAGGAAAGGAAATAGAAATAGCTTTAACATACAAAATGGTGCCTGATAATAGTTGCCTTTGACCCAGAACTTCTATGTAAATATGATATATTTGTAAGAATATATTTATTCTGTTGCTGTTTTTAAAATTTTAAAAATTGGAAATAACATAAATGCAGGGCCTATGGTAGACAGAATAATGCCCCCCCGCCCCCAATGATGCCCATGTCCTAATGCCCAGAATCTTTGAATATAGCAAGAGGGAATTAAGTTTGCAGATGGAATTAAGGTTGTTAACTGGCTGACCTGGAGATGAAGAGAGTAGCTTGGATTATCCAGGTGGGCCCAAGGTAATCAGAAGTGTCCTTAGAAGAGGAAGAGAGCTGCAGGAGAGTCTGTGTTAGACTGATGTGGTGTAAGAAGGACTCTGGACCACTGCTATGAAGATGGCTGTGGGCCCACGGATGCAGGCAGCACTTAGAAGGTAAAAAAGGTAAGAAAACTGATTTCTTCTCTTGAGCCTCCAGAAAAGAACAAAGTCCTTATGACACCTCAATTTGAGCCCAGTGAGACCCATTTCAGATTTCTGATTTCCAGAATTCTGCTATAATAAATCTGCATTAGTTTAAGCCCCTAAATTTGTGGCAACTTGCGACAGCAGCAATAGGAAACTAATACCAGGGTGAATTAAAGAAGTTATGGTAACCCATACACTGGCATGCCATGCAGCCTTCACAGAAGAGTGGGAAACTCTATCATGGAATGATCATGGAAAACTCTCTGGAATATATATATTAGTTGAAAAAAAAAAAACAAAAAAGAAATGGAACAGTATATATGGTACCACCACCTGTTGTAAGGAAGGGTTTTTTTAATAATTTTTTTTAACATTTCTGTTTATTTTTGAGAGGCAGAGAGAGACAGAGCACAAGTTGGGATGGGGCAGAGAGAGAGAGGGAGACACAGAATCCGAAGCAGTTTCCAGGACTGAGCTGTCAGCACAGAGCCCGATGCAGGGCTCAAACCCACCAACTGTGAGATCATGACCTGAGCCACAGTCGGATGCTTAACCAACTGAGCCACCCAGGCACCCCAAGAAGTGTTAAAATAAAGACATGCAAGAAACTAGAAACCAGTTACTTCCGGGCAGAGAAAGTAGGAGGCTGGGACAGAGGAGGCAGGCAGGAAAACACTTCGACTACATATCCTTCGGTAACTTTTAAATAAATAACAGATATTTTATTTAAAAATAAAGAGGGGCGCCTGGGTGGCTCGGTCGGTTGGGCGTCCGACTTCAGCTCAGGTCACGATCTCACAGACCGTGAGTTCGAGCCCCGTGTCAGGCTTTGGGCTGACGGCTCAGAGCCTGGAGCCTGCTTCCGATTCTGTGTCTCCCTCTCTGTCTGCCCCTCCCCCGTTCATGCTCTGTCTCTCTCTGTCTCAAAAATTAAAAAAAAAAAAAACAAAAAACAAAAAAACGTAAAAATAAAGAAATGTGATTTTACCAAGGAAGCTGTCTTGATTCCTCAAAAGGGATCAGACTTTTGTATAATATACTCTGAAACTCTCAAAACTTTCTGTACTTCTTCAGAACTAGATACAAATGGTCCTCAACTCCTGATGGTTCAACTTAAGATCTTTTGACTTTACGATGGCTGTGGAAGTGATATGCATTTAGTAGAAACTGTACTTCACATTTTTAATTTTGATCTTTCCCTGGGCTAGTGCTATGCTGTATAATACTCTCTCCTGATGCTGGGCCGTGTGATCACAGGCATACCCAACCGATACACTGACATCACTTCTGCACCCACACAACCATTCTGGTTTTCACTTTCAGTATTGTATTCAATGAGTTACAGGAGGGACTTAATACTGTATTATAAAATAGACTTTGTGTTCGGTGGTTTTGTTCAACTGTAACCGGTCTGTTAGGAACACGTTTAAGGTAGAATAGGTGAAGCTATGATGTTTGATAAGTTAGGTGTATTCAATGTATTTTGACTTAGTATATTTTCAATTTACAATGGTTATATCAAGATGTAACCCCATTGTAAGTTGAGAAAGATCTGTAGCATTATAAACTTAACCTCATACTTTGTAACAATATCACATTAAAACAATTAATTGTTGGCCTCAGAGTATTTATTCAATATCTGTCTTACCCATTAGACTATATAATTTTCGTGAGGCTAGGGACCAGCTTGTGTTTTAATAGTACCTACTACAGTGTCTAGCACTTACTAAGTATTTGTTGAATAAATAGATGAATTAGGTAATGAATGCAGCCAAGTAAAAAGAGTAAGAAAGATTCATACTCCAATCAATTATGATTTTCAAAACCAGATAATGAATCCTCAAATGCAACATTAAGAAATAAGAGCATACAATGAAGAATATTATTGAAAGATCTATAAATGTCTAGCTATAAATAACTATCCTTCTCATATGGAACTGTATTAAATCACAGTTAAATCTGGTTCTCAAGCTTTCTTTATCTACAGAAAAAAGTTTCAACTATTTTTCAACTCCTGGTGTTAAGATCCCTGGACTGTGTTCACAGATTGAAGCCATTTAACACAGGGGTTGCCTTTTTACAGCTGTTTGCAGTTTCAGCTGTCAGTTGAGAGGCCTCTAATTCATAGGCTTTCTCTGTTTGCTCTCTCTACCTCACTGTGTCTGTTTCTTGCTGCTGCTGCTGCTGCTGCTGCTGCTGCTTCTCACTCCAACTCTCAGCTTCTTTCTTTTCTTTTTTCTTCATCAGAACATAGAGGCTGAAAGGCAGGGAGAAAGGGATCACTTTTCTATAGGCCTGGTAACCCCATGACTGCCTACAGTCAGGAACAGTGTACCACAGGACAATTCTTCAGAGAGAATGCTGTTCATTCGCCAACATCATTGTTTTCCTTCTGGGCATTCGGCTAGGCTATATTTTCCAGGCTCCTTTGTTGTTAGGTGGAACCATATATATGGGTTTTGGCCAATGGAACATGGGTCAATCATGGGTCTAGTGGCTGGATACAGAAACCTCGTGTACTCTCAAACCTTGGAGGATGCTTCCACTAAATTGGAAGCAGCCTGGGTTTCTGAGTTGCCATTTGAAAGAAAGTTACTCGGGAGATCCATCCAACCATGGACACCCGTGTTGGACTGTTTCAGGTGAAAAATAACTTATTTTAAGCCATAAAAATGTTGATAGCGTTGTTACAATTCAGAAACTGGTACCTTGAAATGGGGTGCTGCACAGCATAAACCTAAAATATGGAAGTGATGTAGTGATTGGTGAGAAAACCAATGGTAGTAGCTAGAATGATGGAAACTATGCTATAAAGTGGCAAGACACTTGGAAAAGTTGTCACTTGCAGTAACTTGAAGGAAGACCATGTGCTTACTGAACAGAGCTCTAGGGGAAGTGGTTGGAAATAATTTGAGCGCAGTGTGTGTTGGTCACTATTAGCTGTCTTTGGTAATGTTTAATAGAAAAGAGGGGTGCCTGGGTGGCTCAGTCGGTTAGGCGTCCGGCTTCGGCTCAGGTCACGATCTCACGGTCCGTGAGTTCGAGCCCCGCATCGGGCTCTGGGCTGATGGCTCTGAGCCTGGAGCCTGCTTCCGATTCTGTGTCTCCCTCTCTCTCTGCCCCTCCCCCGTTCATGCTCTGTCTCTCTCTGTCTCAAAAATAAATAAACGTTAAAAAAAAAAAAAAAGACGTAAGTTCAGGAAAGAATTGGCTGGTTTGTGAGCTGAAATGAAAAGGAATAAAGAGTCAAGAAATACAGGAGGTTGAAATGTTAGGGTAGCCAATACCTTTTAGATTCCCAAACAGTAAGAGATAAGTCTTTGAGTATCAAAAATAATGATACTCTTCAGTATTCAGTATCATCAAAAGACTCAGCTCCGGGGCAAAGATCAGATTAGGAATGTGGCCTTCCCAGATATTCTTTTAAATGGACATAGGGTAGCAGGCATTACCAGGGGAGAATGGCTTGTGGTGAGGAAACAAAGAAATAAAGTAATTTTGAGAATTATATGTATGCAAGAATTTTGGGTGTCTTTGGCAGTACAAGGACCTGGCTAAAGTTTATTAAGTTTGTAAAGGAATTTTATTGTCAAAGGTACGACCATTTAAAAAATTCTTTGAAATGTTAAACAACTTTTGAGATTAAAAGTCAATCCAACACAAAGCAATCTATAAAACTGTAAAAGCCCTAAGGAGAGCATCCCTCAGATGTGGCCAAAGAAGATGATGGACAATATGTTACCTCCAAGAGGATAGGTATAGAGGCTGGGGAGAACTTTGGATCATGGAGCTCCCAACAGAGAGCTGAGTCAGGGCCTAACTGAACAGAGTAGAGAGATTTCAAAAGGTCTATACAGTGGGATTTTACAATCTAGCACCTGCTTTGTGTCTTCTTATCCTTTCTAAATAAGAGTTTTTATTGTGGATGTACATCCCTGTCCCATAATTTTTCATTGAGGGCAGAAAGAAAGGGACACATAATCTGCCTTTTTACAACCATAAGGAACTCTCTCTTAGGCCAGATGGAGAGGACTTACATCACCAGGAGATCCTGGACCTGGATCTGGATGCAAGGACTGGTTGGAATTTTAAATTGTTCCTTTGGGAGAAGGTTGGGTGTGTTCTCTGTGTGGGAAGAAGTTAACAGAAACTTGGTGAGTCGAAGGACAGCCTGAGGCAAAGAGAGTGTTACAGGCTCACCAAAACTAGTTCTCTCTTCTTCTTAGACACAGAACTAGATGACGTTTCCCAGCCTCCTTCACCCCAAAGTTTGGTGAGGCCAGGTAACTGAGTTATGACCAGTGAGATGTAGGCACAAATTGCCACTTCTAGGCCTGGTTCATAATAATTTTCCATACAGTCATTCATACTCTCCCTTTGTCAGCCAGAAGCAGAGTACCAAGGAAAGTTTCTGAAGTCCTAGGGCACAGGTCCATAAAGAGGATATGAGTTTATGGTCCATGGCTGCTTTCATGCTACATGCGTGCCCTCCAGAGCCTAGAATACTAACTAGCTGATCCTCTACAAAGAAAGGTTATGAATTGCTGCTCTAGAGAATAACAGAACCATTGGATAGAAGGAGCCTGTCTTCTCAGTCACAACCACCACTCTGAGAGCCTACAGGCCAGGAATACTCACGTTGAACTATTGCATAAGCTAGTGATAAGTTTTTGTTGTAATCTGCCACTGTGATATGGAAGTAATAACATTTCACTCACTCTACATACAGTTATGAAGGCATATGTTTACCTTGCATTGTATAGCTAAAAGCTTCTCATTCACTCCAGTACTTTGGAACATGGCTTCTGCCATGATTCAATTATACATCCCGGCATTCACCCATTCATCCATCTCCAAGTACTTATGGAGTATTTATTATGTGTCAGGCACTTTGCTGAGGATACTAGGATGAGTAAAAACACACTTGAACTCTGCCCTCAGAGAGCTGAGGGTTTAATAGAGAAGGCAATGGGAAGAAGAGGGGTAGCTGCTACCCCTCTAGATTTGACATAAGCTTTTGCAGTTCATCACAGCCCATAATGAGCCTGCTTTGTTCATTTACCTGCCTGGCTCCTGTACCACTCATGGTTTTCAGTCACCACA
This sequence comes from Panthera tigris, assembly GCF_018350195.1. Taxonomy (NCBI): domain Eukaryota; kingdom Metazoa; phylum Chordata; class Mammalia; order Carnivora; family Felidae; genus Panthera; species Panthera tigris. Next base: position 81,286,093 of record NC_056663.1, on the reverse strand, counting down.
CCAGAGTAGGTGAAAGGATAGTTTGGCTGGAGTATGGAGAGTGAAAGAGAGCATGTGGTGAGCATGTTGAAGACATATAGTTGTCCCTAGTTAAGGGACAAATTCAGAAATAGTAACAATAAGTAATTCACTCAATTAATATTTCATAAGCCCAGCAATAAGTTTAGCTCTGAGCAGAGTTGTGTCCACAGATCTTAAATCGGTGTTTGCTTTTCACTCAACTGTTTTATTCCTTGATTTGTATTCAAGAAAGAACCAATGGAGAGGAAGTATGACAGTCCTGCTTCAAATCTTGGCTTTGTTTAATAGCTGTATTGTTTTGAAAAAGCTACTTTTCTATCCATTGATTAAAGATATATTATTTTTTAATTTCCCCAAGCCTTTGCCCATCACACTTGAACCATTTGTTTCTTTTTTTTTTTAATTTTTTTTCTTAATGTTTTTATTTTATTTTTGAGACAGAGAGAGACAGAGCATGAGCAGGGAAGGGGCAGAGAGAGAGGGAGACACAGAATCGGAAGCAGGCTCCAGGCTCTGAGCCATCAGCACAGAGCTCGATATGGGGCTTGAACTCACAGACTGTGAGATCATGACCTGAGCTGAAGTCGGACGCTCAACTGACTGAGCCACCCAGGCGCCCCTGAACCATTTGTTTCTTGCTCTCCCATCCATATTGACTACCCAGATCTTGGATTTAACTTACCTTCCAAGACCCATGGGTGGTCTTAGTAATTAAACTTCCCTAAGTTTTATCTTGTAAGTCTTCACAGATATCCTGGATTCTGCCTACTAACCTAAATCTGTGGCATTTAAGCCAAAGTCTGAATGTTTGGTTTTGACATTTTTCTTCTTAGACCTTCAGATCTCCTATGCATATACATATATATATATGCATATACATATACATATATATATATATATGTATACTTTTTTTTTTTTACTCTTCTCCTCCCCTCTACTACTAGCCACCATTATCTTTCCTTTGACCTCCCAGGAACCTCTCTCTCCTGCCTTCAATATTTTTTGTACATCTCAGTATTGTTATGACTTCCCTCGCCTCTTACAATAAAGTCCACACCTTACATGGCATTAGGGCTCTGAAGGTGCTGGCATTTCAATTGTATACATGGTGCATATTAGATATTCTGGTATACTAAAATTTTTTCTTGGAAATTTTAAGTACATGAAAAAGGCTGATTTTTAAAGTTTTTTTTTTGTTTTTTTTTTTTTTTTTGAGAGAGAGAGAAAGAGAGAGAACCAGTAGGGGAGGGGTAAAGGGAGAGGAAGAATCTTAAGCAGGCTTCCCACTCAACACAGATAGCCCAACGCCAAGAGCCCAATGTAGAGCTCAATCCTACCATCTTGAGATCATGACCTGAACTGAAATCAAGAGTCAGATACTTAACCAACTGAGCCACCCAGGTGCTCCTGAGAAAGATTGATTTTTAAAGTATATTTCCTGAGGAGACTGTGAAGCTTCTTAGCCTCCATAATCACATGAGCCAATTCTTCACAATATATACACATTATCTCACATATATTATTAAATTTATGATATTATATATCTATATTACATATAGGAGATATATATATATATATATATATATATATATGTATATACCTATGTGTGTGTGTGTGTGTGTGTGTGTGTATATATCTTATATTATCTTATATCCTATTGTTCTATTTGTTCTGTTTCTCTGGAGAAAAAAATCTAACTAATAGAATTGCCACTGATGCTGTTGATATTACTCTTTTAAACAGATAAATTGTCTAGTATATATATTTTTTCAAGTTATCTGCTTGTCTTGTTTGGATGAATTCCTAGGTCCTAGGATTTCTTGGTTAAGGGGCATGAATGTTTTCAAGTCTTTGCTACATATCACCTAATTGAACTCCAAGACAGTTACAAAAAATGAAACAGCCGTGGTTAAGTAGAGATACATAGCAGTGACATCTAAACTTCTGGCCAATGTTTCTCAAACTGAGTGTCTTATTCAATCGTTCGGTTTTCTCCAAAACGTGATTTCTTAAGATTGGCATCTTGCCTGGCCAGGTGGAAAGCTCAGAGACTGATTGGAGGGAAAGTCCTCCTCTTGCCATCCTTCCTGCTTACAAAGTGCCCAGTGTCTCATGAATATCTCCAGGACTTTTGCAATACTCCCAGCTCCATTTTGATTAGTCAGCTATTTCCTTGAAATGGTTATGAAGTCAAAGCAGGGCTATGAGGCTGCCAGCAGGGTGACATTAAGAAGTGGAATCACCAACGCTTAGACCGTAGAGCTGAGGGAGAATCCAAGAAACCATTTGGCCCAATTCTCTTGCTTCCAGCAGATAAGCTCTTCCATTAGCAGAAAAGTTTTAGAAGATCTAGACTGCTTTTGGCAAGGAATGGTGTCTCTCTAGTCATTGTGTTAAGATAAAGCAGAAATCACTATACAAGGAAAACAAATTACAGCTAAAACTAAAGTATTATGCCTGTGAAGGAATAGCCCAGAGAGTAGTGACTATATGGGACTGTCCCAATTCATTACCTGTTTTTAATTTGCCTCCAGAGCCACATAAATTGGGATAGCAATTGCCATCAATTCACTTGGCATAGAGTCTCCGATCACCAAGGTGTTAAAAACAATTTTTAAAAAGCTTGTTTTCTGTACAAAGGATGCCACCATCAAACACCATCTTTACACATATCTTACCATCTTAAAGCAACCACTTTTATTTTTTTATTATTATTATTTTTTAATTTTTTTAATGTTTTTATTTATTTTTGAGGAGAGAGAAAGAGCATGAGCGGGGGAGGGACAGAGAGAGAGGGAGACACAGAATCCGAAGCAGACTCCAGGCTCTGAGCTGTCAGCACAGAGCCCGATGCGGGGCTTGAACCTGAGCTGAAGGCGGATGCTCAACTGACTGAGCCACCCAGGTGCCCCATTAAAGCAACCACTTTTAGCATGTTGGTGCATATTTGTCTTGTGGGGTACAATCCAGAAGAATGCCTATACACTAGTTTAAGTTAGTTTTTTCCCTTCCTATTGCTTCATAGAAGTTTTTATGTGATTAATAATAGAGAAAACTATTCTTTTTTAATGACTACAGAATATCATAATTTACCCAACCATGCCATATCTTATCCAACCTTTCTCAATTTCTAATTTTAAATCACGTGGTGGTAAAAATGTTCATACATGGAGCATTCTCTCTATTTTTAAAAGGTAGTTTTCTAAAAATGAACTGTCTTGTTGTTCAGCACACATGAATGGTTAGACAGTGTACAGTGAGGATGTCTTTTTCACTCTAAAGGGGCAATTTTTCCAAATGAATTCATTTTAGGATATCAATGGGTAGAAGTGGGCTGGGACTGTAAAATTATAAACATAGAGGCATGGATAAATTTTCTGAGTGATATTTGTGATATTTCTTATTTATAAATAGGTCTTAATTTTTGTACATTTTTCTGAATTGTTGTAGTTTTGGAAGCTAATGTAGTCTTTTTCCATGACTGTCATTTGGTGGGAGGTACATTTGGGCAGGTACTACCACTATGCCTTCTTAATCTTTTTTCAGGTTCTGTAACATATATGACAGTACTTGGTACTTAGTGAGTGATTACTAAGGCTCTGTGAAATGGGTGAATGAAAGAATGTGAATGGGCTTTAAACCTGAACAGACAAAGGTTCAGATCTCATTTCTGCCACTTATTAGCTGTGGTAGTTCTTTAACAGATATATTGCTATGGAACACAATAAAAGCTGTGTTCTGGATGAATTCCAGAAGTCAGTGCCAAGTCCTTTTGTAGTTTTCTTATGTGAAACCTTACATTAAATTCTTAAGTAGAAAGAACAATGCCAAAACATATCTCAACATGAAATCTAAAGACTATGCTGTGATATAATAAGAGATATTTTATGGTAGGAAACCACTGCTTGCTAGGATGATTTTTGAGAATCAGCTTTTATTTCCTTTAATTGTTGCCAACTCTTAAAATTACTGAACCCTTAATCCCAAATCACTTAATGACCTCATCTACTGAGCGAGGCAGAAAGAATTGTGGAATGGACACCATAGTTGGTTTATGATAAGATGAATTACTTTGACTGGGCAAATAACTGCTGACTGGTGGCACTTCTTTCTTTCTAATATTTCTATAGTGTCAGCACTTTCAGGTGCACTAACAGGTGTAGAAAACAGAGGCAAAATCTTTGATCCAACTCCGTTTCCAATAAAGTGAGTTTTTAGCAGAGTGTGTTGTGGGGAGCAGGCATAGAAAAGAGCAAATGACAAGTTATTTCTGAATTCTAAGGTTAATATTAATGGGCTGGTGAAGTAGAGCTCTGAAGATTAGTTCACCTGCTATAAAGAAGATTTTCAAAGGGAAGAAATTTTATAGATTCTTTTTGACCTTCAACCAAGGAAACTACAATTTTTTTTTAAAGTTTTATTTATTTAAGTAATCTCTACACCCCACATGGGGCTAGAACTCAAGACCCTGAGATCAAGCATCACACGCTCTTACGACTGAGCCAGTCAGGCACCCCTTCAGTTTTGTTTTTTAAAAAAGTTAATCTTAGTAACAAATAGGAGAGGGTAAAGCAGAGAGACCACTTCAGGGGCCAAACACTGAAGTCCAGCCTAACAATCCACTGATGGCTGCTCACCCCATCACCCCCCACGCTGTTCTGCAGAGGAAGGTGGATTTAGAACCTTGGGCAGTGCACAGGAGTGGCATTTAAATCAGGGCCACATGGCATCTCTGGGAGGCCTGTTGGAAATAAAAGGAGTCTATTTGCCCTTCAACCTAGGAATCCTGTTGTTGTCTGAGAGCAGGGAGCTCACTGCATCTCACATCCCTGCCCTCCTTCTCTAAGGCAGGAACAATGCAAGTAACATTCTTCTCACTCGTGAGCGAGCATCACCTCCACCCCTACTCCTTCTACCTTTTTTTTGTTAAGACAGCAGGAGAGAAGTTTGTGAGATGGGGTATGGGTCAGGGAACTCCAGAGGAACAGAACCATTAGGAAATGGACGTAATGGTACATATCGTATGTAATATAAAGAAAATTTATATACATATATGATAACATATATTGTATCATCTATCTATACAGAGTTATTATATATAATATATTGCATAATATATATAATATTCCTTATTCCAAGGAATTGGTTTATATGATGTGGAGGAACTGGCAAATCTGAAGTTTATTAGGGCAGGCCAGCAGGCAGGCAAAAACTGTCAGGAGCTATTGCTGCAGAATTTCTAATTTCTCAAGGAAACCTCAGTTTTGCTCTTAAGGTCTTTCAACTGATTGGACAAAGCCTACCCAGATTATCAAAGATAATCTCCTTTAAAGTCAACTGACTCAACTACATCCACCAAATGTCCTCATAGAAGCACTTAGATTAGTGATTAAGTAGCCTCGCCAAGTTGACACATAAAACCGACCATAATGGAAGGTCTCAGGGAAAAGAAAAAACATACACAAAAACATATACATGCATCTTTAATTGTGCTATAAGAGACACACTAAGTAGGTTAACACTCATGCTCGCTTAAGTTTTTTTTTTAATCCTATTCTCTTATTTCAAGGAGATAAAGCTAAGAAGGTTAATTCATACCAAAATGTAATTGACTGATGCCTCCTTCTAGAGATCCACCAGAGAAAGTTGAAAATTGAAAGAGTTAAGCGTATTTAATCAAAGGAATATTTGATTATTGAACAATTTCTAGTGTGTGACTGACTGAAGTTTCATCTGTGTTACCGACTTGGATCTTTCTACATGATGAGATTCTGGGATGTACTCCTTAGTGAACTTTTTCTCAGACTTCAGTGTGCCAAAAGTATAACCTTGAAAGATGTTAAAATTATCAGCTACAGGCACCATTCCTAGATATTCTGGATCAACAAATTTGGGTGTGTGCAGAAATCTTTATTTCTAACAAAAACCCACCTTCGGGGACTTATCCTTTGAGAAACACTGTTCTATGGCAAGATGCAGATATTCTCTTGAGACCCAACCAAATGAAAGCTATCCCATGTCCCAGCTCTGCTGAGACTCTCCCTAAGGAACCATGATGAGATCAAAAAAACAACTCAGTTACTCTTCCCTCCAGGTGTGTCAGGGACTGTGGGAAATGTGACAAGGGTAGGCTTGAGGTTGAGAGATAGTAGGTAAAAGCCAGATAGGTATTCTAATATTTCTTCCAACAGCAGCATTTGCTTGATTTAGGAGTAGGCAATAGCTTAAATAATGGAGGCCACTTGCTTCGTTCATTTTTAGGCAATGTTTGTGGCAAAACAAACAGAAGAATGACCATGGCTTATTGATGGTTTACCCACAAGTGCTGTCTTTACACAAGCCTGCTAAATGCTGCCAGGGATTATTAGGCCTTTCTACTAGGAGAGAGGGATGACCTGTGTCCCATTTCCATATCCTGTCCCTATGTGATCATTCATTCCAACCATCCCTGCAGGTTGCATGATGGCACTTGTTCATGCAAAGAACTGACTTAGTACACACTTGACTTCTATATCTGAGGGACACAGAAAGCTTTTGGATAGTATGAACTGTGTCTTATTTACTCTTCTGACCCTAGTACCCAATACAGTGCCAGGCATAGGATATGAGCTCCAAAAATACCAATGTCTTCATATTTAGGCAAGGAAGGTAATAAAGGATAATCTGCTTTCTGACAATGTAACATCTGGGAAGACCACTGATGCAATAGCACACATTGATGGGAAGTAGTCATTACATCACACATCATGGTATAAATAAATCAGTAGAAAGAAGTTGGCTAGCCATCTTTTTGTTCTTCCCAGAGCTTCAAGAATTTGGAATTAATTACTCCTGATTAATTCCACTATGTTGAACAGCTGGATTTATTCAAACTTTAAAATGTGAGGAGATTTGCCTTGGAAAAATATATACATGTGCATTATTTTCAATTATCTTCATGAAGAATGTGGCCACAGACTTGTAAATCACCATTTGCTTAGAATTATGCCAGTGCTTCATATTTAAGTCACAAATGTGAAGTTTTCAGACAGGGGGCTCTAGAAATAAAGACATGTATTTTGGCAATATTTCCCCAAGTTGGCATTTGAGGGAAGAGAATCAACTATACAGTTGTAAGGAATGCTTTTATATTTAGTGAAAGAATTGCCTGAGCAAGTTACACAATTTCCATTTTTAGCTATGAAGGAAAAAAATCTGATAGAATATTTCTGGGTTCTTTGATGAAAAGGTGATAGGACACATTTAGAGTGTTCCCTCAGTAACAAAAGGGCTCCCAGGACACAGCTGCTCAAGATAGCATATGTTCAGGGAACAATGAAAATATTACTATTTTTAATAATAAAACGTTTTGTTCTTTCTCAGATGCCAAGAAATAGCCACATGTTTTGGGCCAATTCCAAGTCCTTTTGGTCAGCCCTGTCTCACCCCTTATGGATGTTCTTTTAACAGAGAAAAACCCAAAACCCACCATGTGCACTAAGAGATACAACCCCCTCCCCTCCAGGAAGAAGAGAGAAGAGGGAGTGAACATACCAACAGTTCCTTGGTTAGGTGTGGAGGCAGCTGCTGAGCCTCAAATACATAAATAAAGGCAAATTCAAAGATCAAGAACACAGATAGTACTGTATCACATTTCCTCCAACTGCATTTGATATCTCCTATCTTCTTCAACATCATTTTATTGCTTTTTCTTAGAATGAGTGTAAAATTGTCTTGACCTTCCCATGGCTATTCCAGAGCAGGTCCCACTTTCTGTCTCTCAGATCAATGGGGGAAATCATTTTATTCTTTTTCTCATCTTCAACCTTGAGTCCATATACAGGATTTCCAGAATTGAAAGTGTTGTGCTTCAAACACCAAAACAACATTAGACAAAGTTTACTTTCAGTGATATATAATCATTATATACACATATATTTTCTACATATTGACAATGGTATGATATTGGGAAAATGTATGAATAAATTCCCAGAAATAATAAAGTAGATTTTGAAACAGTGAGCAGAAGGATGAATTTTCACAAATAGTATGATGTCTTCTAGACACATTGACAGGAGAAAGTACTGGATAAAAATGGGAGCTTTTTTAAGGGTGCCTGGGTGGCTCAGTCAGTTGAACATCTGACTTGGGCTCAGGTCATGATCTTGTGGCTCGTGAGTTTGAGCCCCACGTCAGGCTCTGTGTTGACAGCTCAGAGCCTGGAGTCTGCTTTGGATTCTGTGTCCCTCTCTCTCTCTGCCCCTCCCTCGCTCATTTTCTGTCTGTATCTCTGTCAAGAATAAATAAAACATTTTTTAAAAATGGGAGTTTTTGCAATAGACAGATCCAAGCCAATCTGTCAAGGATATTACAGGAGTGAAATTCCATGCTTAGCCATGTTATTGAGGGCCTCAGGATGCCTAAAGGATATAGGATCAGACCATACAGAGAGGGAATTTGTGGCCACATACCTGATGTGATGATCTGAAGGATATTGCAAAACTGTCTCATCACGACCTGTCAAAATACCTGAAATTTCACCTTCAGAGTCATGCTATGGCGTCCAGAAAGACCATGTTAATATGTATTTTACCTGAGAGAAGTATTGCATTATAATATTAATTCTGCACTTGGCAAGGATAAGATAAGCAAGTCTATATTATATGCTAGAGAAATGGCTCAGTGGGAGAGATTTTGAAGATGAAAAAGAAGCTAATGATGGTCATGAGTATGGGACCAGCTTGAGTTGCAGGAGGGGAAGGAGACTGGCAAGCCAAGAGACAAGTGTGAGAACCCTAAACCAGGGCAGGTAGAAGTTAGAGAAGGATAAGGGCAAAGTTTCACCGTCCCGATCACTCTCTGGATCATTTGACGGTAACTTCTACTAAGTGAGGGTGGAAGAGTTTAGATTTTGGAAACCGGGAAGATATATTTTGCTTGGGTGAGGTGGAAATGAAATCTTTAGGGGGCAGGGATAGTGCTCTTTATAAGAAAGTCAACTCTGGGTTAGGCATTTCAATTCTCTCTGCTTATAAGGTCAAGAGCAGTCTTTCCCAAATTCAGTGTGAGCAACTGTGCCACCAGATGGATACTTTTATTTTAATAATTATGTATGTTTAGTATCAATTAGAAAGTATAAGTAGCTTATCAAACCTATGATTTCATGAATATTACAATTTAGGAAGAGGCTAAAGTAAAAAGAAATGGGGTTAATTTAATGGAAAACAATACATAGATATAAAAAAATCATGGGGCTCCTGGGTGGCTTGGCCAGTTAAGCATCAGACTCTTCATTTCAGCTCAGGTCATGATCTCACAAATTGTGAGACAGAGCCCCAAGTTGGGCTCTGGCATGACAGCGAGGAGCCTGCTTGGGATTTTCTCTCTCCTCTCTCTCTCTGCTCCTCCCTCCTCTCAAAATAAATAATTTTTAAAAATTTTCTACTGTTTATTTATTTTAAAGAGAGAGAGAGACAGACAGAGTGTGAGCAGGGGAGGGGCTGAGAGAGAGGGAGACATAGAATCCAAAGCAGGCTCCAGGCTCTGAGCTGTCAGCACAGAGCCTGACGTGGGGCTTGAACTCGCAAACCGTGAGATCATGACCTGAGCTGAAGCTGGTTGCTTAGTTGGATGCTTAACCATCTGAGCCACCCAGCCTCCCCTAAATAAATAAATTTCAAGAAAAAAAATCATGAAAGCATATGAATGAATAAAATGTGGAAAACATTTTTTAGAAATATTTGGTGGGAATGCAAGCTGGTGCAGACACTCTGGAAAACAGTATGGAGGTTTCTCAAAAAACTAAAAATAGAACTACCCTATGACCCAGCAATTGGTCTACTATGCATTTATCCAAGGGATACAGGTATGCTGTTTTGAAGGGACACATGCACCCCCATGTTTATAGCAGCACTATCAACAATAGCCAGAGTATGGAAAGAGCCCAAATGTCCATCGATGGATGAATGGATGAAGAAGATGTGGTATATATATATATATATATATATATATATATATATATATAATGGAGTATTACTTGGCAATCAAAAAGAATGAAATCTTGCCATTTGCAACTATGTGGATAGAACTGGAGGGTATTATGCTAAGTGAAATTAGTCAGAGAAAGACAAAAATCATATGACTTCACTCATATGAGGATTTTAAGAGGCAAAACAGATGAATGTAAGGGAAGGGAAAGAAAAATAATATAAAAACAGGGAGGGGGACAAAACAGAAGAGACTCATAAATATGGAGAACAAACTAAGGGTTATTCGAGGGGTTGTGGGGGGGGGGCTAAGTGGGTAAGGGGCATTAAGGAATCTACTCCTGAAATCATTGTTTCACTATATGCTAACTAATTTGGATGTAAATATTAAAAAATAAAAAATAAAATTTAAAAAAATAAATTGCAAATACTTTCTAAATCAGAAAACAAGAGAAATATTTGGAAATAAATGTACCTCTGGTCTACCCACGAGTTCTGGTATATTTATGAGCTAATAATTGGGGCCATCTATCATAAATGCAGATGACTGGAAGGAAAAATGAGGCTGGATCTTCAAATGATAGCATTCTGATTTTCACAACATTTTTTTGGAAAGTGATCAGTAGGCAGGACTTCAGAGGCAATATTGCAGGGTGGTAAGCAGGGGGTGGGGGTTGTTCTTTGGAGTCAGAGTCTGATTTTGGACTTTACCAATTACTAGGTATGTGACCTTGGTTAAGACACTGCATTTCTCTGAGTGTCAGTTTACAGTCACCTGCAAAATGGAAATAATTTCTCATTTTAAGGATTATTATAAGGGTTAAAAGAGATTATGACTGTAAAGTGTTTTACGTACCTGAAAACCAGTAAGATCTCAAAAATCTCAAAAATCGTTGTTTTTTATATTCTTCTAATCATTTCCTTGCTTGGGCTTTTTTTCCAAATTTTTAAAAAATGTCTTTGACCTTTATCACATCTCTATAGACGTGGCACTTGCTACTACATACATTGGCTTCATTTGTTACATTAGTGTAAAAGATCAAGGAAAAGTGGGGGTTACTTCCAAAGGAATTCTTGATTGCCTCCCTGGGTAATTCAACCATGACTGTTCTGTTTTTATGCATTTTTAACTGTTCTGGTTCTATTTGTAGAGGATCCCACATAATCCATCCCCTACTGCCAAAATTCCGGGAAGGCTTCATGATGATCCTTTACCCATTTGATACTTTCATAACAGCGAATCAACCTTGTAACTATGTGACACATTCTTTAATTTGTGGGTCATGCACCTCTTTTGGAAAGACATTTGAAATGGAGTCTTCTGTTTTTTTATCTAGATATAGTGTGCAGATTGCTGGGGCCACCTAATACCAGGAAAGGGTCAAAAGGAGACATTCCTGAAACAGGTCTTTCTAGTGCCAAATTGACCAACCTTAGCTTTCTAGAGCTGAATCATAAGTCTTATTTGTCTCACATATTAGGCTAAGCTGCTAGTAGCCTAAACTACCAGGTAACTAAAGCAAGGATATTCTAGGCTATTTTGAAACAGACTTTTAAAATCCCTTCAGTGTTTTTATAATATACTTTCAATAACAAAGACCTATATCCTCATCATCAGGTTGCTTATCACCATTGTCCTCACATTGGATCAGCAGAATACTGTCTTTGTTAAGAGCGTAGACTTTGGTGTGATTCCCTGCTCTATTCCTCATTATGTGACACGAGCCAGTTCCTCTATTTCTCAGTTTCCCCAATTGCAAAACGGGAAACACACGTAAAATTCTTAGAACAATGCCTGTGTGTGGCCATTGCACCCCACCCCACTCTGGAAATGATATGGACTCCCATGCAAAAATCTGATAGAAGTGTCAAGACTGATGATGCTACACACGTGCCAAGAGGGTGTGAAAAGATTTATTGTAAGAAGGCTTTTTGGGGAAAGCAGGGCAGGCTTCCCAACTGGTCCAAAAAGGTCTTGAGAAAGCAAGTAAAGGAGACTGGCTTGGGGTTTTTATTGTGGGAAGGAGGTGGGGTGGGCTGAGGGCCGGTCCTTTTGTGGTTTGAATCTCCCACTGAAGCCAAAAAAGCTTTCTTATCATCTTGCCCAGATGTGGGGCACAGGGAGGGGTGAGACTCGAAAGGTGTCAGCAGTAAAACATCAAAAAATGCAGTCAGATTCTTTAATACAGTCTGGAGCAGAACAAAGGGTCCATAAGTGATGTCCACGACTGTATTTACCTTCCACCAGTCCCCAAAGCTCTCTAAAGCATGAAACTCTAGGAGTTTTGACCTAATAATGAGACAAATCATGTAGATTTATCATATAGAATTACCATACTGACTTGCTCTATACTAAAACATTCTTTCCCTTAAACCTCACCTACACCACAGATATTTGGGTCCTTGGGTGCCATTTATTACCGAATAGATCATCACCCTAAATGTGTTCATGTTGCCGCCGAAAGATCAAATAAGTGTGCCTACTTGAGCACTTCATTAGGAATAGCATAGACAAGAATAGTCTGTCTTCCTATCTTTCTATATTTACAGGAGTGTGTGTGTATATATGTTTGATAGCATATCTGTGCACACGTAATAATAATAAATACATAATTACTGATTGTACCACACTAGTATCAGTGCATTATAATAATATCGTACATTATTATCAGTGTCTTTGAAATGGTTAAAAATGTATTCAACATCAGGAATATAGGAATATGAGGTGATCGGTGTGATAATACTAGCTTTTTAATAATTTTACATCAAGGTAGCTGTGGTAAGTCCAAAGGCAAAGCGAACTTTAATGTTATGTTTTGTGTGTCCATTTTATTCCAGCATGATTTACATTAAACAAAATGTAATACTTTGAAGCATACAATCTGATAAATTCTGGCAAATGTACAGTCATGTAACCACTCTAGCAGTCATGATATTTCCATCACCCCAAAAGGTTCTCTTGTGATGCTTTGCAGTGAGTCTCCTACCTAGCACTGACCAAGAACTGATCTGATTTCTATCATTATAGTTTTACCTTTTCTAGAATTTCACATAAATGGAATCATACAGTATATGGTCATTTGTATCTGGTTCCTTGTAATAGTTTTCTATTGCTGCTGTAACAAAGTACCACAAACAGTGGCTTAAAGCAACACACGTTTATTATCTCATAGTTCTGTGGGTCTGAAGTCTAGGAACAGTGCAGCTCAACTGGGTGTTCTGCTTAGATTTTTAAGGTCAAACCATAAGGCAGCACTGGGCTCCTAACTGGAGGCTCTGGAGAACAATCCATTTCCAAGCTTATTTGGGTTGTTGGCAGAATTCCACTGCTTGCAGCTCTAGCACTGAGCTCCTGTCGCCTTGTTGGTTATCAGTGGGGGACCATTCTTAGCTCCTGGAGGTCTTTCTCCAGTCATTCACTGCATGTGCTGCCTTATATCTCAGGACCAGCAGCAACACATCAAATCCTTCTCACATTTGGAATCTTATGGACTCCCTCTTCTGCTGTATCCCTCTGAATCAAACTGGAGAAAGTTCTATGCTTTTAAGAAAATTGTGACTGTTATTTTTTTCAAATAACTCTTCCGTTTCCACCCTGATCTATCGTGTGTGTGTGTGTGTGTGTGTGTGTGTGTGTGTGTGTGTTACAATTACATTTACAAATACGGTAGGCTGTTTGACCTTGTTCTGGGGTTTACTGATGCCTTGTTCACTTTTTTCTAGTCTTTTTTCTCTGTGTGTTTTATTTGAATAGTCTTTATTACTAGGACTTCAAGTTCACTATTTTTATTCTTCTGTAGTATGTAATCTGTAGTTAATTTCATCCACTGTGGTTTTTTCACCAGGTAATGTATATTTTATCTCTAAAAGTTTCATTTGGGTTTTTAAAATATCTTCCATTTCTCTCCTCATGATACTTATGCTTTCCTCTACCTTCTTGAATATATGTAGCATTTAATAGATGGTTTAATGTCTTTTTCCACAAATTCTATCACTGGTGTCATTACTTTCTGTAATTATATTTATCCCAGCTTTATATTTATTTAAAGTGGGGAAGTAAAGCTGATCCTTGTTTTCTATTGTGTTTAGAAGTTAAAGTGTTCAATGTTGATGGGACAAATGTTGAAGACGGTTATTTGCTTTACGTCCTCAGGTTATGGGTAAAAATCAGTCAACTAGGAAAATGTTAAAACTGATCATTGAGTTAATTCCAACTTGGTAAAAGCCGATGTTCGATATAACTGGGCAAAAGTTATGATTATATAATTAGAAAACAGAAATTGACGATGTCTTGAGTGTTCTAAATTTTTGTCTTAAACACAGTAAAACATTTTTATGTCACCATTTTCCCCTCTCATTTTATTTTATTTTATTTTATTTTATTTTATTTTATTTTATTTTATTTTATTTTTTAAATATGAAATTTATTGTCAAATTGGTTTCCATACAACACCCAGGGCTCATCCCAACAGGTGCCTTCCTCAATGCCCATCACCCACCGTCCCTCCCTCCCACCCCCCATCAACCCTCATTTGTTCTCAGTTTTTAAGAGTCTCTTATGTTTTGGCTCCCTCCCTTTCTGACCTCTTTTTTTTTTTCCTTCCCCTCCCCCCGTGGTCTTCTGGTAAGTTTCTCAGGATCCACAAAGGAGTGAAAACATATGGTATCTGTTTTTCTCTGTATGACTTATTTCACTTAGCAGAACACTCTCCAGTTCCATCCATGTTGCTACAAAAGGCCATATTTCATTCTTTCTCACTGCCACGTAGTATTCCATTGTGTATATAAACCACAATTTCTTTATCCATTCATCAGTTGATGGACATTTAGGCTCTTTCCATAATTTGGCTATTGTTGAGAGTGCTGCTATAAACATTGGGGTACAAGTGCCCCTATGCATCTGTACTCCTGTATCCCTTGGGTAAATTCCTAGCAGTGCTACTGCTGGGTCATAGGGTAGGTCTATTTTTAATTTTTTGAGGAACCTCCACACTGTTTTTCAGAGCGGCTGCACCAGTTTGCATTGCCACCAACAGTGCAAGAGGGTTCGCATTTCTCCACATCCTCTCCATCATCTATAGACTCCTGATTTGTTCATTTTGGCCACTCTGACTGGTGTGAGGTGATATCTGAGTGTGGTTTTGATTTGTATTTCCCTGATAAGGAGCGACGTTGAACATCTTTTCATGTGCCTGTTGGCCATCCGGATGTCTTCTTTAGAGAAGTGTCTATTCATGTTTTCTGCCCATTTCTTCCCTGGATTATTTGTTTTTCGGGTGTGGAGTTTGGTGAGCCCTTTATAGATTTTGGATACTAGCCCTTTGTCCGATATGTCATTTGCAAATATCTTTTCCCATTCCATTGGTTGCCTTTTAGTTTTGTTGGTTGTTTCCTTTGAAGTGCCGAAGGTTTTTATCCTCATGAGGTCCCAATAGTTCATTTTTGCTTTTAATTCCCTTGCCTTTGGGGATGTGTCAATTAAGAAATTGCTGTGGCTGAGGTCAGAGAAGTTTTTTCCTGCTTTCTCCTCTAGGGTTTTGATGGTTTCCTGTCTCACATTCAGGTCCTTTATCCATTTTGACTTTATTTTTGTGAATGGTGTAAGAAAGTGGTCTAGTTTCATCCTTCTGCATGTTGCTGTCCAGTTCTCCCAGCACCATTTGTTAAAGAGACTGTCTTTTTTCCATTGGATATTCCACCAAAAGTCTGCTAGAACTGATACATGAATTCAGCAAAGTCGCAGGATACAAAATCAACATACAGAAATCAGTTGCATTCTTATACACTAATAATGAAGTAACAGAAAGACACATAAAGAAACTGATCCCATTCACAATTGCACCAAGAAGCATAAAATACCTGGGAATAAACCTAACCAAAGATGTAAAATATCTGTATGCTGAAAACTATAGAAAGCTTATGAAGGAAATTGAAGAAGATATAAAGAAATGGAAAAACATTCCGTGCTCATGGATTGGAAGAATAAATATTGTTAAAATGTCAATACTACCCAAAGCTATCTACACATTCAGTGCAATCCCAATCAAAATTGCACCAGCATTCTTCTCGAAGCTAGAACAAGCAATCCTAAAATTCATATGGAACCACAAAAGGCCCCGAATAGCCAAAGTAATTTTGAAGAAGAAGACCAAAGCAGGAGGCATCACAATCCCAGACTTTAGCCTCTACTACAAAGCTGTAATCATCAAGACAGCATGGTATTGGCACAAAACCAGACACATAGACCAATGGAATAGAATAGAAACCCCAGAATTAGACCCACAAAAGTATGGTCCCCTCTCATTTTATACACCACCACAGTTACTAAATTTCCACAAGGTTGATAGCATTTCCTACATTTGTACTTCTGCATGTCTCAGAAATATCCTTGCACTATTGGAAGAAGTTTTAATACTTTAAAATTCTCACAAACTATGAGATCATGACCTGAGCCAAAGTCAGATGCTCAACCAACTGAGCCACCCATGTGCCCCATTGGAAGAAGTTTTAATGTTAGCTGTTAGGTGTTCAGATCTTCATCTGCAAATGCCTAGCATAGTTTCCTTACTGAAATCCCACAGATAGAGTTTCCTGACTTTGGTTAGTATCTAGCAAATGCTTAACACCTCTGGGCATATCCTGAAATCAGTAATTGAAAAGAGAGCTATAAATATCTTCCCCTTTTGCACAAAGTTCTATTATTTGATTATTTGAAGTGAAAGCACTTGCTTATTGTTTGCTGCATGATAACTTCGGTAGGGAAAGGAGTGTGTCTTGTATGTAACTATAAATACAAAGACCATGTTGGGCACATAATAGAAGATACTACATGAATATTTGTAGAAATAAGTGAAATGACTGTGATTATATTCAAAGATGACAGGAAGTACCCTGGTTAATTTGCCAATATCTCTGAGAGTTGATACACCTGTTAATTCTTACATTTTCAGGTAAATATCAAGGAATTGAAAGGCAATAAAATTGACAAAGTACAAACTGAGGTGTTGAAGATTATAGCCAAAATGTGTGAGTCAGGAGCCCATCTGCAGTAGCCTATTAAAGTCTAGCTACACAATCTAAAAAGGCTGGATTGTTGGCAGCTGATTGAATTCTCAGAGGTCAATTCCTACTTTAAAGATAAACTTGATTATGGTAGCATGTATAGCACTAATTAATTTATCCCACCTTCATTAATGTTATATTTCATAATTAAGAGTCTTTCTTATACACTTTGTGAATCTGTATTTCACAATCTGATTTTAAAGAAGAAGAGGTAGTAAACATTTTGGCAAAGTCTTAAAATGTTTGGTGAACTTGGCTTACCAGCTGCTGGTTTTTGCTGTGTACTTTGTGTCCTTTTAACCAAGCCCAGTTTTGAAAGAAAATAACAGATGTTCGTTTAATTATTTTTCCCTGTGTGTGTGTGTGTGTGTGTGTGTGGCTGCCTTCCAAAGATGTGAAACATAAGCACTGCTTATTGATGGTCATCTTGTTTGATTCCGATTTGGTTCCAGTCTAATCAACTGGTAATAATAAAATGGTTCCTATATGGGTATTTGGAAAATAGTTTACAACAAAGAATTCCATTACAATGCTCATCAGGAACTAGCCCATAATTTGTGTCGTGTGCTTTGGGAATAAGCAATGAAGCTACATAGTTATGTGAATTAAATAATTAACACTAACGTGCTGGATGACCTGGGAGGTTGGCCTATTGGTCTTTTACTTTTGAGAGCTTGGTTCCATGATGTGCTCTACTTCATAGGTATAAATAAACAGAATGATTTCTGCATTTGATTTATCCCAAATTGTCCATAATGTGTATGATTTTTTTTTGTTTTTTGTTTTAGAGAGAGGGGCAGAGGGAGAGGGAGAAGGAGAGAGAGAATCTTAAACAAAAGTTTAAGACATGGGGCTCAGCCTCATGACCCTGAGATTGTGACCTGAGCTGAAGTCAAGGGTTGGATGCTTAACTGACTAAGCTACCCAGAAGCCCCTGTATG
The DNA here is from genome assembly GCF_018350195.1 of Panthera tigris. Lineage (NCBI taxonomy): Eukaryota > Metazoa > Chordata > Mammalia > Carnivora > Felidae > Panthera > Panthera tigris. The sequence goes on along the minus strand of NC_056663.1, from coordinate 81,268,104 downwards.
ACTCAGTGTATACAGGAAACGTTGTATTTGATAAAGTTGTGTATTTTACTTAAGGTTTAGCTTTTTTATCCCAGCAGGATAAATATCTTTATAAATGCTAAGGTTATCTATGCAAAACATTCAATCACATCCTTTTTGATGACATTCACTTGATTAATGACAAGGTAACATTTATATATAAGGTAACATTTATATATTTGTATATATAAGGTATATATATTATTAATGATATATTTAATATATTTTTATAATATATTTTTTATAATACATATATTATATAGCTTCAAAACAATCCTTCCTAGGTAAGAACTATTATCTCCATTTTACAGATAATGAAACTGGGTGCCAGAGAGACTAAGATTATATATATATATATGTATGTATATATATATATATATACATATATATATATTTAATAAAATATATATTTAATATATACTACATACATAGATTTATATATAAGGTAAAATTTATATATATGTATATACACACATATATATATTCCTTATTTCAAATACTAGGTAAGGAATAAGTCCTTTCCATCAAAATATTTAATTACTTTCTTTTTTTTTAATATAATTTATTGTCAAATTGGCCACATACAGTGTTTAAAGTGTGCTCTTGGATTTTGGGGTAGATTCCTGTGGTTCATTGCTTACCTACAACATCCAGTGCTCATCCTCAATGCCTATCACTCATTTTCCCTTCTCCCTCACCCCCCCATCCACCCTCAGTTTGTTCTCTGTATTTAAGACTCTCTTATGGTTTGCCTCCATCCCTCTCTGCTTGTAACTATTTTTCCCCCTTCCCTTCCTCCCATGGTCTTCTGTTAAGTTTCTCAAGATCCACATATGAGTGAAAACATATGATATCTGTCTTTCTCTGACAGACTTATTTCACTCAGAATAATACCTCCAGTTCCATCCACATTGCTGCAAATGGCATGATTTCAATAATTACTTTCTTACAGCTTCAGTGAAAATTGCATTTAAAAACAAAGTTTAAACTAGCAGTCTATCAACAAACACTGAGGTGCTGCCATCAATAAGTTATGTAATGTATCACTTAATTTTTTTTAATGAGACAAAGACAGATCAGAGGGAATGACTCTTTGTTCATAGGCACACAGCAGCTCCAGCCAGAACTAAAACCAGGCATCTTGACATGAGCCTCTTTCTTGTCTAATAGCAATAAATCTGAATTGTTCTTAATTTTTTTAATGTTTATTCATTTACTTTGAGGGGGGGAGGGGCAAAGAGAGAGGGAGAGAGGGAATCTTAAGCAGGCTCCACACTTAGCACAGAGCCAGATGTGGGACTTGATCCCACAAACTATGAGATCATGACCCGAGCTGAAACCAAGAATCAGTCACTTAACTGACTGAGCCACCCAGGTGCCCCTGTGAATTGTTCTTATTTATAATTATAATTGTTCTTATTTATAAACCCAGATTCTACACTTTAATCATTTGGAATAACAATGTAACAAACAGTTATTTCTCCTTTTCCAATGTTAGAGAGTTGCATTAGTAAAAAATTTGTAACATCCAAACATCGATAGTACTTACTTAACAGATTTTTAAATTAGTGTTCAAAGACAACTAACCAGCTAATAACTCAAGGATGCACTACACTATAATATTTACATAGGCAAAGCTGGCTGAGAAGAAGTTTAAATGATTCTCCCTTGAGTCATTCCCTCAAACAGAGGCAGGATCAAGACTAAGGGAGCTATCACTGCCATATGAGTTTGATTTTAGTAGAGTTAGTGTTTGCCACTGTAACGACGTGGATGGAACTAGAATGTATTATTCTAAGTGAAATAAGTCAGTCAGAGAAAGACAAATACCATATGATTTCACTCATATGTGGAATTTAAGAAACAAAACAGATGAACATATGGGATGAGATTAAAAAAGAGAGAGAGACAGGGAAACAAACCATAAGAGACTCTTAATGATGATAGAGAACAAACTGAGGGTTGATGGTGGGAGGTGGGTGGGGGATGGGCTAGATGGGTGATGGAAAGGAAGGAGGGTGCTTGTATGTAAGTGATGAATCACTGAATGCTACCCCTGAAACCAGTATTTCACTGTATGTTAAGTAACCAGAATTGAAATAAAAATTTGAAAAGAAATAAAAATAAATAAATAAAGTGGACACCATCAAAGGCTACATACTTATTTTAATTAATACTGCCATTATTTGATAAATTTTTGGCACTCTTCCTTCGAAACTGTCTTTCAAAACTACAAAAAAAGGGGGGGCAGAATGGGTACTATTATCTTGCTTTCACCACAAATATATATAAATTATATATATATATATATATATATATATATATATATATATATATGTCATTCACATGCATGTATTTAATATATTTGGCTATTTTCCTTAATTATATCCATCTTAAAATTTTTCTACCATTGAGCACATTAGAAAGAATGAACTATAGATTCTGAATAAATTTCTATTTAAAAAGTTTGGGCCAGACACAATAAGTAATCATCTTTTATAAGGAGTGCTCCCCACCACACACGCTCCACTTTGGATATTTATGTTAAAAAAAATTTTTTAACATTTATTCATTTTTTGATAGAGAGAGTCAGAGCATGAGTTGGGAAGGGGCAGAGAGAGAGGGAAACACAGAATCCAAAGCAGGCTTCAGGTTCTGAACTGACAGCACAGAGCCTGACACGGGGCTCCAACTCACGGACTGTGAGATCATGACCTGAGCCGAAGTCGGACACCCAACTGACTGAGCCACCCAGGTGCCCCTAGATATTTATGTTAAAAAGTCATATCTTGAATACCAATCCATCAGCACATCTTTATTAACTATGCTACGAAAATAACATGGCATAGTGAAAAGAATTTGGCCTTTTGAGTTAGGTTAATCTACTTTACCACCTATTCTGTTATCTTGATAAATTATTTAACTTTTGAATTTCAGTTTCTTAAATTACGAAATGGGGGAGGGGGGTGATGATGCCCATTTTGTAAAGTTGTCATGAAGATTAATTACCCAAAAGCATCTAGAGCTCAAAATGTATTATAGAAGAATTGATTTAAGAAGGCATCTCATTTTAGCTTCAAAACAACCCTTCCTAGGTAAGTACTATTATCTCCATTTTATAGATAATGAAACTGGGTGCCAGAGAGATTAACTAATTTGTTCATGCGTCCCAGCCATCAATCAAACAAATCTATTGTGTTTAATCACTAGCCCCCACCGCAACTGATGTATGCTAGGTTTGTGGGCATCACTGAAGTGAAAGACACACTGGTGTTGCTTATGATGCTGAGAATCTTTAAAACACCATTCCTGAAAATATAGAAACTGGGTTTATGGCACACGAACAGACTGGCAATCTCCTAATTATTCAAAACTATATTATCCACTTGTCCCTTGATTTTTCTCTTTCCAATTAGGCTATTTTTTTCTTTTGTTTTTGATGCTCTTTAGCATCTCTACATGCTGTAGCAGAGGTGAGATTTAGTTTTGCTTTTTGTACAAAAAGCGTGGTGTAAGAGGAGGAAGATTGCTCAGGATGAAATGTACTGAGCCTGCTAAGCAAAAAGATTAAGTCATTGTTATCATGTTGGACTAGGTACCTAGATACAACTTCGTATTAAAGCAGTTCCTCTGGAAGGGCCTTGTCACTGGGCAGGTTAATAAAACTGACGGGGAGCAGGTTTCTCCTGCCACGTCAGTACATAACTATAGCCTCTTAAATAGCATACAGGATAGATTTCATTTTTATTGCCTTGTATTTTTTTCTTTTTTAAGACAGCTTTATTGAAGTATAGTTGATGTACAAGAAACTGAATCTGTTTAGAGTGCAATGTTTTATAAGTTTTAACACATACGTACACCTGTGGAGCCTTTGCACAGTTAAGATTAATGAACATACATCCATCAAAATCAACAGGGTTTTTTTGTTTTGTTTTTTTCTTTTATTAGCTTTTTAATTTTAATTCCAGTATAGTTAACATACAGTGTTATATTAGTTTCAGGTGTACAATATACTGATTCAATAATTCTACCCATTACTCAGTGCTCATAATAAGTGTACTTTTTTTTAAAGTTTATTTATTTTGAGAGAGAGAAAGAGAGCACAAGTGGGGAATGGGCAAAGAGAAGGAGAGAGAGAAAATCCCAAGCAAGCTTCCCACCATCAGTGCAGAGCCTATGAGCGGCCCGAACCCGTGAACCACAAGATCACCTGAGCCGAAGTCGGAGTTTAATCAACTGAGCCACCAGTCCTCCCAGTAAGTATAGTCTTTATCCCCGTCACCATCAACAGTTTCTTCTTACTCCTTTTCCTCCCTCCTGCTCTCCCTACACTCCTCCTTTCCGCAAGCAAACGCTCATTTTCTTTCTGTCATTTTAGATCAGTTTGCATCTTTTGAACTTTTATACATATGGAATATGTGTATTGTATATATTCCTTTTGGGGAGACCATGGGGGTGTATTCATGTTGCACATATCATCAGTGTATTCCTTTTTATTGCAGAGTGGTGTTCCATTGCTCGACTCTACCATAATTTATTTATCCATTTCCCTTTTAACAGACATGGTGGTCTTTTCAGTTTGGGGCTATTACAGATAAAGCTGCTATGAACATTTCTGTACCAGTGGCCATTTCAGAATGTCTACTCATTTTAGAGTGGACATATTTCATTTCTCTTAGATAAATATCTAGGAGCAGAAGAGGTGGATCATATCATAGGTAGATGTTTTGTTTTTACACTGCTTTCCAAAGTAGTTGGACAATTTTACACTCCCACGGAAGTGTATGAGAGTTCTACTTATTCCATATTCCCACCAACACTTGATATGGTCAAGCTTCTTAGTTCTGGCCACTCTAATAGCTCTAAGACTAATAATGAGGAGCATCTTTTCACGTACTTACTGTCATTTGGATATCTCTATTGGCTAAGTGTATCTGCTTCAAATCTGTTCAAATCTTTTGCCTAATTTTTAATTTGGTTGTTTGTTTTCTTATTGAGCCTTGACAGTTCTTTATATATTCTGGGTACAAGTTATTCATTAGATGTGCTAGACTGGATAACGACCCCACAAAGATGTCCATGTCCTGCCTTGTATGGCAAAAGCCACTTTGCAGATATGATTAAGGTTAAGGACCTTGAAATGGGGAGATTACCTGGATTATCTGGGGGATTCTACATGTAATCACAGGAATTCTTATCAGAGGGAGGCAAGAGAGTCAGGTCAGGAGAAGGCAGGGGTGTGGCAACAACAGCAGAGATTGGTGTGATGTGGTCAGGAGAAAGACACCAACAGCCTCTAAAAGCTGGAAGGGGCATGGAACAAATTTTCCCTTGCACTGTCTGGAAGGAATCAACCCTGTTGTGACCTTTATATAACCCCCAAAGACTGATTTTGGATTTCTGACCTCCAGAAATGTTAAAGAATCATTTGTGTTGTTTTAAACCACTAAGATTGTGATACTTTGTTATAGCAAAGTAGAAGCTAATATATCAAATATCTGCTTTGCAAATATTTTTCCCAGTCTTTTCATTCTTAATGGTATCTTTCAAAACTGAAGGAGTGTTTAATTTTTTCCCAGTTTTACCGAAAAATAATCAACAAGCATCATAAGTTGAAGGTGTACCACACGATGGTTTGATTCACATATATTATGAAATGATTACCGTGATCAGTGTAGTTAATATCCATCACTTCATAGATACGATAAAAAGAAAAGGGAAAACGTTTCTCCCTGTGTTGACAATTTTTGGGATCTACTCTCTTAACAACTTTCTCACATACATAATACAGCAGTGTTAAGTCTAGTCACGCTGTTGTATGTTAAATCCCTAGTACTTATTTATCTTGTAACTGGAAGTTTATGACTTTTGACTACCTTCCTCCAATTCCCTTTCCCTCCATCCCCTCCCCCCACCTCTGGTAATCACAAATCTGGTATCTTTTTCTATGCAGTTGGTGTTTTTGTAATTGTTATTGTTGTTGCTTTAGATTCCACATATAAGTGAAATCATATGCTATTTGTGTCTCTGACTTATTTCACTTAGCATAATGCCTCCAAGGTCTATCTATGTTGTCATCAGTGGTAGGATTTCCTTGCTTTTGTTTTGTTGTTGTTGTTGTTGTTTGTTTGTTTGTTTTTGTTTGTTGTTTTGTTTGTTTTTTACAGCTGAATAATATTTCATTGCGTATATATGCCACATCTTCTTTATCCATTCATCCGTCGATGGACACTTAGATTGTTTCCATGTCTTGGCTATTGTAAATAATGCTACAGTGAACATGGGGGTGTGGATATCTCTTTGAGATAATGACTTCATTTCCTTTGAATATATATCCAGAAGTGGAATTACTGGATCATATGATTGTTATATTTTTAATTTTTTGAGGGACCTCCATACTGTTTTCCACAGTGTCTGTACCAATTCACAGTCCCACCAGCAGTGCACAAGAGATCCCTTTCCTCTACGTCCACAACAGCATTTCTTGTGTCTTGTTTTTTTTCCTGATGGCCATTCTAACAGGCATGAGGTGATACCTTAATATGGTTTTGATTTGCATTCCCCTAATGACTAGTGATGTTGAGGATCTGTTCATGTACCTGTTGGCCATTCATACATCTTTTTTGGAAAAATAATCTTCTCAGGTCCTTTGTCTATTTTTAATCAGATTATTTGGGTTTTTTGTTGTTTGTTTTTGTTTTTGTTGTTGTTGTTTTGATGAGTTCTTTATATGTTTTGGATATTAAACCCTTATCAGGCACATGGTTTACAAATATTTTTTTCACATTCTGTGGCTGTATTTTCACTTGTTGATGGTTTCTTTTGCTGTGCAGGACCTTTTCAGTTTGATATAGTCCTACTTCTTTATTTTTAATTTTGTTACTGTGCTTTAGGGATGATTTCCAAAAATTCATTACGAAGAACGAAACATCTTCCTATGTTTTCTTTTAGAAGTTTGATGGATTTATGCTATGTATTTAAGTCTTTAATTCATTTTGAGTTAATTTTTGCGAGTGGTGTAATGTAGGGGTCTAGTTTCATTCTTTTACATATCCAGTCTTCCCAGAACCATTTTACTGAAGAGACTGTCTTTTCTCCAATGAGTACTCTTGGCTCCCTTGTCAAATATTAGTTGACCATATATGCTTAAGTTTATTTCTGGGCTCTCAAATCTGTCCCATCAGTTTATTCATTAGTTTTTATGCCAGTACCATACTTTTAAAATTACTATAGCTTTCTACTGTTGCTTGAAATCAGGAAGTATGATGCCTCCTCCTTTGTTCTTTGTCAGGATTTCTTTGGTTTTTCAGGGTCTTTATGGATCTATATAAATTTTAGGAGTGTTTTTTTCTACTTCTGTAAAAAATGCCATTAGAATCTTGATAGGGGTTGTACTGAATCTATCGATTACTTATTTTTTTTAATAAAGCTTATTTTATCAATTTTTAAAATAGCGTTTTAGGTATTATGTCTAACAAATCTTTATCTAACTAAGGTCACAGAATTTTTTCTGTTTCTCTAAAATTTTATCGTTTTATGTTTGTCTATTATACTCAAGATTTTTTTTAATTTGAGTGTAGTTCACACACAACATTACATTAGTTTCAGGTGTACAGCATTGTGATTCGACAACTTTATACATTATGCTGTGCTCACAAGTGTAGCTGCCATTTGTCACCATACGAGGCTATTACATGATCACTGACTATATCCCTTATGCTGTACCTTTTATTCCTGTGACTTATTCATTCCATAACTGGAAGCCTGTATCGCCCACTGTGCCCATACTCCTAACATCCCCCTGCCCTGGCAACCATCAGTTTGTTCTAGTATTTATAGATCTGATTCAGCATTTTGTTTGTTTATTCATTTGGGTTTTTTGTTAGAGTCCACATGTGAGTGAAATCATATGGCATTTATCTTTCTCAGTCTGACTTATTTCACTTAGCATAATAGCCTCTAGGTCCATGAATGTTGTTGCAAATGACACAATCTCATTTTTATGGCTGCATGATTTATACACACACATACTACATCTTCATTATCCATTCATATATATATACATGTATGATAATACATATGTGTATGTGTATATATATACATACCACATCTTCTTATCCATTCATCTATGAATAGACACAGGTTGCTTCCATATCTTGGCTATTGTAAATAATGCTGCAATAAACATAGGAATATAGGTTTGGTTTGGTTTTTTTAATTTGTGTTTTCATTTTCTTGGGGCAAATACCCAGTAGTATAATTATTGGATCATATTATACTTCTATTTTTAATTTTTTGAGGAATTTCCATACTGTTTTCCACAGTGGCTGAGCCAATTTTTATTCCCACCAAGAGTGTATGAGGATTCCTTTTTTTCCCACATCTTTGCCAACACATGTTATTTCCTGTCAAGTCAATTATACTTTTGAGCTTATATTTGTATATGGTATGAGCTATGGATAAAAGCACATTTTCTGGCATGTGGATATCCAATTATTTCAGTGCCTTTTGTTGAAGACGATCTTTTTCCACTGTACTGCCCCTGTATCTTGTCAAAAAATCAGTTGTCCACATATATGCAGGTCACTATGTGGAATCTATATTCAGTTGCACTAATCTATATACCTATCTTGATAGCAATGCCACTTTGTCCTATTTAAGACTTTAATAAGTCATTAAGTCAGATATTGTTAGTCTTCCAACTTTGTTCTTTCTTTCAAATTGGTTTTGGCTTTTCTAAAACCTTTACATTTTCATATGAATTTTAGAATCAGCCTATCAATTTGCATAAAAAAGCCTTCTGTGATTTTGATTGGGATTGTAATGTATCTATAGATAAATTTGGGGAAAACTGACATTTTAGTAATATTAACATTTTTGATTCCTAAACATGGTATGTCTTTCCATTTTTTTAGGTTATATTTACTCTTTTCCAGCAAGGTTTTGTAATTTTTAGTGTACAGGACTTGCATGTCTCTTGTCAAATTAAACCGTAAGTATTTCATATTTTCGATGCTATTGTAAATACTATTTTTTAAATATTTCAAATGTCAGTTGTTCATTGCTTTGGATAAAATTGATTTACAATAGTGATCTTCTTTCAACCTTGGCAAACTCACTCATTAGTTCTACATAAACAATAATGTCTTCTCCAAGTGAGAGCAGATGGCTTCTTCTCTTATAATTTGGATGTCTTTTTATGGCCTTACTGCATGAACTAGAACCTCCAATACAATGTTGACTAAAAATGATAAGAGCAGGTATCCTTGACTTGTTCCTGGTCCTAAGGCAAAAGTATTCAGTCTTTCACCATTAAGAATGATATCAGCTGAAAAAAAAATTTTTTTTAAAGAATGAGGGGCCCCTGGGTGGCTCAGTTGGTTAAGAGTCCCACTTCAGCTCAGGTCATGATCTCTGAGTTTGTAAGTTCTTCTTCTTTTTTTTAAAGTTTATTTATTTTTGAGAGAGAGAGAGAGAGAGAGAGCGAGTAGGGGACGGGCAGAGAGAGAGGCACAGAGAGAATTCTAAGCAGGTTCTGCCCTGTGTGCAAACAGCTGAACCTAGGGCTCGACCTCATGAACTGCAAGATCATGACCTGAGCTCAAATCAAGAGTCTAATGCTTAACCAGATGAGCCACCCAGGTGCCCCTGGACTTCATGAGTTCTAGCCCCAAATTGGGCTTGCTGCTGTCAGTGTGGAGCCCACTTCAGATCCTCTGTCCCTCCTCTCTCTCTCTCTCTGCCCCTCCCTTGCTTTCACTCTTTCTCTAAAAAATGAAATAAAACATTAAAAAATAATAATATTAGCTGTAGGTTTTTCATAAATGTTCTTACCAGATTAAGAAAATTCATTTCCATTCCCAGTTTGACTAAGAGTTTTTATCAGAAAAAGAGATCAAATTTGACAAATATTTTTTATGTGTTTATTGAGATGATCATATGTTGTTTTTTTTTTTATTTTTCTTTAGTTTTTTAACGTGGTAAATTAATTTGATTGATTTATCTAATATTAAACCAGCTTGCATTATTGAGACAAACCTCATTTTATCACGATGCATTATCTTTTTATATATTGTTGGATTCAATTTAACAAAATTTTGTTTAGGGGCGCCTGGGTGGCTCAGTCGGTTGAGCATTCGACTTCAGCTCAGGTCATGATCTTGCAGTTTGTGAGCTCAAGCTCCATGTCAGATTCTGTGCTGACAGCTCAGAGCCTGGATCCCACTTCGGATTCTGTGTCTCCCTCTGTCTCTGTTCCTCCCCCCACTCACACCCTGTCTTGCTGTCTCTCTCTCTCAAAAATAAATAAAGAATAAAAAAAAGAAGATAAAATTTTGTTTATAATTCTTGCATTTAGGTTCAGAAGGATTATATGTCTATAATTTTCTTGTAAGTTTTTTGTTTGGTTTTGGTGTCAGGATAAACTGGCTTCATAGCATGAGTTGGAAAGTGTTCTCTCTCCTTCAATTTCCTAGAAGAGCTTGTATAGAATGAGTATTACTCACCATTGAGGCTTGGAGGGTTTTTTTTTTTTTAAGTTTATTTATTTATTTTTGAGAGAGAGAGCACTTGTAGGGGAGGGGCAGAAAGAGAAGGAGAAAGAGAATACCAAGCAGGCTCCTCACTGTCAGCACAGAGCCTGATGCAGGGCTCAATCCCATGAACCATGAGATCATGACCTGAGATGAAATCGAGAGCCAGACCAACTGAACCACCAACTGAACCACCTAAGCACCCTGAGACTTGGAGTTTACTTTGGCAAGAGAAGGAGTTAAATATATATTCAATTTATCTATGTCTTCTTAAATGAGCTTTGGTAGTTTATATCTTTTAAGGAATTTGTCCACTCTTTGGGGTTGTCAATTCATCGGTATAATTTTGCTCATAATGTTCTCTTATTATCCTTTTAATATCTATAGAATCTGAAGTTCTATTACTCTATTCCTGATACTGGTTATTTGTGCTTTCTCTCCACATGATGTGCTTTGGTGTTCTTCACATTTCTTGTGCTTGCAATTTTTGTTTTGTTTTGTTTTGTTTTGTTTTGTTTTTTAGTTACAGCTGTGTATTTATGGTTTTCAGTAAATTTGGAAAGATTTCAGTCATTATTTCTTCAAATACATTTTCTGCCTCCTCCCTTCTCTGGAACTCTGATTATACCTGTATTAGATCATTTGAAGTTGTCCCTTAGGCACTGGTGCTGTTTATTTTCTTGTTATTTTTGTTCTGTTTCATTTTAGACAGTTTCTACTGCTATATCTTCAAGTTCACTATTCTTTTCTTCTGTAATGTCCAGTTCATCATTAATCCTGTTCAGTGTATTTTTCATTTCATTGTAGTTTTTATCTCTACAAGTTTAATTTTTTAAAATCTTGTCTCTAGTCTGATTTTTATTTTTCTTATTAAAAAATTTTTTTAATGTTTATTTATTTTTGAGAGAGTGTGAGCCAGGGAGGGGCAGGATAGAAGGAGACACAGAAGCTGAAGCAGGCTCCAGGCTCTGAGCTGTCAGCACAGAGCCTGATGTGGGGCTCAAATTCACAGACTGTGAGATCATGACCTGAGCTGAAGTCAGATGCTTAACCAACTGAGCCACCCAGGCACCCATATACTCCAATTTGTAAACATATGGAATGCAGTTATAGTAGCTATTTTAATGTCTTTGTTGACCCTAACATTTATTTCAGTTCGAAATTGGTGTTATTTGGTTAACTGTTCTCATCGTGGGTCACATTTTCCACTTCTTTGCATGTCTGGTAATTTTGGTTGAATGCCAGGCAATGTGAATTTAACCTTGTTGGGTGCTGGATATTTTAAATTTTTCTACAAGTATACTTAATATTTGTCCTGCTATACACTTATATTAGTAAGAGATAGTTTGTTTTGCAGGAGAAAGAGTCTTGCTTTAAAGATTTGCCAGGCATACCAGAGCAGTGTTCAGTCCAGTGTTAACTATTCCTTACCTCTCAGGTAAGTCCCTTCTGACCCATGAATTATGAAATTTTCTAGTCTGGCTGGTGGAAATAGGCACTCTTCCAGTCACATGGCAATGTTGCATCTAGTCTTTTCAGGTGGTTCTTTTCCCAACCCTTGATGATTTCCTCATAGATATTCACACAAGTCTCTGGAGCTTTCTTTCTGTAGTGTTCTCTCTTCTCTGGTTCTCTATGAATTCTAACCATCTTGATCTATCTGAACTCTCAACTTCCATCTCCTCAACTTGGAGAGTCTGTAGAGCTCCACATGGGTTTTCCCTTCCTGAACTGCAATCTGGAATTTATCTCATATTTACCTCAAATCAGTAAACTGGGGCAATTGGAGGGCTTACTTTTTTATTTCCCGTGTTTTGAAAATCATTGTTTCATATATTTTGCATATATTTTGTTGTTGTTTCTAAAGGGAAGTTAAACTTGGTCCCTGTTTCCCCATTTTGGCCAAGAATAGAAATCCAGTTTCATTGTGTTTTAAAGGTACAGTGTTGTAGCAGGATTGCAGGATGCCTCACCAAAGTGTATATATTGGCTTTATTATTCCAAAGCAGCAAAGAGATGCCCAAAATGGATATGTAAACCCCTGAGGTTATGCCTCATTTACTCTTGCATACTTAAACATCAATCACATAGCCCACAGTAGCTGCTTAATAAAAGTTTTAAATGAATCACAAAGTAAAATGCAAAAAGTTTTGGAGGGACAGTATATTTAGCATTTGCCTGACTGACTTCTGGATCCTCTTTCTTTGTGTATGCTTGATTTTTAGTCTTCTTTATATAGCCAGGCTTTCTCCATGTATCAGGGATGACATTTCCAAACAGCTATATTTTCACATCTTTTCAGCTGTGTGGCTCTAGAGAAAGATCTCCTTCTCTAGCTCCAAATGGAAAAAGTCTAGGAAAGGACTCTAACCAGCCCAGATTGGATTATCTGCCCACCCTGGTGCCCAGGGAGAGCAGGATACTGTGTTACTTTTTAACAAAACATTTTTTCCCATTAAAATATCTATCATTTATAAAAATTGTGGAAATATTAGACAGTAGATAAAAGAATACAAATGTTGTGCCATCCAAGAGAGACAATATTAACCTTTTATAAATAATTTCTCTTAGAAAATGGGGGAGAGGTTGCAGGAACAGCATATCATTTAGCATGTTATTTTAGTTTCTATTTGTGAATTCTTGGTTTCATTCTTCTGTGAAAGGTTAGATGGAATTGGAAACCAATTAGACCCTATAATTTGCCCGTAAATGTGCTAAGTCTATGTTTTAGTTAAGCACTAGGAAATAAAAGAGAAGAATGATTCTACTTTTTTGCCTGTATTGAGAAATACTGCCCCTTTAAGAAATTCAGAAACTATTTTGTTCCCATTGCTAGGCTTGACTCACCCGAGTTAAGAAACACCTGTATACCTTCAGGGTAGTCTCTTTTGAACACTTGTATAAATTGAAATTTGCCTGTAGGGTTCCAAAGTTCTGTGTCAAAAGTTACATTAAAGGGTAACGTGTTAGCTAGTCAGCTCTGGTAATTCTCAAATGGCATAGGCCTTACAATACAGATTTTAAAAACAAACTCCCTATTTCATTTGTATGAACCATTCACCAAAGTTTATTGAATATGTACTATACACATGCTGCTTTGTGGGGGGAATGACATAAAGGAAGTAGACACATGATTCCGTTCCTTAGAAAGCCAACTACCCATCTTGTTGGGGAGGCAGGTAAATGAATTTATCAGCTTTATTGTGAGTATACTCTTGGAGGCAGATGCCAGGATTTTAAAGCCACAAATCCCTGTCTGAGAAACATTCAGTTCAACAGACTTGTATTTTATTGCCCATCACCGTGTCATTCACTGCACCTGTCACTGAGGGTTAAATTATGAATGGCACAATGTCCCTCCCCACAGAGCTGCTGCCAGAACATAAAGTGCCTTTTAACAGAGGAGATGGAAATTTCATCCAAATCCCTCTGGGTGGGGCTTTACAAAAATGTGTCCCCTTTTGACTGACCAATTAGAAAAAGGTGTTGCTTTGGTTAGACTAATTAGAAAAATGTGCTCTTTCTCTTACAGCCATGGGCTAAACAAATGGGAGGCTGAAATTTGGATTCCATCCCGCCCCATGGTACAATCTATGTGAGGAAACTGCCCTTTATGCTCTTTCTTTGCCCCTTACATTTGCTAATAATAAGCTGTCCTACTTCTTTGAGCTAGGTAAATACGGGATACTCCTATAGATGTGGAACTGTTTCCTCAAGTTGTTGCTCTGACTTCTTATTAACCTCTTGGATTTCCTTCAGATTTCCCAGGCCGGGTGCTATGCTTAGTATTTCAAGAGACAGAGGTATCTCTATTTTTTCCTCATATTGTTAGATATGATGGCAGAAGATCTGAAGGGCTTGTCATAAGAGGCCCTGGGCAGCTGGAGTAGTTTTTGCCAATACATGCATTTTAGTGCTATGACTTATGGGCAAAGACAAGAGGGTTAGAGTACCTTTGAGCAAATACACAATCCTCCAGTGACCCCTCTGGCAATACATCAGAGGTTCTGCAATATAGCTCCAGGCAACAAATTGAGGCCAGCCAGAATTGATGGGGGAGTCTCTGCTGTGCTCAGCTTTTAAAAATACCTGCACCACAGTGCATGACAACTGGCTTCTGCTAAAGTGCATTCAATGACTCCAAACTGGGCCTGATTGATATTCAAGGTAAGTTGTCCTCAGCAGTGCTTTGGGGAGACCACTTTTGTTTGCAACAGGGTTATCTCAAGAATATAACCAGGGTGTTCCCATAATTGACTCCAAATAAATGGAAGCTTAATGCTAAGAACCTTCAGCCTTTTTACAAGCCTGTTTATAAATGATCTGGGATTGGTTGGGACTACCAATTTTACTAAAGTCTGCATCTTGAAAATAAGTATTGTTTTGTAGTGTTATTATCCTTGGTTAAAAAATAATTGGATTTCTAGCCTTCTTTCAGGGCTGGTATCCAACAGCTATTTGGAAAGCATGAGATTTTCCCCTATTTCTTCTGTACTTGTTTCCTCAAACTTCACTGAGCAAATAATAATCTCACCAAGTGAATAGCATAATTTAGGCTCCTAGGAAGAGAATTAGCTTGGTTGGTGTGGTGGTATTTGTAGCAGTGGGGAGAGGAGGGTAACCTGAGACCTATTGCTGGGTTGAGAATGCATGCCAAGGAATATTATGCAGTGGTGAGAAACAGTGGTGTAAATGTACACATAGCAACATGGATGGACTCACATAATATTTCATGGGAAAAGTAAGAAGCAGAGGTATATATAACACAACATCATTTACATAAATTTAAAAATATGTGCATATAAGACAATAATGTAAAACACATAACGTAAAATAATGTAAAAAATAATGTAAACACACATAAAAACAAAAAGGTAAAACACTATAAACATTAAAATTGATGTGTATAGGGGGCACCTGGGTGGCTCAGTCGGTTGAGCGTCCGACTTCGGCCCAGGTCATGATCTCGCAGTCCATGGGTTCGAGCCCCGCATCAGGCTCTGTGCTGACAGCTCGGAGCCCGGAGCCTGTTTCGGATTCTGTGTCTCCCTCTCTCTCTGACTCTCCCCTGTTCATGCTCTGTCTCTCTCTGTCTCAAAAATAAATAAACATTAAAAAAAAAAATTGATGTGTATAAGGTCAGGAGAGGAAGGGGAATGGGGTACGTACATGAGAGAGGATAAATAGCATGGGTGGGACCTTGCACAGACCAGGGATTAGCTGGATCTTCTGTTCCCAAAGGTCGGCCACAACAACGTAATGGGATTCCTACTTTTCTCCTCTAGAGAATTTCAGAAAATATATTGGGGTTCCGGGGATCTGTATTTAAAAAACTTTCTCATTAAGTCTTCTGATCAGAAAGTCTAAGAAATATTGCTTCAAAGTCTAGAGCAATTATTGGAGTACATGATGAAAGCCTCTTATGAAAGGTGAAAATGCTATGGGGGATGGGGACATAAAAAAAGAAAGATCTGGTTGCTGCCCTCAGTGAGCTAAGACCAACACACCCAGGAAAAAAATATATACAGAATGAGTAAGTAGAAAGAAGCTTATACTAAATGTCAAGAGCAGTTTGGAGAAGCGAGGTAGATACTAGTGTGTCCTAGAACATTTGGGGAAAGCCTCACTCAGGGGCTGGGAGGTCTAATGTTCTTTATAGGATGGATTGTATAAAGAGCTAGCACCAGAAAATGTTGACATTCCAGGAAAGAGAATGCTGAGCCAAGTTTCAGAAGTGGGAACTGGCACAGTGTGGGTAGTACAGAATGAGGCATTCAATGTGAAGGGTGCATTTTGGATTGACATGAGAAATTCAGTTGAACAGAAAGGCAGAGGAAGATTTTGAAGGATTTTGCAACCCAGGGGGGTGTTTAGACTGAGCTCAGATAAACAATACGTAGAAGTCATGTAGAAGAAATAAATTCAAGGAAGGAGTTTGAGAAATCATGGCCAAGATAGGAAGAAAGCCGAGAAGAAGAGATTCTAAGAAGGCAGGCACGTCAACTTTTTTGGAATAGCAGAACTGTTAAGGAGGAGGAGGACTAAAAGGTCTGCATCAGGGCCAAGAGGTCTCTAGGGACCTTACTAAGAGCATCTGTGGTAAAGACAATCCAGGGTGGAGTGGATGGAGTTTCTGCTTGACAGAACTCTGGGGAAATCTTTCAGTGCAGAACCACTGTCCTACATGGGACACTTTCTCTGAAGCATAACTGGTCTCAAAGTTCATCCTCAAAGAAGTGAACTAGGCAGAGCTTCAAGGAACTGGGGCTGGAGAGAGGCTGGCTTGCACAGAGGGCACATGATGACAGCAGTGTGGCTGTAGAGATCCTGAGCCTAGTGGCCACCAAGGAGATAGGTGGGGGAAGAAAATATCTTCAATTTAGGTCCTGTGGCAGAGACTGGCATAGCCAGTAGGCTATGCTGTTAAAATCCATCCCACCCTTTCCTCATGGACATACAACTAAACTATATCCATCAGCCTCTTTCAGCTAGTTGTGGTTATGTGGCAAAGCTCTTGTCAATATGAATGGGAGCTCGGTGGGCAACTTTTGCTCCATTGACTTAAGAGAAACCCCAGGCCCACAATATCCACTTTAATGCCCTTTATACTACCCAAAATGGCAATGACTAGATTGACTTTGGAAGCCAAAGATATTAAAGACAACAGAGACAGTGTAAGCCTGGGCCTCTGAACAATTGGGTGGAACAAAGATGCCCACTAGTTCTAATGGCTCACCTTGAGATTGGTACATAAAAGAGAAATAAACTTCTTTGTTCTTTAAGACACATTGTTGAATCTCTTGTTACAGCTGCTTAGCCTATTATCCGAATAGAAGATTGCTACCCAGAACATGGTAAGTATTGTACCACCAAAACAAAAAACTAAAATCATGCTCATTGGCTTGGCAGGGAGTTTGCAAGTGGTCAGAAGATAGATATTTCAGTCTGGAAAGCTGGTGACCCCATTCATATCATGGCAAAACATTTAGTAGAATTTTGCCTGCAATAATTTAGAAGACAGTGTGCCCACAGAGCTGTAAAGCTCTCGATGAAGGGGTGGTAAAGATCCAGAATAGAAATTTCTATTACCTGCTTATCAGAGGTAGATATATCATGAAGTTATTGAAACTTATGTTTCAGGGCCCCCCTCACTGGCACAGACCCACAAGGAGACTTGGGAACAATGTGTTCATATAGGCACATGTTTTGTACATGTTTCAGAATTAATATATTTCATCCATAATCAGTGAAGACCATTCTCTCTTTATACTCTAACTTTCCCTACATCACATGTCCCCTGTCTTTAAGTGATGATGGAGTAGCTGCATTTTAGGATCTGGTAAGGGGAAGTTGAATTGATGATGCCTTCATTTTGGGTGGAGTGAGACATATTTATATGGTTTGCTGTTACTTTCATGTATTGGCAGGTTGTTATTAGCCATCCTAGTGTAATAATGGCTTCCAGAAATTTTATTACTGTTTGGTGGGTCATTTCATTGAGAATTATGACAGGAAGACTTGGCATTACTTTATGAATGAATTACTAAGACACTCAGCATCATTTGTATTAGATAATGGTGAAGAAACAATCTATAAAATGTATAAAACCAGAAGCTAGTCTGTGGGAAATTCTTTCAATCATCTAACATATAAAATTATAAATATAATATAGGTATGCTTGGCATGGAAAACTTAGTACTTTTAAAATATGTGCATTGTTCTGCATATATATTTTATGTAATTTAAAAGTTTAAAATTTTGGGGGCGCCTGGGTGGCTCAGTCAGTTGAGTGTCTGACTTCGGTTCAGGTCATGATCTCACGGTTCGTGGGTTCGAGCCCCGCATTGGGCTCTGTGCTGACAGCTCGGAGCCTGTAGCCTGCTTCCGATTCTGTCTTCCTCTCTCTCTGTCCCTCCCCTGCTCACACTCTGTCAGTCTCTCTCTTGAAAAATAAATAAAAACATTAAAAACATTTTTAAAAAACAAGTTTAAAATGTTTAAGCAGGAAATTTGATTCTTATCAACGCCTAGTCAAAAACTAAGGTTCCGGTGCACCTGGGTGGCTCCGTCAGTTAAGCATCCGACTTCGGCTCAAGTCATGATCTCAAGGTTTGTGAATTAGGGCCCCGCTGTGCTGACAGCTCAGAGCCTGGAGCCTGCTTTGGATTCTGTGTCTCCCTCTCTTTCCCCCTCCCCCCACTTGTGCTCTGTCTCTCTTTTCAAAGATAAAATAAACATTAAATTTTTTTTTAAAAAACTGAATCTTCTTTCTGCTAGGGATATACTTACCAATATAATCTATGCAACTTAAAAAGTACCTTACAGTTGTTTTCTTTTTCATTTGGGATCTACATATCTTTAAACTACACTATTCAGATCATCTGCTAACAGCCCCAATTGCTGTTCCACTGAATCGATCACTGCATTCGCCAGCCAATGAGTGAACATGCCAGAGGTACTCAGGTCTACTGAGGCAGGCCCATTTTGGGAAAGGCAGGACTCCTTCAGTAGGTCAGTAAGGCCTGAGGACTCCCCAACAGCCTGGAAAAACTTCACTGGAAATACACTGCAGTCTAGGACCCCTTCCCTTCTCTTCTGTCCCTTCAATTACTTTCCTTTCCTTTCCCCTTCCCTTGTCTCCCTTCTTTCCTTCCCTTCCCTTCCTCTCCTTCCTACGCTCTTTCCTTCCACAGATCTCAGACCTGCAACATGGTCTGAAGGCTCTCCCTGCCTTCTGTTGCTCCATCTACCAATAAGTCTTATGTATATCTCATCTCATCTTAGCATCTCCTTCTCAGTGAACCTGAACTAAGGGAACTGATCCTGAGAATGTTCCAAAGAGCAGGCAGTAAGATGGATATTTGAGACTGGTTTACCTACTGCCCAGAAGGCAAAGAGGACATCATCTTGAATGATAGGTGGGGCACCCTGGCCAAAGGTGGCAGTTCAATTGTTAAAGGTTTTAGTGGTGACAACATAAGGAAATGCCCCAGGGGAGGGAAACAAACTTGCAATGGTTCAGACAGACATGGGATCCAATAGAATGCAGCATACAACCAAGAGGCCCTCTTCACAGTGAAGGAGGTGTGAGAGTGGGCCTGTAGCCAAGCGATCCGCCAGTATCTGCATATCATCATCCAGAAGCAGCCAGCCTCGTGGAATACTGGAATAATGTTTTAAAGGTACAATTTCAATGCCAGTTTTGAAATAATACACTGCAAGGATTAGGTACCATGCTTTAGGGTATAACACATGCATTTAATCAGAAAGCTATGTTATGTCTCCACTAGAAAGAAAACATGGTCCTAGAAACCATGGGGTGGAAGTATTATGGTCCCACTTGCCATTAATGACCCACTTCAGATTTTGTTTTTCTCATCCCTATAACTCTGGGTTCTGCAAGGTTAGAGGTCCCCAAAGGGCCCACTCTTGGTGTCCCACTCTTACCAGTGACACAACAAGTGTCCTGTTGAAAACAAACTAGTTTGGCTACCCCCAGTGCACTTTGGATTACTTATGCCTAGGGACTGGCAGGTGATAAGTCAACACCGTGGCAGGGGTAATTGACCCTGGTCAGGAGGATGAAGAAGGCTACTCATGCACAACAGGAACGGGAAAGAACCCATGTGGAATCCAGGTACTGTGCCTCCTGGTGTTACCTTGCCCTTCCCTAAGGGTGACTGTGATCAGATACATGCAGCAACCCTAGTCGGGGAAGGGTATGATTGCCAAGAGCTCAGACTCCTCAAGAATGAAGGTTTAGATGACACCATCACGTAAGTCACAAACGTCTGCTGAGGTGACAGTGGGGAGTGATGGCAATTAGGAATGGATAGTGGAGGAGGGCAAGGATGAGTCCAGTCGTAGATCTGGGTCCCACTGCATCAGTGGAGGCTGTAGTTCATCCCACTGACCATCACTTCTGAGTGTGCCCAGAAAGAGTTCCATGGAAACCATGAAGGCGTTCCTTTCTGAACCTGCATGGAGAAGTAGATCTGTGTGGCACAGGCTGGCTGTGCAGCCCTGAGAATTTTGCTGCAGGGAGCATAACTGCCTGCTGGCCCAGCTCCTGTCCCTCTGGACTCAGCACTGGGTTTGTGCTGAGGCTATACTCGCAGGAGGTCATTCACAGCCAGTGACTAAGCACAGTGGGCCCCAAAGCAGCCAGTTCTGGTGAGGTGAGGGACTCTTCCAGCTGGTGACTTGGCATAAGGACTCCCCATGAGCCTAGCTGACAATCCTCGGAACTGTGCTGGAGTCTGAGAATCTTTCTATTTTCCTTCCTTCCCTCTCTTCTTCCAGACCTACATCACAGGCTAACGCTCTCCCCACCTTCTCCTGCCCTCCCTAAATAAATCCCTATCACATCTACCTGGCATCTGTTCCTCAGTGAGCCTAAACTATACACAATGAAATAAAACTGATCAGAATTCCTATATTTGTAAGCAATACTACAAACAGACTGTGAAGCTGTGTATTTTATGCACACCGTTGTAATTTTCCTGACACATCAGGTCCTGTTACAGATGAAAACTGCCACTACCATAGTCATATGGCCCGATGATGCAAGTATTCCAATGAGAAAACACCCTCCCATATTCATAATAGGTCAATGTACGTATGGTAAAGGTAATTTGATTATGAAATTTTAAGTGTATTTTTAAATGCTCTTATGTTTGCCTTCATTTCTGATTTTTACACTTTTCAGAATTACTGATCATACCAAACTGAGAATTTTATTTTGATGAAAATGGTGATGAGAGTCTTTCATTATGGTGATATAGTGAGCAATAATTTCATTCACTATTTTTTTTAATGTCTATTTACTTTTGAGACAGAGAGACAGAGCACAAATTGGGGAGGGGCAGAAAGAGAGGGAGACACAGAACCCAAAGCAGGCTCCAGGCTCCAAGCTGTCAGCACAGAGCCCAACGTGGGGCTCCAATTCAAACTGCTAGACCGTGATCTGAACCAAAGTCGGATGCTTAACCGACTGAGCCACCGAGGTGTCCCTCATTCACTATTGATTAATGAGAGTTGCTTTTTTTTTTTTCCAAAATCAAGATTCTCATAGTATTTACAGATAATCAAATAGAACATACAGTGAATCAAAGAGGTGCTTCTCAAGTGGGTATTTGAAAATTTTTCGAAGTGGCAAAGCTGTTGTTTTTTTTTTAATTTACTTTAAAAATGTAAATATCTCCCAATAGTTAACAGATAAAGAAAATACCATACTGGTTTAGTTAATGTGGTTGTTGTATTTTCTTTTCCAAGGAATACTGATTAGAAATATTTACACACCCACTTTTAAGTCCATGTTTAGCACTCTTATTTGTATGGCTTTAAAAGTTATAGCACAAGATCTTTACATTAAGGATCAGGGGAAAAAAAATCATTCAAAACAAAGCCTGATATATTATATACATGTTTTTCTCTGTACTTTATTTTAAGTACATTAATTTTTAAATGATGTTTCTCTTTTTTCCCTTCAGTTGCCATTAAATTAAATTTCTCAACCTAACTTAAGTTACCAAGAAAAAGAGTTGCTAGTTGCCATTATAAGCAAAAACATAAAGTACTATATAGCATCGCCTACATTGCTCCTTACAACAACATTTCGAAAGAGCCAGAGACGCTTTATAGAAGTTTAGTTGGTTTTGAAAAGGCGCATGGGTGTGCTTTGTTTGCTCTTCTTTTGCATTCTAGAAATTTTGCCACCACTGCTGTTTCTGTTGGAGAGATGACATCTGTGACTATCAGTGTAGACAAGAAGCGTGTTCAAACTAAAGAAAGCCAGAAGCTGAAATTTTAACCGCACAGTAACAGTGTACTTTTCTTCATACAGCCTTGTGTTTCCTACATATCCCATTTTCTAACATGCATTAGAATACATAAACTTGTATTCTAATGATTTTAGGTTTGATTTTACAACACAGAAAAAAATCTGAGAAGGGACCTGGGAAAGAGAGAGGGGAGAACCCTTATCACAATGAAAATAAATACATTCATACCCAACTATATAACAAGAATATAATCCTTTTGGGATGAGCACTGGGTGTTGTATGGAAACTAATTTGACAATAAATTTAATATAATAAAAAAAATAAAAAGAATATAATCCATTTAAGCTTCCAGAAATAATACTTCTCAAAGCTCCCCATTCACTCATGGGAAAGATCCCTCCTGTGTGGCGTTAAGTGGAGGGGTGCGGGGATCAGTTTGTTTCAACAGAAACAGTTCAGCATAATAGGAAAGACTTTAACTTTGCTCCGCTTGTCTACTAGCTTTAAGGACAATCACACTGCCCAAGAAGTGATAAAACTGTTTTGAGATTCTGGCTTACTCTAAGGCTGAAAATTACATATTTTGTTTTGTTTGCAAATTTTTTTCAGTGAAATGGATGTACTTATATCAGATCGATTTTCTGACTGAATGTTATATTGAGATCCTCTTCAAAGGTCATCTGGGTCCCCCAGAGCAAAAGAAAGCAAGTTCACCTGAATTACACATAAATCAAATAAAGGTGCGCTGGACAGATAGTAAACCAGGAAGAATATCCAGTTTTATTTGGAAGTAAAAAGAGTAGTCTGCTTATTTAATTTTTTTTTAAGATTTTTCTTTTTTTATTATCTATCTACCTATCTATTTATTTATAAAGATATTTTAAGGTTATTTATTTATTTTGAGAGAGAGAGGGACAGAGCACACGATCAGGGCAGGGGCAGAGAGAAGAGAGAGAGAATCCCAAGCAGGCTCTGCACTGTCAGCGCAGAGCTTGATGTGGGGCCTGAACTCAAAAACCACAAGATCATGACATCATAACCTGAGCTGAAACCAAGGCCTAACTGACTGAGACAACCAGGCACCCTAGGATTTTCCTTTTTTTAATGTGTATTTATTTTTGAGAGGGGGGAGGGACAGAGACAGAGAGGGAGACACAGGATCTGAGGCAGGCTCCACACTGACAGCACAGATCCCGATGCAGGCGCAGACCCATGATCCTGTGAGATCATGACCTGAACCGAAGTCAGACACTTAACTGACTGAGCCACCAAGCATCCCATGGTTATTTAAGTGAAAGGAGTCTGCCTTTCAGGGATCACAGTGTAATGTGGTGCACTTCAGGCAGTGGAAATTTCATGGACTGTATCAAACCAATTGCTAAATCTGATCTTTTTTTTATTTTTATTCCATAAGTACATGGAAATATGTCAAAATAAAAGACTCAATGTGACTTATTTATCCAGGATAGTTTATGAAAAATTGATAAAAACAATGTGGAAAATATGTATATAATAAACCAGACAATAGATACTATTCTGTTCTTGTTGATGCTACCCACCAGATATAACAAATACTAACCAGATGATAATTATTGTGTGACACAGGGAATTCTAAGAGTTATTTTTAATTTATTTTTGCTGGGGCACCTGGGTGGCTCAGTTGGTTAAACGTCCGACTTCAGCTCAGGTCATGATCTCACGGTTTGTGGGTTCAAACCCTGTGTTGAGCCCTGTGTCAGGCTCTGTGCTGATAGCTCAGAGCCTGGAGCCTGCTAAGGATTCTGTGTCTTCCTCTCTCTCTGCCCCTCCCCCCCACTCAGTTTTTCTCTCTCTCTCTCTCTCAAAAATAAATCAACATTAAAAAACTTTTTTGTTTCTTTTTGCCAACCAAAAATCATCTTTCATCCTTCTGTTATTTTATTCAGCAAAGTGAAGTTCTGGATGGTTATAATCTGCCATTGAATAACAGTCATGATAA